>NC_083706.1:46801605-47455217 GCF_033118175.1 Dama dama | reverse complement strand
GGGCGGCCGCGGCCCGCGGGGCCCTGCGCCCGCCCGGCCGCCCGGCCCGGGTGCAGCCTCGCGGGCACCGGCGGCCCCGGGCCGGGGAGCTCGGGTCGGGCCGCGCCGCTGGCGTCCGGAGCGCGGCGGGCGTGGGGCGACCGGAGGCTGCACTTTCCCCTGGTGCCTCCGTCGCCTTGCCAACCGGGCGTTCGCGTGTTTGTTTTCACGTCTAAAAGGCACGATACAAAGGTGGAAAACGAGTCTGACGAGCAGACAAAAGAGGGAGAGAAGGGCCGGGGAACAAAGTTGTCTGTCGGCCTCAAAGGTTACGAGGAGCCGACGGAGAAAGAAAATATTTGGGCTATCTGTGCAAAAGCACTGCCTCTCCCAAGAGTTATGTAATTTTTCAGCATGTTAGCCTCTCTCCCTTGATTTCGGGGCATCAGTATGATTCCCACAACTTCTTCAAACTGCAAAATTAGGAAAGAGTTTTAACTGAAAGTTAGCCGCATTCCGGGAGGTCTGCGCCCTGTACACAACAGGTACTCAATACATGCTTATTACTGACTGCACCTGCCCCAAAGAAATGCCAACATAACTTTTTTTTTTTTTTTTAAGGCAGTGTGTGTGTGCCTGAGCGCTTAGTCCCTCAGTTCTGTCTGAGACTCTGTGACTCCATGGACTATAGCCCACCAGGCTCCTCTGTCCATGGGATTCTCCAGGCAGGAACACTGGAATGGATAGCCATTCCCTTCTCCAGGGGATCTTCCCGACTCGGGGATTGAACTGGGGTCTGCTGCGTTGCTGGCGGATTCTTTACCATCTGAGCCACCAGGGAAGCCCACATAGGCTTTATTAATGAAAACACAAAAGTATTCCCGAAGGAGCATTTTCCTCACAATGCACTTGCCTGTCTTCTCTCTGAAGGGAAAGCCTTCAAATATATAGAGTGGTGTGTTATGCTCCCAACAACTTGCACGTGGAAATTTAACTGCTGGTGCCATAATAGCAAGAGCTAAGGTTTATCTCATGTCTTCATAAATCTGTATGACGCCTTTCATCCTATTTTAGAGGTTATGTGCACAGTTAACCCTCTTGATATGAGTTCATTTCTAAGTAATGTGAAACCAAACTAAAAGAAATACATGTTATATTTCATAAACATAAGATCAGTGATGATGTAAATCCATCAAATCTAATCCTACAGCAAAAACGTTTCACACTTTTTCTTCAAATACTGTCCATTGTTTTATCACTTTTTGATGTTTTAAATGTTTTTATTATTGTGACTCTGTCACCTAGTAACATCTTGAATATCTTCCAAAGCAGGACTTCTTAACCTAAACAATAGCTCAGTTGTACTAGTGTGGACTCAGTTTTCACGGAGAGAAAGCGTCTGAAACCAGAGCTTTCAAGAAGTCCAGCTAGCTGAAATGATATATATGATTTTGGTAGAATGTAGCTTTCTAAAATCATCTAATTCTTCAGCTTTCCATAAAGGCTGTTTTAGTTTATTTCAACTGCAGTGGTTATTTTTGTTTGCTTGACCAAATGTAAATATGTTACTGGACTAAATAGAAAAGGATAGATGTGAAATACTGGTGATTGATGGTGGAGGAGGAGAATCAGGTGCATACAACAAATTGCAAGTCTATGCAAACAACTGGAAAACAGGAGTTATATCATCACGTGTAAGTGAAGAAGAGAAATTTAAGGTGAATTCATGCCAAATCATTCATCAGTTTTTGCCAAGAGAATACTACATCTTTGTTAGTGTGCCTCTTTGACATTTTCTCCTGGATTTTCTCCCTTTATATAGTCAAATACATACTAATTACATGATGATACCACATAAGTTGAATTTTTTAAGTTTTCATATGCAAATACAAATATATGTCTGTTTTGCGTATGTGTTTATACATATATTCTAAACTCAATTACATATTTATGCTTTTAGACATTTATAGTCCAACTGAATGTACACATATAGTCATAAAAATACATTTTTTCCAACTGATAAAATATATCAACATCAGTTCATACAAGTACAGCCATATTTTGTGGCTTATTTTCACAACTAATCCTAAAAGGGGAAAATGAGTCACCAAGTTCACCTCTGGCCCTTTCCTTAACACTTTTTTTTCTATATAGAAAAATCATGAAACTTGAAAAAAAAAAAAAACTAGGTATATAGGTCGAAATCTCTTTTAATTCCTCTTGCTTCAGCAAGTCAACTAGAAGATTGGAACCAAGAAGCTATGAAATCGAGGCCCCCAGCACAATGAAGTCAGTCTGCTATAAAAGGCGACACATGCCAGCTTCTCCTCCCCAATGGCAGATGCCACACCCTGAAACAGACAGAAGGCAGTGCAGTCTGGAACAGAAGCACAACACAAAGCCGGCAGGACTTGGTTTTGTCTCTTAAACCACAGAGCATGCTAAAATACCTTTTCAAAAGCGTCTTGCTGAAGGTAGTCGTGGGCTCCTCTTTATTCAACTTAGGCTTCTCAAACACACCTTCTTGAGAAAACAAAAGAAAAGCCTCTTAACAGTTTCATTTAAAAAATCCAGGACTGAACAAAATTGCAGTTGTCGGGTCTGTTAGAAAGTCATGAAGTAGGTTCACATTTCTTAAGAGCAAAGTCATGAAATAGTTTCATATTTCCCAAAAGCATGATTCGAACTGTAGATTATAGTTGGTGTTGTGTCAGTTGCCTCAATTATCCTATATGGAGATTCTACAGTAGTTTTCAAATGGAAAATAAAGTACTAGAAATGACCGCATTCATCTTTCCTAATGAATTCTTTATTTTTACACCTCTTGCCTAAATTTCAAACCATAATGACAACTTTAATAAGTTACAGTAGCCACAAAGGAGCTGAGGAGGTGAAAGCCCAAAAGCTGCAGAGTGGGCTCATCCTGCCTGCAGCCACCCTGCCACCCACCGAATGCCCCACACCCTCACGGTTAGCCAGAGGATTACCCAGTACTTTGTTAAACATGACTTTCTGGTTACAAAAATGGGGTTGGGTTTGGTGGGTTTTTTTAACGTTGTGAAAAATTGATATTCAAATACGATTCCCTTTGAATAAGTTTTAGGGCACTGAATCAAAGGCTCTTCAAACCTGCCCACTTAAAGAGGATTGAGCCAGATGGTAGTTTAAGAATGCCACAGTTCTGTTCTCTCTGCCTCTTCATAGCCCATCACACTGTTTGCTTTAAGATTAGTCCCCTTTTACTGTTCTGGTTATTTATTCAATAACTGAAACTATCATGATTCACTACCCATCATATTTCTCAGTGTTCTTTACATAATTTGAAACCAATTTAGACTAAAGCCCTGTCAAAAGTTTTACAAATAACTATTAAAGACTAAGGCTTTGGATACTTGCTTTCCTTTTAGATTTATGAGAAATGCTATGAATGGAGCTAATGGGATTTCCCTACTTATCTTGATCAGGGACTTTAAAAAGCACTAAACAATTGTCCTTTTCACGTCTCTGATTTAGATGTTAGCAGTGAATAACTGAGTAAACGCAAGATACGGGAGACAGCATTTGACTTGAAAGAACTATGCAAATGTAATAGTGGCCCATAAGTTTAGGATGCAAAACAACTAGGATCTGAAAACAAACATCTAGGCAAGAAATAATTTAAATAAATGTGGGGACTCTTGACTAACAAGAGCACTACTATATTCCCTAAGACTATTATAGTGGGGCTAATAAACTGGATGGGGAGAGGGATAAACTACACCTTTTTTTTTCAACAAACTTGTCTAGAATCTAGCTTGTGACATTCCCTGAGAATAAAAATACTACCTTCGTTCTGTCCTCAACAGGGGAGATAAACTGTTAACCTAAAACATACTTATTGTTGTTCAGTTGCTAAGTCATGTGCCTCTCTGCGACCACCTCACGGACTGCAGCATGCCAGTCTCCTCTGTCCACTTTGGTGGACAGAGTTTGGTCAAATTCATGTTCATTGAGTCTGCGATGCTATCTAACCATCTCCCAGGTGGTGCAGTGGTAAAGAATCCACCTGCCAGTCCAGGAGACATGGGTTCCATCCCTGGGCCAGGAAGATCCTCTGGAGAAGGAAATGGCAACCCACTCCAGTACTCTTGCCTGGAAAATTCCGTGGACAGAGGAACCTAGCTAGGTACAGTCCCTAGAGTTGCAAAGAGTTGACCACGACTGAGCATACAAACACACGCATTAGACACACTTAGGGCTGCCGTGAAACGTCATGGAGGATCCGGCCAGAAAAGCAGCAGTTCAGACTTCCCCACCTCACAGCATTCCCTGCAGCTCTGCCTGTTGGCTGCCATCGGCAGGGCACTGCGCCCTGATCCTCAGTCTAGTTTGAAGTGATGCCGGAACCCGCCAATGCTGAAGCTAGACTTCCAGAATCCTAAGTCAGGTTCACCAGAGAGTGAGTGAGTGTGTTGAGTGTGAGTGTGTGTGTGTGTTAGTCACTCAATCGTGTCCAACTCTCTGTGACCCCATAGACTGTAGCCCGCCAGGCTCCTCTGACCATGGAATTCTCCAGGCAAGAATACTGGAGTGGGTTGCCATTTCCTCCAAGGTTTACCAGTGACTACTCCAATTTCTCTCCAAAGTCCCTGGAAACATAGTAACAGCAACGAAATAAATTACATTTATTTCTGTAATATATTTTGGAATGCTGTACTATGTATCTTATACCAGACTGTCCACATTTTGAATGTGTAATAATTTTTTTTATTATAGCCTAGTTTAGAAATGTTCTATAGTTTTTAGACAAATGTGTGTTCAATGGCATTTCTTCAGTTTATTCCCAGGATTGTCCTCGTTTTGCCATCATCAGAATCATTTATTGAGCATCTACTAGTGCATTTTAATATTCTCTCCAATGATTACATCATGTCATATACCCATCTGTGTGGCTTCTGTCACTGATAACCTACTGCTTAGATAAAAGCACTTTATTGATAACATTACTCTAGTTCCCCGTTAAGTAAATACTCAAGAAGTAAACATATTTGAGGTATTTTGTATTAATCAAGAATATAAAGGAAATCATTTAGAGTTAATCTCAATTTTCTGGAAAGATTTTAGCAACTTATTTGAAGGCCTGAATCTTTGTCATTGGTGATTAATTGCTTCTTAGTACTTATAAATTTCTACAGTAAAACTACTTATCAAGCACAATAAACTCCAAATAATAAATAACTCATGTGCATTAACGTAACGCATTTGTGATATTTATTTCACCCTCCTTATCTTCATTTTGTTCCTAATTCATTAAGAGAATCAGTTGGCACTCTTAAGGGTAAATTACTGACAGTCATCTCAATGTTCTCCTAAGGGCCAAAGTTTGATTTGGTTATAGGCTGTCCTTCCACCAAATGACATAATTTCACTGGGGAATTTGCTTATCAGTGCATTCCTCTAGAAATGCTCAAGTGGTTGAGCATAAATATTTTTTTCTCTCCCTAGCTTAAAGGATATTTCACATCGTAGCATGTTACTACAGGACTTAAAATTCAGTGGCCTCCCTGGCGTCTGTCTGACCCTCAGACGTCTCCCAGACTGTCCTTCTGTCTGTGGTGCTGGTGACCTGCTTTTCTCAGGGACCATGTCGGGTAAAGGTTTCCCTCCCAAAGGATAACCCACAGGAGCAGCTGGGCAGGCGGCTTCTCGATTCAACCCCATTCATTCGGCAGATAATTGCCGAGGCCTGCCTACTCCGCACCGGCCTTGTGCTCGACTCTGCGGCCACCACACTGAGAATTTTAAAAAAATAAAAATAAAAGGAACTTCCAGCACTGTCCATCAGCTCGCCACTAATCAAGTGACCCCACGCAAAAGTGCCTAGCTGCGCAGAAAACAACGCGCTGGGAAGGAAAGGAGCAGGGCTCTACGAGGGAAGGCGCTGACGCAAGCCGGGGCCCCAGGGAAGGCTTCCCGGAGGAAACGTGGCTGAAACCCGAGGAGCGAGGAGGAATAACCCGGGCAGGAAGGGAAAGGGCGTCCCGGGCGGCAGGAGGCGCGGGGCCGGCCCTCGCACCGGCCCGCAGCCCAGCTGCACCCGCGCTTGTCCCCCGAGCGCAGCGCCGACCCTCGGCGCCCCGGAGGCTGACCCGGGGCCCGGGGTGGTCACGCGGCCCTCGGGCTGCTGGGAAGAGAGGCGGGGCCGGAGGGAGTGGGCGTGGGCCGGGGGCGGGGCCCGGGCCTCCAGGCCCGCCTCCTTCAAGTGCGGCGCTTTCCAGTGCATTAGGAGACTCGGGAATAATAAAAGAGCGTCCTAACGTGAGTCTGTTTGAATGGTTACACTTTTTAAAACACACTCAGCCTAGTGAATATAAGGCGATACAAGTGTGCTTTTCACAGAATTAACTCTGAGATTCACGTAGTTTTCATTAATTCACAAAGCCCCACAGGCTGTGTGGTCTGTTGATGGATCACAAGTCTAAAAACAAATAGCAGGATCAGCAACTTTTCTTTCCGTCTAGTCATTGTATCTCTAGGACTAAAGGGATAACCGTAACTGGCGGCCACGACGAAGCCTAAATTTGGGAGCCTTTGTGCCTCCTCTCCCAGTTCTCTGTCTTGAAGGAGCTTCCTCCATGTGAGAGATAAGAGATGGTGGAGGAGGAAGGAGGCAGGAGGGACCCTGGGGATGGAGGTAAGTGAAGTGATTCCAAAGAGTCCACAATTTAAGAATGTGTGGATTTTTCACTGACCAAGGGCTTCCAACCAAGGATGTGAATGGGGTCTTCAGTTCAGCCAGAGCCTTACTTGCCACCCCTAAGAGTCCTGCTTGAGGATGGGGTATCTAATTTGCACAAAGACTCGTGCATGCTTGCAGTGGCCCTCCATGGCAGAGAGGGCAAGGAGGTAACATTGATAGACTTTAGTAATCAATTAGATATAGGGGTGAGGAAATGGAAAGATCAAGTTCCCACCTCTCCCTTCTTTTACCATCTCCCTACCTCCCCTTCCTGGTCCAAACCAATGATGAAGCAGCTGGAAACACCAGCTGTTATCCCTACCGCCCCATCCACTTCACCCTATCCATCTATCCTACCCCTCCAACTGCTCTGATAAGCCAACTCTGTCCATAATAGAATCTTAGGCCTAAAAACAGCTTAGAAGTTTTAATAAGCTGTGAAAAACTCATCAGATCCATACACTATAGATGTTTTGTGATGTCAGAGCCTTCTCTCTTACCTAGGAATGTGTAAAGTTGAGATGATCCATGAGAAACTCTTTGAAACAAATAAACCAAATGAGTTGACACTCAACCCATAAGTTACAGTTTGCCCCCTTCCCAGGAGCCTCCTGTTTGCACAGCTCCAAGGACTGTTGTGCTTATCATCACTGATTTAAAGGACACCTGTGTCCAGTGTAGCTGCTTATCCCCTGGAGGTATGCAGTATGACTGCCCTGCTCCTTCTGCATTTGTGAGAGGCCAGAGCTATCATCTGGAGAAGGCAATGGCACCTGACTCCAGTACTCTTGCTTGGAAAATCCCACGGACGGAGGAGCCTGGTAGGCTGCAGTCCATAGGGTCGTGAAGAGTCAGACACAACTGAGCGACTTCACTTTCACATTTCATTTTCATGCATTAGAGAAGGAAATGGCAACCCACTCCAGTGTTCTTGCCTGGAGAATCCCAGGGATGGGGGAGCCTGGTGGGCTGCCGTCTATGGGGTCACACAGAGTCGGACACGGCTGAAGTGACTTAGCAGCAGCAGCAGGGCTATCATCTGCAGTCCCTGAAAGGGGGGCACGGGAAGAAAGGAGGAGCCCAGGCTGGAAAATACGCAGGCCTGGGCAGCATCCTTGTTTTGTGTCATGACCAGGCTTTCTGCTACCTGTCCACAGGTGCAAACCTTGGGGCAAACCACCTTGCTTGTCTGGAGGAGAAAAAGGCGAGGCCAGCCCTGGGAGTTGGTGCTCCCAGAAGGCAGTCTTCGGAGCACCCAGCACACACTCCCTTCTCACTCATCCCTATTTAAGGATAGGTTGTGAGTCTAGAAAAGGGAAAACTTCAGGCAGAAATAGATGTACTTAATAAACCAAGCCACTTCTGGGCTGCTTTGAGTTTCATCATGATTATTACTTAGCATTTATTGTGTTTATCTGGTGCCCAGCACTTTGCATACATGTGACAGACATGCAAGTTGCCTAATCTGACATCTGTTCTCACCTTTGGTCAAAGAAACCCCAATTTTTAACTGGGCACATGACCACCTGTAGAAAACAAAACCATCTACACATTTCCCAGATCCCTTGGAGGTAGGTATGCCCATGTGTTTAAGGACAGCTGTGGTGCTGGCTTGGTTACTTTCTACCTCCAAACTTAGTTTATGAGAGAGAGAAGTAAACTTCTGTTTAAGCTACTAATTTTTTTTTTTTTTTTTTTTTGCTTTATTTTGTTTGGATTTTTTTCTTTTTCTTTTTAGTAGAAAATAAAATCTACACTTGACTGATATAGTGTGTGTCTTATGTAATTCTCAAACAACCCTTTGAGAGTTTAGTTAACCTCTCAGGCCTTGATTTCCTCCTGTGGAAAATAATAGCACCTAGTTCTCTAGGCATCTGAGGATTAGATGAAATAATTCCTGCAAAGCTCTGAACACAGTGCCTGGCACAAGAGAAGTGTTTAATGCTATTCTTTATTTTATTAAGGGCCTTACATCTCTCTAGTGGGATCACCAATTCCATGAAGTCCCTGTTTTTAATCTCTTCCATCCTCCACAGAACAATCCTGGACCCACAGTGGGCTCTGCACTTAATTGTTGAGAGAACCTGTGGCTGAACACAAATGTGCACATAAAATTATTTACATGCATTCTCAAATTACTTGTTTCTGTCAGTGTTAAGAACTGAGGTAGCTCAAGCAACCATAAATTTTCATATGGTTATACTTTTAAAATAAAGGCAGGATTCCTAACTTCCTTTTTTTTTTTTTTTTTTTTTGCTTCAAGGTGTGGGAAGTTTTTCTTAAAAGGTCAGGTCTACCTATTTCTCTGATTTCCCATCTTCTCCACTACGAAAGAACACTGGTAGTAAAGCCAGAGGGAAGGTAAGACTTCAGTGGTTTTGTTGACTAAAGGAGCATCGTGTGAGCATGAGACTTGTAACTGGAGACAGTGTGGAGCGCTGCTTTCAGCGTGTTTAACACTGCGGCATATCACAGTAGTCTTGATTTGTACTAGTTTAGCACTTATTTACAAACAACATGATTATTAGTGCCGATTCTAGAAGACTGGTTTCCCACTGACCCCAAAAGAAACAATGCAAATATTCATCCTTTTCTAAGGCATAGTAAAACTCCTGTGGTTTTTGAAACCAGACCAAGAACACATGTAGAAAAGCCCATGGATTATTTTAAGTGAACTTATTTTTTTTTTAATCTCATTAACTTTTCACCATATGCTGTTTATTTTTTATATCCTGCACAGGCTGAGAAACGAAAATAGACCAGGCCACTATGTTTTGTTCAGGGCACATCATTATGAGGATGACATAGACAAACTGGGGAGTTCCGAGAAAAAACAAAGATGATTAGGGGCACTTTGTAAGATGACTTATTGAAAAAGATTTTTAAAGCTCTATATGTTCGTTAACTCAGCAACCTAGGAGGCAAGCAGGAAAACTGCTTCCCACCACATGAAAAGTGTTACCTCGGGGGGTTCCTGAATGCAGAAAGAAGCTGGATTCATGTCCCAGTTTCACATTTATGGGCTGTGCCTGTTTTGCCATTTACTTAACCTTATTGTGTGGCAGAATGTTTGTGAGACACTAAATGTCTACTTGGTGGGGTTTGGGGGATAAGAATTAAATGAGAGACTATATGTAAAGCATTTAACATATTGCCTGGAAGTAAACAGGTTAAGTGGGTCAGGAAGATCCCCTGAAGGAGGAAATGGCAACCCACTCCAGTATTCTGGTCTGGCAAATCCCATGGACAGAGGGGCCTGGTGGGCTACAGTCCATGGGGTCGCAAAGAGTCAGAAAAATATGTCAGTAGGGTGTGTGTGTATGCATGTGTATTTTAATTTCTAAATAGAATGGGTTTCTGGCATGTGATTTCAGAAGAATCAGTTACACTCCACTCAACGCCAAACATTTCTCCTATTTGTCAGTGTCTAAGTTGCTTCAGTCATGTCTGAATTCTGGGACAAATTCTGTTTCCTGGAGAATCCTGTTACCCTCAGAAACAGCGTAACATATGAATGGGCGGAAAGCATATCTAAATATTGAAGAAGTTTTGCTTTCCATCTGAAAAGCTCAGGCTTGCAGAGCCTCAAGCATTTCCTAAAGGCTGGAATCCCAGGATTTGTCATGGCTGTGTTACGTTGACCCTTGGAAGATCAAGGTAGGCACTGATGGGGAGAGGGGAGCGGGGAGACAGCATGGAAGTGTGTTTCCAGGCCGAAGATCATTCCGTGATTCTGTGGCTACAGAGGAGAGTGGATGATGTGGAAGCAATAATGAAGCACAGTGATGCGGCTCCACTCTATAAGAATGCTGGCATTAAAGCCAGAGGGAAGGACTCAGGGAACCCCTGCCCTGCTGCCCAGGGTCACTTGGGTCTGGCTGCAGTGCAAGGATGGGTGAAGGCATGGCATTGAGAACTTGCCTCCTCCTGGGTGGGTGCTGTGGAAAAGAAGACAGAAAAAAGAAAAGAAACTGGAAGAGCACTGCAAAGGGGGAAGAAAAAAAGAGAGGGAGGGAGAAAAACCACAAACAGAGACTTCCAGAGATAGCTGGACACACTGTTACTAGAAATCTGACTGGATCTGAAAAGATAGTGTTGCGAGTTGAAATGTATCCTTTGATACATTTATCATTCACTGGGCTAGACCCTCTTACTAATGTGAGATAATGCATGGAAGTCATAGAAATTTTAGGTTCAAGGTTGCGCTTTAGAGTAAGTTTTCGTGCTGACCTTCCATGGATACATTCCCTTGGACAGTTGTCCACCGGCCTCTGTTTGCTTTCATAATCTCTTCCAGGGATTATGTAAGATTATTTCTAAATTTACCTGACCACTGGGAAAGTTTCATCTCCAATTTCTAATTTCTTCCAGGAAAATCCGCTTGCCTTTTCTTGGCTTTCCTTGGTTCCAATCTTCTGGAAATACATATATTGAAACCTGAAGCACAGTGTTCTGTGATTTTCATTCTACTCCTATTTTATTAAAGTTTGTTGCTGTTTAGTTGCTCAGTCATGTCCGACTCTTTCGCAACCCCATGGACTGTAGCCTGCTAGGCTCCTCTGTCCGTGGCATTTCCCAGGCAAGAAAGCTGGAGTGGGTCGCCATTTCCTCCTCCAGGGCATCTTCCCCACCCAGGGATCTAACCTGCATCTCCTGTATTGGCAGGCAGGTTCTTTACCACTGAGCCACCAGGGAAGTCCATTTTAAAAAGCTTATTAAAGTTGGGGGAGGTCTATTCAGATCACCTAAGCTCTTTTAAGTGACAAGTAGGGATGAAAAGACAGCAAGGCGTGGATGGGATGAAAGTTTCGAGGGCATAAGACAGAGACTGGTAGAAACTCCAGCTTCCTGATCTGCAAAAGGAGACGAAGGAGCCAGCTGGTACCTCCTCTTAAGTCTCTGAATTGTTTTTCTCTTCCTCTGATTTCCCGAGGCCATTCTAGCCCAAAGCTTCTGTGCTTTCTCTTCTCCCTTCACCAACTTGTCCTCTGAGCCACCAGCCCCCGACCCCAAGGATGTACCTGCTCCTTTTCTTTCAGGGCTGCTTCCCTGAGGGCAGCCAGCTCACCCTGGTGACCCTGGGGACAACCCTAGCCTGGCTGAGATGACGCCCTCTCTGCCCTGATACACGCCGGCTGGTTCCTCCTTCTGTGCACTTCGTTCTGCTGCATGTGCAGTCGCCTCCTCCAGGGTCTGGCTCACTGCTCACCTGCTCTGAGATGTCGTCCCTGATGAATTACATTTCTGATTACTTGCCCCGCCAGACTCCCTCATTCCTCCCTGCCTCTACATTTGCTGCTTTCTATTTTCTTTCCCACTGTTTGGTCAAGAGCTTTGGTCTTTTGAAGTTCAGCTCAAAAGACTTCCTCTTGTGAAGTCTTCCTGATCACAATTCCTGCATGCCTAGGGGGAGAGTCCCTTGGACTGCAAGGAGATCAAACCAGTCAATTCCAAAGGAAATCGACCCTGAATGTTCACTGGAAGGACTGATGCTGAAGGTAAGGCTCCAATACTTTGGCCACCTGATGTGAACAGCCGACTCATTAGAAAAGACCTTGATGGTAAGAAAGCCTGAGGGCAGGAGGAGAAGGGGGCGACAGAGGATGAGATGGTTGGATGGCATCATCAACTCAATGGACAGGAGTCTGAGCACACTCTGGGAGATAGTGAAGGACAGAGAAGTCTGGCATGCCGTAGTCCTTGGCATCGAAAAGAGTCGGACATGACTTAGTTACTAAAGAGCAAGAGGAACAGACACCTATGAGCCATGAAACCAACTGTGGACATCACTGTTTGGGCCCTTATTTTATTGTAAATTTTGTGAATTTTTATGTCTCCACCCCTAGACTGAGTGCTACAGGAGGGCACCCCACATCTTTACAATACCCAGGGCCTAATGTAGGACCTGGTTCTCCATTAGTGTTTTTGAGTGAATGAATGACCTCTGAACCTGTCAGAGTGACCACAGGGCAACATCCCCTCCCTGCCTCCAGCATGGTACCAATGTGACTGATATACTTGAGCTCCTCTGACAGTTTCTAAAGTGCCAAAGAGTCCCTGCGCATGAGACTGTGTTCTTAGTAATCAATATGTTATTCTAAGGAAATTAAGCAGAGTCTTCCACATGGCAGGATGTAGGCGGTGATTTCAGAAGATCACTCAATGGAACCGTATCACTGCTCATCTGAATGCACTTCATGGTGGTAGGTGCGGGCACAAGAAAGTTAGTCAGCCTCCCTCCTGCAGCAAGACAGAGCATCGGCATTCTCTCCTGGAGCTGGAGAATGCCCTGGAGCACGACCTCCTTGGGGGTCCCTAATGCGGAATTCACAAATGGGGAATTTTGCCTTGGCACAATATGAAAAAAAGTTCTCTGCTCCATGTAACGAGAGTCAAAGATAGAAGAAAGCTATCATGGATGTTTCAGTAATTTTCAGCTGGCAGTATCAGAGATGCCTAGAACAACATAAAAATAAGATTTCTGTGGAGAGGAACAAATACATATAACCTCTAACTAGCATGCAAAAAAAGACTTTTTGGACACTTTATAGACTTAGGATTTCTTTTAAGGTGCTATAACTAAAATATACTGTTGTAAAATCTTTCTCACTATAATTTCAGAGAGCTCTGGAGTGGGTTGCCTTTCCCTTCTCCAGGAGATCTTCCTGACCCAGGGATTGAACCTGCATCTCCTGCAGGCAGATTCTTTACTATCTGAGCCACCAGGGAAGCCGACTGTCCCAGGATAATTAAAATAAATAGATATAGATACTAAATGTTCTTTGTACTACAAAGAATAAAATTATTAGCGTGATCGATCTAAAACTAGGCTTGTCATAGCTGAGTTGAGATGTAGTTTTCAGATATTTTGGTTTAACTTCTAATTTTTTTTCATCCCAGTTTAAAATGCTAGTATGATATGATGTGCCATCTCGGCCTTGTTTTAACCTGTCAGGATCTGATTTTATTTCTTTGTTTTGAAAATTTTTACATTTCAAAGTTTGGGGAAAATATATTTATTTCATAGTCTCAAAAAGTGTTAAGTCTGGCTTCTGGCAGCCTCCGTATGAAAATTCCCCCGTGAAGGTAATCACATGGTCGGCAGCAGGGGCCTCGAATGAGTGGGAGCACCGTCTCCAGGATGGAGAGCGGGGTGTGCCAGCACACCCAGGACTCCCTGTTGGCATCTGTTCTTCCAGTCCTGAGCACCAGGAGCCTCCCCTTTGTCCATAAAAACCCTTAGGCCTGCTCCTGGAGTTTACTCAAAATCATGTTCAAGGACTAGAGTCCAAATGAGAAAAATATAAGGTAGAAGAAGATGTATCCTTCCAGACCCCATTCATTGAAAATCAAACTTGTTGGAAATCACACGTGCTCTTCCACAAACCTGTCACCCTGGCTGGGGCCTCTGGGTGACAACTCTCAAAGCGATTTTGTTCTTAGTCTGCTAATTATTGTACTAACATGCATGTCTTCCAAAACTCTTCCCACCGCATCCCACGTGCCACACGTGAGGCAGCAGCCAGAGGGCTACTGGCGGTTAGAGAATGCACGTGGAGATGTTGCTGAGACACTGGAAGTCAGCCCAGTGTTGAGGAGACCCAGCACATATTGGTGCAGAGGCGAGAGGGTGGCCAGGAGCCAAGATGGCCCGAGGGGAGGAGAAGTCCAGGACCCAGCCATCAGTCAGGATTTTCAATTCTTCATCTTTCTTACCTACACAAGCCAGTCTAATTCACCATAACCAGAACGCCTTAGGTTTTGGGATACAAAGCTAAACCCACATAACTAACCACAAAATAGTTGGGTCGATGGCATGTAAAGGAAGAAAAAAAAGAAGGAAAGAAGGCCCACTCCAAATAATAAAACATGACTTAGTGCAGCTTTTATAAAAGTACAGTTTTCACCTTTCGTTAGGCTCCAGAATTACAACCTTCCCACCAGGTTGGCAGTAATTGAAAAGTTTGACCTGATGTGTTGGTGAGACTGTGGAGGAACAGGAATTCTCATATACTGCTAGGATAAATGGAACAGTTCTTTTGGAAACATTTGGTAATAATGTGCAGAATTTTCAATGAGCTTACCTCTGACCAGCCACTGCACTTCTCAACATCTCTCCTATTGATACCTTCTAAAAGTACAAAATAATATCTAGCCAGGATCATGCTTTGTGACATTGTTTCCAACAGCAAAAGATGAGAAACAACCCAAGCTCTCAGCAATAATAGGAAATTCATTCAAAATGACTGTGGCGTGGGACTTCCCTGTTGGTCCAATGGCTAAAGACTCCGTGCTCTCAATGTGGGGGGGTCCGGATTCGATCCCTGATCAGGGAACTAGATCCCACATGCTGCAACTAAGAATTCGCATGCTGCTAACATCTCACACATCACAGTGAAGACTGAAGATCCCACGTGGAGCAACTAAGACCCAGGGCAGCCAAATAAATGAATAAATAATTTTAAACTGTGATGCATCCATATGTTGGAGTTCTATGAAGCCATAACATAGAACAAAGATTTCCATCTTCCAGTGTGGAGAAGTCTACAAGGTGTTTTGCTAAGTAAAAAACCGAAGGTGTATATAGTGTGCTACCTTTTGTAAGGGGAGTAAGAATATGTACACATATATGTTTGTACTTATAAGAAGAAACACAGAAAGGATAACTCTGTAGTGGGTGGTTATCTGTAGGAAGCAGAGGAGAGGAGAGTGGAGAGGACACTGCAAGCGAGACTTACTGTGTGTACCTTTCTGTATAACTTTCACTTCTGAATCACACATGTATGTTCAAAAATAAATCAAACTAAAGCTGAAAAAAAAGTTCATTAATCTTCTCCAGCAGGTATAGCCCATTCTGGCTCAAGGACCAGTCATGAGCTAATTGGAGTGGGGTGAGGCGTATGGCAGATTTCAAAAGGTATGGCCTGAAGTTTTAGACTGGACATCAACTCCGCTTTACTGCTGGTGGCCCAGGGCTATGCTGTGGCTTGTAGCCAAGGTCAGTCTTCATTTTCTCCATGAGGTTTGCTGGTTATACATCCTTGTCTTGTTTCCTGGGCTTGGGTCCCAGCCATTGAATCCTGCTTGTTATTCTATCCTGAGCTGGGAGCACTGCCTTGCTGCTACACTATGGCAGTTTAACTTTCCGTCCTCCCTTGGCACTGGAGTCTGGTCCCTCCACTCTTGGCTCATGGCTGTGGCCTTGGTACCTGTTGACGGCTGTATCTGATGCTGCCTGATTGCCTGGATTGCCAAACATCAGCTTCCTCCTTACTGAACACTCCCTGATGCCTACTGCTTACTAGAAGTAATAGAGTAACTGGACAATGATGGTGAGTGTTTGCTGTGGGACGGGGACAGGGTGCGGGGCCAAGGTCTCCACATGCATCATTTCATTTGATCTTCATGAAGACCCGAGGAGGCAGGTATAGGGATGTGTGTGCCTGCGTGAGTGCTCAGTCATGTCTGACTTTTTGCAACTCCATGGACAGTAGCCCACTAGGTTCCTCTGTCCATGGAATTTTCCAGGCAAGAATACTGGAGTGGGTTGCCATTTCCTTCTCCAGGGGATCTTCCTGACCCAGGGATCAAACCCACAACTCTTGCATCTTCTGCATTAGCAGGCAGGTTCCTTACCAGTTGAGCCACCAGGGAAACCCAGGTATAGGGATAAGAATCATGCAAAAAGGTGAACTGAAATAACTTAACCTCATGAAACCAGTAAAGGAAGAATCTGGGATTGGACACAGGTATGTGTGACTCTAAACTGGAGGAGTCTTCAGCTGCTTTTAGCTAGTTAGGGAAGTCCTGTGGCCAGTGGCTATGCTCTCTGAAATTAGGAGAAGCCTGAACTGCTGCACCTCTCCCAGTTTCCTGGGCTGAATCTGGTTCTGTCATTTCTGTTCAACTTAATAGATGAGCCATGTTCCAGGGTTGGACCCTGCCAAGCTGTTCTAACCTCCTGTGGCTAGTCCATGCACATCTAACCTGCACCACAGGCACCATTTTCCTTACTTCTTCTAACGGGACCACCAATAATTTGGAATGGGCAGTATGGTGTGATTACTCATCTAGAGCCAGACATCCTAGAGTACGAAGTCAAGTGGGCCTTAGGACGCATCACTGCAAACAAAGCTTGTGGAGGTGATGGAACTCCAGAAGAGCTATTTCAAATCCTAAAAGATGATGCTGTGCTGCATCAAATGCCAGCAAACTTGGAAAACTCAGCAGTGGCCCCAGGACTGGAAAAGGTCAGTTTTCATTCCAATCCTAAAGAAAGGCAATGCCAAAGAATGTTCAAACTACCACAATTGCACTCATTTCATACACTAGCAAAGTAATGCTCAAAATTCTCCAAAATAGGGTTTAACCATACATGAACCGAGAACTTCCAGAGGTTCAAGCTGGATTTAGAAAAGGCAGAGGAATCAGAGCTCAAATTGCCAACATCTGTTGGATCATAGAAAAAGCAAGAGAACTCCAGAAAAAACATTTACTTCTGCTTCATTGACTATGCTAAAGCCTTTGACTGTGTGGATCACAACAAAGTGTGGGAAATGCTTCAAGAGATGGGAATACCAGACCACCTTACCTGCCTCCTGAGAAACCTATATACAGATCAAGAAGCAACAGTTAGAACCGGACACGGAACAATGGACTGGTTCAAAACTGGGAAAGGAGAATATCAAGGCTGTATATTGTCACCCTGCTTATTCAACTTATATGCAAATGTGAAATGCTGGGTTGGATGAAGCACAAGCCAGAATCAAGATTGCTGGGAGAAAAATATCAATAACCTCAGACATGCAGATGACACCACCCTTGTGGTAGAAAGCTAAGAGGAACTCAAGAGCCTTGATGAAAGTGAAAGAGGAGAGTGAAAAAGCTGGCTTAAAACTCAACATTAAAAAAATGAAGATCATGGCATCTGGTCCCATCACTTCATGGCAAATAGATGTGGAAACAATGGAAACAATGAGAGACTTTCTTTTCTTCAGCTCCAAAATCACTGCAGGTGATGACTACAGCCATGAAATTAAAAGACACTTGCTCCTTGGAAGAAAACCTATGACAAACCTAGACAGCATATTAAAAAGCAGAGACATTACTTTGCCAACAAAGGTCTGTCTAGTCAAAGCTATGTTTTTTCCAGTAGTCATGTATGGATGTGAGAGTTGGACTATAAAGGAGGCTGAGCACCGAAGAATTGATGCTTTTGAACCATGGTGTTGGAGAAGACTCTTCAGAGTCCCTTGGACTGCAAGGAGATCAAACCAGTCCATCCTAAAGGAAATCAGTCCTGGGTGTTCATTGGAAGGACTGATGCTGAAGCTGAAACTCCAATACTTTGGCCACCTGATGGGAAGAACTGACTCACTAGAAAAGACTCTGATGCTGGGAAAGATTGAAGGAGGGAGGAGAAGGGGATGACAGAGAATGAGATGGTTGGACGGCATCACCGATTCAATGGACATGAGTTTGAGCAAGCTCTGGGAGATGGTGAAGGACAGGGAAGCCTGGTGCGCTGCAGTCCATGGGGTCACAAAGAGTCGGACACAACTGAGTGACTGAACAACAATAGCAGGGAATGAGATCCCACACACCACAACTAAGAGTTTGCATGTTGCCAATGAAGGTCCTGCATAGCACGACTAAAAATCCCAAATGCTGCCATGAAGATGGAAGATCCCTCATGCTGTTGCTAAGACCTGACACAGCCAAACAAATAAATACATAGTTTTTAAGGTTATCTGTCCAACAGTCTCAAGGATGCTTGAACTTAATGGTAACAACTGGTAAATACAAGGACTGAGGAGGAGAAATGGGAGTGGGGAGTATTTAGCTATTTAGAAACATAAAACAAATAATATTTTTTATTGTAGAACATAGAACCTTGCTTAATGGACTCTATTTCTTGTTCCATTTATTGCATTTACTTGAAGAAATTTAAAAAAATATTAAAAATATTCAGACTTTAGACTAACTTAGGTTCATCTTTCTCATTTAGTCTGAATTGGTGACATTTGTAACCAATTGTAATGCATTTTAAAGTCAAATGTAAAATAATTTTAAAACTTTGTGAGATTTCTCTCCCTGATTCACACAGACAGTAGGGTAAAATAATTTCTGAACTATATGGTAATATGATACCCTAACCTAGTTTTCATTAAACTTTCTTTTCAAAATTGAAAAAAATTTAATAATATTTTCAACTAATGTGTTTCATAATCACTGTATAAAGTGTGAACAATAAAATAAAGTTTTAATAGAAAATCCAAAGCACCTGTAATCACACTCAATGGAGACAATTTATTTAAATATGATGTAAATTTGGGTGTAAACAAGACTTATTTTTTTGTTACTACTGGTTCAGCAACATGAGGGACAGATACAGACACACTTGTAATAAACACATAGATTTGGAGGGTAAAATATAATCAATAAAGGGCTTCCCTCGCATCTCAGCAGTAAAGAATCTGCCTGCAATGCAGGAGACATGGGTCTGTGGGTTTGATCCCTGGGTGGGGAAGATCCCCTGGAGAAAGAAATGGCAACCCACTCCAGTATTCTTGTCTGGAAAATCCCATGGACGGGGTCTCAAGAGTCAGACACGACTTGGTGACTAACGCACCACCATAATCAGTAAAATAAATTACTGATAATTGTGTTTCTAAAGGCAGATAATTGAGCTAGGAAGGAAGAAATAGAAATCCTCTGGTAGCTCGAGCTGTAAGGCTAGATTGATAAAACCAGCACCTAGAGAATGGGGTCATGGTCATGCATGCATGCTGACTCCCTTGAGTCGGGTCTGACGCTCTGTGACCCCTGGACTGCAGCCCGCCAGGCTCCTCTGTCCATGGACGTCTCCAGGCAAGAATATTGGAGTGGGTCTCCACGCCCTCCTCCATGTCCTGGATCCTCCCAACCCAGGGATCGAACCTGCGTCTCCTATGTCGCCTACATTTACCACTAGCGCCACCTGGGAAGCCCATAGAGTAATGGGGGTTGGAGTATAAACCTTACACAGACACAAGAGACATGACTTTGGGTCCACTCAAGATGAATATCTGGAATTAAGAGGTTGAATTAAGAACAGGCTCTTGAAAAGTTGCTTAGTCCATGGCGGGGGTGGGGGGGAGTGAAAACTGAAAAAAACAGGGGTGAATCCACATTCTCTGGGCTTTTTTTTTTTTTTTTTTTTTTAATATTTATTTGGTTGTGCTGAGCCTTAGTTGTGGCATATGGGAGCTAGTTCCCTGACCAGGAATTGAACCCCGGCCCCCTGCATTGGGAGCTCAGAGTCCTAGCCACTGGACCACCAGGGAAGTCCCCTCTCTGGGCTTTTTTAAGAGAAGAATTTCAAAGTATTAATAGAAATTTTGGTGCAAAAGTTTATGTTACCTTAGAATGAAAATATAAATCACAACAGATGAAAATTTAAACAGATAAAAATTTGTAGCTAAAGGCCACAAAACCTCACAATATCCAGGAATGTAATATAATCTTTAATTATTTTCATCACAATTTTATTTCCTCTATGGAAGTGAAAATTGGTTTCTGTTTTTTGGCTCCATACTCTTTCGTTGTTTAGTTGCTCGGCTGTGTTTGACTCTTTGTGACCCTATGGACTGGAGTCCCCCAGGTTCCTTGATCCATGGGATTTTCCAGTCAAGAAAACTAGAGTGGATTGCCATTTCCTTCTCCAGGGGATCTGCTCAACCCAGGGATTAAACCCAAGTCTTCTGAATTGGCAGGTGGATTCTTTACCACTGAGCCACCAAGCCCAGCATACTCTTTGCCCACCGCTTAATGTGATGATTACTTTTAAATATCACTTATATAAAGAAGTAGAAAGATAAACCAGTGTTCTAATGTAGTCAAAATGTGTTCTTCTTTTTTCATCAGTCATAGTTTAGGAAGGTTTACTTTAGCCTCATTATTGGTGGTCGGGGAGTATCAGTTAAGTCCAGTCCTTTCATCTCAGGTTATAGCAGGCTGACCAAGGTCGGCTGGGTTTCACCACACCCAGTATCTCTCCCACTCCCTACCTTGGCAGGGCAGTTCTCAGCAGTGGGGTGTGCCAAGGTGACCACAAAGCCAAGTCACATGGCCCTCAAGCTGAGTGGAGCAGTGTCTCAGTCTGATTCTTCTCCTTGGGGAAGATGCTGATGCTTCCCAGGGTCCATCGAGCGTAGATTGTCACTGGGGACCGGTGCCCATTGCCTGCCCTGTCTCCTGCAGTTCCAAGACCACCCCCCGGGAAAGAAGAACGACCTCCAGGTTAGCAGGACTTTATTCCGCTGATCTTCTTGGAGTTGCTGCTTCTTCCTGGTACCAGGGCCTCCAGAGGGCTTATCACATTAAGGGCCCTGAAGCACAACCAGTAGCTTCATGGTAAATCGGCCTTAAGTGGGGACTACAGAAAACACTGTTGACAAGAACAATTACTTCCCACTCATACACCCATAGAAAAGAGAGAAGTTCTACCCCAGTCTCCATCAGGAATAATATAAGAGCACTCTCAACTTCTCTCTGCCCCCTTAACCATTTCTCTTGGAAGGCAGGGGGGATTGGACGCTTGAGGAGGAAGATCCAAGTAAGATGCTTGCCTTACCCTCCTACTGTTCCCTCTCCTTCAGAACTGCCTGCCCCACTGAAGGGAAGCTCTCGTCCGCCTGTGTCCAGGGGGTGAGCGACCAGCCTTATTAGCGAAACCTTCCGGTGTTTCACTGCGCCATCAGGGGCTCAGTCCATCTATTTCAGGAGTAAAGTATCAGCAAGCCCATCTGGCCACTGATCTAAAACCACTTTCTCCCATCAGCTTTGTCTGAAATAAAGCCAATATTGTATCTTGATTTTCTATCTCTTATTCCTGCCTCTCCCCTACCTTCTTTCTCCAAACTGATTCTGAATTCCAGAGAAGTACAACGTATGGGATGGGCCTTCCCTGATGGCTCAGCGGTGAAGAATCTGGCTGCAGTGCAGGAGACGTGGGAGAATGCAGGTTCCATTCCTGGGTGGGGAAGATTCCCCAGAGAAGAAAATGGTAACCTGCTCCAGGATTCTTGCTGAAAAATCCTACGGACAGAAGGAGCTGGGGGTTTACAGTCGGCAGGGTCGCAAACAGTCGGCCATAGCCGAGCACAGTACATGTATAGTATACCCTACAACCCTAATAATAATGGGTAATTTGGAGAGGTTTTTAAAATCAGGTGAAACTAATAAGCTAAACAGCAATAATATAGGAGAAGAGAGATCAGAGCTATTGATTAACTTGGGCCTTTAAGTCAAGTACAGCATATTCAAAATTCAAGGGTAACCTCTGAAAGAAATAGAATATATATCTTCCAAAACACTGGAGCGGGGAAAAGGGAATAAACTCCATCAATTCAATAGGAAATAAGGGGAAAAAAATCAAATAATAAAAAAATATGGTAAATAGAAAACACAAAATAAGATGGTATAAGTAAATCCAACTATCAGCAATACTAATAAATGTAAACATTAAATTCATCTGTTAAAAAGCAGGAACTATCTGAATTGACTGAAGCTGAAACTCCAATACTTCGGCCACCTGATGCGAAGAACTGACTCACTGGAAAAGACTCTGATGCTGGGAAAGATTGAAGGCAGGAGGAGAAGGGGACGCCAGAGGATGAGACGGTTGGAAGGCATCGTCGACTCAATGGACATGAGTTTGAGTAAGCTCCGGGAGTTGATGATGGACAGGAGGCCTGGTGCGCTGCAGTCCATGGGGTCACAAAGAGCTGGACACGACTGAGTGACTGAACTGAACTGATCTAAATTGAAATACAAATACTATATGTATGTCCTTTGCAAGCATAAAAGACAATGACCCTCAAAGTATGAAATAAAACTATGGGGGGCGGGGGAGATATTCCATGTGAATAGTAAACAAATAAAGGGAGGAAAGCAATGTTAATTACATGAAACAGAATTTAAGGCAACAGTATTAGGTGAAAAAAATCATAATCATAAAAAAGCAATTACCAAGAAAATATAATCCTGAACCTGCATGCACCCCAAACCCTAGCCTCAAAAATATGTAAAGACAAATAACATTACATATTAAAATAACTGTTAAATTCCTCCATCATGGTGGGTATTTTTCAACACACATCTCAGAAACTGATGTAGAGAGTCCACTAATAATTGGGAAGTATGAAATGCCTTGAACAACACAATATGCTTGTTATAATGGACATATACAGAACCCTGCTCCCAATAATTAAAGAAAACAGGTAATTACCAAAGAGTGACCACAGTCCAGTCACACAAATACCAAAGGATTCATTTCACACAGAGCACATTTCATATCACAATGTAATATGGTCAGAAGCTAAAACAAAAATAAGGTAATTTAAATATTCTAATATTTTAGAAACCAGAAGCACTTTAACATTGAAAACATATATGACTAGATAGATAAGTACAAGATAAATACATAAATAATCCATTGTCTGAATGTACCATGCTTTATTTGTTGTTGAACCATTTGTGAGTCAACACTCCGGCTCTGTGGCAGAGACTGCAGGTTATCGCCTAACATCTCTTCTTCCCTTCTTCCTTAGCAACAAAACTAGTTTTTTAGTTGGAAGGTGCTGTTTGGAATAAAGGCTTATTTCCCAGTTTCCTTTGCAATTTGTGGTGGCTGTGTGACCAAATGGAAGTGGCATGTTTGTTCAACTGCCCGGAAGTAACCTTGAAGAGGAGATCTGTGTCTTTTCTGCCCTTATTTTTTCCTAGTATATCTTCAGATATGATTTCTGATGTGTATGGATGAGATGCTTGGAGATCAAACAACTATCTTGGACCTCAAGGTAGAATCCTCATAGAGAAGAAACTAGACACAAGATAGATGGAAACTGGGTCACTCTTGATCGTAGACTGCTTATCTCAGGACTTTAATTACAGGGCAAGGAAACACATTTCTACCTTATTTAAGCTATTACTATTTGGAATTTTTCTGAATAACATGTTTTCCCATGTATTTTGCTATAATGATCGGCTGCTATAAGCATCCTTTTATGCATGTATTTCCCCATTTCTTCTAATGGAATGTATAAGTATTGTGATATATCATTTTAAAGGCTTTTGAGAAATATCACCAAATTTTACTCCATAAGACTGTATAACTTTACTCTTCCACTCGCCATGTATAAAAGGGCTGTCATTTCATACCCATTCCAACATTAAGTATCATTCTTTCCAGTCCTTGCCAATCAGATAGGCCAAGAATATGATTGTATTTTTCGATTTCTAGGATGGGTTAGAGATTTTAAAAAATTTATTTGCTATTTGTGTTTTTTCTTTTATATGTTACTTTTTAAAAGCTCCTTGATCTTTTTTCTATCAAGGTAGTCTTTTTCACATTGATTTTAAAAGACTATATATGTGTATGTGTGTGTGTGTGTGTGTGTGTGTGTGTGTGTGTGTGTGTGTGTGTATATATAGTGAGAGAGAGAGAGAATTTAACCCTTTGTCTGCTTTACATAGCTTTTTTTTTAGGCAGTTCATTATTGATAAACATTGTTTATGGTGTTTTTATGCAGAATTTTAAAACTTTATCAGGATTTCTCTTTTGATTTTTCTCTTTGGTAGAAAGTTCTCTTTTCTTACAAGTTTAGAAATATTTGCCTACAATATCCACTAATACTTTTGTGTGTTGTTTGGTTTTCTTTGACTTACTTTGAAACTGTTAATCCATCTGGTATTTATTTTGTTCTAAGGAAGAAATCTAAATTTTTACTTTTCCAAGAGTTTAACCAGATATTTCAACATTTGTGGAATAAGTCATCCTTTATCCCCTGATACAAAATGTTATCTCCAGGAAAAACTAAATTCCCTGTATGTACATGAATCATCTTAAAATCTCAGTTGTGTTCTATTTGATCTACATATCTATTCTTCCACCAGTGCCACAGCCTTAATTATTCTAGCTTTTATGTATTTGCATAATAACTGATGTGCTGTATTCTTCCTAACAGTTTTTTAAAAATTCATAGTGAATTGTGCTTTAAAAATATATATTCCAACAAAGCAAAACAAAAAACCCATAGATCTACTGCAGCTGGGACAGAGTTGAAGCATATGGGATGTTCAGTCTTCATGGCGGCATGCAAGATCCTTTAGTTGTGGGATCTAGTTTCCTGCAGGTCTCGAACCCGGGCCCCCTGCAGTGGGAGCATGGAGACTTAGCCACTAGATCACTAGGGAAATCCCACAGTTGGCACTTAAATTGGAACTTCATTAGAGTTTTAGATGGATTTGTAAATATTTGACACTTTTTTACTATTGACTCATCAATACATTATTTCTTTTTATTTTCATATGAAGTCACTTTGACCTTTTTCTGAGATGTTATCAGATCCTTGACATTAAGTTGGCTAACAGGCCTCTTGTATATGTTAAACATTTTGATGAGAGTTAAGAAAGTCATGAAAGCAGCGTTTGCCTACGACGTGCTTCTGCTCCACTAAAGATAATTAAGACTGCACTGAGCTGACATGAAGCTGTGTAAAACAGAAATAAAATGCTCCATAACGTTATTATTGTACATACACTGCTCTGTGCTTACACCCTGCAAATCTGGCTGCAATACAAGTGAGAATAAGAGGATTGATCGGGAATGGTAAAGGGGAGGGTGAAAGGCATTGCAGATGGCAAAAATAGCATTTGGACTCGAGGAAGCAAATGATGAGGCAGATTCACATGTGTTCTAGGCTAGCAAAGATCACATAAATATACAATGATTTTTAAAAAGGGAATTTAGGGAGATGATAACCAATTGTCAAAAAACATTTCAACATGGACCAGCAGTATGGGTTTTATGAGAGCAAAAATTTGGACCTGTTTCTGAAAATGAGTCTGAAAGATCAAAATAGTGCTTAAGGAAGATAATTCTTGTTGCAATGAGCACACATATTTGGAGTAAGAAAGTAATTAAGAATTTCTTTAGAAAATTGGTACAATAATTTATTTTAGTTTTATTTATTAATTCAATTATTTTTATAGAGTATTACTCAGGATGTGCCTACAATTGTGTTAGCATTGAAATGACTTTGTTTGCATCCCCAAATCTATTTTTACAAGGCCTTCATGACAGATGTCTAATGACACCACTTACAAAGAGGGAGACATTCCCCAGGTATTTCTGTACTTTGTTCAACAGAAATTTAACTGCCCAAGCGGATGCTTGATTGATGTTATTCAATGATTAATGCAGCAAACTCCCTACTTTACCCTCTGCAGCAGAAATCTCCATTTAACCCCTTGGGATATGTAAGTGCCTCATTTCTTGAGAAACTACAGTGAGATTAGGGAGAAGCGAAGGCTTCACAAAGCAATTAGGAAGAGGAC
The DNA here is from genome assembly GCF_033118175.1 of Dama dama. Classification (NCBI taxonomy): domain Eukaryota; kingdom Metazoa; phylum Chordata; class Mammalia; order Artiodactyla; family Cervidae; genus Dama; species Dama dama. The sequence goes on along the minus strand of NC_083706.1, from coordinate 47,429,140 downwards.
AGATTAATCCACCCTCCTCTTTATTGAAAAGCAGCTTCAACCAAGGTACTGTCTCCTGAAACAGACTTTTACCTACAAAGGCGTTTGCAAGAGAATTTGATAAAATAAGAGAAATAAAAACAGCTATTAGAAAATAAGAACAATTTTTATTAGAAAATAAGAAAGAGCTATTAGAAGAAAAGAAAATAAGGAAAATAAAAACAGCTGTTAGGAGGACAACCTGTTTCTCTCCTTCCTTTTTTCTCCCCAGTGCATTGAGTCCAATGGCAGAATATCTCACTGAAATAAGCATTTGTAAGTGAATCACAGTTGCTTTTCAGTCTGCAAAAGTCACTCTCCTGCAGCACGAATATTTTATTTTTCTCTCCACGCATAACTGATGTCTACATGATGTGAAGCAATCTTGGTTCTTGTTGGTGCTGCTATTTAGAATTGGAAGAGTTATTTGGAATTGAATCTATCCTATCAAAGATAGCTTCAAAATATTAGCTTCATTTCGTGCCTTTAATTCCTCTCCATTTTCCCTCACGCGTATTTAGTGGCTGCTACGTGAGACAGTGTGAGAGGAAGTGAAAAGGGGCCACACATAAGTATATGTTCTTTGCAAAAGCACTCTTTACTCTGGTTTTAAAGCGCACTTTCCCCTCTGACCTGGTATACACAGGTTCCTAAGCATCTTCTGGCCTCAGAGGCATCTTTTTCTCTATCGGCAACAATTAAAGAAGAGTCCACCAGGGATGTTATGAGGGTGACAAGAGAAATAGGAACTGACAATATTCCTAGTCTTGTTCCTGTTGTTGGAAAAAGTCCAGATGTTGTGGCTCCCAGCCAATTTAGGGACATTGTAACAAAATGGTTACGATAGGTAAAAATGACTTTCACCATTAGCTATTACGTTTTTATAAAAAATAAATGCTCATTGCAACAAACAAGCAAACAAAGAAATAAACATAACAGAAAATAAAGAAAATGAAAGAGAGAGAAAATAGCAGACATGATACAGGAAAGAATAATACGTGTAAATCCATGGCTGATTTATATCAATGTATGACAAAACCCACTGAAATGTTGTGAAGTAATTAGCCTCCAACTAATAAAAAAAAAATAAATAAATAAAACATCAACTTCACTAAAAAAAAAAAAAAAGAATAATGTACAAAGCAAAAGGGCTTCTAACCATCCCACTTGCCAATGTTTTTTTTCCAGAGAATATTCATAAAATATTTATTCAGACAAATGGGATTAGAATCTATGTTCTCCAACTTGCTTTTTTTTACATGAAACACTTTATCTTGGACTTCTTTCTAGCAGCATATATAGCTCTATTTCCTTCCTTTAAACATCTGCACATAAGCACAGATGTGCCATAATCTTTAAGAGAACCAGATCCTTATTCATGGATATTCAGCTGGGTTCTTTTTTTAATTATTATTATTTACAAATATATGGCAATGATTACTCTTGTTTATGTGTGTAAAAAAATCTATAGGGAATATTTCTAAATCGAATCGTAAGAGCAAAGGATATGTTATTTAAATTTAAAAGTAAAATTCCTATGTTAAAATTTAACACATCTTGCCAAATTGAGCTCTAAAAAGGTTGTATCAGTTTACACTCCTACTGATGAATCTGAGACTGCAGAATTCCACACCCACAACAAATATTTTCATCCCTGGCAATATGAAAGAAGAAAATTCACTTTCAATTTTAGAAATTGTCATTTCTTCAACTGTAACTGAACTTGAACTTTATATTTGCTTACCAGTTTTTTTCCTGCAAACAGGGAAAACTATTGTTTTAAAGTTGTTTACCTTTTTATTGACATGTAAGAATATTTGGATATTAAAGAAATTAACACCTTGTCATATGTATTAAAAATGTTTTTCCAAGAATGTGTAATAAACATTTTGCTTTAAAAGGATATTTCTAAGCTTACCAGTATATCCCTTATCCAGAGTGAATTTGATTTAAAATCATTTCTATTTTTATCTCTCACTAGGGAACCTTGATTTAATCAATTTCCCAAAGAAAATGCATTCCTCTATTTGATTTAATCTTAAGATAGTTGTTTGATGTAATTTTAATACACAGTCATTATCTCAAGGATAGATTTATGTTTCAGAAAGAAGGAAAAAATTAGGAAAGAACAATGAGAAACCAAAGAATAATGATGACCATCTTCATTCTTATGAAATCTTTAAGATAAAATAAATTAAGAGTATAAAGCATAGAACATTCATGAGGATTTCAAGCCTCACTCAGAACTTTTTCCTTAATTACTTTGCCAAATTTTCTCTTTATCACTTGTATTGTAATTCTCTCTTTGGGGGACATATTTCAGACTCCCTCGTTTTATCCATACTTTCCCAAATTATCTCACACATCTTCTGAAATTTTATATATTTTGAGGGAAATAGACTTGATTTAAAAGTTAATCACAAAAAAAAAAAGTTAATCACTGTTAGATTTCGTACACAATTTTATCATTGTTTAAGGCTCAAATCACTGGGCATACGGTTTATCAGTGTTTTAACCTACTTGATTTAACTAATAGTCATCAAAGTGTTATTGCTGGAAAATTAGAACATTGATGCTGGATGAAGTAACCTAAATGCAAAAGGTGGGTTGATGAAAAATGAAATTCTTTAATTTTTCTAAATTTCTAAGAGTCATATAATTCCATGCTTTTAGAATTTTATGTGGAAAACATAAACACAACTGTTTACTTGTGTTTACAAAACATGGTTTCAGGTTCAGATTATTTCTGATGGTTTATTATTATTATGTTTATTTTCCTTGTTTTTCTTTCTTGGTTTGGGCAAGGGAGACTAGTGTATTTTGTTTTTGACTAAGTAAATGAAGAAAAGAAAAGATATATCAGAAGACAGGCAGACTTTTGACCCAAGGAATCTGGAAGTTGTAGCATTTACTCACCCTTCCATTCATTAAACTGATATTTACTGAGCACCTGTTGAGGTTAATTTGGATGAGAACTGAATTAAAAGCATTTGAAGTCTGAGTCAGGTGCTATCTGGAGTTTGTGAAAGCCAGATCCATGGGGTTTTAATCCAGAAGTGTCTGTCTATCCCAAAATAAAATTTTAGTTATGGTATATTAGTAATAGTGTGGAAATCTAACAAGCCTGTTGTCAGATGACTGCATTTCTTTAAAAATTCCTTTATATTGCATTTTAACTTATTCATAAGACAAACATGGTTCGGGGGCAAAATGTCCGTGTCTCTAGTTTAATAAAACATCTATACCTAATGGAATTCTTGCTGGTTGTGTCTCTCCTTGCTTTCTGAGGATATATTCTTATATCTGGAGGGCTGTCAGTTTACCAGGTTCTGGATAAGCTAGAGGACTTGGGCTTGCTGACTAAATTACCCTGCTTAATAGGCGGCAGTAGAGGGAAGTGGCAAATGGGTTTAAACTCAGAAAATCCTGGAGGAGAGAGCGAAGTTCCAGTGGAGGCTGGGCTGCTGAGTGTGTGAGGGGCCTGGGGTCAGGGATGGGGTAAGAGACGGGCAGTGGGGCTGTGGGGTGAAAGGGAGCTCAGTGTGGGACGTAACCCATCACGAAAGTGAAAGTGAAGTCGCTCACTCGTGTCCGACTCTTTGCGACCCCATGGACGGTAGCCTACCAGGCTTGTCCGTCCATGGAATTTCCCAGGCAAGAGTACTGGAGTGGGGTGCCATTTCCCTCTCCAGGGGATCTTCCCGACCCAGGGATCGAACCCGGGTCTCCCTCATTGCAGGCAGACACTTTACCCTCTGAGCCACCAGGTGCCCTAAATCGTTAAGAATATTGGCCTGATTGGATTTCTAGTGGAAGCCTGCACTTTTCTGGATGGAAAGAGTTCACATCAATGTGGCTCCGGGCAGAAACAGTCAGCACAACGTGGATGAGAAGGAGAGCAGACACCTGGGGAATACACCAGGAATAAACAAACAAGCGCTGAGAGTTGTATGCCAAATGCTCTGCCATTCGCCTGCATCTGGGGCTGGCCTGCTACTGGGCCTATGCGACGTTCCTCAAGCCTCCTGGCCTGCCCCTGTGGGACAGCAAGCGCAATTCACTGGAAACATGTTCAGAGACAAAACCTCCCAAAGCAGGCCTCTCTCGGTGATGTAGTAAAGAAATTACACGAACATAGTCTTAAACAGAATCTTAGGTCTTAAGGGAGCCTGAATTCAAAAGGATCATGTTTAAAAGTCAGTTAAATATTTTTTTTCCCCTAAACTGGTACACATTCTTAAGTCTATTTAATTTTCAGTCAGGTATTAGATGAAAAATAAGCTTTTCTATGTATGCTGTTTCTGCTCCATTATACCGTATTTTAAGGCTATTCAAAATTAGGTCAATTAAACAACAAGTCTATTATAACATGTATCTAATACTTACTGTTGGGGGCAAAAATACTGTCTTCAAGTCCATCCTTAACGTCAGTAATTTTCCTCTGTAAAGCTCTACTGACTGGGCATACTTGATGAGGTCTCTGTATGCTATCAAGGAAAGTAAAATCACTTGGCAAGAAATTTCTGACTCCAGTAGTATTTGTGTATTTACATACTGGTAAGTGATTTGCATGCTAGTTAAGGGTGTTGCAAATACATCTCTGACTTGTCTCACCAAGAGGCAGAGACTAGAAGCTGATAGGATGTATGTGAAAGTACTTTTGTAAAGTTCCAATAAAATACAGTCCTTTAATATCAAAGTCAGACAGAGACTAACAAAATAGTCTCAGGAATAGCCATGAGGCAAAGGAAAAGTACTTGCTCATGAAACCAGAATTGTAAATAATCAATTACAAACAATTGCAAAAAATAATTTTTTGTATACCAAAAACCTTAAAGTTTTCTTTTCTTGTATGCATTGAGGTGATGAGATAGTTTAAAAGATTCAGTTCATGTTTTAATATGGTTTGTGTTATCTGGACCCTTTTTACTGATACTATGGCAATTTTTATTTTCTTAGCAGCTATTGTTTTGTTACTAATTCCTAATTTTACTACATTATGATGAGAGAATATATTCCATATGAATCCAGTTTTTCTGTTATTTATTGAGATTCCCTTTGTGGGAAACATTAGAATGGCTGGATTTTTCTCCAGCTAGATATACACTAGCTTTTGTTTTTGCTGCTTGAGAATCAGTGTATTTCCACTTTTGGACTCTGGCATTTCATTATAAAAGTTTTTACTGACTTTCTTCTGAAAGTTGCCTGTCTCTCATTTCTTACTCTCTATGTCTCCATGAAACATATTCATTGGACCTTCTCATTTTATCTTCTACATTTCTGAACCACTCATCTCTTTCTCTCTATACCTCATTGTCAGTGATTTCCTCAAATGTATCTTTCAGTTTGTTGATTTTCTTTTTGGATGTGACTAATATGCCAAGGTGGTGCAGTGGTAAAGAATTCGCCTGCCAGTGCAGGAGATGCCAGAGATGAGAGTTTGATCTATGGGTTGGAAAGATCCCCTGAAGGAGGATATGGCAACCCACTCCAGTATTCTTGCCTGGAGAATCCCATGGACAGAGGAGCGTGGCGGGCTACAGTCCACGGGGTTGCAAAGAGTCAGACAGGACTGAGCATGCATACACACATAATATGCTATTTAGCTTATCTAGTGAGATTTTAATGAAGACAATTTCCATTTCTAGACATTCTATTTCTTTAAAAATTTGCCTATTCATTTTCATGGTGTCCTATTCTTTCACAATGTTTTCAAGTCTTTTAAAAAAAATCTTTCTGCTCTTTAATTTACTGTAGAGTGTCTTTGGTTTTGATCTGCAATCTATAGTTATTTTGGTCCTTCTCTTTATTTTTGCCTCTGATTGCTCTCCTTTAGGGCCATATTCCTTGTGTACTTTATAACATTTTGTTGTTGTGAATTCATCTTCAGTTGTTCAGTTGTTTTTCACAAGACTTCTGTTATAAACCGAATTGTGTACTCTCTTTAAATTCATACATTATAGCCCTAACCCCCAGTGGGATTGTATTTGGACATAGGGCCTATGAAGAGCTAATTAACAAAATTAAGGTCATAAGGATGGGGTCCTGATTCAGTATGACTATTTTCCTTATAAGTGGAAGAGACATCAAGGCTCTCACACACAGGGTAAAGACCATGAGAAAATGCAGCATAGAAGGCAGGTGTTTGCAAGCCAAGGTGAAAGGCCTCAGGAGAAACCAAACCTGCCAACACCTCAATCTTGTAATTCCAGCCTCCAGAGCTGTGAGAAAATAAATTCTGTTAGTTAAACCACCCAGTCTGTGATATTTGTTACGGCAGCCTGAGCAGACTAAGACGGCTTCTGAACCCTAGGTTGTAAAAGTAACCTTCACAGAATGTTTTTGCATTTGCTACAATCAGATTCCTAGGGGTTCAAGGCTCTGGCCTTATTTTATGTTACTTTTTTGACTTAGGGGTCCATTCTAATAAAATGGACTTAGGGTTAGTGTTCTAAGCAAATAGTATAAATTCAGACCTCTCCATATGTGACCAGGCTGGTGTTATTAATAGTTTCTCTCAGAAGATGTCTCTTCCCTGACCTGTGCTCACTCTAGGGATCAGTAACAACAAACTTCCTTGCTCCTTCCACAGGCCAAGTGGTGTTTCTCTAACTCGGCTTCTGAGGCTCTAGACTTTCTGCAGGGGACTGGCTTCAACTTCCCTACCCAATATGTTTGAGGCCTTAATTCCCATCCCATCCTCATCTCCACGAATCTTTATCCAGGACTAAAACTTGTAGCATCAGCTTATACTTATTTCTTTGGCTTTGGTTTCTTGTTATATTTCTGACATTCAGGGAGTTTTGTTACTTCATGGGTGAAATGTGCATGCTTGAGACCACTGCGGAGTTCCTTAACAACTTGTCTTGTAGAAGGATGAAGGAAGAGATGCATAACGCTCTGTCTTACTAAGGCCTCATGAATTCAAGTATGAAGTCTATCATATAGAGGGACTACTTCAGCACTTCTGTGGCTGTCTAAAGACTATGGCCACAGGAAAGGAGGGACTGGGAGGAGGTCACGAGTGAAGCTCCAATGGGAACCAGGAGACATTCTGCCTTTCCACACTGTTCCATTATAGCTTCAACTTTCCCAGCAATTCAAGGTGTCCTTAAAAGAGTCCTTGATGCTCTGTGCTGGCTCATTCTCTCCATTTAACAAAGCTGGTGGTTTGGGGTTTGTTATTCCAATGCCCTCAAGTTCCTGAAATGATGATAAGACAAGTCACACTGCACTTGCACAGATTTCTTTTTTAAATAGTTGTCTGGAGCCTGACTTCTGCGAGAGTGGTCCTATTGTGCTCCATGGCAGCCCCCTGGGAGCCTCTCCAATGCAGCATCTTGGGCCCTATCCCAGAGCTGCTGAGTCAGAATCTGCACTTGATCGAGATCCCAGGTGATGCAAATGCATATCATGTCTGGAAAGCAAACTGAAGTAAAGTATTGCCCTCTCCACCTAATAGTTACCTCTTTCAACTCATTAATAATACCTGAGTTACAAGATGAAGGTTTCCCATAAACCTACCTAACATGGCATTTTGTCTTCTATTAACAATTTGGAATCACAGTGGGGGTCTCTTTTTCCACATATAAGGAAACCTAGTATTTAAGTCTATAAATGAATCAGAAAAATTGTTTCCATTTCGATTTAGTATGAATGCGGTCTGGCTCACGCCTGCTGAATTGAAAGCAAAGAACTGTTTCCATTCAGGTTAATGGGTTCCCCCTCATCAAGCTGTCCTTCTTTCATGTAATCTAGACTTGCCTCCCCTTATTTACTTTTTTGTAACTGTTCTTCTTTTTAATAGGATTATTCATCCTTCCAATATTAACAGCAATTAGACTCACCTCATGGTGCATCATGCCAGCTCAATCTCAGGCTGTCAAGAGTGGGATGATCTTAGTCTTGTCTCAGTAACAAACTTTGACAACCGAAACAAAGCAGTGGGCAAAATACACGAAGAGAATTAACAACATTGGATCACAGATGACAAGAAGTTCTCGAACATGTTGGTTGCCTCTGCCTATCGTGTCCTCGTGGAAATGACGACTGCTCAGGCTGATGATGCTGTGATGCAGTCCTAAACTGGATTTTTCAGGGAAGTTTTAAAAGAAGACTCTTGTAAAGCCTTAGAAACATTAACATTCGCTTTCCAAATCTAATCTATTTAATTTTATTGGAAAACATTTACAGAGCTCATCAGCAGACTCTCTAGTATTGAGTAATATTTAGCATGCGGTAATCATGGGAAGGAGAGATTTAGATTAAATGCTGCTTTTTATTACTATTCAATCATCATAAGTTGTTCCACTTTTTATCTTTTTAGTCAACAGATTTTAAAGGTGGGAAAATATCTTCATTTGCAGTCATACCTATATTTATCTCCTATTATATTTTCCATTAGTGTCTACATGAGATTTATTCCTGGTGATTCCCAACAAAGTGAGTGTGACTCTCCAGATGCTAATAATAAAGACAAATGCACCCTATCTCTTAGAGATGTTATGAGAATAAATTAGATAATATTTATAGGGGGATCTGACCTCACTAGAGATAGTATATAAACAAAGTGCAAAAAAAAAGAAGAACTTTAAAGAAAAAACATTCCATTCAGTTGTAGCTCGACTGACTTGACAGTACCAAATTATGTTCTGAGAAAAGAAAACAGGCCGACTAATAGTGGTTCTGCTGGTTGTGGATAGATGCCAAATACTGACAATGAATTCCAGGTCTGGGCTGAAAGCTTAGGCATCAGTTTGAATAGGCACAAAATGAGCCCTTTGTTTTTTTCTATATATCTACATTTATTCTACTTGGGATACTGGTAAAACCTTGCATATACTGGGTTAAATTATCAAAGTTATTTTAAACCTCTTTCTACCTTTAATAACATATAAAGATGGTTAATAAAGCAGTGATGTGAACAAATTTTAAGGATATATGTAACACATATGGGCTTCCCTGATGGCTCAAGTGGTAAAGAATCTGCCTACAATGCAGGAGACACAACAGACATGGGTTCCATCTCTGGATTGGGAAGATCCCCGAGAGGGGTAAATGGCAATCGACTCCAGTATTCTTGACTGTAAAGTTCTATGGACAGAGGAGTCTGGAGGGCTACATTTCATAGGGTTGCAGAGTTGGACACGACTGAGTGGGCACATGTAACACATATACCTCTAGACAAACTGTTTTTACATTTATATTATCTGGACCCAAAAAGGAGCTTTCAGCAGGACAATGGGCAAAGCGGGAATCATCGTTATTGCAGACTGAAAGGCAAAGTGGTCCTTACAGGTATGGGGAAGCCTTCAATTATACCCTCAGTATTATTTTGGGGAAACAGCAAAGCCTCCCCCACCAATCCCCATGTTTTTCAAACATCCTGCCACCCTGCTCCAGATTCTACCATTTAAAATTCTTTTGAATTAAGGGAAGTGGTTGCATATTCATGGGAAAATAAAGATTAAAAATTGCAGGATGATGAAGATATTCAACAGCATAATAAATGAACACTTACTGCATACCTACTATGTGCTGGGCACTATTTTCAGGGCTTTACCAGAACTATCTCATTTAGTTCCACTTCAACTCCATGAAATAGATGCTATTATTAACCCGGTGCCATAGATGTGGAAACAGGCAAAGGGAGGTTCAGGAGCCTGCCCAAGAGGTGTGGCCGTATGCACATCCTGGCGGTCCGCCTCCAGGCTCCACGCTCTGAACCAGTAAGTGTTCCTACAAGCATAGGAGTTAGCACCATACAGTATATTCCTCTTAAAACACGAAACAAACAATACATTGCCACCTTTGATACAAAGATGTAAAAGCTGAACACTTTTGGATTAAGAAATGGTTCATTTTCCCAGAAAAGCCAAGACTTCAATGGTAGGACAGCCTCCACTTTTCCGTTTTGAAGAGGACTCAGGGTCAGTGAACACTCACTGTACCATCTTACAGCGCCGAAACTGTTTACTACGAATGGAGCACTAGACAACCTGCCAAAAGGAGAAGCTGTCTTGTGGAGCCAACAGCAGATATTCAGGTAGAAATGAGAAATGTCACAAGGAAATGAATTTAGAGATGAACACATCAGAGGAGATTAGCTAATACTCTTTGAGTAATTGCCATGTATGACATTACTTATTACTAACTTCTATAGTAAGAGGCTATTGTGAATCTTAGGATGCAGAATAACTTCTTGATACACACAATACAAAAAGGCCCTTAAAATTGTTTTCCAATGTCAGAAGTATGTGCTGTACACATTTTTGTTTTATCCCATAAAAGGATACCCCAATTTCCCTGCTCCTAACAGAACACTGTAATATGGTTAAGCACAAACCTTTCCATAGCAACAGACACAGTATATCAGGCATGAACCCTATGTATCTCCCTTGAAGAAAGCTTTAAGGTTATAACAGACAAATTCAAAATAAAGCCTGTGATCCCACCACCGTGAAGCCTGATTCCCCCATGAGCTCAAGAAAGGATACATTGACAAACGACTCACCATGGCTTCCTTTAGCTCATTTCTTTGCCTTTCTTTTTCTTTAAATGGCACTTCAGCCTTAATAGTTACAAAGATTTCAAGAGAGGACTAGCGCCACCTGAAAAAGAAAGGCCCAAAATCCAATACAATCATGGTTTGCAGAAGTTCAGCACTGGACTTACTGAATAGCCTTGGGGGGTGATGGCTTTTCTTCTTTGAGACCAAAGGCGCTCCTTCTTGTCACCCTTTGCTGCTTTATTTAGTGGTTTTCCACTCCATGAACACTATGTGAATGCTGGTTACCTGTTAGCTCTAATTCTAAAATAGGTATTTTATATAGGGGAAAAGGCAGCTTTGGGGGCATCTTGAAGTGTTTTCTTAAGTACATATAAAATTACACATTTTTATGCGATTGGAAGTAGTGGCTGAAATGGGGCAAACTGGATAGGCCGCTAATACATATAGTTGCACATGCAAATCGTAATTAGGTTCCCCAAACACTTGCCTGTGCAGAGTGGACGCCTCCCTCTGCACCCCCAGTCAGGCAGGAGGTACTGCCTAGGGCCAGAGAGTAATCTACTCACTATTGTCTTGGTGGAGGGAGAAGTGAACCTCTGCTTTTCACAAGGGGAACTAGGCTTGCAGACGCTATTGATTACACTTGGGAGAGAGGTTAATGACATGTTGGGAGTGCAGGCACTATATTTCATCCCCATTCAGGTTTTAAACAGCATCCTCCTCCAAATATTCTACTCCAAAGGTTGTATGCTAAAGAGTGAAACAGATGGTCCCGTTTTACACTTCTCTTCCTTTAGAATTTCTTATGCAGCTCTGGGACTTCGGTCTTCTGGGATCCCAAATTATATTTCGGCCCATTATATGTATTCAGTTTTGCTACTAAGACGGTTTGTAAGAATTATTCAAAACCCACATGGCTGCGGCCTTTGCTGTTTCTTAGAGGGCCATGTGCTGTTCATTTTAATTGAAAATATTCTAAAAGCAAGATTGATGTGTTTTCTATCCCCCTAAAATAGAAACAGGTTCTGGGCTCATAATTGAGCACTCATAAGCCCCCTCTCCTTATTAACATGCCCTCTCTAATTTGTGCCTCTGTTTGCACAATATAAATGGCCTTTAACAGCCCTTCATTCATACAATGGTCTCCCTAACCCAAAGAAAATTAGTAGCAGGCAAAAGCCTATTTTTACTGACACAGAGACAAAAATGCTAATTACCTTAAAATATTCTCAAGTGTATATCTTTGGCATCCTTCCAGGCAAGGCTCAAAAGTTTTTTTTCCCCCTATTATTTACCAGTTATACGGAAAGTTGTTTTTGTTTTACACTCAGACTTATACATAAGTAAATCTATATTGATAATTTGAAATCTTTTATTTTGGGTCCAGAGTACTGATGATAGTTAGGTATTTGTTTGCTTTCTACTCACTTTCTACTCACTTGTAGATACACTTGAGAGCACTGACTATTTGTTAATTATGTTTTGTGTTTTGCTATTTTTGTTAAGGGACTTAAGGACATTTGCAGAAAAAAATACCTAAATATTTAATTTTATTTAAATGTATTAATTACCATAAAATATTAATATTTCCTCAGAATCTTTTAATTTTTCTTGATAATTAAATTTGTTCGTCCAACTTTATACTCTGAAGTATTCCTTCCTCTCAAAAATGGGTTTTAAAATGGAAAACTCTGATGTACAAAATAAGTAATAAAGAAACAAAATTCAATTCAATTTACTAAATTATGATACCAGGTGTGTTGAAAGTATTACCATAAAGATGATGAGCTTTTTATCATTTATGTGATAATTTTATATTGCTAAGCCTAGTTTGTAAAACATAAAGTCCAGAAAGTGCAAGTGCTCATCTTCTTGAGATAATTTAGAAATCAAGTTTGGAGAAAGTGTCTATTGATGGATGAATAAAGAAAATGTGGTATATGTTATGATGCAATGGAGTGCTATTCAGCCATAAAAAGGAACTCCTGCCATTTGTGATAACATGGATGGACTTTGAGGGCATTATGCTAAGTGAAGTAAGTCAGAGAAAGACAAATACCATATGATCTCACTTATATGTGGACTCTAAAAAAAATAGCTCTTTCATATGATGAATAGGTTGGTGTTGCTAGAGGCTGGGGTGAGGACTGTGAAATTGAAGGAGGTCAAAAGGTACAAACTTCTACTTATAAAATAAGCCAGTCCTGGGGATGTAATATATAGTATGATGGCTACAATTAATAATACTGTATTGCATATTTGAAAGTTGCTAAGAGAGTAAATCTTAAAAGTTCTCATCACAAGAAAAATAATTGTATAACTATTTATGGCAATAGATGTTAACTAGACTTATTGTGGTGATCATTTTGCAATATATACACATATTGAATTATGCTGTACATCTGAAACTAAAATTATATTACATAATCAATTACATCTCAATTTAAAAATAAACAGGTCTGGGGAAAGAAAATGCATTTACTAAAAGGTAAACAACAGTATAGGAGTTTAGGAATAGTGGAAGGCAGCAGAATACAAAAGCCACAAGTGAGTGTAAAATGAATTGGTAATTGACAGTAAAAAAAAAAAGCAACATAAGGCAAACAATAATAAGGCATTCAATCTAGTTTTTTTTTAAATGGGCAAAAGATTTGAATAGACATTTCAACAAGGAAGATACAGTAATGTCTAATAAGCACACAAAAAGATGTTCAATATCACTAGTCATTAGGGAAATGCAAATCCAAACTGCAGTGAGAAATCATTACGCATCTGCTAGGATGACTATACTAAAAAAAGACAGACAGACAATATAAAGTGCTGACAAGAATGTGGAGAACCTGGAACCTCCATATATTGCTGATAGGAAAAAAAAAAATGATTTAGCCACTTTGGATAACAGGCTGGCATTTTCCTAAAAAGTTAAATATAAACTTACCATGAAATACAATTCACTCCTATGCACTACTCAAGAGAAATGAAAACATATGTCCAAAGATATATATGTGAATGTTCATAGTGGAATTTTTCATAATAGCCCAGAACTCGAAAGAACCCAAATGTTGGTCAGCTGATGAATGGATAAACAAAACATGGTTTACCCATACAATGGAATTCTACTCAGCAATAAAAAGGACCCAAGTACTGATACATGCCATGATATGGAAGAATCTCAAAAATGTATGCTAAATGAAAGAAGCCAGATGGAAAAGACAACAGCTGTGTGACTCTCTTTATATAAATATCCAGGAAAGGCAAATTTACAGAGACAGTAAGCACACCAGTGATTTCTTGGGGCTGGGAGGAAGGAAAGGGATTAACTGCTAATTGGCAGGAGGCAAGTTTCTGGGGTCATGGAAATGTTCTAAAATTGGGTTCTATGATGGCTGCACAACTGTGTCCATTTACTAAAAGTAAGTTGTTTACTACTTACAATGAGTGGATTCTACAGTATGTAAATTATACATCAGTAAAACTGTTAAAGGAAAGCCCAATTAATTGCGTATGTTTTTACTGGAGTGGGTTGAAGTGGTCGTCTGAACTTTTTCTCTTGATTTCAGTGCTGAAATATAATTCAGACAAGTATCTACATCAACATTTATAGTTTGCAACATTTACAGTTTGCAACATCCCTTACAATTTTCAAATTTATTTGCTTTTCATACCAATCCTGTAAAGTAGGGTGCACAGGTGAATCATAGGCAATAAGCATTTTTCTTTCTCCTTTCAGCTTTACTCTGAGGAAACTTTATATGCTGAATACAGCATATAATTTAAAAATCAAGGCCAACTTGGATAATGTAATCTGAATAAATTGGATAACAAACATTATCATTGCCTTAAGTACCCCAGATGCTTTTGAGAAGACAAGTATCTTTCATTTACCAAACCATTCTGAACAACAGGCAAGCCCCCAACTGGAGACTCATCGTAGCTCACTGTCTGTAGACTTGGCTGAACAACTTCACCTACAGACTGCCCCCTTGTTCGGCTGCCTCACTGAAGCCTATGGTAGTTGTTCGCTCTAAGGCATTTACATTTATAAATATTGAAACGCATGTAATATAATTGTATATACAATTAGGCACACAACAGCTAGTGTTACAGGAGCTAATATTCCCCGGCAGAAACAAAGCTGCCAAAAACCAAGAATGGAATCCAAAGTATTAATTTGGTTCATAGCAAATCCTTCTCTACTATTTCTCTTGAAAGCTCAAAAGGAACCTAAACAAACAATTCTGACTTAGCCTGGAGCAGAATGGTATGTTTAAAGAAATGTGACTTATAAATAAAATATCCAATTAACATAATTTTGAAAATATATGTGGCATATGCACAAATACCCCAGACTAGTTAAAAACCACCCAAACCTCCCTTATTTTGATAGTACACACACAAGACATACATCAAGAATCACAGACCTTTGCATCCAGCCCCAAATTTCTTGCTCTGGGTTTATGAGAGAAGGTCAGTCACTGGATCAGTCTTTCCCCACTTTCTGCTCAAGGAGTTAGGTGTGAAAGAAGCTCTCAGTGGAGGAGAAAGGACCAGACTCTTCAGAACCAAAGTTCAGCCTTCCAACCTCAACCTCCTAATTTGTCTCCATAACATGCTTATGCAACCTCTGCTTTCCAAGGAAGCCATGGAAGTTTTGTGTATTTTAGTATTCTCTGTCTCCCTGGATGACTTCCTGAAATCCTTTTGCAGGAGACATGTGTTGCTTAAGGATGTTTCCATGATCTTCGATCTAACACAAGCTGTGTTTCTTGCCTGTGACTGAACGTGAACCAGACTGGATTAGGCTAAACAAATGCAGAAATATTAAACTGATTTCAGTCAATAGTTAATTCTGATATTTTCAAGTTGTAAAAGTCTCATATTGATATTTACACAATGCAACACCCAGAAGAGTGGGAAAAGCATGTGACTCAGGGCAAGATAATTGTGTTACTGTCTGGAATTTACTCCTGTAACTGTGCTTAGGTCCCTCAACTTCCAGTATTTTCAACTGAAAAAATGATCAGAATCTTGGGGTGAAATAGTCTCTAAAGTCCTAATCATAATTTGACAATCATTTCTTGAGATGTTACTGTTATTCTACAAAGTAGAAATATTTATCTATATAATTTAATGGAGGTCACATGTAGTTTGCCCTAACATGCCCTCTGACCTTGTGTTAGGATTTTTTTTAAAGTAAGAATTTGAAACTCATAACACAGAATCCATTTTCACTATCATAAAATGCCACAAAATTTGCAGCCTGAGAGCAAGGAGTCTTGCCAATACTAAAGACAGTAGTCAGATATCATGAGTCAGATTTCACAAACACACACATACAGTTGTAAGGAAGAGGTATGTCATCTCCAACACGCCCTTTATCTTTTTCTTTGTAATAAGTTTTACAATACTACACTGGCTTTCACACTTCCCAGAACTCTGACGTTCTTCAAAGGTGCTTCTGTAGCCCTTGAAAAGGTTAAAAATATCAATACTAAAACCTGTTTCCCCACTGCCCACTCTCCCCAACACTGTTTTTTTATCTGTTTATTTGGCTTGTTTTATTTATTTGGCTTCTATTTAATTTTTTTGGAAAAGAGTCCTTGGATAAATGCAGTCTGAAGAATGACTGCACTATATAATGTAAAAGATTTTGCTTAAATGCTGTACTTTTAAAAAGTGTTTCATTATTATATATACCGCTTAAAATGTAAAACATCCTGCAAGTTGCTCCAGCAAAGACCAAAGGTTAGAAAATAATTTTCCATTTATAGTCTTTGAAAAGACTATAAATGACATGCTATATTTAATTTGAGAGTCCCTGTACAAATCATCAAATACTTTAATAACTATACAAATATTAATATTTGATACAAGGATCTCCCAAGTTACAGCATATTCATAACTCTGGATTGATAGGGGCCTAAATGGGAAAATCCTGTTTAGATAGCTCTAAGAGATGGGAGAGTGTTTAATGAAACAAGCTTGATAGTCTTATCATAAAAAAAATTGATTGATATTTGGTGCAATTTAATCTTTACCAAAAGAGAATTTTGAGGAAAGGAACAATCAGTAATTTAGATTAATCCCCATTCTTCCCCTTCAGTCTAATTCATCTACCTCTTACTCTGTGAATGGCCCTTTGGTCTGCTGGTTATAACAAATGCTTTTTTTTTTTTTTTTTTGCACCATGGTTTAAATGATTAGGAGTTGGTTTTTAATTTTATTTAAGGACATGTGTCAATGTTGATTTGTAAAGGTGTAAGTGAAAGACTACCCCACTTTGAATATTATTCACTTTCTAAACTGACTCAAAGAACCTAATGGAAGAGTAAAAACAAAATGTAATCTTTGGGTCATTTTCTCTATGACTTTGAATCTATTTGCCACTCAGATAGGTTCCATGTTATGGAGAGCCTTGTGAAATAAAGGATAAGTTGTTCCAGCCAAAGGGTTTTCTCATTTCAGTTCCCTAAAAATCTGTATTTTTCCCCTTAATAATAGATAGATTTAGATTCCTCTGTAAAATGCTTTGGGGACCACTGAGATAAAGGGCCATAAAAATGACCACTATATATTGGAATAAAGTAGAAAGGTGTCCCTTTTCTCTATGCAGAACACCCTCTCCTAAATAACTGGAGGTACAGAAACAGCTGGTACCACCACGAAGATCATTTGAGAATGTCCTGGAGGGTCGTGAGGAATGAAGTCATTTCTCAACTTTTTTCAAACCCCATGGAGATGACAGCATGATATTCTTGTCAATTTGAGTTTGCAGCTCTTTTGGCTCTGACTTCCAGTAGGTTTAGATCACAGTACAAAGCAGAGTGAAAAAGATTTCCTTTATCTTTGATAAGCACTTTGCTTTCTCTTTTGTTTTCTTCATGCTAGAGAGCCTCTTTTTTTCTGAGTTCCACTCTGTTCAAAAGGAAGGCATTGGTAAGCTCAGCAAGCCCGTTCCATAGGGGGCTGATCCTTCCACACTTCCCACTCCCACCTACTTTTGTCAGTTGTTTTGTTGGGAACCGGATTTGAGTGGGTGGATCTTCCAGAACAGGATTTTGGTCTGATTGAGCGGGGCACTGCAGAGGTTTGGAATGAAGCCACCTCATGCCATCTTCTTTTTGCTGCTCTGAGTTCCTGTCCCTTCTTAACACACACACACGTGTCCCAGGGTCTCTGAGCTCTCCCTGGGGAAGCAGCACAACCTGGAAAATTAGAGCAAATGGCATCTCTGCAGCTTGGTTTCAAAAAGCACGTTTAGTTGCTATAGCAGGAGGTTTGCAGATACACATGCTCAGAGGGGGAAGAAAAAAAAACAAAAAACCAGAATTGCTGACTAGCCCTGACACTATAATTTTTAAGAGTCTTAGAAAGAACCAACTATTTGGCTGGCAGTGTAAAACATTAGAGAGCGAGGACCAAAAAAAAAAAAAAAAAAAAGATTCCATATAAAGATAAGGGAAACAGAGAACAGTGAGAATTAATTGCTTTCTTTAGGATCAACTTAGCTTTGTGCACAAAGTTCATTTTTACTATATTACATCCCTTTAATCCTAACAGCTCGATTCAAGTTGGTGGCAGAGCTCTGAGGCATTACTTTTTGAATATAAGCAAACGGGGCTTCTAAAGGTGATGAGGCTGAAGGTAAGCGGGCGGAGGGCGTAGAGGTGTCCTGGGCCTGCAGCCCTGGATTCAGTGACCCCCTCACTCGTGTGTCCGCCAGGACTACACGACAGAGCCTTGGCGGCCCGCCCGCGGGACTGCTCCAGAAAGACTCCGGCATCGGCCACAGAGAGAGAGAGAAAGTTCCACAAACAACCCCCAGATCTCTCCGCCCAGGTCTCGTTACACCTGGTTTCTCAAGAGCAGATTGCTTAGCCAACCTTAATAATCCCAGAGGAACGGCCAGGCAGGAGGCTGGATTCCAATCTACCTTTGGCCTAATTTATTGAGGGCTTTAAAAGGGGGAAATAAAACTTTGAACTCGACTCATCTGAAGCTTTATGATTCAGGTGTGCTGCTTGCCTTCAGGGGCACTGAAGATCACTGAAGTTAAAGTGACAAAAAAAAAAAAAAAAAACCACCACCACACCTCTCTGAGCTGCAGAACAGAAAAGCGTGTCCAGACCCGACCCGGCTGGTTCTCGTACCAGATTAACTTGGCAGCCGGAGCAGAAGTCCCCGGCTCTGCCCGCATCTTTTCCTGATGGGACAGGACTTCCCCGCGGGCCGCCCTTTCATCCCCGGCTCTCGGCCACCCCGCGTCTAGGGGAAAAAAAAAAAAAAAAAAAAAGTGCACGGAGGAAGGGAGCAGAAAGAAAAAGGCCGAGGAAAGGCGGCGGAGGAGGACAGGAAGACATCGCGAGAGAAATGGCTGGAGGGAAAAACGCTAGGTCAAGGCTGAAGTCACGTCCAGGTTCTGTAGTATTGAAACTCGGCAGTTTTAAAAAGCTAGGCCGGCAAGTCTGAGCTAGTCTGTACTTTGACACGAATGGCAGGACCTACGAAACCCTTTCCCCTTTCCTTCCTAGACAGACGTGAATAACAATCCCATAACCTTGTGAGGACAAGGTGAGCTGATTTTCGTGCAGGGGCCTAGCATGGGGCCATGTCCTGAGAGGGGAATGAACTCGACTCTGAACCTAAGAGCCCACCGTTACTCCACGGAAAGCAGCTGAGTGGTGGTTCATGTGGGACGTAGCCCTTTTAGTTACAGGAAAAGCCAGGCCCCAGAAGGAAGGAGCGATTTGGGGCCAACCGAAGGCGAGGTGGACTTCCCTCCCTCGGCCTGGGAAGTCGAAGCTTCCAGGGCTTTCTAGATGCCAAATTCTTATCCCCTCTTCACGGAGGGCCTGGAGCACCGATCAATTCGGCTACTAAGCACCTCCAGGGAAAGAGGGGCAGCTACTGGCGACGCCTACCTGCGCCCTGGATGCGTGTGTGTGCGTGTGCGTGTGTGTGTGTGTGTGTGTGTGCGCGCGTGCGCGCGTGCTGGGTGTGGGGCAGGGCTGGGGCCCGAGCTCGCCTATTCTCAGAGGCCCTCATCAGTAATGCAGGCAGAGGAGTCGGGGCGCTGGGAGGGAGGCCCTGGGACGTGCCAGCCAGATGCCTGCTGTTTTCACAGCCTCCTGCGAGCCCCGCCTGGCCCTCCTCTGCCAGATCCCGGGTAGGCTGGCGCGAGAACCGGTTTCCCTCCTCCCCAGCGAGTGGGGGCCGGGTGGGAAGGCCCGGGCGCCCCGCCTCGCCCCGCGCAGGCCGCTCCTTCCCAGAGGAAGCGTCTAGAACAGAACGCAGGCACCAGCTTGTGAACGCTGGACCGCGGTTCCCAGAGCGCGGGTGGTGTGTAAACAGAATCGCTGTCAATCACGTCGCGTCGGCGAGTTACAGGCACCGCGCGGTGGATTCTTGGGTGAAAGGAAAGCCTCTTTGCTGGGAGAATACCCCCACCCGCACCCCCCATTTATATCATTGTTAATTTCAGATGGTCGGCACCTTTTCCAGCTTGGTTCTGAGTTTCTCTCTTCCGTCCTCTTTTTGGATGATCTTTTCTGCCCTTGTAACCCTCCACTTCCCACCTACTGGCATGGCTGAGACGCGTGTCATCAGGAGGCAGAATTTACCAGCTTTAAAAACATGGGCTTTTAGCTCAAAGTCTGTGGTGGATGGGGCACAGAAACCATGAGAACGTCCCCCAACCTCGCCATTCTGCGTTCAAGGCGGAATGCGTGTCCCTTCACCTCACCTGCCTTTGATTCTCTTTGAGCTGGGCTCCTCACCCCCGCGGATGTAGCCACTTGGGAGAGGGCGCCCCTTACTTCTCCTGGAGGAGACAGCTATATTTCACAAGGGATAGAATGATTTATGTGCACAATTTAAATAGTTTTGGGGGGCTCTGAGGAATGCAAAATGCAGCATGACTTGAAGGTACAGTATACTTTAGGGAAAACGTGGAATGCATCAAATGTTTTCTTTTTCTTCTTTGAAAGCTAGTTTAAATCTATTTCACTCACGAAACTGTTTAACCATGTGCAAATGTGTAATTCTGCCTCGTGCCAAGTCAGCCAGGATTGGGATCACCGGCCATGCCAAGGCTGGAAGCACAGCTTTGACACCCATGGGGTGCTCCCAGCATAGATTCCCCCCTACATTTAGAATATATGGAAAGAATAGAAGAACTACTACTTTTTCCAGATTCAATGCCTTTCTTTAAACTCCCTCTTTTAATATGGCATTTTTTTTAGAGAGGGTGTCATATGTATTAACTTTGTTCCCCTGTGAAGATAGTTTGAGTTTTGAACAAAATTGGGTAGTAATTGTAATCAAATATACTTATTTAAAGTCATTTCTCTTTTTGCAAAAATAATTATTCTTGTTTGGAATTGTTGTTTATGCCAAAAATGAAGATGTAAAAATATTTTTAGTCCAGAAGTTCATGATTACACCTTCTAGAAATGAAAATGAATTTCTAGAGATACACTTGACTTTGAATTTTTATTTCATTATATAAGTTTTATTGTGAAAACATTTCAGGCACACCAAAAGACCCACAGAGAATTATTAATATATAACAAACATGTACTACTAGACCCAAGAGATAAAGCTTTTCAGGTGTCATTGAAGCCCCCACCACACCATATGTCCCCTTCCTAATCTCATTATCTTTCCTCACATCCCTCTTATGGATTGATTTTTATCATGGTCACACATTAAAAATATTTTTGCTACGTATGTATTGATTGTTGTTGTTTTTAGTTGCTGAGTTGTGTCTGACTCTTCACCATACCATGGACTGTAAACCCTTCAGGCTCCTCTGTCCATGGAATTTCCCAGGCAAGAATACTGGAGTGGGTTGCCATTTCCTTCTCCAGGGGATCTTCCCCACCCAGGGATTGAACCCACATCTCTTGCACTGGCAGGCAGGTTCCTTACTACTGAGCCACCTGGGAAGCCCTGTTGTGATAACCTCGATTGCAGTAGCTCTGCTTCCTTCCTCTTAACTGCTGCCTAGATAACCACTGTCTGGATGGATGTGCTTCTGTTGAGAGATGGTGGTGGTTCCTACTTTTCCCTGTTGTAAACAATGCTGCCGTGGACCTTCTCATAGATGTTTCTTACAGATACGTGTGAAGAATTTCACCCAGGACAGGAAATGTGTTAGGATTCTAGGTACACAATCCATGACTTAATTAGACCCTGCCTACTTACTCTCGAGAGTCACCAGTTTTACATTTTCACTGTACAAATAAAAGAAAATCCAAATTACCGATGAGAATAAAAAGGAAAAGTCATTCCCATCTCTCCATCCAAAGAAACTCACTTTTAACTTTAAAAAATTTGTTTTTGCGTGTGATCTTCCAGGCTTCCCTCATAACTCAGTTGGTAAAGAATCTGCCTGCAATGCAGGAGACCCGGGTTCAATTCCTGGGTCGGGAAGATCCCCTGGAGAAGGAAATGGCAATCCACACCAGTATTCTTGCCTGGAGAATCCCATGGTCACAGAAGCCTGGCAGGCTACAGCCCATGGGGTCGCAAGAGTCGGACACAACTTAGTGACTACACCATCACCACCACCATAATCTTCCAAGTTCTTTCTTCTGTGAGATATATGTATTTTTATGTATCCTATGTGAATGTATATAAGTACATTATATGGTATAGGAATATACACATATAATAATATGGGTATACATGTACACATACAAATATATATGTGTATGCAGTTGACCCTTGTAAAACATGAGTTTGAACTGCATGTGTCCACTTACATGTGATTTTTCTTTTTTTCAATAAATACTACAGTGCTACTCGATCAGTGGTTGGTTGAACCCATGGATATGGAATTGAGAATACAGAGGACCAACTATAAAATTATATGGATTTTCAACTGCAGGAGGGCCAGGGTGTGGTCATGTCCCCTAACCCCTGAGTTGTTCAAAGGTCAATTATATATTTATATTTAATGTTTGGAGATTCTATATTTTTAAATTCAACATTATATAGTGGGCATTCTACCATATCACTAAATATTCATTTAAAGACACAACTTTAATGGCTGCAAATTAGTTCACTGTAGGAATAATTCTTTGGTTTATATAACTACTCATCTGTTAAATATTTAGATAGTAATTTCTCACTCTTACAGAAAATGCTGTGATGAAGTACAAAGTGTTTATGAACCAAAACAATTTTTTTACTTATCTTTTTCATGGTAGTTTCAGTGGCTTAATCAGTCCTTTTGTTGCTCGAGCAGCTAAAATCTTTAAGGATAAACTAACAACTTTTAACTTATTTCAATTTTTTGATACTCTTCCCTTGTAGCTCAGCTGGTAAAGAATCTGCCTGTAATGCGGGACCCTGGGGTTTGATCCCTGGGTTGGGAAGATCCCCTGGAGAAGGGAAAGGCTACCCACTCCAGTATTCTGGCCTGGAGAATCCCACAGTCCATGGGGTGGCAAAGAATTGGACACAACTGAGCGACTTTCCCTTTCACGTTAACTTGTCTTATTCCTTTTCCTGGGCTGTAAGGGATCTGGTACAGAAGTGTAACACAGCTGAGCAATCCATTCCCCAGTAGATGGGCACGTGGGTGTTTCAGGTTTTTGCTGTTGTAAAGAGGGCTGCTGCGTGTGGTGCTGTTGACTTGCAGAAGAGCTCCCTGACATGACAGTTCCAGCTCTTCCAGCTCCAACCACCAGTAGCAGTTTTGGGAATGAACGAGTTACATCATTTTTCTGAGTCTCAGGTGACATCAACTGCAGAATGAAGCCAACAGAGGTAATAACATTCACTGAAGGCTTATGACAAAGCAGCAACTGCTCTAAGTACTTTACGTGAATTACCTCATTTAATGCTCACAGGTCTATTGAGTACATACCACCATCGCTCCCATTTCAGATAACTGAGGTAGAGAGAGCTTAATTACCCAGATTACAATCAATCAATGGCCAGGTCACAATTCAGACTTACAGATTCTGCCCCCATAGTTTGCCCCCTACTTTCAAAAAGGCATTTAATAAAAAAATAAATAAATAAAAAGGCATTTAATCACACTTGTTTTCTCTCTTTCCTTCTCTCCACATTCTTTATGCTGAACCATTTTATAAAGTTGTAGACATCTTGACATTTCAGTCCCAAATACTTCAGAATTAACACTTAAGAAAATTAACAGTAATTTAATATCACCTAACATAGTCACATGACATATAGCCATTTAATACCCACATAATATAAATTATAATGTGCTTAGGCTCACCAGTTTGTATGAGAGTTTCTATAGTTTTTTATCATCATCAACACTTGGTATTGTCAGACTACAAATTTTTGCTAATCTGATGGGGTACTGAAGTGGTGTCTCACTGTGGTTTTAATTTGCATTTTTCCGATTATTTACAAGGTTGAACTTATGAGCCCATTCTTTTCTCACTCTTATGTGAAATGTTTGTTCATTTCTTTTATCCATTTAACAAAAATTGGTTTGTTTGTCTTAAAAGCCTTCCTTTTTAAGATGGAAACTGGCATGACAAATTCTTACTGTAACTTCAAGTTACTCAATGGCTCGGCATCACAAATAAATGGTCCATGGAGAATGAAGCTGAAAATAGAGGAGTGTTTTCCTAAAAGTGATTACTTGGAAATTTGGATTTCAAACGTAGAAATGAGGCATACAACTTCATGCTGAATAGCAAAATATACCAATACTTAACAAAATTCCCCAAGATAAGTTAACAGAAATAGCAGCAGTGCTATATTTAAGTAAGAGAGATGAGTTGAATTCTGTCCTATTTCCCACCTGTCCTATTTCCAGGAGTCGAAATCTAAGTTATAAGGATGCTTATAGGAATGAACTCCAGGCTTTGTGACTGTCCTTCAGACGATGAGTGAACCTTAGTCATTAGTGGTCCAAGTCACTCCATTTTCACCAGGACTGAGTCACGGAAAATCAATAGTAGGATCGTTTAATAATGCTTCAAAGACTTGAAAAAAGCCTGTGAAGAGAGGTTTAAGCCCAAAGAGAGAAACTTCAGAGTAAGGGGTTCCCATACTTGTTGTTATTTTCCTTGACTTAGAACCATTTGTAGCTCCGTACCCCTGTTGCTAGCATGGAATTCAGTCTAGACTGTTAATCCAGATTTTCTCAGATAGGAAAGAAGATAAGGCATATCAGCTTATTCATGTGGCAATATAAGAAAATATGAAAAGAAAATAAAGTATGATTAATCACTTTTCAGCACACAAATGTTAAGATTTGTATTTTAAAGCACAAGTCACTTTGCAGTGATTTATAGCATTTCTGTTTCTTATCTAAATGACTATGGAAAATAGAACTATTCTTACAGATGGGGCAAAATGTACCATTTACTACTCTGTAGCTCATTATCTTCAAGTCTTGGAGACTGTTTCTAAAATTGAAAGTATAAGATTTAGAAATAGAAGCCATTGTGTTTCATTGCTATTGGGTCCACCAGAAAATAATTTTCCTTTAAAAGTGATTTTATGCTGTATCCTGATGGGGATGGGAGTATAATTTTATCAAAGTTAATAGAATTAAGTTAAAACGTGTGTATTTTGTAATATATAAATTATACCTCAATGAAAAAGAGAGAATTGTTGGGGAAATGATGTCTCAGAATGGGTGGCAGGATGGTCCTCAAAGTAGCCATGGGGCTGCCCGGGAAGCGGGAGGGACTGCAGGACCGCTCCAAGTTGTCCCGTCTGGTGGTCTTTGAGTCTGGGTGAAAATCTGTGCCATCACTGTGACAAAAGACAAAGGGCAGGGCTGCCTTTTTAGCTGCCATAAGGCTTAACAATAAAACCCATGAGCAAATGTTCCCACTGATACTGTCCCCAAGGCCAGCTTGAGTTGGAAGGAATGTAATTAGACCCCACTTTCTCTGCACTCTGGCGGAGGTTCAGGAGGCCAGCTGTCTGGAAAATTGTAGGAAGAGGAAATGTACAATAGAAAGCGATTGCACTAGAAGTTTGCTCCAGGATCTTCCCTGGGGGCTCAGTGGTTAAGAATCTTGCCTGCCAATGGAGACATGGGTTCGGTCCCTGATCTGGGAAGATCCCATGTGTTGTAGAGTGACTAAGCCTGTGCACTCTAGGGCCCAGCCTCCAACACGCACCACAGCTAGAGACGAGCCCTCACTTGCCACAACTAGAGAAAGCCCGCACACAGCAATGAAGACCCAGCACAACCAAAAATAAATACAATAAAAAATTTTTTTGTAAAGTTCGTTCCAGTTCTCTTTTAGCATCCAACCCTTTGCCTGAGTGAGAAACAGGGAATAAGTAGGTAAAAGTAGGTGAATGGTTTATGCAGTTTTACCTGGACTCTCTCCTCCTCCTCCCCATCCCCTTCCCTCTGTTCTCCTCAAAATTGTGCAAACACTTGTGGGTGCTGGGACTTCCTTAGTTTGTGACTTTCTGAATTGAAGGCATCCCATGGAGGGCTTTTACCACTTGCGGTTCTTTTACCCAGATGTCTGCACGCCAACATGTTGGAGAACAGTCATCTAGTGTACCATTTTGCCTTCAAAAACATTTTTATTAGTCAAATCATTCTTATGTGTAAATATTTTACGGAAACAAGACTCTTCTAAAATGTCTATACTAACCTCTATTAAAGGTTGAAACATCCTTAGAGTCACATAATCCTGATTCATTCACTCTAATAACAATCTTTTCTTTTGCAAATGAAATTCATTTTCTCTCTCAGAAACCTCTGCACATAGAACGCTAATGCCAATACCAGTAACTGAAGATAAACTGTTATCAAATCAACCTCCCTAAGTTTTATTTCCTGTTTATTCATGCTATGTTCTCTATACATTTTGATTTGTTAAGGGGGCAGTTTTTGTGTGTTGCCTATTTGTGTAGAATTACCCTTGGGCTGAATGACTCATCATTTTTCCTCCTTCCCTCCTTTTATTCTCTTTTTCTCTCCATCTTTCCCTCCCTCCCTTCCTTTATTTCTTTCTGTTTCACAGTATAGAGAAAGAATGTGAACATACATTGAAGCCTTTGTACTTATATTCAGTCCAGTTTCACCCCTTTCCCTCCACAGGTAGCCACTGTTCTGAAACTTGTGTTCTTTCCTATGCTTGTTTTCATATTTTTTTCTTCACCATGTTGGCTTAGACGGTAAAGAACCTACCTGCAGTGCAGGAGACCCAGGTTCAATCCCTGGGTCAGGAAGATCCCCTGCAGAAGGGAATGGCTACCCACTCCAGTATTCTGGCTTGGAAAACTCCATGGACAAGAGAATTATAGTCCATGGGGTTGCAAAGAGTTGGACACAACTGAGTGACTAACACTTTCACTTTTCACTTTAATCTGTCCGTTAGAATTTTATATTGATTCATGTTTTAACATATACATTTATATTCATATAATGTATGTTATGTCTCACTCAACATTATGTTTTTGGATTTTCTATTTTAGAATTTATTTAGATTTTGTATTTTTGCTTTTTTCCATCTGCTTCATTTTTCACCTTTTATTCAATTGTCAATATCTCAAGTTCCCCTTTTTTAAATTTCCTTTTTTACTTCTTTTCATTTAAAAGTTATTATTTCTATTCTTTTAATGTTTATTCTTAGAAATTGTTAATAGAATGTAAAGTTAATCAATATGTCTTCTCCTCCAAACTAATACTGGGTTTTATGACTGTTTAAACTCAGATCTTCCTTTACAGTGCTTTGAGTAATTGTTGACTGGTGTATTCAGTTCAGTTCAGTCGCTCAGTCATATCTGACTCTTTGCAACCCTGTGGAATGCAGCATGCCAGACTTTCCTGTTCATCACCAACTCCAGGAACTTGCTCAAACTCATGTCCATCAAGTTGGTGATGCCATCCAACCATCTTATCCTCTATTGTCCCCTTCTCCTCCCAGCTTCAACCTTTCCCAGCATCAGGGTCTTTTCAAATGAGTCAGTTCTTCGAATCAGGTGGTCAAAGTATTGGAGCTTTGGCTTCAGCATTAGTCTTTCCAGTGAATATTCAGGACTGATTTCCTTTAGGATTGACTGGTTTGATCTCCTTGCAGTCCAAGGGCCTCTCAAGAGTCTTCTCTAACACCACAGTTCAAAAGCATCAATTCTTCGGTGCTCAGCTTTCTTTATAGTCCAAATTTCACATCCATACCTGACTCCTGGAAAAACCATAGCTTTGACTAGAAGGACCTTTGTTGGCAAAGTAATGTCTCTGCTTTTTAATATGCTGTCTAGTTTGGTCATAGCTTTTCTTCCAAGGAGCAAGCGTCTTTTAATTCCATGGCTGCAGTCACAATCTGTAGTGATCTTGGAGCCCAGAAAATAAAGTCTGACACTGTTTCCATTATTTCCCCATCTATTTGCCATGAAGTGATGGGACTGGATGCCATGATCTTCGTTTTCTGAATGTTGTGTTTTAACCCAACTTTTGCACTCTCCTCTTTCACTTTCATCAAGAGGTTCTTTAGTTCTTCACTTTCTGCCATAAGGGTGGTGTCATCTGTGTATCTGAGGTTATTGGTATTTCTCCCAGCAATCTTGATTCCAGCTTGTGCTTCATCCAGTCCTGCATTTTGCATGATGTACTCTGCATATAAGTTAAATAAGCAGGGTGACAATATACAGCCTTGAAATACTCCTTTTCCTATTTGGAACCAGTCT
Organism: Dama dama; assembly: GCF_033118175.1. Taxonomy (NCBI): domain Eukaryota; kingdom Metazoa; phylum Chordata; class Mammalia; order Artiodactyla; family Cervidae; genus Dama; species Dama dama. The sequence continues at coordinate 47,400,957 of NC_083706.1, read as the reverse complement.
GTTGTTTCATGTCCAGTTCTAACTGTTGTTTCTTGACCTGCATACAGATTTCTCAGGAGGCAGGTGAGGTGGTCTGGTATTCCCACCTCTTGAAGAATTTTCCACAGTTTGTTGTGATCCACACAAAGGCTTTGGTGTGGTGAATACAGCAGAAGTAGATGTTTTTCTGGAAATCTCTTTCTGTTTCATTGATCCAACAGATGTTGGCAATTTTCTCTGGTTCCTCTGGCCTTTCACAATCCAACTTGAACATCTGGAAGTTCACAGTTCATGCATTAGTGTATTAGACTAATTGATATTTAGACTAATTAGTATTAGACTGGTATATTAGTATTACCTTATTTTAAAAGTCCTCTCAAATTAGTATCAGTTTTATTATTTATAGTAAATCATTATTTAATTTTGACAATGTGTTTACCAATTTCTTTATTCATCCTTATGGTCTCCACTTCTTTCTTCTGAATTCAATTGTTTTTCTTACTGAAGCAAACGTTATGGTAGATCTTTTAGGAAGAATTGATGAGTGGGAAACTCCCAGACTTTGTTGGTATGAAATTTCTGCTTCACTCTCAGTCTGAAATAAAAATTTAGTTGGGTATAGAATTCTAGGATGAGGATTATTCCTCTTAGCAACATGAAGATGCCATTTGTTTCCCATAGACATCTATGGTGACTGATGACAAGTTTGATGATGGTCTAATTGGACACTTTTTTGCTTTTTGTTTTTAGAGTATCTGCTTTGGTTGCTTTTAAGATTTTTCTTCCTATCATTGACATTCCAAAGTTGCACCAGTGTATCAAATAGTGAATTTTAAAAATTATACTGCTGGGATGTGTGCATGCTTCTGAAATCTAAAGACTCATTTATGTTTTGCTTAATATCTAGAAAATTCTCAGGTATAATTTTTCTTAAATATTATCTCTTTCTCACTTTCTCTTTTTTTTGTCTGAAATTTCTACTTGATATATATTGAAACTTCTTGATCTGTTTTTAATGGCTCTTAGCCACAATTTCATTGTTTTTCTGTCCCACATTCTGAGAAATTTCTTCCAGTCTATCTTCTGGTTTGTGGATTCTTTCTTCATTTTTGTCTTAACTATTCATTACTCTTTCCATTGAATTTTTAATTCCAGCGACTATGATTTTCATTTAGAGAGACTCAATTTGGTTCTTTTTCAGAGTTGTTTATTCTGTTTTTATGTTGTCTTCTTTTTTTTCACTGTCTTCTATACCTTGGTTTATATCTTTAGTCATGTTGTAGGCATTTCATAGTCTCTCAGAATGTTCTTTTATATGTAATTCTCTGAGTGCTGATTCTCCTCCCTGCTATATCTGTTGACTCACCCATGGTAGTTTATTCTTTCATAGACCTTGTAATTTTTGACTATGAACTTATCTTTAACTATGTTTCCTTCCCAGGAGATGTGAAAACATTCCCATGGAGTGAGTGTACATTTTTACTGCTTAGAGAGGTTTCAAATATCCTGGCTTGATTTTTAAATTTTATTTCTCAACTTAGGATTCCTGAGTCAAGCATGTAGTATAGATTCAGCCCCCATGCACTCAGGCCTGGAGTTGTCATGTCTCAAAGGTGTTTTTCTCCCATCCAAGATCCCAGACATACAAGACACTATTTAGCAATGCAACCAAACTTTACTATAGTGGCCTCATTTGGAAGAGTTTCATTTTCTAACATAATAAGAAGGTTGGAAATAGCAAAAGCAGGGAAGAAATACTGTCATCCATGTCCTTTTCCTCAAGCTCCTTGTATCTTCCTGACCATCCATCCTTAAGGAATGGCTTTTACCATTCTGTTTGTTTCATGGTGACAAACTGGCCTATTCCGCTTCCAGCCTCATGGCCACAGTCCAGGTGGGAAAAGGGAGAAGAAAGCAACAAGAAAGAAGGAATGGCCTCCAGACCAGGAAAACCAAACTCTCCCTGAAATCCTGCTGCAAGGATGTAGCCACTCAGCTTCCACATAAGGCCTTGCCTTTGATGTTTCTCTTCATTTGTGCCACTGAAGATTTCCTTTGCCTTCCTCTACAACTTGGCTGCTAAAACACATTTTAATTCATTCTATCCATTATCCCCTCCTCTGAGTCCTTTCAAAGGTCCGAGATCTCACAGGCTCTGCTCTTATTTCTTCAGCCTCAGATATCCACATTGTGGGGTTAGGGTGGGGGTAGTCCTTCCCAGAAAAACATTGTACTTTTTTTAAAAGTAATTTTTATCTATTTCTTGGCTGCGCTGGGTCTTCACTGCTGTGCAGGTTCTTCTCTAGTTGCAGTGGGCAGGGGCTACTCTTGGTTGCGGAGCATGCACTTCTCATCGTGGTGGCTTGTCTTGTTGTGGAGTACCGACTCTAGAGTGCACAGGCTTCAGTAACTGCAGCATGTGGCATCAGTAGTTGCGGTTCCTGGGCCCTAGAGTACAGGCTCAATGGTTGCAGCATGGCATGTGGGATCTTCCTAGCACTGGCAGGCGGATTCTTTACCACTGAGCCACCGGGGAAGCCCCATACTTGGTTTTAAAAGCAATTCTGATACCTGTAACTGGGGACACAATGCTCAAAATCTGTACAAGAGGCAGTGGGCAGACTGGTTCAGGTATTCCTTAGCCTTTAATTAATTATCCTGATTACAGGCGCCACTGTCCACTTAAGCGCTCCATAACTGCTGAGCTTAGAACCCTCCTGAGAAGACTGGTTCCCATCTCCACAGCAGCCTCACTGGCGCTAGTTTCAATGTGTGGTTTCCTCCGGCTTATCCATCAGTAGGCATCCCTCCGCTTTCTTGTCTTTCATAAATTTGTCAAATTTTCTCATTGACTGTTGGCACTTTTTCTTGCTTAAGGACTATTATGGAAATACTACCTTTTATGTATCATCATTTCAACTGGATTTTGGAAAGTAGACTGAGGAAATATTTATATACAATTTGCAACCTTAAATCCAAATATATGGATAAGCTCCAAATATATGGTTATGCATCCCATTTGCTCAGCAGGAAGCCTGGCGCTAAGTGAAACAAGAGAATACAGCTGTAGCCGGCTTTCACCAAGTCGCAAGAACCAATGGATGAAATTTCAAGAATTTTATGACTTGGTTGACTTTGCTTTGACATCTTGAAATTGACCATGATAGCAGTATTTATACCACTGAAATCAGCAAATACTATGAACCAGCCCCTTTGCCTCTTTGAGAGCTGGTTGGTAGACTTTGTCCGTACACCAATAGTCTTTAGTAACATAAGATATATGTTGAAGAAAAAGAGAAGTCCAAGCAAGCTAGCCATCAAGTACAAACCAGACACTCCAAGTGCTAAGGAATTCAGACAGCAGGAATCACTGTTGACTGTAACCGCTGAGGAAGGTTGGCAAGGTAGCATCAGTGCAGACAGAGCATCGCTGCGCTTGTCAAAATGCAAGAGTGGGCTCTGAAGCCAGAGTTGGAGTTCTAGCTCTTTCACTTACAGCTGTGTGACCTGGAGGAATTACTAAATCTCTCTAGTAAGCGTAACAACAGTCAGCATTTACCAACTCCTTATCATGGGTAGACACTGTGCTAGGTGCTTTTCCACAGATGAACTTAATCCTTACTTCCATCATATGCAAAATGCTGTCTACCAAAGGGGCTATTCTGAGTATTCCATGACATGATTCACGTAAAGTCTCCATAAAATGTGGTAAAACTGCCAAATTTCTTATAGAAGGTAAGCAATTTCTACATGCAGACTTTTCCTACAAGGCCTTGAAAGATGGGTTTGTCTGGTTATGTGAAGGGACTAGCAGAGGGCATTTCGGCCAAAGGGGAGGTGGGTCCCAAAGCACAGAGAAAAGACAAAGAGGAGTGTGGGCCCTGGTTCTGATGCTAGCCTGAATGGAGCAGAAACTGTACTGTGGGTGGGGGATGGGGTAGTTGGATGGGGATAGATTGTACCGAGTCCAGTGTTCAAAGCAGAGAACTTCACATTTCACGTGATGGGAACTAAGGGAGTCATTCTAAGTTCTTGGAGGGGTGGAGAAATTATTAAAATGGAATTTTTAAGAATAGGATTCTGGCAGGCAGGCACTTATGCAAAACTCATTGGAGAAGGGGCAAAGACAGAAGCAAGAGGTGGCAGAAATAAGGGACAAAAGGCCGGATCTGAGAGGCAGTTTAAAAGACAAAAAGAATAAGATTATTTTATAAGTGAATAAGCCAGAAATATGTACTCATGATACTTGGAGGAGTAATCTGGACCAGAAATTAAGAAAGATAAGAAATGGCTACCAAAGGAGAAGAGGGGTGGGGGAAGGATAAATTAAAAGTTTGAGATTAACAGGTACTACTGTATAGCACAAGAAACTATGTTTAATGTCCTGTAATAACCTAAAATGGAAAAAAATTTGACAAAGAATAGATATATACATATAACTGGATCACTTTGCTGTATACCTGAGACTAATATAACATTGTAAATTAACTATACTTAAATTTAAAAAAATAAGGGAGATTCTTTCTTTACCCCTACCTCCTAGATCCTCCCCCAGCAAACAAAACAAAACTATTCTAATTTAAAAGAACATATGTACATTTTAATCAGCAGAAAGTTTTTTTTTAAACATTCCGTGTGGGTTTTGGTATTTACTTTTAATTAGATTAAATTAATAGGAATAAAGTTTTTGAGTGTTTGTTGAGTTTTGTAACTGAATATCATGGCATGTGTAGTTAATCTTATTTCCCTAAATACCCACAAAATGATGTTAAATAATGGTTTTATCATGGTTTGGAGCTAGAATTTTTTTCTTAACCTTTGCAGAGGGTGGAGAAAGGGAGCAGGACACGCAACTGGGTAGCACAAGGAGTGTGTTAGTGAATGTTCGTGCGCGCCTGTCAGCAGGACTGACGCTAGAGATTGGCCCTACTGCAGGGAGGCTGTGTGGGGAGTGCCCAGACCTGGCCTCGCTCGTGTCCTGAGCAACAGCCAGCAGGGACACCACGGGCCGTGTGTGGCACCTCACCATTCTGGCAACAGCTGACTATGGCGAAGGCCTCTGGGGACCTTGACGCTGCTCAACCCAGTGGAGAGTCCTTGGTCCCCATCTTTCCTGAGTTCTGAGCAGCCTTGACATTGAATCACTCTCTCCTTTGTGAAAAACACTTTCCTTTTACCTTATGAGGCGCCATATCCTTCTGATTCTCTTCCCTCCTCTCTGGCTAATCCTTTTTGATAAGTTTATCAGCCAGATGTTAAATGTTGGAGGTCTCGACACTTATTCCTCAAGTCCTTTTCTCTTTTTGCTCTCTCACTCTTTTTGTTTTTACTGTTGACTCTTTACCTGGCAAACTCACTGCTTCCCATGGTTACCACCTATATGCCAGTGATTCCTAAAGTTTTCCTCCAACCTGACCTTTCCTTTGAATCCTAAACCTAGAGCCAACTGCTCACTCAACAACCTTTGCTGTCTCAAAGATGCCACAGATTCAGCATGTTCTAAACTGCACGGTCTTTCCCCTCAAGTGCTGTCCTCTTTCAGTTTTGCCCATTCTCATTGTAAGTCACCAGTGTTCATCGGAAACCTAGCCAGAAACTTTGGCATCCTCCCCAATACCCTCATCTCTTCATTCTGCTTTTCTGCCAAGGATCCAAATCTATCCCCAAACCCTGAAAAGTTTACCTCCTAAATAGCTTTCGGCTATTTCTACATTTTTGTATCTCTGTGTTCACCATTGTGCAATTACTTGGCTTAATGTAATAAATGCCTGATTTGTTTTCCAGAACCTACTTTTGTTTCTCTTCAATAATCTATTGGGCTTTCTGAATAGTAGTTGCTCATCTTTTCCAAACACAAGTTTGTCATGTTCCCTTGGGCCTCACAAAATCCTTTGTATCTGTCAGGATAAATTAGGTAATACTGTAGTAACAACCGCAGAAATCTCGTTAGGTTTCAACAGCAGCAGCTTACTGCTCATTCACAACATATCTGTGGCTTTGCTCCGTGGAAATCCCACTTTGGGATTCAAGCTGATGCAGCAGGCTCTGTGTGGGAACGCTGCTGGTCACTGTGGCAATGACAGTGACCAAAGAGAAAGTGTGATCTGCATGCTGGCTCTTAAAGCTTCCGTCTGAAAGGGACGCATGTCACCGCTGCCCGCATTTCATCGGCAGGCAAGTCACAAAGTCTCTTCTTTTTATTTTGTTTTAAATAATTTTATTTATTTTTGATTGCACTGGGTCCTTGAACATGCGGATCCTTCTATCTGTTCTCCTGCCTGTCCTCCTTTCCCCCTTTTACTCCACTATTTCTTCATGTCTCAGCTAGGTTGTCACTTCTACCCAGAAACTTACCCTGGTCCCCCCAGCCTAGGTTGGCTTCCTTTGTCCTATGCTTGCAGAGAACTGTATTCTTTTCCTTCAGAGCACTAATGTGATCTTTTAATTATCAACCCACTGGTGTGATTAGGTGATGAACGTCTGTCTTCCCTGTCCTGACTCTGAGATCCATGTCTGTTCCAAAAGAGAACTATGTCTGTTTTGCTCATCATTGTAGACAGCACCCAACATGATGCTTTAAACATGGTGGATCTTCAATGACACTTGATGGAATGAATGAAGAAGAAAGCTGAAGTGCTTAGAAGAACCACAGGAAGAGTTGAGTACGTTTAGCTTGAGAAGAGAATACTCCTGTGGAACAGGCTAAAAGCCACACATGCATGAAGGTAAAGGGCTTCCATGGGAAAGTGGGAGTACATTTATTTTTATTCCTTCAGAGAGCATATCTAGTTCCAAAATTTAGAAGTTAGGGAAAATGCAAATCATGGAAGCAACCTAAATGTCCACTGACATGTGAATGGATAAAGAGGACTGTGTGTGTGTGTGTGTGTATAAATATATATATTGGGCTTCCCTTGTGGCTCAGCTGATAAAGAATCTGCCTGCAATGTGGGAGACCTGGGTTTGATCCCTGGGTTGGGAAGATCCCCTGGAGAAGGGAAAGGCTACCCACTCCAGTATTCTGGACTGGAGAATTCCTTGGACTGTATAGTCCATGAGGTTGCAAAGAGTTGGACATGACTGAGCGACTTTCATTTTCACTTCACTTTCATATATATATTACTCAGCCATGAATGAAATAATGCCATCTGCAGCAACATGGATGGATCTAGAGGTTATCATAGTATATGAAGTAAGTCTGACAGAGAAAGACAAGTATCATTTGATTCCACGTATGAGAAACCTGTATGCAGGTCAGGAAGCAACAGTTAGAACTGGACATGGAACAATAGACTGGTTCCAAATAGGAAAATGAGTACATCAAGGCTGTATATTGTCACCCTGCTTATTTAACTTATGTGCGGAGTACATCATGAAAAACGCTGGGCTAGATGAAGCACAGGCTGGAATCAAGATTGCCCGGAGAAATATCAATAACCTCAGATATGCAGATGATACAACCCTTATGGCAGAAAGTGAAGAGAAACTAAAAAGCCTCTTGATGAAAGTGAAAGAGAAGAGTGAAAAAGTTGGCTTAAAGCTCAACACTGAGAAAACTAAGATCCTGGCATCTGGTCCTGTCACCTCATGGGAAATAGATAGGGAGACAGTGGAAACAGTGTCAGACTTTATTTTTTTGGGCTCCAAAATCACTGAAGATGGTGACTGCAGCCATGAAATTAAAAGATGTTTACTCCTTGGAAGGAAAGTTATGACCAACCTAGACAGTATATTAAAAAGCAGAGACATTACTTTGCCAACAAAGGTCCGTCTGGTCAAGGCTATGGTTTTTCCAGTGGTCATGTATGGATGTGAGAGTTGGACTGTGAAGAAAGCTGAGCGCCAAAAAATTGATGCCTTTGAACTGTGGTGTTGGAGAAGACTCTTGAGAGTCCCTTGCACTGCAAGGAGATCCAACCAGTCCATCCTAAAGGAGATCAGTCCTGGGTATTCATTGGAAGGACTGATGCTGAAGCTGAAACTCCAGTACTTTGGCCACCTCAAGCGAAGAGTTGACTCATTGGAAAAGACCCTGATGCTGGGAGGGATTGGGGGCAGGAGGAGAAGGGGATGACAGAGGATGAAATGGCTGGATGGCATCACCAACTCGATGGGCATGGGTTTGGGTAGACTCCGGGAGTTGGTGATGAAGAGGGAGGCCTGGCGTGCTGCGATTCATGGGGTTGCAAAGAGTCGGACATGACTGAGTGACTGAACCGAACTGAACTGATATGTGGAATCTTTAAAAATATACAACTGAACTTATTTACAAAACAGAAACAGACTTGTAGACATAGAAAATAAACTTATGGTTACCAAAGGGGAAAGGGGGGAGAAGGATAAACTAGGAGTATGGAGTTAACATATACACACTACTATATATAAAATAGATAAACAAGGACCTACTGTATAGCACAGGGAACTATAATCAATATCTTGTCATAACTTCTAATGGAAAAGAATCTGAAAAAGAATATAATATACATACACAACTGAATCAGTATGCTTTATACCTGAAACTAACACAACATTGTAAATCAACTATATTCCAATAAAAAAAAGAAAGAAGTCAGAGGCAATGAATCAGATTTCAGTTCACAGTAAAAATAAACTTTTTGATAAAGTGAGTATTGATATTAGAAATTGTATGTTCTTTGTATTTGTTCAAGTAGAAAATGTTTGATCCCCAAAGGGGAAGGTAAAATTTTATCCCCAAACTCCAAAGTGGCATAAGGCTATTAGAAAATAGAGATTGTAAACAAGGAGGCAAGAAAAATATAGGGCACCAATTATCAGGTCATATAACTGTGCCTCTAGAGTGGCACAGGAAATAGGCGCCATATAAATGTTCTCATCTTGGTTTGAAATTTCTAACTGACACAGAGGATCTTCAGGTAGATCCTCCCCAATCTATGCCTTCATCTATAATTGCTTAAATAAATTGGATTACAGATGTGTCTTTTTTGGAGTGCCAAGGGAGTAGACAAAATAATTTATAAACAGAAACTGCCTTAGATAATGAAAAACTACACTATATATCATGCCATGCTGAATAGTGCTTAACTAATAGCAAACAGTTATACATACCATGAAAGCTACGTGTTAATTTCATTTTCAAAAGCTGTTATATATATATATATATATACATACTATAACATACATGTAGCATACTTTTAAAAGCTTCCCTCTTTTATTTTTATCAGAATAACAAGTGCATGGCTTATATTACATGGTTTAAAAAAAGTATGGATGAGGTTATAACATTATAAGACATTCAGTAGATATAAATCACCATTGTAATATAAGGCGACATTTTACAGACTATTAGTTCAGAAGGAGTCATGTGACACTGGAATAGTTAAAAAGAGTTTTCTTAAAGGTGGAGCACTTAAGTGAGTCTCTAGAAATGGGGTAGGTTTTTATGGATGGATGAACAGGAAGAAATGCAGTGCATATGACCATCATGTTCTAGATCTTCTGAGTCAGTTTTGATTTTAAATATGACCATGATCCTCTAAGTATGTTCATAATTGCTAGAGCTGGTGGGTTTGAAATACGGTCAATGTGGACATGAATGAGTGCATGGAAGTGAAATAGGGGATGGCTAAGCAATGAGTCAAGTGGATCAGTGCTTAATCAGAGCAGGCATTGGGACTGGGCAGAGCAGCAAGTAAGCGTCATCTCCCGTCATCTAATCGACAGCTATCTGTCCACGTTGTCGGATCCTTCCCTACCCCCCGGCCCAATGGTAAACTCATATGACATCCTGATGTCCCAGGGGAGGAAATGTTTGCAACGGTTGGAAATGTGATAGAACAAGAAACATGCAGTCAGTACGTGCAATCGGCTGCATAGATTGTGAAACAAAAGTTATGGTACTATTTGTTCTGTGACAGGATAAAAATTGTAAATCTTTCATAAGATAGAAACTCTAGCTTAAGAGAGGGCTGCCAGGTCACGTTGTGCCACTCTCCCCTACTCCTTCCACCTCCCCAGCCTCGTCTTTCCAGCTGGTGTCTGCCCCTGGGGCACAGGATACAGGACACAGAGCAGTTCGGTGAGATTTTGCTCAAACGCGGTAGACTTCTTGTTTTTCTCCACCATGATAGTGACAAGGCTATGATAGAAATAAGGTAGAAAAGGGAGAGGGGATTGAGAGAGTGTGTGTGTGTGTGTTCAGTTGTTCAGTCATGTCCTAATCTTTGTGACCCTGTGGACTGTAGCCCACCAGGCTCCCCTGTCCATGGGATTTTCCCGACAAGAACTAAAAGCAAACTAGATTTTCAGGTTTTTTTTTTTTTTTTTTTTTCTTTCTTTCTAGGCTATGAATAAAATGTTTATGAACAAAGAAAAAGGTGCCTATGGAATACACAGAATGTAAAACCATGAATCCATTCAGAGGAAGCATCTCCATAGAAGGAAAACATTTGATCATTTTTAACTTTTCTTGGGTCTTGGGGGTCCAAAATTCATCATAACAGTTTAAAACTGCTATACTACATAGGAGTGTTTAGAAAGGGCTACATAAAAATATGAATAGTAAGGCAAGATTCATTGTTTTAGAGTCATTTTTCTTTTGTTGATTCTTATTTGAATCTCTTCATTTTATTGTTTTCATTCAACAAGAGTCTCACTTTAAGAAAATCCAGTGTCTGGCAACGACATGGTGAAATCACAAGGCCAAAGAGATGCAACTGTGGGCATGACAGAAGGATTCTGATTCCTGCTATCCTCATTACACCAAAAAATACGATGCACTGAACTTTACTCATGAATACGAAGTCTTCCTCTTGATAGTGTGTGTAATCTCACACTTTGCTGTTAGAATTGTCTAGGTTCCTTCCTTACGGCTTCCCTGATGGCTCAGTTGGTAAAGAATCCTCCTGCAATGCAGGAGACCCTGGTTCGATTCCTGGGTCAGGAAGATCCGCTGGAGAAGGGATAGGCTACCCACTCCAGTATTCTTGGCCTTCCCTTGTGGTTCAGCTGGTAAAGAATCCACCTGCAATGTGGGAGACCTGGGTTCGATCCCTGGGTTGGGAAGATGCCCTGGAGAAGGGAAAGGCTACCCACTCCAGTATTCTGGCCTGGAGAATTCCATGGACCATATTGTTCAAGGGGTCACAAAGAGTCGGACATGACTGAGCGCCTTCCACTTTGCGCCTTCCACTTTGAGTTCCTTCAGTCCTCCTCAGTCTACAATATTGTCACTATATCCATACCAAACAGAGACCTGTGACAGCGGAAAGTGGCTTCTTTTCTCATCTCCTGTCACTGCTGTTCCTTTCCGTGGACGCAGCTTTCGACTGTGGGTTGCAGCAGCTCTGAACACACGGTCATATAACTTATTAGTGTTTAGACAGGACCTGCGTCTCAGCCAATTAACACATTTATTCAAACCTGTTTCTGAAAAATGGTTAAAAACCACCTTGTAGGGTTTGTGCTCATAGAAAGAGCAACCTGTGGGCACTAATAAACATAGTTATATCTTATGAGATAAATACACTTATTAAATATATTTAGTTTTGTTTTTGATTTGGTACCACCCTCCCGTCCCCTAAATTGCCTTTAAGCTGGTGAGAAAGTCGGCTTCACTGAAGCAGAAGGGAAATGAGATGCATTTAGGTTTAGGGGGATGGTTCTACATTCTGGTTCGGATGAACTGCAGAAGTCAGTGATTCTCCCAGTGATCTCTCCAAAATGCTGGTGAAGTAAAAGTCGCTCAGTTGTGTCTGACTCTTTGCAACCCCATGGACTGTATGGTCCATGGACTTTTCCAGGCCAGAATAATGGAGTGGTTGGCCTTTCCCTTCTCCAAGGGATCTTCCCAACCCAGGGATCGAACCCAGGTCTTCCACATTGCAGGCAGATTCTTTACCAGCTGAGCCACAAAATGCCAAATGACAGGGAAAAAAAGTTGTGGCAAGTGTGCCAGATAAAATGGTAGACAAAGTAAATATAACTGTTGAAGACAATAATTTAATGTAAATTCACATACCTAGGGATTCCTTATTGGCTCAGATGGTAAAGACTCTGCCTGCAAAGCAGGAGACCTGGGTTTGATCCCTGAGTCAGGAAGGTCCCCTGGAGGAGGGCATGGCAACCTACTCCCTTATTTTCGCCTGGGAAATCCCATGGACAGAGGAGCCTGGCGGGTTACAGTTCACCGAGTTGTAAAGAGTCAGACATAACTGAGCGACTGACACTTCCACTTTTCATGTAGCGAAGTTTGGCCTAGACAGAAATGTTTCTTGTTACTGTTTAAGTGCATTAAAGACAGCAATCTAGGCAATATATTTTGATTCATTACTAACTTTCCTCACAACTTTTGAAAAATCTTGGTTTAATCAGGTCACTGATTCAAAAGCATTCATTGAGTGCCGACATTGTGACAGACCATATATACTGTGCTACTGCATGTGGCTTTATGACTTATTCTTTCCTCACTCTCCTCCTCCTCCTTTCTCATCTATCTCTGAGACCTCTTAAACTTTCCTATTTAGATTTGTCTTAATTTTTTTCCTCAAGCTTTGTTTTCAACATATGAATGTGAAGTTTTCCCACAAAATCAACTTTTTCCCCTGTTTTAACCCTCTTGGAAAGGAATGTCCTTCAACTGAAAAAGTGGGAAATATCCACTAATTTTAAGCATAAATATAATCATGCAACTCTATAATGATGCTGTTTCTTTAGCTGTGATGAAATGATGAACTTGGTTATTGCTATGTTTATTCGGTATGTGACCTTGCCTTTCAAGTGAAGTTCAAGTGAACTTCTGTCCACTTTGAGAACCACCTTACATTCCTTACTCAGTGGACTAACAAGGACAAAGCAGCCCAAGAGTGAAATAATTTCAACAACCTTGAAAATGTGTAAGAAAGTGTGGCCAACAGAAAGCCTTCATTCTCTGTGTTTATACTGGTACCAATCTTAATAGCACGCCATTAACTCAACCTAAAGTTATGCTTTTTAAAACAATTCAAGTTCAAGGGCATCCCATTTATAACTAATCATGTTCCAGACCTATAAAATATTTGCAGTAACAATCCAAACTGGCATATAAGTTAAAGCTCACTCTGGGCTGCTTAAATTTACACGATCAGCCTGGGACTGGCTCATCCCACTGCATCGGATCACAATACCTCATGATCAAGTGCAATTCACATCTCATGATTCTAGGAATCGATGTACATGGATACACAGTGATATTATTATTAAATCCAATTGCTTTGCAATTAACCTGATATGACACCTATACAAATGATTGAAATAAAGAGCCTCCTGTTTCACAGGAGACAATCAATAAAGTGAAATCACAGCTACTGACAATGCCAGCAACTTGGCTTGTTACTATAGTGCTATGCTTTTCTCGGGCCGAGGCTGCTGCTCCCCTGTTGAATCTCAGCCACCATAACTTTCAACTACTGGCAACGCTCACGCCTCACAGAAGCATAATATTCCAATACTTGGACATTCCTAACCCATCTTTGCTGAGTTAAGAAAAGTTACAATCAATCTGGGATGTACTAAATCATACATCTTCCTTCTTTGCTCCCGAAATGGAATTAGAGTTCCTTTCTTCAGGAAAGGCTCCATAACGGTGAAAGGGAAAATAGTTGTCTTTGTTGATTGAGTATGTTCTTAGGAAAAAAAAAACAAAAAACAAAACAAATCTGACTCTCCCTCTTGCATAAATGTTTTACAACTAACTGTCTGAAAGCAAAACCAAATCATAACAGCATCTGTCCCAATTATTATTATTGTTATTACTATTCTGTAGCTTAATTATCTCCATTTCAATTAAGTACAAGCACTTCACAGTTACAACCCTGATCTAAATCAACATTTTGTAAAAATGTCACAACTTTCTTTTTATCTCACCCTCTTTTGGCAGATTTTTGCCAGTGTGTGTCTGCCAGACAACTGGTCATAGAGAATCGACTTCTTGAGAGCAGAGACTGTACGTCCTTCAAGATCTAACAGACTTGTGCACAGACATTCCATAGGTATTTGATGACCACCTATTCAAGTAGTGCCTAGTTGAGACCTCATAACTCCTTAAGTAGACTGAACTTGACCTTATGGAATATTTAGGACAGGCACTGATCAAAAAATATGTTTTTCCCCATGTCTCTCTTTATATACTTGTTTTTAAACAGAGACCAGTCAACTCAGGGTATGTTTCTATGAGGCCATTTTCATCTCCTGAAATGGGGAGAATACAGCATTAAGTATGAGAAATGTGTCTCTCTTTAAACAACCAGCGTGGCTGATTGAAAACAATGATTTATTTAATACTCTAAGCAGAGTCTGTTCTCCATGAATCATACTGTATACATAATGGTGATGAAAATGTTCAGTTTGAAATTTCTCCCTGGCCAGGGAGGAAACCATGCGGGTGAGTCATGGTTTTGGTGATGACTGTCCTGAGGAAGCTAAACTGGGAAGCCACAGGTTAAAAAAGGAACAGAGAGAGAATCCTTAACAGGAATGAATGCAATGGTCATCAGCTCCCAAAGGCAACAGACGCCCCCTTCCGCTGCTTACACCCAGAGGAGAGTCTGCAGAAGAGGAGTTCCTGGAGAGAAACTCTGAAAGCAGAGGGAACCAAATACAGTGAGCATGTAGAGGGACCCATGGGCTCTGGGAAAAGAAACAGGACTTGTCCTTGAGGGAAGGGAGATAAATGGCTGCCTGTTTGAGGAACATGACTGTACGCACTCACTCCTGTGAAAGAAATTCATTTAAAAGCAATTGGATTAGAAATGGAGATTTACATGGATGGGTTTAACGAAGAGGAGCGTGTGAGAGACCGTCAAGATGTGCATCAGTCATTTCCTCAAAACTGTAAACAGCATTGACGACTTAGGATAACAGTGTTAAGTGGGAAAATGGGCCACTAACTTGTAATTAAACTATGACTGCAATTATGTTAAATATGTGTGTTATGGGTAACAACTGATCAGGAATCCAGAGAAATTAACATAGTTGTGTTAATGGAGTGATGTTATTTGTTTTCCATGGTTTAAATTGTGTGGGTGTGAAAGTGAGGGAGAGATTATACACTGACTCTGACAGTAAGACAGTGACACAAGGAATAATAGACAAGGAGTCAGTAAACTGGTGTTGAAGTTTCTCCTTGCACGCCGGCTGTGAACCTAACCTCTCCAAGCCTCAGTGTCTTTACATAAAAGATGGAAATAACAGCACCCGCCCTGCACTAATAGGGTAGTGAAAACACTTTGTAAATTGGAAGTATTTTGTGAGATCACGTGACAGATTAAGATCAGAGTGCTGTATAGATCAGATACTTAGAAAGTCCAGAACTCAAACAGTGATCCCGAAACTCCTGTCTCCACAGTCACACAGGAGCTGGACAACGTGCGTTAGATCATAACTGTTTGATATACAGATTATAATCACTTATTGGATGCCAACTAATTGTTTTACTAACCAGGTTTCCCAACACCATTTATAGAATAATCCATTTTTCTTCCATTTGAAATGATTCGAAATGCTCCCTTTATCATATACCTGAGTTTATTTCTGAAGTCGACAGTTTCTTTGCTTACCGTTCTCTTTTAACTTTATGACTATTGTAGCTTTATAATATTTGTAATTTGGTTGGGCAACTTTTTATGGCTTAAAAAAAAAAAAAGTATCCAGGGTAGAGTGGGAGCTATTAAGGTGGTTAACCAAGCTTGGGCCCAGAAAAGTTAAGTAACCAGCCTGAAGGTGCACAGCGGTATAGCATAGTCTTAGAAGCGTCTTTGGAAACAGAGAAAGCTTAGTTTAAATCCTGATTTGCTGCTTATCATCTGGGTGACCCAACATACATTACTTAATCTCTAACCTTCTTTCTTCATCTGTAAATGGACAATACCACCACCTACCTCAGAGTGTTGTGCTGGGGATTAAATTACAAAATGAATTGAATTTCCCTAACGCTGTGCTGGCAGGCAGTCCTCCTTTGTATGCACTCCTTGTGGTAGTGGACATAGCTTCCCTTTCTTAGACTGTCTTGCATCTGCAAAAAGAAGAAGAGCCAAGAATTATCACCAGCTTCTACACAGCCTCCTGAGGGCTGACTTTGCGGTACAGAGATACATGATAACTACAGTAAGGAAACAAGGCATTTAAAGTACATATTAGCTGCTCCCTGGCTGTGGCAAAGCAGGAGACACTGTGTCCCAGATAATCTGTAAAATGCACTGTCATCATGCAGCCAAGAACATGGATGTCAACCATGTAGGAATGCCAGGCAGTATGTTCCCGTCAGACTTGAGGGGAGAGGGGACATTGTCAAGGGCGGTGGAGAGCTGGGGGGAACAGGAGAGAAATAAGGGGGCCTCTTCTGCTCTGACAAGTTTGGATTTTAAGTGATTTGGGGGCAGAGATCCTATCTATTACCTCCTTTCTTGTAGTTTCTAGAAGATGATCTAATATTTACGGCATTCGATGATTAGAGTGAAGAGATGTCACATAGGGCCTCATAGTGACCCTCTGCCTCCAACAGTGGCCAGGATGACTTTTGTGGGAAGCTGCTTTCTTCTCTCCCTTGGAAGGGATGGGTGGAGTCTGACTATAATTCATTTTAATGAAGACCTGACATGATGTGTTAAATCTTGGCCATTCAAACAACGTGGAGCCAGCCAGCCAGCTTGGACAAGAAGAGCCTCAGTTCCCCCTCATTGTAGGCTTTAGAACAAGTCAAGTCCAGCTAAAAAGTATTTATTTATTGAGTGATTTTGTGCTAGTACTATAAAAAGGAATACAAAAAGAAGGACTCTATCTGACATTCACTAAGTTGGACAGACAAGAAATATAGTAAAATAATAATAGACACCATCTGTTGAGCCCGACTCGTGCTCCGCACTATTGTCGTTGTTCAGTCGCTCAGTTATGTCTGACTCTGCACTGCAGCACACCAGACTTCCCTGTCCTTCACCTCCCAGGGTTTGCTCAAACTCATGTCCATTGAGTCGGTGATGCCATCCAACCATCTCATCCTCTGTCATCCCCTTCTCCTCCTGCTGTCAACCTTTCCCAGCATCAGGGTCTTTTCTGATGTTTGCAACAGGTGGCCAAAGTATTGGAGCTTCAGCTTCAGCATCAGTCCTTCCAATGAATACTCAGGGTTGATTTCCTTTAGGACTGATGTGTTTATAGTATATCATCTAATTCATGAATGCTTTTCACAAAGTGCCAATTCTGTGCCAGGCATCCTGGTTGCTGGGAACACCTCAAGCTGAATGAGGAAGAGGACCCCACCTTTGGGGAACCTGCGTTCTGCTGCTTATGAGCATGTGGGTATATAAAATCACTTCACATTATGCTACATGCGGTGAAGACCAGGAAAGCAGGGTAAAAGGACAGAGGGATTTGAGAGTGTGTAGGGGATGTTCCAGGGGAAGCAGCTCTGAGGACGTGAGCTAGAGGAGCGAAGTGAGCTGTGCGCGGCCGTGAGGACGGGTGTCCCAGGCAGAGAGAACAGCAAGCGTGCAGCGGCCGGACGGAGCGGAGCGCGTTCACTGCAGGCCCAGGGTGGCTGCGATGGGCTGAGAGAGACGGCGGGGCAGAAGCAGCGGGACAGACAGGCAACGAGGAGCATTCCTGGCTTCACTCTGAGGACAAGGGGAAGCTCTCAGGAAACTCTGGGCCGAAGAGGGTCACCTGGGAACGGACTCCGAGGTGGAGCTCTACATGCTGGAGACTTATTGTCCCGTGACTGTGAGCAGGTGAGAGAAGCAGGCCTGGGTAGAGGCAGACGTGTGTTCACTCAGCGGACATGTCGGCGGGTGCTGCTGGAAGCTGTGGGGCTGGGATGGCCCTTCAGTGTGTTCCCAAACTGAGGCGGAGGCCTGGACCCTGTAAGCCGGTGTCAGTTGCTGTCTCCCAAGAGGGGCTATGAAGTTTGTGCGAGGCAGCTCCCTTGCGGGCGATGCTTGAAGAGGTTTGCGCCTGTGGGCCACCCGCGGTCACCACCATCGGGGCAGCGGCCCCTCAGTGACACTGGCACGGTCACCCCTGAAGACGCCATCTCTGCGGCACACCTCAGGGTTACTACAGATCTGTTCGTGTTTTAATTCTCGTAACAGTTCCCCAACTTGGGCATTTCTGTGTCCTTTCTGAGACTCAGGGAGTTTAAGAAACTTGTTCAAGGTCACACATCTAGCAGATGTTGGATCTGAATTTAGGTCCCTCTGAGTTCAGAGAACATGTACTTTAAAAAAATGTGGTAAAACTACATGGCATAAAACTGATCATTTTAGCCATTTTAAAATGTGCAGTTTTTAAATGTGCAATTTGAAAAGTGGCATTTAGTACATTAATATTATATAACCATTACCACCATCCATCTCTAGAAGTCTTTCCATCGTACAAAACTGAAGCTCTGTACTTATTAAACAATGAGATACTATAACAATAATATTGATATTAAGCCATTACTTCCCATTTTTCTCTCTCCAGCCCCTGGAAACCATTCTACTTCCTGCTCTGTGAATTTGACTATTCAAAGTACCTCATGTATGTAGAATCAACACAATATTTTTCATTTTGTGACTAGCTTACTTATCATAGAGATTTCAAAGTTCATCCATGTTGTAACATGTCAGAATTTCCTTCTTTTTTCAGCCTGAAAACACTCCTATGTCTCTATCTACTACATTTTGTCTATCCATTCTTCCGTTGATAGGAATATGTGTTGTTTCTACTTCCTGGCTATTGTGAATAATGCTAGGAATACTGGTAAACAAATACCTATTTGAACTCCTGCTTTCAATTCTTTTGAGTATATACCTAGAAGTGGATTTGCTAGATCATATGGTAATTCTATTTTTAATTTTTTGAGGGACTGCCATACTGTTACACTCCCAACAGCATTGCCCAAGAGTTCTAATTTCTTCACATCCCCACCAGCACTTTTCTTTCCTTCTCTTTGCTTTCCCTCCCTCACTCCTTCCTCCTTCCTTTCCTTCCTTCCTTCTCCTTCTTTCTTTTTGTTCTCTCTGATATAGCCATCCTAATAGGTGTACAGTGGTATCTCATTGTGGTTCGAAGACCCTGGCAACTTTTCAAGCTGTCTTGCTGTCCCTCAGCCAGAAAGGAACTCAAGATGGCCAGCATGCATCCAATTCCACCATTCCATTTGTGGGTGGAAATGGTGACAGAACCAGGTTAAGACCCAAACTCAGTAAACTTCTCTTGATTAACAGTGAGCTGCAGCAGAACACATTCTGAATCACCCGGACACCTAGAGAACAATACAAAATTTGGCACTTTGTAAGAGTTAAAGTCTTTGCTCAAAGACCCTGAAATAGTTCAGAAAACTATGCTCTTCTTTGCATATTTAAAATTTGATATTTATAATTTTATCATAATTTAAACAGGTGCAAAGAATATAATTTGTAGCATATTGTAAACATTGACATTTTAAAATTAAATGGTTACATCAGTTTTAAATGTATCCAAATGGAATTTAAATCTTATAATAGTTTGCTATCCACTATCATCCATTTAAGAAATACACCCACAAGCTTCTCTTGAGCAAGCAAAAACTATATGTAACTTCCTGCCTTCCCTCTACTTCTGCCATGGCTTCTCTGTTTGAAATTTTATTCCCATTCTACTTCCTCTTCAACATTTTATGCTAGTGTAATGTTTATGATTGAACATCTTTTACTGAATATCCCATCATATTTTAAATCTATCAAACATTTGTATGAAATTTAAAATTTGTACATTTTAAAAATTCCTGTAACCATAGGGTCTAAATGATTTCTGTATTAAGTTATCATTACAATGACTAGTATTACACAATTGCTGAAAACAACCTAAATGAATAGAATATTTTGATAAACACTAACATGAAAATTAAAGTCTTATTGGAAGCTTGCACTTCTTAATACAACAGGTGATGTTGTCTTTTTTTAAACACTGTGTGTAGTATGGATAAATATTACTTATCACTAGAAAGATAAAGTGTTTAGCATCCATTCTATTTTTCATTTTTTAAAAGTCCTTGTTCTTAAAGAGATGGAGTTTTGTTATATAAATGTCCTTCAATTTTTGAAACTCCTGATTTTTTTGCCCTAAATCACATGGTAATCCATTATCAAATGATAGTTTTAATGACCTGACATCTTCACAATTTTTTCCTTCAGTTTTTTTCTGAAAGCAAGGTATTGAAAACCACCTGACCTGCAGAGGATTTGTTACCTAGTCTCAATGGGTTGACTGTGTACCCACCAAAGTTCACATGTTGAAATCCCAACCACTGGTACCCAAAAGTAATTATGTTTGGAAACAATGTTGTTGCAGATACAAGTAGTTAAGGTGAGGTCCTGAATGGATCCTAATCCACTAGGACTGGTGCCTTATAAAAAGGGGAAACCAGGACAGAGAGACAGAGGGAGGAGGGTGTAAAGACACTGGGGAGAAGCCAGCAGGCCGCCAACCAAGTCAAAAGGCCTGGGAGATGAGCTTCTCTCGCAGCCCTCAGGAGGAAGGAGCCCTGTCGATTATGGGTTTACCTTCTGTTGTTCATACCACTGGTTTGTGGGACTTTGTCACAGCGAGGCTAACAAACTGATACAGACTTCCTAGACCCATTCACCTCCCCTACACTTACACCAACACCAACATTTTCACTGTTTCCGTTCCTGGGGCGGAAGGTTAAACTCAAGGGCAGAGCATACTGGAAAGACTGGTAATAGTGAGGCGGCCCCTTTCTCTTATAAACTGAGGGACGGACCGTTGCAAGAAGTGAGGCAGGGCTACTTAATAAAAAGCATGCACTGGGTTTCAGATCTGTAGGCTGTCTTCTTCAAAATACTCTTGTCCGCAAGCTTCTCTGGAAAGCCTTACTCAGCCCCAGAGGAGTAAGTGTACCTACTTTGAAGATGACTGTGCTTAACTGTAGAAAACCTACTGAAATTCAGGGATGTGGAAAAACTTTTGTCAGCCGGAGGTGCTGATGACATTTTCACGAAGGATATGATGTCTGCTGGCCTTGTGTGTAGAAGTTTGATTTGTAGAAAGGAGAAGGAAGGGCATTCTAGCCAGAGTGGACGCAACTGGGGAATGGACTTCTAACTAAGCCAACGACTCAGTTGGGTGGGCCCAGCCTACACAGGATCTGTACTTATGGGTCTAGGAGCTTGTTCTTAGGCAATGGAGACTTTTATGTGAGCAAGTGACGTGATGAAAGTGATGCTTAGGAAGATTAGTTGGGCGTCAACACAGAGGATGGGAGGCTGTTTGCAGAATTTGGGAAGCAGGAAGCCATCCAAAGGCGTGGTCACTAATGAGTAGATCAGTGTAACGGCTTTGGAGATGGAGAGGCAGCTGCTTGTTGGTTGTGATGGACACAGAAATTGCAGGCCTGTATTATAGTCAAATTGTGTGCCAACTGCTCAATGGCCTTCTTTTCAGGTGGGCCGCTAAGTCCCAGAAGTAACTCTGCCTTGCCTGGGCTTCTGCCATGCCTCCTGTGTTGGTGGAATACTTAATGTCCAGAAAGACACTATGCTTTTCTGTTGGTCAAGCAGAGGTAGAAGAGGGGTGACACTTCGTTGTCCGGCTGATCCTTTCATTGTAAGCACAGAATGAGCAAATGGATGGGGAACCACTTGGTTAAATACGTAGTAGACGGGGAGACAAGACTCTTCATTCCTCATTACTCTGTTGTGGCTCACTACTCTTCCTTAGAGAGTGGAGAGGTTTCTGAGTGCCTCATTCACAGTAGCTTTGAGGAACTGAAACCCAGGTGACAGAGGCCCCGTTGTGTGCTGCCTGAGAACTTTACCCGACTCACATCCCTTTCCAAAGTGGGAAGGTGCTCCCAGACCCCCCGCTGAGCCCCTGGGGGAGAAGAGCCCCTCTTCACATCCCGCCTGGTCCTCTGAGGTGTCTGGCCTCCTGCCCAAACACGCCTCAGAGGACTGTTCATTTTCGGTCAGAACTGTAAGCCTTCCTGATTGTGTAGCAATGGAAACAAAGCTTTTCTATGCTCTGAAAAGCAAATATTTTTTATGGCCACATGCTCTTCTCACTCCCCAGTTGAAGCTGGGAAGAACGCAGAGCATTAAAACAATCCAGACACATAGCTTTCTTTTTTTCTCTCTTGCATTAGAGACTCCTGTGTTTTTAAGACTCTGAGAGGATAAGACACTGGGCGGGAGGGGGGCGGTCACTGTCCTTATAGCCATTCCTCTAAGTCACATTCACATGCGTGACTCACTATCTGTGACCCTGAGGGTCACTGGACCCTTGCAGTGTTCCTAAGCCAACTCTCTTGGCTGTCATGGGACAGTGACTTAGCGGCCATGTGGCTGCTGACTCTACTAAGACTTACCATTTGGCATGTCTTCCAAGGATGGAAAGGAGATTATAAATAACATCTGAGTGAGTTTTCTTACCTGCACCAGCTCTATCTCTTATTTATGTGTATCTTTATTTGTATGGCTGCAGTAAGAGCATATCTGATGCTAGAAAGATCACGTGCCAAGTGTCAACTGATTCCCTTGGCACAGATGGGATGATTAGCCCTCCTGGGGAGATGTCAACAGTCCCTATCATTGCCTGTGTACTTCCCAGGTGCCAGGCACAGGGGCCAAGTGTTTTTACACATTAACTCATTTCCTCAACCACTTTATGGAGTGGAAGTATTAACACTCACATTTTACAGAGATAAAAATGGAAACCTAGAGAGGTGAACTAACTTTCCTAAGGTCACAAAACAAGTCAGTCAGTGGCTGTATCAGTCAGCATGAGTTAAACCAGGCTTTGTGACAAACAGCCCCCAAGTTGTAGTGGCTGACAGGAAGAAAGGTTTACCCTCATTCAGGCTCCACATCTGTGGAGGGGCCTGGAGGCTCTGCTTCTCCTCACGCTGGGATTCGGGCAGACAGCGCTGCCCCTCCACCATGGGAGCTGCTGGTTATTATGGCAGATGGGAGAAGAGAACATGGCAAGGTGCTTTCTGGGGACACATGTTCCTTCTGTTCATTCTGTTGGCCAGAGCCTGTCACATGGCCACTCCTAGCGTCAATTGAGGGAGGAAGTTCAGTCTTACCCTCTGGGAGGGAGAGGGGGAATTTCTGTAGGCAGAGGGAGAATCTGAGAAGAAAAATATTTTCTTAAGCCAGTGCTCTTTACCCTTTCACGAACTCTGCCCCTCACTGAGCACCTCCTGGGGGCCAGGCACGGGGAGAGACTATTATTGCTGTCACTACACAGTTCAAGGCACAGAAAAGTCTTGAAGTAGCTTGAGTCAGATGACACAGGGAAAAAAGCTGCTCTGTGAGCATTCAGGTCAACCTGACTCCAAAGACTGCCATGAGGATGTCCAATGCCATGCAGGTCACTACTTTCACAAGAAAAAAGCCATATACATTTTTAAAAGATTAAAACTTTAGTTAATCACATTTATTTTCCAATTAACAGGTAGTAGTAGTAGTCTGTTAAGATGCAGACAGTGCTTATAGGTTTGAAGAAAGTGAAAAATGACTAATAATCAAAACGTCAAGAGGGAACACCAACATTTTTTTAACTAAATTAAAAAATTTTTTTTTTTTACCTAACGTATTAGACATGACTTTCCAGAGGTGCTGACTTATAACTTACTTCTTCACTTAACAATGTATTGGGAACATCTTTCCAATAAATAAACTTCATTTTTAATGGTTGCATAATATTCTCTTGACTGTGCCACAATTAGAATTCCTTAATGATTTATAAAATAAATAACATTTAC
The DNA here is from genome assembly GCF_033118175.1 of Dama dama. NCBI lineage: Eukaryota > Metazoa > Chordata > Mammalia > Artiodactyla > Cervidae > Dama > Dama dama. The sequence continues at coordinate 47,377,220 of NC_083706.1, read as the reverse complement.
CTTTTTTTTTTTTTTAACGTATTGCTGTTCTGTTGCTTTGAGTTCCATTTCTTTCCCAATAGTGGTATCTAAGAGCTCTTCTTATTTTTCTTAACCAATTCATGCTTTCACCTGTGAGAAACACTGTGTAATGGTCAAAGCTCTTTAATCAAAGCCTTTTTCTCCCTCTTCCATAGGGACCCTCCCTCAAATGCTAATAATTTTTTGTTTTCCCTAGTGTCTCAAGACAGGGATTTTCCTTGGCATTTTTGTTTTCACATAATTTTTCTGAAATGCACATATAAACTGCTTTCCTTATTTTTCTTCTTTTCTCTCCCTTCCTGTATATCCATACTCCTTATTTTACACTTGCATGTCCCTATTCTAGATCTCTTAAAATGCCTGTGACCGCTTTTGCCTCTACAGTGAGGCATTCACTGCCTTCCAGCTCTAGCCATGGTGCTCCCAAGTTCCCCTGTTCAGACCCACCACATCCCTACCCTCTGCAGGACCCTCCTGTACCGGGGCTGTTCTCTGGTCTTGAAACAGTCTTTCCTGTCATCTGGGGTTGGTCTGTTTATTCAAGAAGCCTTCTCTGGCCCCTTAGTCAAAACTAGTTGTCCTTTCTTCTGTGCTTCTCAGCGCTTTATTATTACTATTACCACCACTGTGTACTTACTTATTCAGGAAAACATCTATTCAGCACCTGTGGTAGGCTCTGGAGTGCTGGGGTAGATATTACAATACAATACTACACTAAACCATACCATACCATACAATAACCAGCCTTGGCATCCACCCTCTAGGAATCTTCCGCCCCCGGTGAGGTGGATGCGTGAACAGACGTCTCAGCCCTGCGTGGTGAAGGCTGAGATGGAGGAAGGTGCGAGGCGCCAGGGAAACAACAGGCCCCGCGGACACGGGTTGACTTTATTTGCATCAAGTTTTCCCTTAATAAATGTCAAGATCCTGAGGTAAGGGACCCATTTTCAAATTCGCCTTTGATCTGGCCAATCTGTTGATAGCAAGAGCCCGAGGTGGTGCCTTTAATAAAGGAATGGCACAGGTGCGATCGGGGGAATGGGCCAGCGGGTGGTCCCTGGGCGCCGGTCCAAGCCCAATACCCATCTCCCCGGACTCTGTACTTTTCACATCTTTCTTTCTCCGTGAAATGGACGCACGTTCCCCTCCGAATTTAGAGGTAACGACTCTTCCGCGAAAGCCTGGAAAATATGACTTTTCCACAGATGGTCTGGGTTGGGTATAGAGCTTCAGCTGTAGGACCTGCTGAGCCCTCACGGGGGGCGTTGGCTCCGAGACCCGACCGGGAGTTTTTCCCTTGCTCTGCTCGCCCGGCACCTTGGCCCGCCGCACACGTGCGCGATCCGGGAGCGGAGCCTCCGCGAACCGCGCGCCTCGCAGCCGGCCCCGCTTCTCCGGCTCTTCCCGCCGCCCCGCGCCACCCCAACCTCCGCTGCGGCCGAGCCCCCGAGCCTGCTCCGCGCCGGCTCCGGCCCGGGTTTTCCCGGCCGCCCGCCGCCGCCGCCGCCGCCGCCGCCGCGCTCGCCGAGCGGGGAGCTGGCGCCGGCGAGGCCGCCGCGGCCCGGGCGTGGGGGCAACGCCGCGCAAGCGCGCCCGCGGGGGTGACGAGTCCCTGAGCCCGGCTCCGCGCGCCCGGGGGCCCTCGGGCCGCCGCCCCACCCGTCCCCGCCACCGCCCCCGGGGACCGCCCGGTAACCGGAGCCCGTACGGGCGCGCCGGCGGGGACGCAGCTTCCCGCCCGTGTCCTCCTGCCGCGGCTGGGAGGAGACATTCCTGCTCTCCCCGCCCGGCCCGCGCCCGTTCCTCCCCCGCCGCGTGTTTTCCGCCCCAGGAGAGACCGTGCCACACAAATAAGTCTCGAATGCCCTTTGCCGAGCGGGCAGGAGGGCATCGAGCGCCGCGTCCGAGCGGGCCATTTTCAGGGCGCGTCTCCGGAGCCGCCAAAAGTCTTGTTTTCTCCCCAAAAGTGGAAGGTGTCGGGGGGCGGGGGCGGGCAAGAGGCGGCTTCCAACTGCTACACACGCTCGAATAGTTGTCAGGAAAATCAAACTGACGTCAGCCCCGGGGAAAAAGATAGGTCTCTTTTGTTCTTATGTTCTCCCCCACCCCCTCCCCTGCGATCAAAGGCAAAAAACATTTTTTTTTGGAGGTGGGGGAAAGACAAAAAGGGGGGAAAAAATTGCAAGGCAAAGAGATAGCTTCCATTAGAGCTCCAGCCCGGGCGAAGGGAATGTTTAATGAATGCATCAAGCCTTTTGATCACCCTCGCTCGGTTGGGTTCAGTAGTGCCGGAAGGTTAGTTGCATATCCTGTGGCTGATCTGAAATTCGATCAGCAGAGGGGGCAAAGAAAAGAAAAGCATTTTAATGGGAATCAATAGAGGATCATAGGTCCTGGAAGGAAATACGTGTTGATTAAAAATGCCACAAGATTAAAAAATGTTCACGACCGGTTTAAAAAAAAAAAAAAAAGAGGAGAGGGGGAGGAGGGCGGGGGGAAAAAACCCTTAGCAATTTATTTTGTGTGTGTGCTGCTGCCAGAGAGGCAGTCAGCAGACCAACAGTTTGTGTAATGCTTCAAGCTACAGCAGGCAAATTTAAAGCTGTATGCGCAGAACAACATAATAAATACTTATCGAAAATGCATTTCTATTTCTAAGCGGGGTTCACTCATGCATTATACAAAACACCTAGGGCTGCAGTGGCGAGACACAAGGGGACAAGTAAGGTGTGCTGTGACTCAAGTTCTTAAACTAAACTCTTGGGCTTTCAACAGTTGAGAGCTAGAGATATATACTTGCTTTTTTTTTTTTCTTCTTTAATTGAAACTAAACTAACAGCTTTGGAAGATACCATAGATTTAAATGGTCTGAAACGTAAGAAAAAAAAAAAGTTGTGATAATATAAAAAAAATCTGATATTTGCGAATGTGAAGAGGAGGGTAGGGTGGAGAGTTAACTGTGGTAGATAGCATATTGATTGGGTTGTGGAGTGGAAAATTATTGCCCTGTAGGTAGAGAGAGTGATCAACAATGTGATAAAAATGGTTGAAGGTTATACGGCTATTTACTTATTACTACAGTGGGAAATGGAAAAAGGCCTTTTAAACCCACTCTTTAACACAGAAACACAAGTATACACCCTATCTGCATGGCCTCTTGGAGAGGAATCAATAGCGTTTAAATGTTTACGCTTTTAACGAAGTTCTTTCATTATTGGGAGGGAATTCAGCTGGCAGGGGTGGTGGCCCCTTCTTTTCTAGATGATCTCTAGAGGCTCCTCAACCAGCTGGGCATTCCAGTCTTCACCCCTTTCTCCTGTCTTTCTTGTTCTCACCCTGTCTTTCAGCCTCTCTAAAGAACAGGAAAAAGAGCAAGGAGGGTTTTCAGGACAATTTCCCTGGTGTATTTCCAATATTTATTGCAGTAGTTTGGATAGAGCAGGATCTATCAAAACTGAGATTTCTTTGTTCAGGCAACGCCTCCTCTTACCTTAATGTGTTCTGGCTTCACTGGATGATAAAATGCTTGGAGGAAGGGCATTTTTCTCCTTTCTCATTCATAACAGTGCTCCTAAGAACCAAACCTCACACCTAGGAACCAGTAGAGAGAGCTGAGTCAAGCTGAGAGTAGCAGATCACACACTGACCACACTCTGAAATCCATTCAAAAAAGGAAGATGATTTCTGGGTAAGTTCAAACAAGTGACTTAGCTTCTCTGAGCTTTGGGTTCCTCATCTGTAAGATGAAGGATGCTTATCTCTACCCACCAGAGCTTTTGTGAATGACATAATATATATAAGACACTGTGAGATACTTATATATATATATATATTTATATAAATGTCTTCCTTCTCCTAAGATGCCCCCACCCAGGATGCCTCCTTTATTCAGGCTCTTGTGTAGTCTCTGCTGTGAATTTGAACTGCAACTGAAGTGACACTTGAGGACTTTCAAGGCTGGATCCTAAGAATCTTGCATGCTTCCACACCTGGGTCTCTTGGAATGCTTCTTCTTGGGACACTCTCTTTTAGAACCCAGCTGCATTCTTCGAGAAGCATGTGGAGGCCAGGTCACCTGCAGTGCTCAGCTTGGTAACATGTAATTGCTCCCAGCAATGAGTTCCCAGACAGCAGATAACATCAACTGCCCACCAAGTGAGTTGGCTATCTTGGTAGTCCAGTTCTGTTGAACTTTCTGATGACTTCAGCCCCAGCTGCTTTCCTCCTGTAATTGCATGAATGACCTGAAGCAGAGTACCCAGCTGAGCCCAGTCAACCCACAGAACCCTAAGACATAATAAATAATAAATAAGTGTATAAATGAGCAAATGATGGCTTTTATTAATATCTTAATTTTATAGTAGGTACTAAACCTGCCTGTTGTTGTAATTGAAATTGTTTTAAGTGAAATAAGCTAGGAGATTGACAGTCTCTTCCTTGCTCTTTCTCCTGCCCCTGGGTTATTCTTCACCACCCACAATATCATGTTAGCCCTTACTCCGGAAGGTTAAACCAGGTACTGGCAATATAAAGACAGAATTTTGTAAGCTCTTTTCTCTAGGGGCTTGGAGTCCAACTGGGAAGAGAGGATGCTTTTTCCAAGAAGGAGAAGCCATTTATGCACTGCTAGGTCCTGGCATAGCAATGAGTGTTGAACCACCTGTTGTTAAATGAAAATATTGTTTATTTTCTATAACATGTGCTTAGGAGGGGGGAAGCTCTCTAGGGTGTGAGCTGAGCTGGCCTTTGCTCATAGAAAAAAAATTTTTTTTTCTTCAGCTTCTTTCTGGTGTAGTTCTACCTTTCTTGGGATTTTCAGAATGCTAAGTTCAGGAGGCCAATATTTTCCGATTTAGGCACCAAAATGAGCAGATCTGGGGGCTTAGTGTTTATAATACCCTCTTATATGTAGTATAGTCAGTGCCCTTGGTTGTTGGTTGAGAGTAAGCAATGGATTTCATGTAGAAATGAACAGAACTTGGGCACAGCATTCTTTTCTCTGAAACTTGCACGCCTACCATGGGCTTCATTTCCCTGGCCCGCACTGGTCATCCAAAGTTTCTCATCTGTCATGGTTAGTTCCACCCAAGAAGGGCATGAGGGAATGAGAAGTATGGGCCAGAAGTCAATTCAAGCTCACAAATCAGTAGAGTACAGCTTAATTTGTAAAAGTACTTACAACATTTTTGTGCTTTTTCTTAATTTACTATAAAATATTTAAATAGATTAAATTTTTTTGATCTGGTTGATATATGTATGTAGAGATACATATAATGAGACTGGTGAAAAACATTTTTTCAGGAGCAAACAGGTCAGCTACTACTCTTCACAGATCCTTTGGATGTTTTATTCTGAATGCAATAGTTACAGCGACCTGCCGGAACAGAAACTGCTTTCTAAAACGCAGAGTTGGGAAGTGTAATATCATCTCATAAGGTGCCGGCCAAGGTTGCATGCCATCCCGTGCTGCTATCTCTGGCTTGGTTTGCATCATCTCCATGGTTGCTCTTATGCTTCATTCTCATTAGATAGTTGGGGCCAAGATCAGTGTTCTTGGGGTTAAGCCCAGTTCATGAAACGGGGCCCTTTTCATAAGCTTACCATCTATTTAATTCTTCCTTCCTTCAATCCTTCCTTTTCTTCTTCAATTCTGTCTTCCTCCCTTCCTCATTTATTCATTCAATAAACAATTATTATCTTCTACTGTGCACCAGATGCTGTTTAGGGCCTGGGGATACACAGATGAACCTTTCGACAGCTTCTAGGTTTGTTGAAAAGACCTGGAGGTAATCAGATAAAGGTTGATGGGGAGACTAGAGTGATTATGAAAAGTCCAAGGACAGCAGTCAGGGGATGGAGAAGGAAGGGGGAAGCCTCAGAGTCTGACCTAGAAAAAAAAATGTCTGGGAATTAGCCAGATGAAGGCCAGGGCATGTGAGAATATAGTAAGACGGGAGACTGGATACTTTGCTGTATAGAAGAAATTAACGTAACGCTGTAAATCAACTATATTTCAATAAAATAAATTTCTAAAAAAGAAAGGACATTGCAATTGTAAGTCTTTGAAATGTTGGGTGGAGGTTACTAATTTTGCACTTCGCTCTATAAAGACACCTAGACACAGAGATATTTAAGCTAGTCTGGACATTAAAAATAATTTAAACAGTGATAAATGTAAGAAGTCATCACTTAGTCACCTTTCACGCTACAAACTGTTTTTCAGATTAAGTGAGCTCACTTCCACTTCTGTCTTTCAGCAAAGGCTTCTCTTGAATATGAGTGACCCTTTTAAAGAGTTTTAAAGTGGCAGTAGCTGCTATTTTTGAAGTGATTTTTTTTTCTTTTAGTTGTATGGTTATTGTACCTTAATATCTTATTGATGTTGATAATATTCTGTTCTACAAGTTGCTTACTTTTGTACCTACAAATGTTCTGAGGTATTTGTATTTATCTTGTAGTTACAGTATTTTGACTTCATTTTACATTTTTTATTATGGTGAAATATCTATGTTCCATAAAATTTACCATTTTAACCATTTTAAGTGTACCGTTCAGTGGCATTAAGTACATTTCACATGGTTGTACCATGATCACCATCCATCTCCAGGAACTCCCTTTTCTCCCCCTCTGCCCTCCCCTGGAAACTGCTTTGTCTCTGTGAATTTGACCACTCTAGGTATCCCCATAATCATTTTACATTTTAAGCTTTTTGGCAGAATGGCATTCGGACTTGACATGATGCTGGAGAAAGATTTCATAAGATGAATTACTGAAATTTTTAATACATTTAAGTGTTCTGCACACAGATTTTTAATTTTCTGTGAATGTGTAATTTATTCTGAAACTGACTATATCATTATGTCTCAAGTCATCATCCACGGGGTCAAAACTTTTAGCCTGATAAAGACTATTGAACAATTAGGATAGTACTATAAATTAAGTCTTAAGATTCTCTCTCATCTAATTTGATTGGATCTTGCTTCTATATGTAAAGTTAAGTGTCTTCTAGCTAAAACAATCTTATTCACTATTCCTCAGAACTCTGTTATTAACTCCCTTAATATATGAAAAATGATTGATATTACAATGTATTTTTATAATCACTCATTTTACATATTTCTGAAGACAGTAAAAATAACATTTTATTTCACACACAAATATCTTAAGAAATAACACTTTGTACTCTAATGTATAAAACTGTCTTAATTTAACTAGTAAAACTGAGTCTGAGAAATAAAGATAGGAGGCTATAGCTTACATCGACTCAAACCTTTGTAAAAAATATATTACACAGTAAGATTAGAGACATACACTTAGATTATAAATAATTTTATTGCCAAGTTATCCGTATGAAAATTTAATTAATAAAAATTATACACTACAATAAAAATAATCTCTATAATAGCAAAATTTAAGCATTTACAGCTTTTGCTTTCAATATGATGTCATCTTGGGCAGAATGATTTGGAAAAGGCCTTCACTCTTAGAACTAATTTCTTTATAACAATTCTAGTTCTTAGGTTGCACTAAAGACAGAGGAACCTCATTAATTCTCACTTTGCTAACCCATAAACCCTATAATTTCCACAAAAATTCCTCAGCAATATCATTTTACTTCACAGGAAACATTTTATGGCGAGGAGCTCTAGGCAAATCTCAAATCACTAAGAATTCATTACTTTTGCCAAATATACTACAGGCGATTCACTAGCTGACTATCATAAAGTATTATGACTCAACTACATTTATATAAATAAACTTGTAAAGCAAATATCATGATTTCAAATTCAGATGTAAAAAAATCATTTTGTGCATATACTCACACATTTCCATACATAAATATATATTATGTGGTGACTTGTTATAAGAATAGCCCCTACCGAAGTACACTTCCCTGTATCTGTGTCCCGACATGGGGTACATGTCTCTATCCTTTGACTGTGGGCTTGCCTTGTGAGTTGATCTGACCAACAGAAAAAAGCAGATACTGAGTTCCTCCTGAGCCTAGACTTCTAGAGGCTTTGGAGCATCCACTTTTGCTCTCTTGTAACCCTGAGACTACCATGCTTTGAACAAGCCTGGCATAAAGGACTGTGAAGAAGGCTCAGATCTCTCTGCCGTCTTGGCTGAGCACAGCTGGTCCTTCAGTGAATATGGTTGTATGAGTTGGCATAGTTGGGGAGCAGCAGGAGACCTGCCTGACCAACCTGCGGAACCATGTGGAATAATAAATTATTTGGAACGACTAGGTTTTGGGGGTGATTTGTTGGATAGCTGTATATAGTTGATAAATTAGAATTAAGTACTGATTGGTGCGACTAAAGGATTTCCTTAAAGACTTTTCCTTGTAGTGGTAGTAGACACAGTTATAGTAGTATAGTTCTTCACTGTGTGTCTTGGGTGACAGACAGTAAAATCCCCACGGCTGTTTTAAAGTTAAAACTGGGAACACTTAAGAAGAAAGAACCAAAGAAACAGTGTTACAGGGCCCAATTCAGTTGCTTGGGAACTGCTACTTTAATCTCAGAGACCTGTTACATTGCTAAATTAAGCAAAAATTTTTACAGTTAAATTTACTTGAGATCAAATTCTAGCTCCAGCACCTATTAATTTTTTTAATTAATAAACTTTATCTTTTCAGAGCAGTTTTAGGTTCATAGCAAAATTAAGTGGAACTTACAGAGATTTCCCATATATCCTTGTCCCCACTGTCCAGGGCCTCCCCTCCTATCCACACCTGACTCCACAGTGTTACATTTGACACAATTAATGAACCTGCACTGACACATCATTATCACTCAAAGTCCATAGTTTATGTTAGGGTTCACTCTTCGTGTTTTACATTCGATGAGTTTTGACAAATGCATAATGATATATATCCACCATCATAGTATAATACACAGTAGTTCCACTGCCCTAAAAATCTTCTGCACTCCATTCCACCGATTTACCCTTCCCTCCCCATTGCCATTGCTCTGGCAACCACTAATCTTTTCACTGTCTTCACAGTTTTGCTTTTCCCAGAATGTTATATAGTTGGACTCATATAGTATATAACTTCTTCAGCTTGCTCTTTTAACTTATTAGTGCGCATTTCTTTTCATGGTTAGATGGCTAATTTCTTTTTTTTAAAAAATAATTTTATTAATGCATTTATTTTTCGCTGTGCTGGGTCACTGTTGCAGTGCGGGTTCTTCTCTAGTTGCAGAGAGCAGGGGCTCCTCTCTAGCTGTAGGCGGGCTTCTCACTGCAGTGGCTTCTCTTGTTGCAGAGCAAGGCTCTAGGGCCCATGGGCTTCAGTAGTTGCGGCACACAGGCTTAGTAGTTGCAGCTGCCAGACTCCAGAGCACAGGCTCAATAGTTGTGACACACGGACTTAGTTGCTCCGCAGCATGTGGGATCTTCTCCAATTGCGGATTGAACCCATGCCTCCTGCACTGGCAGGCAGATTTTTTTAAAAAATTTATTTATTTATTTTAATTGGAGGCTAATTACTTTACAATATTGTAGTGGTTTTTGCCATACATTGACATGAATCAGCCACGGGTGTAGATGTGTCCTCTATCCCGAACCCCCTCCCACCTCCCAGCCCAACCCATCCCTCTGGGTTGTCCCAGTGCATCGGCTTTGAGTGCCCTGTTTCATGCATCGAACTTGGACTGGTGATCTATTTCACATATGGTAACATACATGTTTCAGTGCTATTCTCTCAAATCATCCCACCCTCGCCTTCTCCCACAGAGTCCAAAGTCTATTCTTTATAGCTGTGTCTCTTGCTGTCTTGCATATAGGTTCATCATTACCATCTTTCTAAATTCCACTTACATGTGTTAATATACTGTATTGGTGTTTTTCTTTCTGACTTAACTTCACTGTATAATGGGCTCCAGTTTCATCCACCTCATTAGAACTGATTCAAATGCATTCTTCTTAATAGCTGAGTAATATTCCATTGTGTATATGTACCAAAGCTTTCTTATCCATTTTCAGGTGGATTGTTTTTTTTTTTAACCACTGAACCACCAGGGAAGCCCCTCATAATATTCTATTGTTTGGATGTACCACAGCTTATTTATCCATTCACTTACTAAAGAACATCTTGGTTACTTCCAAGCTTTGGCAATTATGAATAAAGTTGCTATATATATCCAAGTGTAGGTTTTTGTGAGAATGTAAGTGTTCACTTCATTTGGTTAAACAGCAAGGAGCTTGATTATTAGATGGTTGGGTAAGGGTATGTTTTATTAGAAACTGACAAACTATCTTCCAAAGTGACTATACTACTTTTCATTCCCACCAATATGGGCTCTACAATCTTGCCAGAATTTGGTGTTCCAGTATTTTGGATTTTGGCCATTCTATGTAGTGGTATCTGATTTTTTGTTTTAATTTGCATTTCCCTAAAGACATATTTGTGGCTCAGTGGTAAAGAATCTGTCTGCCAGTGCAGGAGATGTGGGTTTGATGCCCATCAGGAAGATCCCCTGGAGAAGGAAATGGCAACCCACTCCAGTATTCTTGCCTTGGAAATTTCATGGACAGAGGAGCGTGGAGGGCTACAGTCCATGGGGTCACAAAAGAGTTGGATACAACTGAGCGACTAAAAACGACAATGACATATACTAAAGAGCATCTTTTATATACTTCCTTGGCATCTGTATATCTTCTTTGGTGAGGTATTTGTTCAAGTCTTTGGCCCATTTTTAAATTGAAATTTTCATTTTCTTGTTGAATTTTAAGAGTTCTTTGTTTATATGATGTGTCCTTTATCAGATGTGTCTCTTTGTAAATATTTTCTCCCAGACTCTGGCCTTGGAGAAGGAAATGGCAACCCACTCCAGTATTCTTGCCTGGAGAATCCCATGGACAGAGGAGCCTGGTGGACTGCAGTCCGTGGGGTCACACAGAGTCGGACACGACTGAAGTGACTGAGCAGACTCTGGCCTGGCTTTTCATTCTCTTGACGTTGTCTTTTACAGAGTGGAAGTTTTTCATTTAATGAAGTTCAGCTTATGAATTATTTCTTTCCTGGATTCTGTCTTTGGTTTTATATCCAAAAAGTTATCACAATACCCAAAGTGATCTATTCTATGTTAGCTTAATAGTTTTATAGTTTTTCATTGAACATTTAGATCTGTGGTCCACTTTAATTTTTGTGAGATGTGTAAAGTTTGTGTATAGAGTCTTTTTTTTGCCTGTGGATATCCAGTTTTTCCAGCACTATTTGTTGAGATAACTATCTTTGCTCCACTGCAGTTTTTGATTTTTTTGTCAAAGATTAGTTAACTAAATTTATGTAGGTTAATTTCTGCACTCTCCTTGTGATTCCATCAGTCTGTTTGTCTCTTCTTTTGCCAATATCACACTGTTTTGATTACTCTAAGTCTTGAAGTTAGATAGTGTCAATCCTATAACTTTCCTCTTCTCTTTCAATATTGTGTGGGCTATTTTGGATCTTCTGCCTCTCTATATAAATTTTAGAATCAATTTGTCAATATCCATAAGATAAATTGCTAGATTCTAGATTTCACTGAATATAGATCAAGTTGACATCTTGATAATATTGTCTTCCTCATACCTCCTCATAAACATGGAATATCTCTCCATTTATTTAATTCCTCTTTTATTTAATTCTTGTCTTTTTTTTTTTTTTTTTTTTGCGGTTTTCCTCATATAGATCTCACACATATTTTGTTAGATTTATACCTAAGTATTTCACTTTGGGGGGTGCTAATGTAAATGGTATTAGGTTTTTAATTTTAAATTTCACTTGTTCATTATTGGTATATAGGAAAGTGGTTGATTTTTGTGTATTGACCTTATATTTTGCAACATTGCTATAGTCAATTATTAGTCTGAGGATTTTTTTTTAAATTGATTCTGTAGGATTTTCTACACAGATGTATGTGTCATTTGTAACAAGGCCAGCTTTAGTTCTTCATTCTCATTTGTGTAACTTTTCTTTCTTTTCTTGCCTCATTCCATTAGCTACTATTTCAGTATGATGCTGATAAGCAGTGGTGAGAGGAGACCTCCTAACCTTATCCTGATACTTCTTGGAAAGCTTTGAATTTCTCACCATTAAATATGATGCTAGTGATATATGTATTTTTGGGTAGGTATTCTTTATCAAAGTGAGAAGTTCCCCTCTATTTTTGACTTACTGAGAGTTTTTGTCATAAATAGGTGTTGGATTTTGTCAAGTTCTTTTTCTGCATTTATTAATATGATCCTGTGGTTTTCCTTTTTTCCAGTTGATATGATGAATTACATTTTTTTTCAATTGATTGTCAATTGTCAATTGATTGCATACTTAGGATTAGTTCCTCCTGGTTGTGCTTTTTATACATTGTTGGATTAGATTTGCTAATACTATGTTGATGTTTTTTGCATCGATGTTTATGAAAGGTATTGGTCTGTATTTTTCTTGTAATGTCTTTGTCTGCTTTTGGTATATAAGGGTAATGTTGGATTCATAGAATGAGTTAGGAAGTGTTATCTATGCTTTTGACTTTGAGAACTGGTATACTCAATTCACTGATGAATCTGTTCCAGCCTGGTGCTTTTGATTTGGAAGGTTCTTAACTATTGATTTCATTTCTTTAATAAAGGCCTGTTCAGATTACTTATTTATTCTTGTGTGAATTTTGGCAGATTGTGTCTTTCAAGGAGTTGTCATTTCATCTAGGTTATCAAATTTGTGAGCACAGAGTTGTTCATAATAATTCTCCATTATCCTTTTAATGTTCATGGAATCTGTAGTGATGTTTCCTGTCATTTAGTAACTTGTGTCTTCTCTTTCTCTTTTTTCTTAATTGGCTTGGCTAGAAGATTATCTATCAGAGGATGAGATGGTTGGATGGCATCACTGATTCAATGGACATGAACTTGGGCAAACTCTGGGGGATGCTGAGGGACCGAGAAGCCTGGCATGCTGTAGTCCATGGGGTCGTGAAGAGTCAGACGCAACTTAGTGACTGAACGACAGCAGAAGATTATTAGTTTTTAGATCTTTTCAAAGAACCATCTTTGGCCTGTTGATTTTTTAAAAAAATTGATTTCCTCTTTTCAGTTTCACTGATTTCTAGTCTAATTCTTACCTTTTTCCTCCTGCTTACTTTGGATTCATTCTTTTTCTTTATAGTGTACTTAGGGTGAAGCTTAGATTATCCATTTTAGATCTTTCTTAGTTTCTGATGAGTTCAACCAATGCTATAAATTTCCCTCTAAGTACTGCATTCACTGCATCCCACATTTTGATGTTATAGTTTCATTTTCCCTTACTTTAAAATATTAAAAAATTTTTCTTAACATTTATTTTTTGACACACGTGTTATTTAGTCATGTATTGTTCAGTGTTCCTGTATTTTGGATTTTTCCATCTATCTTTCACAAAATTGATTTCTAGTTTAATTGCATGTGGTCTGACAGCATACATTATATGGTTTTTATTCTTTTAAATTTGCTAGGTGTGTTAAATGGTCCATGTAAGCTTGAGTAGAAATATAATCTGCCACTGAATGATAAGGTAGTCTACAGTGTCAATTATATCCAGTTGATTGAAAGTGCTGTGGAGTTCAGCTATGTTCTTACTGATTTTCTCCCTGATGGATTTGGTTATTTCTCATAAAGAGGTGGTAATGTCTCCAAATATAATGGTGCTCTCAGGAGAATCTATTTTACCAACACCTAAACCACTTGGGGGGAGGGAAATAGCCAACTCCAGGCTCCTGCAGACATCCTGTCCCACTTAAGGGGGAAAGAAAAAATCCTGAGGTGTACTGGTGAAGTTCATGGGCCAGGGACACAGAATCACCCCAAAACTAAGACCTAATCCTAGGACTGTAGAATGCTTTCATCCCTCGCACCTTACCACCACATTGGTGGTTTAGTTGCTAAGTCACGTCTAACTCTCTGTGACCCCATGGACTGTAGCCCACCAGGCTCCTCAGTCCATGGGATTCTCCAGACAAGAATACTGGAGTGGGGTGCCATTTCCTCCTCCAGGGGATCTCCCCAACCCAGAGACTGAACCTATGTCCCTTGCATCCCCTGCATTGCAGGCAGATTCTTTTTTTTTTTTTTTTTGTGGATGAAATATTTGGACAGCTTAGAGATATTTATTTTTCAGTTAAATAGGCATATTCTTTATTGACTGAGCCAGCAGGGAAACTACCACATTTCTAAATGCCTCTTGACTACAGTCCCTTTTCCCAGTACATCAGAAACTACAGGCATACTGAAAAGCAAAAGCACAGACAGAAGAGACTGAACAAGAATCAGAACCAGAGTCCAATATTATAGGAATGTTGGAATTATCAGATCAGGAATTTTTTAAAATGGTGATTAATATGCTAAGGGATTTAACATAAAACGTAGACAAAAAGCAACCTAAGTATCCATCCTGAGAGCAGGCCCTTTTAAAAACAGAATGCTTTGGTGTATGTCAAAATGGTTCTTTTTCTCTTCGTCCTGCTGGAAGCACAAGGGGATTCATCTTTGATGTTACTATGAGGATCTAATTCAGCTCCTGGAATTAAAACTCAGAAATGTTCACCTTTATGATTGTGTCCTCCTGGAGTTTTTAGCTTTGAGATTTGTCCACATTGAGCTTCCAGCACTTCCTTAATTACAGTTCAGATTTTCCTGTACTGGCTCTGATTTCCATGGAGTTTTCTGCTTATGCGGGTTTGCTGCTGTAAGTTCTGAGTCTTGGTATTTGCCTGTCTGTCTTTCCATTTTGGTTGGGGGACGGGGGGCAACAGTTTGCCATGTAACCTCATTTCTTTGATGGATCTTAAGAGTTGTTGTTTTTTCAGTTCAGCATTTTACTTGTCAGAAGAGAGTGGTGACTTTAAGTGTTCCTTTCATGCTGGACTGAACACTAGAAGTTGTCCTTATTAACTTTTGATCTTTGACAAATACTTAATTGTTCTGGACCTCAGTCTTCTTTGTAAATGATGACTATAATCCTCATATGGCACGGTTGTTTTGAGAATTTAATCAGATAAGGTATGTACATTTGGTTAATGTGCTTGACCATGGCAGCTGTACTGAGGGTGATCTTTTCTCTGAAGCACAGTGTTTCATTTGGGCAGGCAGGGTTCTGGGACTGGATGCTTGGCCCATGCTCCCTACTCAGTGTCCTTTTTCCATCATTATCATAACCCACTGTTTCCTTGGTTACGAGGGTGGGGTGCAGGCAGCAGGGCGGCTGGGAGTTACATCCCTCCTACAGGAAGAGTTCCTCCCCAGGCTATTCTTTGTAGCATCAACTTCTATTAAACCATAGCCATGAGCCCATCATCCCACTGTGGGCAGGAAGGCAAGAGCTCCCTCCCCTTGGACCAAAGGCTTCAGGTTAACCATGAATCTAAGTGGCAAAGCAACA
This sequence comes from Dama dama, assembly GCF_033118175.1. Lineage (NCBI taxonomy): Eukaryota > Metazoa > Chordata > Mammalia > Artiodactyla > Cervidae > Dama > Dama dama. The sequence goes on along the minus strand of NC_083706.1, from coordinate 47,361,808 downwards.
AACAGTGACAAAACAGCAGCAAACCATGGAACAATTTATGGAGCATGGAAAAGACTCTTGAGTTTCCCATTGGTATTTAAGCTACATTCTAAGACTCAGAGAACAATTACTGTCAGGCACATTATCTTTGAATACAAAGGACAACAAAATGTAATATAGTCTGCCGTTCAGTCCAACGTTCTTGTTGGTAACATTTTCAATTTTTATTTTTCTCACTACTTGACAATATTATGATTTCTTCCTCCAGGGTATGAAACTGCAGGCCCCTGCCTATTTCCCAGCTTGGCTATTATCTGAGGTTCTATTATAAGCCTCTGGCAGAGTGCAGATGCAGAAATCTTTTCTTTTTAAAGGCTACACACATGGCCCTTGGTTTCCATTCATCTTTTCTTCCACTCAGGTCATGGATGATGCTGAGGACAGGCCCTAAGATCTCACAAATCTTGGGAATCAGGTTGAGGTTTCAGAACTTGTGATTGTAGAGTCAAATCAAATAGATTTGGTAAAGCTGTTCCTGCCAAGCACCCCTATTATCTGAATTAAAAATCATGGTGCCTGATTCCAAGTTGTGTGCTCATTCCAGAAACTGCTGTTTTTTGGCATCATTTAACTCTTAGGTCATCATAGTTTAAAATACACTTTGCCTTCTTCTGTTAACACCTAATAATAAGACTCTATGTTGTTTTGGAAAAGCACTGTCAATATTGTGGTGTTTTATATTTGGAAAATGAAAAAAATTCTGACTTCTTCCTTTTCAACAAGCTAGAGAGCAAGTAGGTAAGCAGAATTAGTGTTATATTAATATTTACATGATTTTTCAGTTAAAGCATCTTTCAAGATAAAAAAATGCATTTAAAAATTACTGTTTTATGTTTAGCCATGGTTTGTTTATTGCAGCTTTAATACCACTGAAGGCATATGTGACTTTGTGCTTATCAGAGAGAGCACAGGTTAACGAAGGTTGGAAAGACTATGACAGGTTTCAGTTTTATTATAAATTCACTGCTCACTTAAGGTGATTGTTACAGGTGATTGTTACTCTGTCTTCTTTGAGAGAGAAGTCAAGGGGCAGGCAGGTTCATTACAGAAAACTATAGTTATAGAAAAATTCTTCTCTATAAATTGATTTGGCCAAATTTCTGGAATTGAAGGGAACTGGAGGGGACTGTGGTGCCATGGAGAACACACGGGTGCACAGGAGACCATTTGTGTTGCTCCTGTATCTGCACGGCCTTGGAGGCAGGTGTTTAAGGAGCCACTGTGGGGGTATGGGTGGCTTGGCTGGTGTTCCTAAGTGGCAGCGACAGCTCATTCAGCTGCAGTGTGACCTTTGGGGAAACGTCTGCCACTCGCCTACTTGGGAGAACCCCTGACTTTCAGGCTACAGACTCCTTATCTATAAAATAAGAGATTTGGATTGGATGATTTCTAAGGACTCTTTCTATTCTAAAATGTTATGATTTTATACAGTTATGCCCATTTGACCTAAAAGTGGAACTGAAAACCTTCAAGGTGTGTGCGTGAGAGAGAAGTGGATTGTATTACAGATAATCAGAGAAGACACTCCTTTTACCTTATTTCTGCCTTTTCCCACAGTGTCTACTACATGCACTGTCCTGAGAAGGAAGATTCAGAAAATTTAGTGGAGGAAGGGACTAATATGTGGAATAACCACATTATAAGGCTGTATTCTGCGTGGAACAGAGCTGTAGAAGAAAAGGTGACTTTTTTTTTTTTTAGTATTTATAACAGTTTAAAAAATATTGAAGTGTAATTAATTCACAATGCTGTCATAGTTTTAGGTGTACAGCAAAGTACTTCAGATGCATTTTTCAGATTCTTTTCCATAGTAAGTTATAAGACACTGAATAGAGTTCCCTGTGCTATACAGTAGGTCCTTGTTGTTTATCGATTTTATATATAATAGTGCATATATGTTAACCCCAAACTGCTAATTTATCTCTCCCCTGCCCCACTATCCCCTTTGGTGACCATAAATTTGTCTTCTATGTCTGTGACTCTATTTGTTTCTTAAAAGTCTATTTGTATCATTATAAAAATTCCACATGTAAATGATTTAATATTATATTTGCCTTTGTCTGACTTCACATAATTTCTAGGTCCACCTGTGTTGCTACAAATGCATGATTTCATTTCTTTTTATGGCTGCATATTATTCCATTGTATATATGTGTGTGTGTATCATCTTTATCCATTTATCTCTTGACGACATTTAGGTTGCTTCCATGTCTTGACTATTGTAAATAGGGTTGCTGTGACCACTGGGATGCATGTTTTTTTTTTTCAAATTAGTTTTATCTGGATCTATCCCAAGGAATGAGATTGCTGAGTCACACGGTAACTCCATTTTTAGTGTTTTAAGGCATGTGGGCTCAGTAGCTGTGGTGCCTGGGCTGTAGAGCATGGGTTTAGGTGCTCTGTTGCATGCGGGATCTTTCAGGACCAGAGATTGAACCTGTGTCCCCTCCATTGGCAGGTGGATTCTTTACCACTGAGCCACCAGGGAAGCCCCGTTTGTAGACTTTTGGATGATGGCCATTCTGACTGTATGAGGTGATACCTCATTGTAGTTTTGATTTTCATTTTTTTAATAATTAGTGACATTGAGCATCTTTTCATATGCCTGTTGGCCATCTATAGGTCTTATCTGGAGAAATGTCTATTTAGGCCTTCTGCCCATGTTTTGATTGGGCTGTTTGTGTACATCTTTCACATTTTTGTGCAGATTTCACCTTGTCAATGAGGCCTAGCCTGACCACCTTTTATTAGCTCACCTTAATGCTCCCTTCTGCTTTTCCTGGATTGTCCCCTCACCCTCATGCAGCTCTCTTTTCTTTCTTGTCTACTTCTCCTCAAAAATATATCCCCAGGGCCCAGAACAGTGCCTGATGAGACAGCCGGCAGAGAATGGATATTTGTTGGATGAGTGAATTAGACAGACCAGGGAGGGAACAGATAAGGAGAGGTTTTGCTGTGAGGGTGTGAGGTGATCTATGAGAGGTAGGGCTGCCTTACATGGTGGGTCCAGACTATCTGTTCTGGGCCTTGCTTGGCGAGATCAAGGTCCAGAGAGAATCCTGAAGACCCTGGGTTCTTCCTCCCCACAGACACGATAAGCCTCTGAGGAGGCCATTTTGATGGTAACAGCCTTTTCTTTGGACTGTAGGACATCACTGGGCGGGTAAACAACCTTGTGGCTTCCTTTCACTCCAGAGCGAGCCACTGTTAGACATGGTTCTCACACCCAGTCACCCAAGCCACTGCTCATGGCACATCATGGGGCCCTGCCAAGTAAAGAGAGGTTGGTGCTGAAGCAGTTTGAGGGATCATCCCATCTGGTGGTTGCACCCCAATGTTGGCTGCACGTCCAGATCCTCTGGGGAGCTTTTAAAAAATACTAGGGCTTAGGCCTCCATTCCCTCCCCCCAGATTCTAACTTAATTGGTCTGGGAAGGAGAGGTCCAGGCCCCATGGTTAGTTTACAAGTTCCCCAGATGATTCTAATATGCAGCCAGCGTCAGAGTCACCTGCCTCATTTTATTCGTGAGGGAGCACAGGCCCAGGGAAATCAGGCGACTTGTCTAAAAGTGACAGGCTGTTATTCCCTTTAGAAATACATCAGAGGAGCTGCAAAAAATTTCTTTGGGTTGACAGTTTTCAATTGGGCTGATTCTGTGGTAAATTAAATGAATTGAGGCTAGATAATTAAGTCACTCATACAGACCAAATCTTAGAGAAGCCAGGGACCTAACCAGCACTGGGGATGAAGGTTACAGATATGTGTACCACGGAAACACACACCCTATGGAGACCACAAATACATAACAAAGGGCTTTCTGATGAAGCATGAATAAAGGGGTTGGAAATGACTGACGTTGCAGAGTCACATAAAGGGCCTGTCCTGGCTTTGCTGTTCCATGAAGGCCTGGGTGACAGAGCCCACTGTCTTGACATGCTGTGCTCTGGGTGTCCCAGTAGTGTCAGGCACGGGGTGCTTCTTTTCCTGCATGAGGGGCCTTTCTCAGTTTGGTCTTTCAGTAGGGCCAACCATTGCATTAGAGACACCAAGGCTGGGGACTTCCCTGGGGCTCCAGGGGCTGGGACTGCACGTGCCTGGGTTCAATCCCTGGTCAGGGAACTGGATCCCACAAGATGCAACTAAGAGTTTGAATGCCAGGCACAGCGAAATAAATACATAAATATTTAAAAAAAAAAAAAAAAAAAAGCAGCAGCCAAGGCTGCCTTTTTCTGCTGGGTGCTCATTATCATACCATGGAAAAGGAATGGGCAAAACACCCTTGCTACCCAATCCACTGTTCTCAGACAGATGCATCGTGGAAGAACAAGCTATCACTGCTACCTAGGATGACTGAAGCTAGAACAGAGCCCCACTGTCCGATCAGTGATGGTTAAAAAATACTCCAAGTGACACACAAAATTAAAGGATAAAGGCTCCGGAGAACTCGGAGAAGACAGAGGCACTTTTCCAGTGTTTGTTCCTCCTAGAGCTAATGAGACACCAAGGGGTGGCTCTGACTTGAAGTCAGGCAGTTGTGGGGCTGAGCATCTTTGCTTCTGCTTCTAAGTAGGGTTCTCTGTTTTTTAGTTCCTGGGTCCCCTGGACCAGGGGAAGGGACTTTAGGAGTCCCCATGGAAGGCCGCTGCTCTAAAAAAGAACTGTGGCCAGTGGTTAGCCCCATCAATATTTTAGACCATCTGGAGGATGCTGATTAGTGGAAAATATATACAAGAGGTTGTTTCTTGGGGAGGTGGATTTATTCAAGAGATATCTAGTTCTTATTTGATACAGTGCTAGGCTTAGGGAGAGGGCATTAGTTGATTTAGGTATAACCAGGAAAAAAAAAAATTAAAATCAATGACCTGGATAGGAGAGAATAAATTCACGTATGTTTCCCTTTCTGATTGTGGATATAATTAGTGGGGAAAGGAAGTCTCATCTAAGAATTTGGTTGGTCCAAAGAATATGTAAACTAAATTTTGTAGTTATGTGCTCTTTGTGATTAGGGAAAGATGATTGCTGTCTTGAAAGGACAATTGTGGGAATATAATATCACAATATCCCTGTTTTTATAGAGCTTATAGTCCACTCAGGGAGACATACATGTACAGTACACAAATCTCTCTCTCTCTCTCTCTCACACACACACACACACACACACACACACAGTTAAAGTATGGATAATTTCAAGTAAGAAAAATAAAGTAGAGAGGATATTTTAGGTAGAGTGGCTAGAGAACACTTCCTGAGGATGTGAGATTTGAGCAGAAAATGAAGTGAAGGATCTGACTATAAGGAGTCTGGGAAGAGCACGTGGGGCAGAAAGAACAGCAATTATAAGGGCCCTGAGGAATGAATAACTAGCATCTGGCATTGATAAACCAATGAGTGAGGTAAACAGTGCAATGATCAGGTGGTCACTTCTGGCCAGGAGACCAAGGAGGAGTTCATGGAGGCAGTGGCGATATGAACTAGCCTTACAGGAGTCATAGGAACTCTAAGCGAAACAAAGTAAGTGTAATTCCTTGATATGTATAAGGCCTTACACATGAGAGATGTTCAATAGTATTTGTGGAATAAGTGAACAGGTGGAGATGAGGCAGGCATGGCAGACAGGAGGAATGTTGTGAATAAAGATGTAGAACTGGGAACATGTGGGTCATATTCAGGGAATAGTAGAGTTTGATTGGAATATTGGTTATGTATAAGCCCTGAAAATGTCGGAATGTGAAAGAGGTAGGTTCAGGGCCTGTTACTAAAGGGGGGAAATATTAAATTCTGAAGCTTGGATTTTATTTTGTAGGCAAGTAGGGATGGGGGAGGGTGTCTGAACAGTGAAACTGAATGCACTGAAACAGAACATACATTACAAAGAATAGGCTGGATGATTGGGAGAGAGAACGGAAGTGGAAGGCTGTTTTATTTTCTCCGGTGATTACATGGACTTGCGTTTGGGTTGTTTCCAGTAACAGGTGAGACTGAAATAAGATTTCTAGTATTTTGTCACTGATTAGACATGGGAAGAGAAGTAGAAGGTAGGGTCAAGGATGTCTAATGTTTTAAGTCTGACTGGAAAGATTGTGGTTTTACTGATAGGGAAACAAGGAAAAACGATATTGTCTTAGTCACTTTGGGCTGCCATAACAAAATACCAAAGACTAGGTGTATACAAACAACAGACATTTAACTCTCATAGCTCTGGAGTCTGGAAGTCCAAGATTAGGGTGACATCATGGTTGGGATCTGGTAATAGCCTGCTGCCCAGCTGCAGAATGCCAGCTTCTTGGTGTAGCCTCACGTGGTGGAAAAGGGGCAGCAGAGCTCTTTGGGGTCCTTTTTATAAGGGTACTAATCCTATTCATGAAGGCTCCACCCAAGTGAGCTAATTACCTTTCAAGGCCCTACTTCCACATACCACCACAGTGGAGGTTAGGACTTCAACAAATGAATTTTGGGGGGATACAAATGTTTAGTGTGTAGCAGATATGGAATGATTTTAAGGTGGTAACAGTATATCCACATGTTTAGTGTTTAGCTAACCAAAAAGCAGGGTGATGCACTGAGGAAAAAACTGGGACCTGGAAGGAAAGTTTGGAGTCTATGTAGAGGAGATACAGGTATTTGGAATTATTGAAACAAGTGTTTTAGGAAATGAGAAAAGGGACCAAGATGGAAACATAGTGATGCTCGTATTCAGGAACTGGAAAGGGCAACCTGGGAGAGTTTCAGAGGAAGGAGCAGAAACATATGCTGCGGGAGAGATGCCAAGAACTGGAAGTTTCAATTGGGAGATGGTCCATGGTGTTAAGTGCTGTAGTCCATAGTCAAGAATTTTGGCAATTAGGAGTCCCAGCAGACTTTTCGGAGATGTGTCAGTTAATTATCAGCTAATAAAGCTGGGATCTTTCTCAGGGGGAATGAGCCAACCCTCATTCAAGGGGCCCTGGGCTGGTGAACCTGCCCAAATGATGATTCAAGTCAGACTTGTCACCAGATCCAGTAGGTCATACATTCCCTTCAGTTCCACAGATACCAAGATAAGTAAGTCAGTGCCAAAGATTTTTATGGTTCAGTTATTCTGATTACTGCTTTAGCTCTCTTACCCATTATGGTAACCTGCCCAATCTCGTCTCCGTGATTAAAGCCCTTTGCCACCTGGAACTCCTTATCCCCAATGAATTTGGTACTTTGATGGCAGTAATTCCCACTGTCATTCCTGACCTGTAGAGAAGGGCCACCACAGAGGTCTTCAAAGATGCCAGGGTGCCCCTCACAAACTCATTTCTCACAGCCTTGAAGGGTGAGCCCAGAACCTTCCCAGTAGGCATAGTTAGGGAGTGGGAGAACGTGTCTTAGGTAATATGTCTCCTCTACAATTCTGATCCCCTGTAGCCTCTGGATGTCTTCTTTTAAAGTTTACTAAGGAAGTTCAGGCATTTCAACTCCATTCAGTATGGGACATTTTTGTTTCTATGTTTGAGGAAACCAATGACACAAACTTTTAGAACCACTTCCAGCTGCCTGAGTTAACACATTGAATCAAAATTTGGCCCAATCCAATTATTTCTTTCTACCCTGACCCAATACCTGTAGGATTCATTCCCAAACACATTTTCCAGGATGCTGTTGATAAAATTTCACAAACCCTTTCAGTTTTTTGGGTGTGTAATGCACCTCCTCTTGGGTCACACTTGGTACTTAGCTGCGGAGGCTGGCCAGGATTTGAGTCTGCTCAAGAAACCATGAGAGGCATGTGGGTAGGCCCTGGGGAGAACCAGCAATCTGCTGTGAGGCCACTGTCTCACGAAGACCCTTGCAGGCTCCTCAGGTACAGGAAGAGCCCAGAAAGAGAAAACTCAGATAAGAAGGAAGGGCTGCTTCCACTGACAAATATGGAATGATTTTGGCAGAAACTATCTTAAGTTTCCAGGTCCCAATTCCTGCTCTGATAGTCTTTCCTTTTTTTATTTTCCCCTTCAAAAGACACTAAAAGTATAATCACCATCATGTGTTTCTATGTGTGTGCTGACTGAAAAGTGAGGAGTAAAATTCGTAATATGTTCAAAAGTCCCTCTAATTCAAAAAGTTTGAGAATCACAGTTTGAACAGGGACCCATTTGATTAGTTTCTTAAAAAAATTTATTTTGGTCAAACACAAGTAACAATTTAACATAATTAAACTTGAGTTTTTATGATTTTCACATTAAAAAATTCTGCAAGTTTGTGAATTCAATTTTATTTATGATTCAGCAGTCCTTAGGATTGGACTTTGGGTCCCCACCTCTGAAAATCTTGGCTCCAGGGGACAAGAGCTCCTTTAGGGCAGTTCTAGAAGTTTTACTGTCCTTCCTACAGGCCTAAAGCTGGGAAATTAGAGGCCTCAAATTTATCATTTTCTTCTGGTAAGTTCTCTAGTACAAACTCTATTATATTCTTTATTTGCATCAAAACTTATTATAGCGGTACCTACTCGATCACACAAAGCCTTATTTTCTAGACACTTAATTAGACAATTGTTACAGGTGATAAGTTAGTGACTCTTTTGCCATTGCATGTAACAGGCAATCAGAGTCCTGTTACTTGTGACAGGGTCATTAATGAAATTATTAGTGGGGGCCAGAAGTGGAGAAGAAAAGTTGGATACAAGCGGGGGGACCTGAGGACAAACTAAAATCACAAGGGCAATCTGTAACCTGCATCTGTCTCTTATCACGTCCAACCCTGATGAATGACCCAGTGACCTGCAGAAGGTAGTGCCCTTTGCCATAGACCTGCGCACCTGCTTGACCCAGGCCTCAAAAAAGCTGCAGGAGCAGATCCCACAGAGGGAGGAGCTTTGGGCCGAAGTGCACTTCACGCCAACATGAGCCAGCAGGTCCTGGGTCCCCACCGACATCCACCAGCCCAAAAGCCTGCAGCTTCACTCCCACCTCACAAATGTCATGACCTCACTTGGAGCCATGCAGGTTAGGAAATTCTAGGGCTTGTAGTTCAACTTGGCCTGTCACGTTACAAAATTCCCACAGGAGAGCTATTGTTAGGGTGGAAGCTTTGCAATATGCTTAAGAGTAAGTAGGAGGTGAGGAAGCAGGAAGCAGCTGTAACCCCATGTTCAGTGCATGCAGACACAGAAGGGAGAGACTGGAGGGAGGTGCTTCCCAAACTTGCCCAATCACACTGCTTCCCATGCCTGTTTCAGACCTGCTGGGTTGATATCCAGGGCAAATTGCCTGGGAATCTGCATAACTAACAAGGGTCTAGGTGGCTCTTCTAGCAGAAAATTGTGTAAACTTTGTTAGATACAGAGGCATGGTTAAAAGAAAGGTGTGAAAAATTTTATTTAATAATTTATTACATTTTTTAGGATGTGAAGGCACCAGAGGCTTGTAAGCAGAATGAAAGAGGCTGAGAGTAGGTCAGATGAAAGTGCAAGAGGGGATCATTGTTGATTCAAGGTGACTGAGTAGGCAGGAGATGTTAGCTTTGGAAAAGGGAGGAATAACATCTCTTTTGCTAAAAGAGAAGGAAAAAACCTGAAGAGTGGAGATAACAGCATACTGGCAAGGTGAAGAGAGAAGAACCGAAGATTTGTGTAAAAGGGCCTTGAGTTTCTCAGTAAAGTGGGGAGCAAATGAGTCTGAGGGAATTGGATTCATTCCAGAGGGACAGGACTGGAGTCATTAAGGAACTGGTGAAGATGCAGTAGCAGGACACTGAGAGTGCTCTTGTAAGTGGAGGTGGATCCAGCCTGGGCTGATCCTCACAGTCTGCAGTAGGCTCAACTTGGGGCAAAAATCTATCCTAGCTGTTGGGTCTTAGTGCAGTTTTTCGAGACTGATTTCCTGGCCTTAACTTTTATTTTCCCAAGGGGGGGTTTCACTAACTTTTCACACAGCCTTATTTCTGTTCTATACTCTGTATCCTTTGGCATCGGCTAAATAAGAAAGAATAGACAATCTGGGGCAACTTCACTCTACCATCTTGCCAGCACTGATGGAGGTCAATAAAGTTGGATTTTAGCATTTGGATTTTGAAGGCCCTTGACTCTCCCCACCGCCCCCCGCCGTTATTGCTAGAGGCCTAGCATCTAGCAGCCAACCAGCAGAGTAGTTAGGGATGTGGACACAGGGGTCTGATGAGCTGGGTGCAAATCCCAGCTTTTCTACTTACCGGTTGTGTTACCTTGGGTAAGTTTTCACCCCGAGTCTCTGTTTCCTCATACATAAGATGTACCAACACCTACGCTAGAAGTGAATGAGGTGACCCATATAGACACACAGCATGGTGCCTGGCATGCAGCAACTGCACTATCACTATTAGCCACAGTTGTCAGATTATTTGGTCAAAGAGAATTGATGAGTATGGATCTGTTTTAAAACACATCCATCTCTGAGTCTGGTAAAGAAGTTTCCTGGTGGATTTGGTATCTTTTATCTGACCTTCCAATACCCAGAATTCTTCTGGGGCAGGGCTGTGTTTGATCATATAGAGTCTCCCGCTTTCTGGTTTCATCTTGCTTTCATTGCTATTATTTTTCCATCACATAGGGCAGAGCATGGAGCCAATTAGCACAATCACCTTCTGCCACTGGAGAAGAGTGGAGCACTTCCAGGAGAGCTCTGCTCCTCCTTCCACCTCTGCCTGCCTCCTCTCCTAACTCCCTCTCCCACTCCTGCCTGATCAGCTTTGTTCACTGCTCACACTTTCCAGAAACTGGATGTGAAGAGCAGACACTGCGCTGGTGACCTTCCTTAGGCTTCCTGAGACTGGAGTGTACAGCGCCCTCTAGAGGCGAGAACTGCGGCGGCCTCCTGTGTCCAACTGCGACCTCATGGACTGTAGCCCGCCAGATTCCTCAGTCCATAGGATTTTCCAGGAAAGAATACCGGAGTGGGTTGCCATTTCCTCCTCCAGGGGATCTTCCCCACCCAGAGACTGAACCCCCAACTCCTGTGTTGACAGTCAGATTCTTTACCACTGAACCTGGGAAGCCTGCTACTGCTTATTTCCTGGGTGGGCTTATCTAGGCATAATCAGCCTCAAATGGAAAACAAAAGGAGGGAATGGCAGGGAGGGTAAAGAGATGAGGGGATAATTTATCTTAGCGTTTTTGTTTCCCAAAGCCAAGACTCACTTCTATGCTTCTTGGCTGGGAGAGAGGGTAGCAGTGACAACTCGTGGCTGCTCATATGTATGGAACCGCATGGATATTCACACCACAACTCACCTGTGTGATGGAGATAAGAGAATTTTATTAGTTTAGAATTAATTTGGAATTAATGGTTTGTCTTAGTGATGAGTCGTCTTTTTTTTTTTTTTTTTCTGGAGGATAGCGAGGCTGTGAGGAATATTTTACGCACTGTAAGGCTGTCTACCCTTTGCTGAATTGAAGAAGAAAAACTTAGAAACCCAGCCCGTTGTAAGAGTTCCCTTCTCCCAGAGGCGGGGAACATCCACGTGTGTAGTGCTTTTGATTAGATCTGCTGTTTTGCCCATGGCAGTTATCCATAAAAACACTCTTTTCCTATATACATCATTCAAGCCTCCACACATGATGCAGTTGCTTCTTTCTTTTCCCATCAAAGTCAAACAGGATGGTTTTTTCCCTTAGTAACATCTCCCTCCTTTTTGGCTCCATGCCTGGCTCTTCCCAAGGTGCTTGGAAAGAAACGAAAAAAAGCAGAAATATTTCCTTTTGTTCTTGACTGATCCATGCGCAGAGGGGGGAAAAAGGGGTGGTTTTCAGTTTGAAACACAGAACAATGTGGAAACAGTCTTTAAAATAGTATTCTTGAATCCTTATTTCGTGGCACTGCCCCTTTGGTTACAGGTTTTTTTTTTTTCTTTTCTTTTCTATTATTCGTCTTTGAATGATGAGCTCCCAGCACATAGTAGGTATCTGGGAAGTGCAGAATGCAGAATGCTGAGATGCTAGCTCCTAGGCTGTATGGGGACAGTCACATGTACTCTAAGTACCTATTAATGTATATGTAAACACAACATTTGTGGCTACACTTTGAAAGCTTTATTCATGGTGTGCTGTGGCATAAATCAGTCTCAACTTTGCACAACCTCAAAGAGGAGTTACGTAGGAGCAGGAGAATCAAACCTGTGCTTTCTTAATTATAACACTGGTTTGAAAGCAGTTATTGACCTGCAGCATCTCATTATTTGTTTTTCTGTCCATCCATACATCCACAAGTCTAATATAGTCAAGAGGTCAGATAGGAATACAGGCAGAAATATGGTGTCTTTAATGTGAGTGATAAGAATCTGAGTTGGTATTAATCTCTGCAGCTGGGGTCCATTCCCAGCACCAGCTAGAACCAAACCAGCAGCCTGAGGAGAAAGACCCTTCAGCAAGATGGCTTAGTCAACATCATTATATGCAAAAGGGGGTACACTTTAACACGTGTATGTTATGAAATGAAGCAAATAAAAGGCAAAAAAGAAAAAAAAAGCTGTGGAAAATGAGTACCATCTTACATGTTTCTTAAAAGGAAAATTCATTCTGTTCTCCCTGCCAGTGCAGACTTGCTGCCTTAGAGGAAAAGCCGTTAAAAGAACGCATTTGTGTGTGGAACAAGGTCATGCTCTTATTGGCTTTCTGCTGCATGGCATCAATATACCAGATGAGGAGAATCCGTTTGCTTTCACTATCGCCTTGTACTGAGCACAGGGCTGCAGCACATATATATTCTCTAACGCTGCCAGTGCCAAAGTACAGAGGGACCCAGAGGCCGGGCATTTGGAATAGAGAAGAGCCAAGTGTTTGTTGTAAGAAATAAACACGTTCCCTGGACACATCATTACACTTGAGCAATAGGTGATGGTGGTGGGAAAGCACGGGACCTCTGAGGAGATTTCACAGATAAATTCCCAGACGTTTCCCTAATTCTCTTTTCTCTCCTGTCCCAATCTGTCCAACCACTGCAGCTTGACTAATATTATTAATCGCCTTCGTGCTGCTCCTCCTCCTCCTGTTACTAATATGGTAACACTTCATTTATCCAGTATCATCAGGGATGAGCTGTTCCCCATAACTCTATTTTCCAGCTGACTGAACTCCACTTCTTTGAGCACCCAAATTTAGTTTGTTTTCATCATTTTGAATAGCAATCTTTCTAAAATGTGTTAAACACCTGTTTTCATGAATAGCTTCCATGAGAATGATGTAAGCTTATCTCAGTGATTTGGGAGGAATTTTTATATGTACTGGTTATGCTGTGCTTATAAAACAGGGTGCCCCTAAGGTCCTTACAGGCAACTGGGCTCCCCAGGATTGCTCATTCTGAGTTAGCGCAAATCACTTTACCTTTTTCAGTTTTAACTTCTTTATCTGTAAAAGAGAGATTGCAGTGCCTCCCTTTGTTGGGCTGATGTGAGAATTAGATGAAATAATGTATGTGATGTTAGCATGATATGTGGCACATAGAAAGTGTCCAATAAATGTGAGCCATCCTTATTCTAAGTGAGGAATTACAGCAGTCATAACCACAACCATAGTGCAATAGAGATGAAATTGGCACATGTGCGCAGAACATTTTAAAGACTTTGACAAATATTTAACATAGTTTACTCATGCCCGGGTGGTGCCATCCAAGCTGATCAGGGGAGGGTATAAATCCATGGAAGCATGAGAGTGGGGCAGCTTCTCTCCCTTCTCCTCCAGAACCTTTCCTCAAACACTTGTCCACTGTCTTCTGCCACTTCAAACTGAACGTTCCTCAGGAGAGCTTCCTTCCTCTTTTGATCCGACCTGCACTACCCACATCCCCTCAGCTGCACGTGCAGTCTGTCCTGTGGCAGTTCCCACCAGCAGGCTGGCTGCTTTGTGAAGCGTTCTTCAGTTCAGTCACTCAGGCATGTCCGAGGTGAATATGGGCTTCACCAAGTTAAGGCATCTAAAAACCCATTCAGATCACCCAGCATCTTTCTGGACGTGCTGGTCTGAGATGCACAGGATGAAAGATGAGGAGCGATGTGTAATTCACCCATGGGGAGGGGAAGGCAGAGTCTGACACGCACAGGGCTCCACAGGAGCGGAAAAGGAGTGGGCACTATGACTCTGAGGGATGGCCCCTCTCCATCCACATGATGGAGGTCACACTGGGCTTTATTCAGTCCTGCATTCATCTGCCTTTGCCCTCTTGGAGGCATTTTTGCTCTTTTCACTTAATGTCCAGTCCTCACTCCTGAGCCATTTCACAGACTACTGGCCTTGATGCACAATTGGTGGTTGAAGTCGACTCTCTCCAGAAGTGAAGTTCAGTTTTCTTAACTTCCAACTAGAATCTGCATTTAGTCATCACCGGAGCCTCTGCATTCCATTCACTCTCAACAGCCAGGAGCAGAGGTCTGGTTTTGTTTCCAGCAAAGCCCCCCTCCTCTCCGCTCCCCTGCTGGGCTCCTCCCATTAACTGTCCTTTTGTTGCTGAGAGATGTCCTTGTTCTGCAGAGCAGAGGTGCCGACACGCAGCAGTGCAGGGCAGCAGTCCCCCTCTCCACCTCCCTAAGGGAAGTGGCCTTCCTGGGTTGTGTCACTACTGCTTTGCAATGGGAAAATAACTATGAGAACAACAATTTTACTAATAACTAACAATGAGAGAAGGCTTTCTTTCACATTTTCTATTACATAATAAATGTGATCCTGAAAAGTATATAATTGAATGGTGTAAACAGAATCATGTTGACAGGAATTAGGCCAGTTGTTCACAATCTCATTCAGGTGGCAGGGTACCTGGAAGTCTCGAAATGCTTTCCAGTACAAACCCATGATAAAGAGACATATTCAGTAATATCCTATGATCCAGGCACAATTTTACCAGCAGGAGGTATGAACTACCTCCTTTTATATTGCCATATAAGTACAATATAAAATCATGAGCATAAAATCCTCAAAGAAGAGCAGGCTGTCAAATGTGACACAATTAGTTCTTTCTGAGTCTTTTCTTTAATGATTTTTGGTCCATGTTTATTTGCCTTGTTGTCAACTCACCCTCAAGAGCAGATTAGTGGTATAAACATTAGAAGTTTAAGAAAAATACAGGGTAGACAAAAGTCAAATGGTTAAAAAATTGCATTCAGCAGTCTGTCTTTCTATGCATTGGGAATTATGCCATTTTTTTTTTTTTTTCAGTTTTAGTGGCCAACCGTTTTGTTCAATAGGCAGTGTTTTTTTTGTTGTTGTTTGTTTTAAATGGTTTTGTTTATAGGCAGTGCTATGTAGCACCTTGTTTTGGAAATTTCTCACTGCAAAGAATCTTTCTGTAAACTGAATATTAATTTTGTAATGTAAACCATATCCTCTGGTTTTTCAGTTTTAAAGTCTGAACATGTGCACGCATGCTTCTCCCTTAATTCATAACATCAGAGAGGACAGTTACTTATAAAGAAACTGCTAACTCTGAGATATAGTTCAATTTATTTAGTTATAGTAGAATACCAATTTAAGGGATGTAATACAATGATAGTACAACATGTGTCTCCCAAAGCTACCAACTACTCAAATTAGAATCACCTGGGGTATTTTATGAAGGAAAAAAACAGATTCCCAGGGCAAACATGGGGCCTGCTGAGTCAGAATCTTTGGAGTGAGGTCTAGGAATCTGCATTTTAAGCAGTATTTTATATGATTCTTGCATATATTAACACTTAAGAACCACTGGTATAGTATTTGAGAAGGCAGTCTCTGGAGTCAAACTTTGCCTCTGTCATTTATTTGGCCTGTGGTAATTACTTGAGCCTTGGTTTCTTCTGTAAAATCAGGAATAGTAGGAATATCTACTTCCTAGGGCTGCTGTGAGGATGAAATGACATAATATATTAAATCACTTATGCAGCGTGTTTGGCTCAAAACAAGGACTTAGTTATGTTGTTAATGGCCTAGACTGTAATTCTTAATAATACTGACTTAAGATCTCTTTCAGTTAGGCAGACATTTCGGTGCCAACATGTAGCTGCACAATGGGCACTATAAATACACACATTCTAAGCTGTGTGTGGAGGTGTCCAGCTATGGTAAGATGACTTCTGGAGAAACAATTTTATTGGGACATTCTGCACTGGTCCACAGTGGCTAACTGGGTATGAACAGATTCATGGGAACACGGTTCCCCAAAGTCTATGATCTAGGTGTTGGTTGCGCTTCCACAGTGGAGGGTCCCACTAGCAAAGGACTGCAGTGTGTTTGTTCTTGTGGTGTTTCATCCTGTAAACAGACAGTTTCAATGAAAGGTAGCAGCAAAGGGAGAAGTGAGCAGGATAAGGAGCTGGCGGCTCACGGTGGTGGATGTTGATAATGTCCCTGCCTGCCTGCCTCCCTCCCTCCCTTCTTCCTACAAAATCTCTACATTCCCTCTCCCTTTAAAAAACAAGACACTTTTTTTTTTTTTACAGTAAAGGATAAAATTTCCCCTGCTTCAGTCTTCCCTATTTTATTAGGTATTCATTGCTTTAAATCTTCACATGGATCAAATATTCATTGACTTTTAAAAGTGAAATCTGTCCTTGATTCTAAATATTCTATTGTCTTCCTTCAACAACAGGCCAAATGCTCACTACAATTAACACCTCACCTCGCCCAATGTGATTTTTACATTTACGTCCCCTCAAAATCACATCATTTTCTGCCACTTCTGATAAGGCAGTCAAACTGGTAACTATACTCTGATACTATTTACCAACCACTAGACAGATGCCCTGACAAATGATTACTGAAAATAGAAACTAACAACAGGAAAGGATTTTATTTCATTTTCAGGCTCTTCAGACCCTTTGTCTCCACATGAAAGTTGCTAAGTCGTGTCTGACTCTTTGCAACTCCATGGACTATACAGTCCATGGAATTCTCTAGGCCAGAATACTGGAGTGAGTAGCCTTTCCCTTCCCTAGGGGATCTTCCTAACCCAGGGATGGAACATGGGTCTCCTGCATTGCAGGCAGATTCTTTACCGGCTGAGCCACATGGAAAGTCCAATAATACTGGAGTGGGTATCCTATCCCTTCTCCAGCAGATCTTCTTGATCCAGGAATTGAACCAAGGTCTCCTGCATTGCAGGTGGCTTCTTTACCAACTGAGCTTTTCCTTTCAGTTCTGTGCCTCTGTATGTGACCTCTTATGCTCTGACACTGGATTAAATGTGGGCACCAAATGTCATCTGATATTAAATATTAATAATTTCTTACTGGCTCTTTTTTTTGGTGATAAAAACAAAAGTTGTGATCCTTCTCTACACACCCGAAGGCTCAAGTGGATTCAATCCACTTTGGGGGTCACTGTTTTAGAACAGGGGTTGGCAAAATACTGTTTTTGTAAATGCGGTGTTATTAAACACAGCCACCTTGTTTGTCTGTGTATTATCTCTGGTGTCTTTTGTGCCACAGTGGCAGAGATGAGCAACTATAACAGGGATGGTATGATCTTAAAAACCTGAACTAGGTACTGTCTGGCTCCTTACAGAAAAAGACTGCCACCTTTGCTTTAGAAAATGGATGGCACTTGAGGGATCACAGGAGTTTAGTGTATGGTGTATACTCAATTCATTGTTCACTAGGACAGGGGCAATATGAAGTATAAAAGATATCCATGGACTTCTGGGAGAATACATTTCTATGTTTATCCTTGGCAGTATAATTCTGGCTGAAGCTCAAGGCCTGGCTTTGATTCTCCCAAACAGACTGTATCCTGGAACTCAGTTACAATTTGAACTTTAAGTGGACCAATGGTACTCTGGCAATGCAGATGACCAGGTACATCTACCATGGCATCTTATCTGCTGCATTTGACAGGAAACAGTCTTGGTCTTTCTTGCTATCAAGTCCATCCTAAATGACACGAGAGGCTTTTGCTCCTTCCTTGTCTCAGAGCCTGTTTGTCCTTAGATTACTCTTCTCTTAGATCTTAGTGTGGCTGCTGCCTTCTTGTCCATGCTCTGGTTAAATGCCGCCTCTTTAGAAAGACCTTTTCTGGATATGCCATCTTAGGTGGCCCCGCTGACACTCCCCATTACTGCTTATGTTATTATTCTGTATTATTTTTTCATTATGCTTATCAAAATGTCTGAAATTACTATGTTTATGCCTATTGTCTTCTAAACAACAAACTACGAGACTGCAAGAATCAGAGGAAGAACCGTGCCCGTCTTATTCATAATTGTGTCTCTAGGCCTTAGAACAGTGCTTGCCCTTAGAACAAAGCCTCACTACCTGAAAATGAACCTAAATGGCCATTGATAGAGGAGGTGATAAAGAAGATGTGGTATATACAAAGGCAACGGAATTTTATTCAGCCATTAAAAAATAATGAAATAATGCCACTTGCAGCAGCATGGGTGGACCTAGAGATTCTCATACTGAGTGCAGTCAAACAGAGAAAGAGAAGTATCACATAGTACCTCTTCTACATGGAATTAAAAAAATGAAACATATGAACTTATTTACAAAACAGAAACAGACTCACAGACTTACAGAACAAACTTATGGTTACCAGGGGTAAGGGTGGTGGGAAAGACAGTTAGGGACAATGGATTAATCTCCAAAATATACAAGCAGCTCAATGCAGCTAGATATCAGAAAAACAAACACCACAATAAAAAAATGGGTGGAGGTCCTAAACAGACATTTCTCCAAAGACGACATACAGATGGCCAACAAACACATGAAAAGATGCTCAACACGGCTCCTAATTAGAGAAACGCAAATCAAAACTCCTACGATTTATCACCTCACACCAATCAGAATGGCCACCATCAAAAAATCTACAAACAATAAACAATAAATAAATGTAGAGGAAAAAGAACCTTCTTGCACTGCTGGTGGGAATGTAATCTAATATAGTCACAGTATGGAGAACAGTATGGAGATTGCTTAAAAAACTAGGAATAAAACTACCATATGCCCCAGAAATCCCACTACTGGGCATATATCCTGAAGTGAAGTTGCTCAGTCGTGTCTGACTCTTTGTGACCCTGTGGACTGTAGCCCACCAGGCTCCTCCGTCCATGGGATTCTCCAGGCAAGAATACTGGAGTGGGTTGCCATTTCCTTCTCCAGGGGATCTTCCCGACCCAGGGATCGAACCCAGGTCTCCCTCATTGGAGGCAGACACTTTAACCTCTAAGCCACCAGGGAAGCCCTGAGGAAACCCTAATTCAGAAAGACTGACTTACCCCAATGTTCACTGCAGCTCTATTTACAACAGCCAGGACACAGAAGCAACCTATACATCCACTGACAAGTTAACAGTATATGTCTTTTTATGATTGGCTTATTTTACTTAGCATAATGCCCTCCAGTTTCATCCCTACTGTAGCATATGGCAGAATTTCCTTCCTTTTTAAAAGCTGACTAATATTCTTTGTAGGTATAAACCATACTTTGTTTATCCATTCATCTGCTGATGGACATCTAGATTGCTTCCACATTTTGGTTATTGCAAATAATGCTGCCATGAATATGGGTGTACAGTTATCCTTTCAGGACCCTTTTTGCAATACCTTAGGACAAATACCAAGAAATGGAATTGCCGTACTAGTGTTTGAATGAATTTCTCATTTGTGATTCTCTCACCACAGAAACAGTGCAGATTTGTACAGAAGGTCCCTGGTTTCAACTTCCTAAGAGTACTTTCCCACCAACTGCCCTAAGCTGATGGCAGTCTTCTTTGCTGAACCCCTAAACTCATGTGCTGAGTTTCTAAATTCATTGTCACAATCCAGGCAAAGTGTCATGACTCCTAGTTTTATACAGGAACTTAGTTTTTGCTCCCTGCCTTGCCTGGGTCCAAGGTTTTGTCTCCTGTTCCAAGGCAGGAATTAAAATGCAAGTCCCCAGCCTATGAGGCTGTATCCTGTCATGTGTTTGGCTTCAGTTCCCACTCATTCCATTTTCTTTGAGTTGTTCTTCATATCTGACATCTGGGGATTTCCTTTCCTTGGTTTTGAGTTTGGCTATGCATTTAAAAAAAACAGTTTATCCAGCATTTTCATGTGTTTGGAGTGTGCGTGTGTCCTTTTAGGCCAGCTTGGCCTGTGGTGCCAACAGAGATTATTTATTCAATATTTTTTGAGCATTTATGGTTTGTACAATGATAAGCTCAAAATGGGAGAAGGAAATGGCAACCCACTCCAGTATTCTTGCCTGGAGAATCCCAGGGACAGAGGAGCCTGGTGGGCTGCCATCTATGGGGTTGCACAGAGTTGGACACAACTAAAACGACTTAGCAGCAGCAAGCTCAAAATGACTAAATAGTAAACCTTCTGAACTCCTGCAACTGGGAAAGAAATTTAATCAAAATACACATAATGCAAGATATGGACATTGCTGTTCAACTGGGGCAATGGAATCTATTTTCAGCTTGGACCCCAAACGAAGAGGTTCTCTTTCTACCACAGCTGGAAAATCAGCTCCTCTCAAGGCTGCACCATTGTGGACCAGTTAGGGCCAGAGTGGAGTGCAGTGGCCTGCCACTGGAAGTTGACAACAACAATTGAGAATCATCAATGAAGCTGATCCACTTACAACTACACAAGAAGTTGCCAAAGAACTCAATGTCAACCATTCTATGGTCATTTAGCATTTGAAGCAAACTGGAAAGGAGAAAAAGTTCAGTACGTGGGTGCCTCACAAGCTGACTGCAATTAAAAAAAAATCATCCTTTTGAGGTGTCATCTTCTCGTATTCTATGCAACAGTGATAAACTATTTCTCAATCAGATTCTGACGTGCAACAAAAAGTGGATTGTGTACAACTGGCAACGACCAGCTCAGTGGTTGGACAGAGAAGAAGCTCTGAAGCACTTCTCAAAGCCAAATTTGCACCAAAAAAAAAAAAAAAAAAAGGACATGGTCACTGTTTGGTGGTCTGCTGCTGCTCTGATCCATTGCAGCTTTCTTGAGTCCCAGTGAAACCATTACATCTGAGAAGTATACTCAGCAAATCGCTGAGATGCACCAAAAACTGCAATGCCTGCAGCTGGCATTGGTCAACAGAAAGGGCCCAATTCTTCTCCATGACAATGCCCGACTGCATGTTGCACAACCAATGTTTCAAAAGTTGAACGAACTGGGCTAGGAAGTTTTGCCTCATCCACCATTATTTACCTGATCTCTCACCAACTGACTACTACTTCCTCAAGCATTTCAACAACTTTTTGCAGGGAAAAAGTTTCTACAACCAGCAGGATGCAGAAAATACTTTCCAAGAGTTCATTGAGTTCCTGAAGCATAGATTTTTATGCTACAGGAATAAGCAAACTTAATTCTTGTTGGCAAAAATCTGTTGATTATAATGGTTCCTATTTTGATTAATAAAGATGTGCTTAAGCCTAGTCATAATGATTTAAAATTCATGGTTTAAAACCATAATTATGTTTGCACCAACCTTATATATTGAAGGATAGTCCAAGCTGTGGAGAGGTGGCATTGTTAATCAGTATATAAATACACATGTAATAAGCTAATCTGCAAAGACTAAGAATTTTCTGCAAATAGGAATAAGGCAATGAGACAAGGAAGAGTCTACCCCTGAACAACTTAACATGGGAAAGGAACTGTATTGGATACATAGCAGAGGATTAGCAGAGTTTGGAAAATACAATGAAAAGGGAAATGTGGACAAGGAGAGATCCTTTTATTAATCATTGTTTTTTATTATTATTATTAATATTATCTGTATTGGTTAAAGGTTTCAACAATCATTTATTAAGGAGTGATTAGAAGTTTATACAAGAGCATTACTATAAAGCATTTCTAGTTTATTTTATATAATGTTGTCTAAATTAGCTGAATAGTAAAATATGCATGATACTCATTTTATTTTTGCTTTAATCACAATTTACATTTCTGTGCTGTATATACAGGCATACCTTGTTTTGTCATGTTTTGCTTTACTGTGTCTCACAGGTACTGTGTTTTTTAACAAATTGAAGGTTTGTGGCAATCCTGCATTGTCAGATGATGATTAGCATTTTTTTTCTTAGCAATAAAGTATTTCTAAATTAAGGTATGCACACTGGCTTTTGTTGGACACAATGTTATTGCACACTTTATAGACTACAGTGTAGTGTAAATAGGATTTCTGGGTGGCTTAGTGTTAAAGAATCTGCCTGCCAATGCGGGAGATGCAGGTTCGATCCCTGGGTCAGGAAGATCCCCTGAGAAGGAAATGGCATCCCACTCCAGTATTCTTGCCTGGGAAATCCCATGGACAGAGGAGCCTGGTGGGCTACAGTCCACTGGGAGCAAAACAGTCGGACACAACTGAGTGACTAAACAACATTAATAACATAGTGTAAACATTATATACCAAAAAATTCATGTGGCTTGCTTTACTGTGACATCTGCTTTATCGTTTTAGTCTAGAACAATCTCTCTGAGCTATGCCTATAATGTTCTGAATTAAAGAGCACTTTTAGGTATTATACTTTTAGGTATAAGACCCTGATGCTGGCAAAGACTGAAGGTAGGAGAAGGGGATGACAGGGACTGAGATGGTTGGATGGCATCACTGACTTGATGGACATGAGTTTGGGCAAGCTCTGGGAGTTGGCGATGGACAGGGAAGCCTGGTGTACTGTAGTCTCTGGGGTCACAAAGAGTCAGAGATGACTGAGTGACTGAACTGAACTTTAGGTACTGTAGTAGGTAGACACTTGAACCAAGAGGGTCTTATCCAATTTTGAAGCCTTGGTTCTGATGCTGAGAGTATGCAAAACCAGGAAAGAAGCCATTTCATTGAACATTACTTAACAAGTTTGCTTCTAATTACTAATAATTAGTGTCAGAATAATTAGTGTATAAAATAATAATTCACACAACAACTCAGTGAGTTAGATATCATTTCCGCTCCCCCCTTTTTTCAGATGAGAGGTTAATTAGAAAGAGTAAATATTTGCCTGAGACTATACCAGTAAGTAAAGGAGTTTATTTGGTCATAGAAGAATGAATAGGATGTTTTTCCCTAAGATATTCTATCATCAATGGGTGTTGAATATGTTCAAAAGATTTTTCTGCATTGATACAATTATGTGACTTTTCTTCTTTAGTTTAATATGATGGATTACACTGACTGACTTTTGAATATTGAACCAGCCTTGCATTCCTAACATAAACCCCACTTGGTCATGGTATATGCAATTTTAAAATATATTGAAGAGATTTATTTGTTAGTATTTTATTAAGGATTTTTAGATCTATTTTCATGAAGGATACTACTGGTCTGCAGCTTTCTTTTGTGGTACTTTTTTTTTTTTTTCTCATTTTAGTATTTGGGTAAGAATAGTTTCATAAGATAAACTGAGAAGTGTTCCCTCCTCTTCTATTTTCTGGAAGAGATTATGTAAAATTGGTGTTAATTCTTATTCAAATGTCTAGCATAATTCTTTAATGAAATCATCTGGGCCAAAACTAATTTTGGGTGAATTGTGACAGTGTTTTTTTTTTTTGCAGAAGTGGTCTGTTTAAGTTTTTAAATCTGTGTATGTAGAGTTGTATTCCTTTGTTATGTCTGTTGAGGTTTTTTATTTTTTCAAGCATGACTATAATTGCTTGTTAAAGCACTTTTGTCATGGCTGCTTTAAAATTGTCAGATAATTCAACACATCTGTCATCTCGGTGTTAACATTTATAGATTGTCCTTTTTCATTCAGTTTGAGATCATCCTGATTTTTGGGATGAAGGGTTATTTTCAATTGAAATCTGGGCATATTTGTATTATGCTATGAGATTCTGGACATAAATATTTAAACTTTTGGTGTTTGCTGGTTTTTTCTGCACTGCTGTGGCAAGGGAAGTTGGGTGCATTGCCTCAATACTGTTGGGCAGAAGTGGGAGTTCTGGTTCCCCACGTGATTCCTACTGACACCACTTCATGGGCAAAGTGGTGGGGATGAATGTACTGACTCCTCATTTGGATTCCCTGATTGCTCCCTAATGAGAGCACTGGATTCCTTCTTACAGCCTGTTGAAGGTGGAGGTCTAGGCTCCCACTCAACCTTTCCTGGTGTGAATGGGGCCACAGTTTTATCTATGGTGTTTGAGTGGAATAGAGAGGTCATTGTTTAAATGTTTTCTGTCTTGTTAAGCTGGCTGCTTCCTGGTCCTTTGGCTAGAGAGGGCATGCTTTTGTTGGGACTTTTTTGGTTAGCATCTATTAGCATTTCAGGGTTGCCACCTTTCCTAGTTTCAAGTCTGTAATATATGAGACAAAAATAAAACCCAGGGAATTCACAATGATCTGGATTCTCAAGTCCCAAGGTCCTAAGTCAGTCTGTCTCCTTCCCTCCACTTTTCAGAGTCTCTGAGTTTGGTTTACATATGTACATTTGATATGTGATGGTAGTTTAGTCGCCAAGTTTTGTCTGATTCTTGCAACCCTATGGCCTGCAGCCTGCCAGGCTCCTCTGTCATGGGATTTCCCAGGCAAGAATATTGGAATGGGTTGCCATTTATATTGTTTATTAATTTATTATGTGTTATATTATATATATTACATATAATTATTATGTAAATAAAATAAAAATATTACATATAGTATAAGTAAATATAAACGATATAATTATATATAAATATAGTTATATAATAAATGAATATATGATATATATAGTATTTATGTAATAAATGAATAAACAATATATAATGACTATATTAATAATAACTACATATTTACTAGATTATATATATTGCTGTTCAGACTTTTCAGTTGTAATCATATGAGGAATATAAAAAGTACATCTACTCCTTCCCGGTGGATAATATAATTTTTTAAGGATTAAACTAGGTGTGTTATTTGTCTGATTATTAAAATATTATATGCTTATTAAATTCCTGATAATACAGAAAGGCTGAAGTTGAAAATAATAATTGGGCTGGGTAAGATCGTGAAGTATGGTGAAGGAAGAAAACATAATACAGGGCAGGGATATGGGATTAGCAGAGGTTCATTTCACTACAACCTCAGAAACTTTCCACATTTTCCCCTGTAACTAAATTTTTCAATTCTAAAAAGAAAGATGAATACAGAGGGACTTAAAGGAAATTTAAGAAGACCTGGGACATGCCGAATTGGATTTACAAGGTGAATAAATCAGGGTGTAACGCTGAGTTTTACTCTGAATCACACAAAACTTAGGCATTCATGTATTATGTAACATCAACTTGGAATATTTTCACTTGATAAGCACTTCGGGATTCTTGGCATAAATATAATTTATGTAAAAAAGTACAGTAAACCCTCTTTTAGAAAGTTCTTGGCTATCATAGATTATATTACACTTGATTGTTGATCAAATCACTTCCTATGCATATTCCCTGATATATGACTCAAATAAAGCAACCTATGAAGGAAATATTTTTCTTGCATTCTGACATCAGTGTCATAATAGGGTTCTACTGAATTATTAGTAAGAAAACATTTTCAATGAGATATCTAGCCCTGGATGCAAACTGCAGTGAGGCATTGATATTTTTACATTAGCATCATCACGCTGAGTGTTACTGTAATGGCATTCTCATGTCACACAACATTGGGGCCAAAATGAGGTTTTCCTAAAAGAGGCCTCTTTTACAAGGTAGCCCCAGCCATTTCACACTGTTTTTCTCATGCTTCTTTTTCAGTAGACATTTCCTTATCTTGTTTGATCTCCCTGCAAGAAGTAACTATAACCCGCAACATGAATTACAATTTTAACTATATTGTAAAGTGGTTATTTAAAAACCAAAATGTATGTTTTTGATAGACAAGTTTAAGGTGGGGAAGAGCAGACAGCCCAGTCGTCAAAGAATAAAAACCTATACTAATCTTAAAAGCAAAACACAGCACAGGATTTCTTGTCTATTTTTTTCTACAAAAGAAGGCCATTGAACTTCCGTTCCTGGCCATGTCAGCAGTGATGCTCCCCCCCCTCCCCAATTTTTTTTTCCTGAAGCATTGATTGTTGACTTCCCCTGACACCCCATCACAACCCATTAGTACTGAAAACTGACAAGCCCAGCTGCAGCAGCAAAAAGGCAAGTTTGAAAGAAAATATCTAAAGCACAAGCTAAGCTCAGCTATTAGGACCCACACCAGCCCTGGATGCAACAATTCCCTCTCCTCACCCCCATGGCACCTTTGTGAAGGTCAGCACAATCAGCACATTTTCTTTAATCCAGACTCCAAGGTCTGGAGGAAATGATGAGGAGTATTGCTTTATTTTTACTTTCATTTTCAAAGGAATTTGGGTTAAGGAATATGAAAACAGTCAGCTCAAGCGCTTTGCTGATAATGCCAATACACATTATGTCTCTCTTCAGATCCAAGCGTTTCAGATGTTAGTGGCTCAGCAGTCCTGGGCTCCTGAAGGCCACACTTGAAACCCTGGTAGCTTCTTAAGTTATGAGTTTGTTTCCCACCCCCCACTCCCCTTTTAAACTTGGCAGAGTTATATGGTGTCTGTGTCCCCAGAGTTACAGTAATGACAATAGTAAGCATTCCGTGTGATTGTACAGTTGATTGCCCAGGGGAAAAAAGTGACAACTCCAGATTTCCAATAGACCTTGTATTTGCAGAGAGAGAAGTTCAAGCAAGGGCAGCCAACTTGTCTAAATCTTAAGAGCCAAAACACAAGCTGAATCTAACTTTAGTTTAAAAGGCTAGATGCAAGTTTCATACTGTCAAAGCCCAGGAGATGGGCTAACTGAACAAATAGTGGCCATCACCCATCTAGGTGAAAAACCCAGTGGCAGATGGTCACCGAGTCAAGAAAAGAATAAAAGAGCCAAGGAAACCTGCACTGAGCTGGGTACCACCTGCGGAGAGGGCCAGCACGCAATGACCAAGTCTGGGCCAGCAAAATTGCACAGCTATTAGGATCTGCCCCAGGAACAGGGCACCTGAAAGCACTTATTTAGCACCATTCTTGCTGGGTGTGGACAGCTTTAGAGGGGAAAACAAGAGTGGGTCCTTTTAAGTGAGCTTCATGGTCTCCAGCAAGCCTGGTGTGCTGGGGACTGACCCACTTCGCCCATCGCCTCTGATCACGTTTTGGGTCTGGTCCGGTGCTGAGGTATTCCGTGCCAGTCCAGATCTGTAAAGTCTGGAGCGGCCAGCCCCGCGGTCCTGTGGTTCAGCCAGACCTGTCTGACCACTGCCCTGACATCCTGGGGTGGGGAGGGGGCTATGGAGGCTCCCTGGATTATCCCTATCCGCCCTCAACACCGTCTCCTCACCTGCTCTGGTCGAAATCCCAGCGCTCCTAGGTTTCTCAAGTTCGTCCGACCTTGCTTCCTTCGACAGCTGGACGCTGGGCCCGTTCGTGGGAGCCATTCCGGGAGGGCCACGCGACCTGCCGAAGCCTGACCTGGACGCGAGGCGTTGTCTGGTGCCTGTTCAGCGTCCGACCCGTGGACCCGAGAAGGGACAGCTTCGTCGCGGCCTTCAGTTCTGAACCAGTCCTTTGTCGGCCGGAGGCTTTGAAGAGACATGGCCGTGCTCTGTCATTGTTTCTCTAACTATGGCCTTATGCCTGTTAACGAACACCCGGCGAGGCACTCGGCGCCCAGGCTCTCGTCAGCCACAAGCACCTCAGGTCTCGGCCTGCTCCGCCCAGTTTCCCGCCGTCAGCCTCACGCACTACCACCAGCTGCTGTTTCCAGCTGCACGATCTTCTGGCGTGGTTTTCTCTGCATGGTCTTCTCGCGTGATGTTCTCACGCTGTCTCCAGTCTCGTGGTCTTCTTCTCGCGCTATTTCCTTCCTTGCCACCTGCAGGGGTACTTGAACTTCCGGGAATCAGCTCTTCTTCAGTGACTAAGGTAAACCTTTGGGTCGATTGGGGGCCACTTCTTTGGCTGAAAGCATGTTATGTAGCTTTGATTAGAGACACCTGCTGGTTTGGGTCCATCTTTGGTGCTTGGCCTCGAGTGCCAGCTCTTCACTTAACCACTGGTGACTGGCTTCCACGTGCTGACCCCAGCCCTTTGCCCCAGAGAGGATAACCTTGATCTGGTACATCCGGGATACTCTTGCATTCGATCTTTCTAGAAGTTAATCTGTGTATTACTTGGCTGAACCACACCAGTCCTGAAGTGTCTGAGTATCTGGTTTTCCTTCCCAGCGGCGGGGTGGGAGAACGGGGAGAGGGTGAGGGGAGTAGGAGGTGGGTGTTTTACCTGGGGTTGCGGGTTTGAGGATAGAGGGCAACACCGGAATCAAATGCTGCAAGAAGTCTGAGGTAGAAATAGAATGGGGGGTACAAAATGGGCCACGAAAGCAAGCAGACCCTGACTCTGCATTGGGAACTGGGGCAGATCCGGAAAGAATGCTCGGAGAACCACCGCAAGATGGGTGTGCAGGCGCAATCATGGAAGAAATTGTGTGGAAGGTGATCCAATTGAAATCCAGAGATGGGCTGTCAGAGCCTCTGACTGTTATTCTACCTTCTCCAGCCCTTGTTTTTGTGAGTGAGGCAGATCTATTAGAGCTGCTGTGATATGGCAGGTATTGGTTCATCATCAACAAATATTTATTAAGTACCCCTGCCTACAATCCTCTGAGTCCTTGCAAGGTTGGAGAGCTGAGGTTCAGACAGGAGTCTGAAGTGGAGATAGGGGATGGGTGTTAGTAGGTGCCTATAGGATCGCGAATTTTCATGGCCCTCTGATGAAAAATTCCATGTTATTATTTCAAAGAAGTAGTGATGAAAAAGTGGGGAGGGGGACAACAGTAATCATGTGCTCACTGCATGTTATGCAGTGAGCCTCTCTCTCTAATGTATGTGTGTGTGTGTGTATATATATATATATATATATATATATATAATATATATATATAAAACATAGCATTATAAAATAATTGTAACATATATGTGATATTAGTTAGTCCTGACAAAATCACATGAAGCAGATATTACTATTAATGCCTTATTGGTGAGACAAGTATTAATAAAATGCTGAGATTTAACTTTTGTACATTTCCTGCTAGTTCCTTCCCAGACTCCATAATGATTCTTCTTTGTTTAAGAAGTACCAAAGCTAAGTTTTACTAACAAAAATGCAGACTACAAATGATTAAGATTATCTTGATTATTATCTAAGATTATTACTCTTGCTCATCTACTTAATCAGGTCTGAGATATGCAAGACTATCTTGAGAGGGAATTTGTAATTTATATTGAAGACATGAGAAAACTCTTTAAAAAACTATTATGTAAGCTTTTTCATAAAAGATGGAAAGAATAACTCTAGTTTCCTTGGGTTGATTCTTTAGTGAAATAATTTGGTCATGATCAAGGTATGCACTTACAATAGTGGTTGAAAAGATCAAATTTTTGTCTTCACTCTTTGGTATAATTTTTCCAGGTTTTTACTGAGGAAAAGGAAAGTTGTATGTTAAGAAATGGACTCATAGTGAATGTTTATATATTTGAGTGTGTGCAAAAAGTGGAAAGAAGCAGTGTAGAAGAGGAAAGAAGGGCATTAAGCATTATTTCAAATAATAAACTAATGAAGCCTGGTATAGCATTTCCCCTAACTCTGAGTTAACATAAGACCTTCCCCTAGATGTAGCAAATGGTAGGTAAATTATGATTAGCAGACTTGGGTGGGGGTTACATAGTAGGGTTTCTTTGCTTACCTGGGGGAGTATCATGGATTTCTGTAATTAAAAAACCGTTATAATTGAAGGTGTTTTAACTTAAAATGTTCTTCTTGGTACTTACTTAGTAGACTTATGTGTGAGTCCTCATAAGCCTGCCTAAGAAAATATGAGACAAACAAACTGCCTTGAAATTTGGAAAAGCTGCAGAGGTTGACTAGTACAGTAATGTAGAAATGTGTCATCTGAGAAGCCAACATCACAGGGGCAGTGATGCCTAATTATTTGTGATAAGCAAAGGACCAAATTCAGAAATGTACAGCTTTGGTCTGAGCACCTAGCACATTTTTATTATGTCCTGTCTCTACCCAGCAGCCTACTTCTAACCTAAGTCGCTGTAAAAGTCACATCTTAGCACAGTGAGCCTGATTCAGCAGACGTTTGCTGCAGGCTGAGTTTGGCTCCCCACCTGGAGTCGGGCACTCGGGTCCTGTTTATCCTGTGAGGTCACAGTCCCCTGCGCGGTGCCAGGTGATTTTTCATTATGCAGTAAAACACTTCCCAGCAGGCTGTTTTCATTACAGCAACAGGAGAGTCTCTTGATTTCTTTCATCATGTCATGCACCATAGACCTTGAAGGGACTCAACTGCCTCATGGTCACTCAAAAGCTCTTGTGATTACAGCCTTGGCCCCACCTTCAGTTGCCCTCCTGTGACCCTGGACCCAGCTCAGCTCCACAATGTCCCTGCCACTTTTCCCCCCATGATTGTCACTGTGTCCAGCCTCCTGGTTGGCATGCTTTGCCATTGTAATAATACTAAGTGCTATGCATGTTAAGTACCTATACTCTGTGGGATGGACATTGGGCAAGTTGCTATTAAATCCTAAAAGTAAAATTGTGAGGTCATGAGGGCAGAGGGTCTAGTTCTATGTGCAAGGACATCCCAGTGTGTGGCAGAGCCAGGATGGACCCAGGGGTCTCTCAAGTCCCACATATAGCTTACATTCCCCTATTACTGTCTTTCCAAACATCAGGCCTTTTTTGCTCTTCTCCTCAGAGGAGTGTCACATCTCCTCAATGCTGCTTGAGATCTATGAACAGTCAGACTTATTTCCCCCTTAACCTCCCTGAACACTTTAGCATTTCAGTTTCTATACACACTATTTAACGCCTATTGCTTTCTCAATGAGAGTGTGTAGTGGTGACTCTTTTAAATCAACCACATAACATTTGTCTTTAGCTCATTATAAGATACTTGTTAGGCCTGATTTGTAGCTTAAGAGACAGATGGTGGCTGGTAAAATTTTCAAATGGGCACATCAACTGAAGTTTTTAATGGGTTTCAAACCAAGTTTGCACATGACCAGAGGTTATGGAAATATATTAAGGTTTACAGATCAAAAATCATCTCCACCTGTGGTGAATTATATACACAAATTATCAGTATATAAATACACACTTAGTATATGTGTTTATATAGACATGTAGGTATAGATATTTCCATATAACATGAAAAATTTGATCATTTGTTTTTATATACAAGTTTTCTATCCACTCCTATACCCTTGGTTGTAAATTACCTAAAGACTAAGCCTAGTTATAATTTGGACCTGAAATACAATGAATACAGTATTTCACTTTATGCAAGAGAAATATCCATTATCTCTTTTAAAATATATTTTTAAAATTTTATTTTATTAAAATATAATGATCTACAATGTGTTAATTTCTGCTGTATGGCGAAGTGGTTTCATTTTACATATATATGTGTGTTTATATATATATATACATCCTTTTTCATATTCTTTCCCATTATGCTTTATCACAGGATACTGAATATAGTTCCCTGCGCTATACAGGAGGACCTTGTTGTTTATCCATTCTATATATAATAGTTTGCATCTGCTAATCCCAAACTCCCAGTCCTCCATTATCTTTTTTGAGGCTGGTTTATACACTAAAATCAGGTATTTTGATTTGATTTGTGAAATAACTGTTTTTGCAAAGTTGTAAGTAAATACAATCTTATTTAAAATGCACTGGAAGGAAAGACAAATGGCTAATTAACATATGAAAAATGTTCAAACTTATGAGTATCAAAGAAATGTAAATTAAAAGAACAGTGAGACTTTTTTTATCTTTCAAATTGGCAAGTTTAAAATAGTGTTACACTCAGAGTCTGAGAGGATGAACATGTGGTGGGAAAGCGCTTTGGCAATATGTATATATATTTTTTACATGTTCGTGTCTTTTGTCTCAGTAATCCTATTTCTAGGACTCTATCCTAAGGAAATATTGAAATATTTATGATGCAACATTATGTATAGTAGGTTTAAATTATAAACAACAAAATATACATAATAGGGGAGTAGGGAAATTATGGTAGATCTCAATGGTATATATGATATATAGACATCTATAACAATGTTATTTACATATTTTATGTATTACATATATTTTATTATTTTTATTGGGGTATGATTGACATATGGCATTATATTAGTTTCAGGTATACAACAGAATAATTCAATATTTGTATACACTACAAAATTATTATCATAGGCTAGTTACCATCTATCACTCAACAAAGTTTCAAAAAATTATTTTTTTCTTGTGATGAAAACTTTTAAGATTTACTCTTTTGGAACCTTTCAAGTATACACTTCAATATTAATGACCCTAGTCACCATGCTATACATTACATCCCCATGACTTATTTATTTTATAACTGGAAGTTTGTACCTCTCAACCCCCTTCATCCCTTTTGCCCACCTCTCTGGCAACCACCATTCTTTTTACTGTATCTATGACTTTTGTTTTGTTTTAAATATATATATTAGAAATATTATGTATATATGGAAATGCCTATAATATATTAAATAGATAAAGGCAAGCTATAACCCTGGGTATTACATTAGTCCCACAAGCTTATGAAATAGTATGTATGCACAGAAAAAGTACTGGAAAGAAATGTATCAAAATGTTAACAGTGGTGACAGATTAATGTTTATTTTTGCTTTTATATTTTTTGCATTTCCAAATACTTACAAGAGTAAGCCTATTGTAAGAATCTCAAATATAGGAGTACAGCAATTAAAACATGCACTGGGATGGACTTTAGGCAAGATGTCAAAGTGAGTAGATGTGGAAAATTCTCTTCTTTTCCACACATACAGAAGTTATGGATGATTTATAAAGAAAAGTTAGAACTGTTTAACTGTGCTGAAGCGAAAGAGGAAAACCTCTCAGGACCAGGGGAAGCAGGGTCTGGAAGCAGTGAGGTTGGCTGAACCTAGGAGTCTGTGAGAGGTGGGGATGAAGGAAGCAAATTTGGGACCAAGGATTTCAAAGTAGGAGGGGGACAGAGGTAGGTGAGTGGTGAGTCTTGCCTGAGCCTCCTGTCATAAAGCCAGTGCTGGCATTGTGCTTCCGTGCCTGTGACTAGAAGCTGAGAACATTCCAACCAACCCATCTGGAGTTTCAGCAGGTAACAAGCTGCTCACCTTTAGCAGAGGGCGGAAGCAAGATACCTGCATGACTGGGACGTGGACCAAGTCCTGTCCTGGCTTGGCGTCAGGAACAAGGAACACCTAGCGAGGCGAGACTATACTTCTGAGCTGTAGGATGCCTAGGAGTTAGGCTGAGGCATCCTATTGCCGCAGGGAGGGGAAAGCGTCCTCTACCAGTTTGGGATAGTTTTAGCAGCAAGTAATTGTGCCCTAAACCATACAGGCATTTATTATCTTTCTCAATAGTGAGAACTGGAGGGATGTTGTCTGAGGATGGTCTTGCAGCCCAGCAAGGATCCAAGGTCTGTCTCCTTTCTGCTGAGTCTGTTGCTTTATGGTTGTTAGATGGCTGCCACAGCTCCAAATATCACAATTCCTGCCTTCCCAGAAGCACCCAAGCAGAATTTACATTATGTCTTTTTAGGCAGAACTGGGTCACATACAGACTGGTTCCAAATAGGAAAAGGAGTACGTCAAGGCTGTATATTGTCACTCTGCTTATTTAACTTATATTCTGAGTACATCATGAGAAATGCTGGGCTGGAAGAAGCACAAGCTGGAATCAAGATTGCCGGGAGAAATATCAATAACTTCAGATATGCAGATGATACCACCCTTATGGCAGAAAGTGAAGAGGGACTAAAAAGCCTCTTGATGAAAGTGAAGGAGGAGAGTGAAAAGTTGGCTTAAAGCTCAACATTCAGAAAACTAAGATCATGGCATCTGGTCCCATCACTTCATGGCAAATAGATGGGTAAACAGTGGAAACAGTGTCAGACTTTATTTTTTTGGGTTCCAAAGTCACTGCATATGGTGATTGCAGCCATGAAATTAAAAGATGCTTACTCCTTGGAAGGAAAGTTATGACTAACCTAGATAGCATATTTAAAAGCAGAGACATTACTTTGCCAACAAAGGTCCATCTAGTCAAGGCCAGGGTTTTTCCAGTAGTCATGTATGGATGTGAGAGTTGGACTGTAAAGAAAGCTGAGTGCTGAAAAATTGATGCTTTTGAACTGTGGTGTTGTAGAAGACTCTTGAGAGTCCCTTGGACTGCAAGAAGATCCAACCAGTCTGTCCTAAAGGAGATCAGTCCTGGGTGTTCATTGGA
Source organism: Dama dama (assembly GCF_033118175.1). Classification (NCBI taxonomy): domain Eukaryota; kingdom Metazoa; phylum Chordata; class Mammalia; order Artiodactyla; family Cervidae; genus Dama; species Dama dama. The sequence goes on along the minus strand of NC_083706.1, from coordinate 47,327,576 downwards.
AAGACTGATGTTGAAGCTGAAACTGCAGTTTTTTGGCCACCTCATGCGAAGAGTTGACTCGTTGGAAAAGACCCTAATGCTGGGAAGGATTGGGGGCAGGAGGAGAAGAGGACGACAGAGGATGAGATGGCTGGATGGCATCACTGATTCGATGGACATGGGTTTGGGTAGACTCTGGGAGTTTGTGATGGACAGGGAGGCCTGGTGTGCTGCAATTCATGGCGTCGCAAAGAGTCGGACATGACTGAGCGACTGAACTGGGTCACACGGCTTCCTTTGGCTCCAGGGTAGATGGGCATGGAATGTATGGTAAAGGGAAAGAAACATTCACAACTGACTTAGACCATCAGACCTATTGGCCTGGCACCTGGCCACTCAATATAAAACTGTTTTAGTAGCAGAGAACTGGGGAGGGAGTGATTGTTAGGTAGGCAACTCCCGTGCAGTATGAATTGTCAAACAAAATTTGGGGAACTCATACCCGAGAAGCTAAATATAATAGAGGAATCTGAAAATTACTCTAAAATAAGCACAGCTACAGTTTTTTGGAGAAGGAAATGGCAACCCACTCCAGTACTCTTGCCTGGAAAATCCCGTGGAGAGAGGAGCCTGGTAGGCTACAGTCCATGGGGTCGCAAAGAGTCAGACATGACTGAGTGACTTCACTTTCCTTTCACAGTTTTTTAGTAGCATAAAATAACAACTACAAAACATGACTTAAGTAGGCAATTACATTAAGAATAGATGAATGTGAATAAAAATGCATCAGAAATTTTGGAAATGGAAAATTCTATCGTTGAAATAGAAGCAACCCCCATAAATATTGAACTGGCTGTAGTAGGAGGGAGTGAGATGAGAGGTAGAACTTTGCAAGTCACCTGGGATGCAGCATTGAGAGGTTAAAAAAATGTAGAACATGAAAGGAGATTTAAGAGGGCCATAGAGGACAAGTTGGGAAATTGTAAGTTGTTAGCCATGAAATTAAAAGACAGTTGCTCCTTGGAAGGAAAACTATGACAAACCTAGACAGCATATTAAAAAGCAGAGATATTATTTTGCTGACAAGGTCCATACAGTCAAAGCTATGGTTTTTCCAGTAGTCATGTATAGATGTGAGAGTTGGACCATGAAGAAAGCTGGACACCGAAGAATTGATGTTTTTGAACTGTAGTGTTGGAGAAGACGCTTGAGAGTCCTTTGGACTGCATGGAGATCAAACTAGTTAATCCTAAAGAAAATCAATCCTGAGTACTCATTGGAAGGATTGATGCTGAAGTTGAAGCTCCAATACTTTGGCCACCTGATGCAAAGAGCTGCCTTATTGGAAAAGACCCTGATGCTGGAAAAGGTTGAAGGTGGGAAGAGAAGGGGATGACAGAGGATGAGATGATTGGATGGCATCACTGACTTGAAGAACATTTGTTTGAGCAAGTTCTGGAAGTTGGTGATGGACAGGGAGGCCTGGCATGCTGCAGTCCATGGGGTTGCAAAGAGTTGGACATGACTGAACAAATGAACTGACTAATAGGTAGTCTTAAGAGAGTATCACAAGAATGGGAGAGAAGCAATATTTGAAAAGGTAATAGCTAAGACTTTTTTAGAGTTAAAGGTAGACATGAATCCTGGGATGAAAAAGGCATCTTAATTGTTAAGCAGAGCATAAAAGCCTAGATAAACTTAGTGACACAACAGCCTAGCAAGAATAAAGAAACAAAGGTATCTAAGAGAAATACAGATTACTTAAAAGGAACAACATTAGACGAATAGCAGACTTTTCTTCAGCAGCATGAGATACCAGGTGATGGAAGAGTAACCTGAAAAGTGCTGAGAGAAAGCAGCTGCCATGCTCGATTTCTACACCCGGTTGAATCATCTTTTCAGAACAGGTGTAAAAAACAAAACCCCAAGCAAACACAAACAGAATAGGAAAGTGTATAAAGCTAGAAGAAAATACAGGGGAAAATATTTTTGACCTTCAGTTCAATTCAGTTCAGTCGCTCAGCCATGTCCAACTCTTTGCGACCCCATAGACTGCAGCACACCAGTCCTCCCTGTCCATCACCAACTCCTGGAGTTTACCCAAATTCATGTCCATTGAGTCGGTAGGAAAGACAAAATTGCTCTGATAGGACACAAATAAACATGAATGTGAAAGAAAAAAATTGATAATTTGAACTTTATCAAAGTTAAAAATTTTGCCCTTTGAAAGATACTGTTAAGAAAAAGAAAAGCTAGGGAATGGAATATTTGCTACACATATATCTGACAAAGCTTCCCTGGTGGCTTAGCTAGCAAAGAATCCACCTGCAGTGTGGGAGATCTGGGTTCGATCCCTGTTTTGGGAAGATCCCCTGGAGAAGGGAAAGGCTATCCTCTCCAGTATTCCCGCCTGAAAAATTCCATGGACTGTATATAGTCCATGGGGTTGCAAAGAGTCACACACAACTGAGCAACTTTTTACTTTCACTTTATCTGACAAAAGACTTGTTTCCAAAATCATGACGTACTCTTACAATTCAGTAATAAAAATACAAATAACCCAATAAAAAAATAACAAATATTTGAACCAAACACTTTTCAAAGGGAAATAAAGAATGGTCATTGAACACTTGAAAAAATGCTTAATATGATTAGCCATCAGGGAAATGCAAAAATAAACAAAAATTGTAATGAGAACTATAATGAGAAACCACTATATACTACAGAAGTGCTAAAACTAAGAGACTGACAATACCAAGTTTGGTCAAGGTTGTTGAGCAAGTAGAACTCTAATGAACTGCTATAGTGGTACAACCACTTTGGAAACCTGTATATTAGTGTCTTAACAAAGTTATACATATACTCACCATGTGATCTAGGTATTCCACTTGTAGGTATTTACCACCCCAAATTGAAAACACACACACACACACACACACATATATATATATCAATATTTATGCAGAAATGTTCATAGTAGCTTTAATAACAATAGACAAAAACCTGGAAATAATCCAAAATATCCATCAGCTGGTAAGTAGATAAACAGTACTTGGTGTATCCAGTATATAGAGTATTGGTCAGCAGTGCAAAGGAAGAAACTTTGGAAACATACAGCAACATGAACCTTTAAATCATGCCAAATGAAGGAAATGAGATACAAAGAGTATGAGCCGTATTTTTCCATTTATGTAAACTGTAAAATAACCAGTAATGACATAAAGCAGATCTGTGATTTTCTGGGGCAGAGGGAGGGGTGGACTGCAAAGGGGCACAAATAATCTTTTAGGAGTGAGGGTAATGTCTGTATGCTGATTGTAATGGGAGTGTTATGAGTATTTACATATAAGGAAAGTCATCTAAATGAATGCAGTTTGTTGTATTAATATATAAATTATCCTTAAAGAAATCTAGTAAGGACAAAAAAACATTTTCAGACACACAAAGAGAGTTTAACTTTGAAGTCTTGATAAAAAATGCTTGGAAAATACTTTGGATGAAAGAAAACAAATGAACACAAAAGGGGAGAACATATAAGGTAAGAAATTTAAAGGTTCAGTGAAAAAATACTTTGAGAGTCTCATAATTCTAGGTGAATCTTTGTGTAACATGACCAACTAGTAAAACTCAATAGTTCTAACTTAAAATATTTTTATTATAAAAATTTGAATTCACAAAAATACAAATATTGGTATAGAGAACTCCCATATAGTTGGAAAAGTTTCTACTTTCATACATTTGAACTTGCTGAATTAGGAAATACCTGTATTTGTTAATCATTACAAAACACTCTTTGTTTTCAATAGGTTTTTCCTTTATGTTCTTCTCTCAAAATGAGTCAGATGAAAAAGATAATAATTTTGCATATTTACAATATTTAAGACATATTAAAGATAAAAGATCAAGGATACAAAGTGGTATTATGTTCAAAACCTCAGATAGTATTACGAATATCTTATAATTGTGAAAGACCTCCCTATGGCATGCACCCTTAAAATAAAGATGTCTTGGTCACTGATTTTATTTTTCAAATATATATTTCACAACTTAAAGACTTACATAGATTAATTCAAATTCTGTGTTTACTGAGCAGCTGCCATTTGCCAGGCATTGAACTCAAGCAACCCACTCTAGTACTCTTGCCTGGAAAATCCCATGACGGAGGAGCCTGGTAGGCTGTAGTCAATGGGGTTGCTAAGAGTTGGACACAACTGAGCGACTTCACTTTCACTTTTCACTTATATGCATTGGAGAAGGAAATGGCAACCCACTCCCGTGTTCTTGCCTGGAGAATCCCAGGGACGGGGGAGCCTGGTGGGCTGCCGTCTATGGGGTTGCGCAGAGTCAGACACGACTGAAATGATTTAGCAGCAGTAGTAGCAGCAGAACTCAATAGAGTTAGGGGGAGTAACAAATTTGAATAAGGCTTTATTGGCCCTAAAGGAGCTCATATTTCTGTACGAACTCTGCTTCTTTACTGTAGATGTCCTGCCACATTGATAGAGAAATGAAATGAATATTGTTCCTGTTTTACTTAAAGTTAAGCAGAGGTCTCTGCTTTGGCCTACACCTAAGATATGCACATGCTAACTTGGTCTCAGGCGGGACTCCTAAACTCCATTTCTTAAAACATCCTTTTGTTTCAAGCGAATTGTAGGAGGGAAAAGTAAACAGTATTCTATCATTCCTGGCACACACACTGTCTCATTCCAGAAAATTTATGAGTAAATGCGCAACACCTCGTGGGTGAGCAATGGCTGTCCTTACAGCAATTTGTAATGAAATAATGTCATAAATCACCAGGGACTGGCCGGCACCGCAAATAAAATATCTATGGTTTCAAACTACAAATGTCTCATGTGTTAAGATGTGTCATATGCTATGTTCTAACACAGAATGTTAGAACTGTAAGGAAAGCAGCAGAAAAAAAAGTTTTATCACCTCCAGTCTGCCTTATTCACTATAAATTGGTAATAAACACACCTAAGTTACTTCATTACAATGTGATAGATTGTAACAGCAACTTTGAAGGTCCATTATATAAATCATTTAAATAGAGATTTAGACAATTTGAAAAATTCCCGTTAATTATCAGGAAGTCAGTAACAATAACACCAGTGATGTTCAGTGTACCCTGCACTTGTGAATATAAGTACTTTAAAATGCAGATTGTGACCCAGTGCAGCAGAGTAGCTCATTAGTGATGTATAATTTTTATTTTTTAATTTTGATGGGATGAGAATTGTTGAACTAATAGATTATAATTGATCTCTCACAGTGAAGAGGCTGCGGTATCTTTAGCTCAACCTACTGCCTGAGATTGTTTATGGTCTGTCCATCTTTTCAGAAACTGAGTTATCAGATAACACATATGTTTGGAGTGCCTAGCACTGTAAAGAGGGATATAAAAGGTGAAATATTTAGTCCCTTGCCTGGAAGGCGAGGGGAGGACCCCCCCCTATTTTCTGGTTTATCTTGAAACAGAAACCAGCAATGATTCCTAGCACAGCCCTGATACTGGTAAGGGATTTACAACTTACACTTCCTTTTTAGTACAGCCAGTCTGTTTTCTGCTTCTAAGAATCAGTGAGTCCAACATCTTCTGTGCCAAGGATGCTGAGCTGTTAATCATGTGTTTTGTTTTGAGAATGTGAGACTGCTAACTTTGTTTCAGTTCTCCTACTCCCCACCCTCCTCCCGGCTCCAGTTTATTCTGTTATTGCTGAAAAGGATGCCTGTCTTCTCCACTGGAATCTGAGTATCTTGAGGGCAAGGGTCATTTATTACTCACAGGTAAGCATGCATGGTGCTTGATTCAGCAATCTGCAAGTTGGCACTGAGTTCATTGTCATTAAACACCCATGTGTGTGCACACATGCACATGATCAAGAAAGGCAGGGTGTTGAAATCTGGAACCTGAGTGAATTGGACAGAATCTGGGGATCCTTCCTTGCTTAGTATGTCCTGCTTTCCTGCTCAGAGGCCAGCCTGGGGCGCTGGCATAGGCCCAGGTACCTAGACTGGACTCTGTCTTCTCCATCACCTCTGGGCCAGCTGTCCAGCCACCTCTCCCATCCTTGTCCTCCTTCACTTTAGTCTTCCTGGGCTGATTAGGGACCCCAGGCTTGCTTCTGTGTTGCCCCAATAGATGCCTCTCTTCACATTGCTGTCCAGTCTGTGCTTGTTGAAATGCTCTTCATCATGTAAGAATCACTTTGAATGTTATTCAACATGCTTATTGAGCTAACCCGTCTCCCCAAGTTTGTAATCTCGACTTTCTGTGCATGCTTATGAACTCTGACGTGCCTTGTGGCGCATATGCACTTGCCCATTCATGCATTCAGCAGATAGATACCTATTGACTGCCTGCCCTGGACCAGGCACTCCCTAGGCACTGGGGCTGAGCCTGGGGCCCCACAGAGCAGCCCCCTCGCCATCGGTCTGCAGACCATTCTAGAGACTCCAAAGGGACTGAGACCCTGAGTTGCTCAGTTTCTTGATCCCTTGCCTTCTGGGTCTGAACTTTTCCTGTGATAATCCTTTATGTGGTCTGTTTATAGTCAGCTTGCTGGGTATTCAGTGGGTGCTTTCAATATAAAATTCATATCCATCGATTTAGTGAAATTCCTTGAATGATTTCATTAGAATCCACCCTCTCTTTACACTATTTTTCCTGTTCTCTTTTTCTGGACTTCCTATTGTTTGGATATTAACCTGGATATTGGATCCCGCCCCCCCCCCCCCCCCATTTTCTCTTTGTTCTTTTGCTCTGTTTTGTTGGCGATTTCCTTGATTTCATCTGTCAGCCTTCTACTGAGCATTTTGGCCTCTGTCATGATTTTATTTATTAATTTTTATTGTGGTAAACTATAATGTAAAATTGGGCATTTTAGCTATTTGTTTTTGTTTTCTGAAAGTTTTTATTGGAGTATAATTGATTTAGCCCTTTTTAGGTATATAATTCACTGGCATAAGTGCACTTACAGTGTAGTGCAATCATCACTAATACCTGTTTCCAGAACTTTTTCTATCATCCCAAACAGAAACTGTGTATGCACTAAGCATTATTTACTCTCACTTTCCCCTCCTCTCAGCCCCTGGTAATCCTCATTCTACTTTCTGTCCCTGTGAACTCTATTCTAGGTACCTTATATGAATGAAATCATACAGTATTTGTCCTTTATTGTCTAGCTTATTTAACTTAGCATAACATTAAAAAATATTTATTTGTCTGTAGCAGGTCTTAGTTGCAGCACGTGGGGTCTTTTTTTTTAAAGTTGCAGCATGTGGGATTTTTAGGGCATGTGAATACTTAGCTGGGGCATGTGGGATCTAGTTCCCCAACCAGTGGTTGAACCTGGGCCCCCTGCTTTGGGTGCGCAAAGTCTTAGCCACTAAACTACCAGGAAAGTCCCAGCATAACATTTTTAAGGTTCATCCATATTGCAGGATGTATCATAATTTTATTCTTTTTTTTATGACTGGATGATGTTCCATTGTATGTATATACTATGTTTACCCATTCATTCATCTCTTGATGAACATTTGAAATGTTTCTACCTGTTGGTTGTTGCAAATAATACTGCTGTGAACATGGTGTACCATTATCTGTTTGAGTCCTCTTTTCAATTCTTCTGGGTATGTACCTAGGAATGGAATTGCTGAATCATATGGTAATTCTATATTTAACTTTTTGAGGAAGCATCAAACTGTTTTTCATAGTGGCTGAACCATTTTGCATTCCTACCAGCAATGCATGATTTATTCTCTTAACGTTTGTATGTAATATATTTCAGTGTTCATTATATTTATCACAGGGTACATTATGTCCCTGGGTTTCCCAGGTGGTGCTGGTGGTAAAGAACCTGCCTGCCAATGCAGGAGACATAAAAGATGAGGGTTCAATCCCTGGGTTGGGAAGATCCCCTGGAGGAGAGCCTGGCAGCCCACTCCAGTACTATTGCCTGGAGAATCCCATGGACAGAGAAGCCAGGTGGGCTACCGTCCATGGGGTCGCGAAGAGTAGGACATGACTGAAGTGACTTAGCATACACATTAGTGTTTACTTATCTTATAACTGCCTTTTCTAAAACCAGCTTGAACATCTGGAAGTTCACAGTTCACGTATTGCTGAAGCCTGGCTTGGAGAATTTTGAGCTTTACGCCTGTGAGATGAGTGCAATTATGCGGTACTTCGAACATTCTTTGGCATTGCCTTTCTTTGGGTTTGGAATGAAAACTGACCTTTTCCAGTCCTGTGGCCACTGCTGAGTTTTCCAAATTTGCTGGCATATTGAGTGCAGCACTTTCACAGCATCATCTTTCAGGATTTGAAATAGCTCAACTGGAATTCCATCACCTCCACTAGCTTTGCTCATAGTGATGCTTTCTAAGGCCCACTTGACTTCACATTCCAGGATGTCTGGCTCTAGGTGAGTGATCACACTATCGTGATTATCTGGGTTGTGAAGATCTTTTTTGAACAGTTCTTCTGTGTATTCTTGCCACCTCTTCTTAATATCTTCTGCTTCTGTTAAGTCCGTACCATTTCTGTCCTTTATTGAGCCCATCTTTGCATGAAATGTTCCCTTGGTGTCTCTAATTTTCTTGAAGAGATCTCTAGTTTTTCCCATTCTGTTGTTTTCCTCTATTTCTTTGCATTGATCGCTGAGGAAGGCTTTTTTATCTCTCCTTGCTATTCTTTGGAACTCTGCATTCAGATGGGACTGTCTTTCCTTTTCTCCTTTGCTTTTCACTTCTCTTCTTTCCACAGCTATTTGTAAGGCCTCCTCAGACAACCATTTTGCTTTTTTGCATTTCTTCTCCATGGGGATGATCTTAATCCCTGTTTCCTGTACAATGGTCTGTAGTTGATCAGGCACTCTGTCAGATCTAGTCCCTTAAACCTATTTCTCACTTCCACTGTATAATCATAAGGGATTTGATTTAGGTCATACCTGAATGGTCTAGTGGTTTTCCCTACTTTCTTCAATTTAAGTCTGAACTTGGCAATAAGGAATTCATGATCTGAGCCACAGTCAGCTCCCGGTCTTGTTTTTGCTGACTGTATAGAGCTTCTGCATCTTTGGCTGCAAAGAATATAATCAATCTCATTTTGGTGTTGACCATCTGGTGATGTCCATGTGTAGAGTCATCTCTTGTGGTGTTGGAAGAGGGTGTTTGCTATGACCATTGTGTTCTCTTGGCAAAACTCTATTAGCCTTTGCCCTGCTTCATTCTGTACTCCAAGGCCAAATTTGGTTTTAGATAAGGCACAGGAACCAGAGATCAAATTGCCAACATCCATTGGATTATAGAAGAGGAAGAGAGTTCCAGAAAAACATCTATTTCTGCTTTATTGACTATGCCAAAGCCTTTGACTGTGTGGATCACAATAAACTGTGGAAAATTCTGAAAGAGATGGGAATACCAGCCCATCTGACCTGTCTCTTGAGAAATGTGTCTACAGGTCAGGAAGCAACAGTTAGAACTGGACATGGAACAACAGACTGGTTCCAAATAGGAAAAGGAGTACGTCCAGGCTGTATATTGTCACCCTGCTTATTTAACTTATATGCAGAGTACATCATGAGAAATGCTGGGCTGGAAGAAGCACAAGCTGGAATCAAGATTTCCGGGAGAAATATCAATAACCTCAAATATGCAGATGACACCACCCTTATGGCAGAAAGTGAAGAGGAACTAAAAAGCCTCTTGATGAAAGTGAAGGAGGAGAGTGAAAAGTTGGCTTAAAGCCCAACATTCAGAAAGCTAAGATCATGGCATCTGGGTCCCATCACTTCATGGGAAATAGATGGGGAAACAGTGGAAACAGTGTCAGACTTTATTTTTTTTGGCTCCAAAATCACTGCAGATTGTGACTGCAGTCATGAAATTAAAAGACGCTTACTCTTTGGAAGGAAAGTTATGACCAACCTAGATAGCATATTTAAAAGCAGAGACATTACTTTGCCAACAAAGGTCCATCTAGTCAAGGCCAGGGTTTTTCCAGTAGTCATGTATGGATGTGAGAGTTGGATGGTGAAGAAAGCTGAGTGCTGAAAAATTGATGCTTTTGAACTGTGGTGTTGTAGAAGACTCTTGAGAGTCCCTTGGACTGCAAGAAGATCCAACCAGTCTGTCCTAAAGGAGATCAGTCCTGGGTGTTCATTGGAAAGACTGATGTTGAAGCTGAAACTGCAGTTTTTTGGCCACCTCATGCGAAGAGTTGACTCATTGGAAAAGACCCTAATGCTGGGAAGGATTGGGGGCAGGAGGAGAAGAGGACGACAGAGGATGAGATGGCTGGATGGCATCACTGATTCGATGGACATGGGTTTGGGTAGACTCTGGGAGTTGGTGATGGACAGGGAGGCCTGGTGTGCTGCTATTCATGGGGTGGCAAAGAGTTGGACATGACTGAGCGACTGAACTGAACTAATCTTATAACTGGAAATTTCTACCTTTTGATGGTCTTCATCCAAGTCCCCCTCCTCTCACCCCTTACCTCTTGTAACCACAAATATGATCTGTTTTTTCTATGGGTTTGTTTGCTTGTTTTTGAAGTATAATTTACCTATGACATTATGTTAGTTTCTATCATGTGAAATAGTGATTTGATATTTCTATGCATTTCAAAATGATCACCACAATAAATCTAGTTACTGTCATCATACAAAGATATTACATAATTATTGACTCTGTCCCTCACACTGTACCGTTTCATATCCTTGGCTCATTTATTTTGCAACTGGGCATTCATAACTCTTAATCTCCCTCACCTGTTTGTCTGACTCCCCCACCCTACTCCTGTGAGATATCCACCTGTTTGTTCTCTATGGCTCTGTTTCTGTTTTGTTATGTTTGTTCATTTGTTTTTTTTTCTTTTAATCTCACATATAGATAAAATCATGTGGTATTTATGGTGTTTGTTTTTCTCTGACTTATTTCATTAAGCATAGTACCCTCTAGGTTCATGCATGTTGTTGCAAATGGCAGGATTTCATACTTTTTATGACTGCATAATATTCTATTATATATATATGTGTGTGTGTGTGTTTGTATACCACACCTCCTTCATCCATTCATCTATCGATGGACACTTAGTTTGCTTCCATATCTTGACAATTGTAAATAGTGCTGCGGTGAACATAAGGGTGCATGTATCTTTTCAAATAGTGTTTTCATTTTATTTAGATAAATACCCAGGAATAGAATTTCTGGATCATATAGTAGTTACGTTTTTAATTTTTTGAGGAATTTCCATGCCCTTTTCCATAGCAGCTGCACCAATTTACATTCCCACCAACAATGCTCAAGCTTTCCCTTTTCTCTGTGTTCTTACTGACTTGTTACTTGTTGGGTGCTCTCTTTCTGTTATCATGGGGATCTGTTCTTAGTAAAAGCTCTAGCAGATATGTTTATATATCTATCTCTAAAAAATGGAAAAGACTGTGAATTTAGGCAGTAAATAAATTTGGAGCAGGAGTAGAACCCCAGCTGCAGGCTGGAGAAGTCTGCAGATGACTCTTTAGACAAGGATTCTTCTGATACCCTCTCATACTCCACTATATAGCAGCCCTACTTATGTAGAGCTTATTATGTGCCTAAGACCGTTCTCTGTACTTTATATACATCATTTTTTTAAGTCTTCCAACCTTGGTGTAGGTATTCCCCCCCTTTTATAGATGGGAAAAGTGCAGTCCACAGTGGTTAAGTGACTTGCCCAAAGTCACGCACCTAGTCAGGGACAAAGCCAGGATTCAAACCAACCTGGCTGCAAGGTGTATGCTCTTAACCACTGCTCCCCATTCGTTCTCTCTTGCCATGGACAAGGAGGGCACTGATGCCTAACCCAAAAAGAATAAGAGAAGTCTAGATTCACTGGAAATATTCTGAGTGCCAGCTGAGTTCTGAGTAAATTATATGTATATTTCACTTTTCAGTATTTCAGATTTCTTTGAAAAATTTTAGACATATGAAGAAGTTACAGTAATGGTACAAAGAATTTCTGAATACTCTTCACAACACTAATTCACCAAATACTAACATTTTACCAGACTTCTTTTTTTCTCTCTGAACATATCCATCTATCTATCTATGTATCCATCTGTCATCTAGCTCCATATCTTTGTCTATGTATCAACCTACCTGCTATTTATCATCTCTCTGCCTATTATCTATCATCCATCTATATCTCACATACACATATTTTTTTTCTGAAACACTTGATAATAAGTTGCAAACATGATGCCTCTTTAACTCTAAATTTTTCAGTGTGTATTTCCTAAAACAAGACCATTCTCTTCCATGACTAGCACAATGACCCCTATTAGAAAATTAACACTGATACAGTTATACTAACTGCAATACAGATCTCAGAGTTTTCAGCTGTATAACTTACTTTCTATTTTTGGTCCAAATTCAATCCAAGATCATACACTACACGTATTTGTCATGCCTTTTTAGTTTCCTTTAAGCTACAATGGATCCTCCTTATTTGTTTTCTTTCATGTCTGTGTTCATTTCCCACTCTGCTGTGGTAACAGTTTACCACAAAATTAGTGACTTTAACAACCAAGTGTATTGTCTTGTAGTCGTGTGGGTCAGAAGTCTGACATGATCTCCCTGGGCTAGCATCAAGGTGTCAGCAGGGCTGTGTTCCCTTCTGGAGGCTCTAAGGCATAACTTGTTTTCTTGCCTTTTCTAGCTTCTGGACACCTGCATTCCTTGAATGTGGTTCCTTCCTCTGTCTGCAAAGCCAGTAATGGCCAATTGGGTTGAGTCCCTCTTGGATGGCTGCATCTCTCTGATGTGTCAGTCGTCATCACACCGGCGCACACCTCGGGCAGGCAGTCTCTGCTTGCAGGCCCCACGTGATTACATTAGGACCACCGCGTTCATCTAGGATAATTGCCATACCTGGAGAAACCCTTTGGCCAGGTATTTTTTTGGGGGGCGGGCGGGAGGATTTGGGTTGAAGCATACAGGCCGGATGTTTGCAGTCTGTCTCTTGTTTGGGTTTGTCCGGTGTGTCCATCAGACTAGACAGAGATCGTGAGATTCTGGTGGGCGGCTGCGCTCTGCGTCCTCAGTCCTGTTCACTGGGCGGCACGTGATACAGGTCTGTCCCATTCCTGGTGACGCTGTAGCTGTTGGTGGCTTCACCAGGGTGGCGTCTTCTTGTTTCTTCTCTGTGAAGCCACTGTTTTCCCCTGTGTGTTTAAAAAGCATCTCCTGGGCAGCTTCTTTGAGACTATGTAAATATGCTGTTTCTTATCATCCTTTTAGTCACTGACCTTAGCATCTTGGTTGATGACTCCTCACTTGAGACAGTTACTACTGTGATGGTTTCCAAATGGGTACATTGCCTCATTCAGTATTTACAGCCATGACCTGGGGAATGCTACCATCCTTTACATTAGCTGTGGAGAAATAGGCTTCTATAAACTAGCTTTCCCAAGGTCCCACAGCTAACAAATGTAAAATGTATGGTGGGACTGCAATGTGGAATCGCAGGGCACTTTTACTCACTTTCCTGGGTAGAAAGGTGGTTAGCAAGATACATGTTAGCTATTCTTAGAGAAAAAAATTTAAAAGGTCGATGGACTTCATTTGATGTAATGCTACATCAAGTTTGAGCCATTTATTTTTTGGGGAAAAAACTCTCACAATGACACGTTATAGGAACAGAGCAGTGGAAATAAAGTCGTTCTCCAAACTGCTAACTCTGAGGAGGGTCTTTCTCATGGAAAAGCACTCAGCGCTTCATCTACGGCTCTGCCCAGGGATCCTTGTACCTCTGACCTTGGGTTCCAAGCAGGGCTGTATTATCCAGGAGCCCTGTTTGAAAGCGGCCCTTCTGCTGCTTTTGGTAATGAAACCCCTCTGGAAGGGTGCCAGCATGGGCTGAGGTTAGATTGGGTTTCCCACTCCAGCGGGATGATGCCCCAAAGCCCCAGTGAATTTGTATTAAGCCCCCGATTATCTTTCCCCACTGAGCTCCTTTAACTGCTCTCAGCCAAACAAGGAGACATGACAAGTAGAAAAAGCCACTTGGTGGGGTTTTCATGGCCAAGAACCTGAGGCCCAAGTGAGCCCAGTTCCGGCTGCTGCTGTCTGGAGGTGCCTCCGAGGCAGGCTTGCTCAGCCGTGGAGAAGGGACTGTCACTGCCGGGGAATGGCTCGAACCGTCGAGCAGGACTGGCCCTGAGCGCCCTGCAGGCATTTGACAGCAAAAGAAATTTATGACCTCTGCTCTCTCCTGGTTCTGTTCTGACTCTGACCCTAATCAGGAGCTCCTCACGCAAACAGGGATAATTAGAAACAGGTGATACTGGGATTGCGCCTGGAGAGTTCCGACTGCTGGGCTGTGGGTTTTCTGTTTCCCACATGAGACTGGGAATTAGGAGCTCAGAATTCGCTCGTCGCTAATTCTGTGCAGCGGGTCAAGTCCTCTTTACCGAGCTTTAACTTTCCCACTAGGGAATAGTATTTTATTTCCTTGTGGAAATGTACGAGTGCATCAGGGCTAATATGTTTGTGATATTCGCTGAGCAGCCCAGAGCAAGGGGCTACTGTGTGAACCCAGCAGCCCTGTGTCTGCAGAACACACGGCTCCACTGGTAGCACAGCCTCACGCAGGAGACACCTGTCTGCTCCTGATTCCACATCCTGGTAGACCCGGGTCTCTGTGCTGGAAGAGGAAACTTCTGATTCCACGTCCTGGTAGACCCGGGCCTCTGTGCTGGAAGAGAAAACTTCTGATTCCACGTCCTGGTAGACCCGGGCCTCTGTGCTGGAAGAGAAAACTTCTGATTCCATGTCCTGGTCGATCCCGGGTCTCTGTGCTGGAAGAGAAAACTTCTGATTCCATGTACTGGTAGACCCGGGTCTCTCTGCTGGAAGAGAAAACTTCTGATTCCATGTCCTGGTAGATCCCGGGTCTCTGTGCTGGAAGAGAAAACTTCTGATTCCATGAACTGGTAGATCCGGGTCTCTGTGCTAGAAGAGAAAACTTCTGATTCCACGTCCTGGTAGATCCGGGTCTCTGTGCTAGAAGAGGAAACTTCTGATTCCACATCCTGGTCAATCCTGGGTCTCTGTGCTGGAAGAGAAAACTTCTGATTCCATGAACTGGTAGATCCGGGTCTCTGTGCTGGAAGAGAAAACTTCTGATTCCATGTCCTGGTCGATCCCGGGTCTCTGTGCTGGAAGAGAAAACTTCTGATTCCATGAACTGGTAGATCCCGGGTCTCTGTGCTGGAAGAGAAAACTTCTGATTCCATGTCCTGGTAGATCCCAGGTCTCTATGCTGAAAGAGAAAACTGACTGGATTGTATATGAACTTGGTTAGAAGAAACACCACAAACCACAAAGGTGACTGACTCATTTCTAGCTGCCTTTGACAAGTGATTTCCTAAGATGAAGTGGATGTTCCCAGAAGTAACATGAAACCTAAGGCTCACGTGTAGAGCTTCGTGCAAGCAAGGGCTGGGTGTCACTTAGAGGACATTTAAGAATAGCTTGAGTGCCTTTGGCTCTACTGTATTCAGGGTTCTCCAGAAGGACCATTCTTTTAATTTTCCTGAGAAGCAAACGGCACAGCTTTTCTTAATAATGCACTCCCTTACCTTTGAGTTATTTGCAGGTGGCACTTCTTACCTTTGTATCACCTGGGTCCGGTTCAGTTCCTGGCCTGTAGTGTTTAATAAATGCCCATTGAATGAATATGCAAGCAATCACAGTTCCTCCCCTAGATAAGTGAAAACCATGTTAGTCGCTAAGTCGTGTCTGACTCTTTGCACCCTCTTGGACTGTAGCCCGCTAGGCTCCTCTGTCCACGGGATTCTCCAGGCAAGAATACTGGAGTGGATTGCCTTTCCCTTCTCCAGGGGACCTTCCCGACCCAGGGATTGAACCTGGGTCTCCTACATGGCAGGCAGATTCTTTACCTTCTGAGCCACCAGGGAAGCCCCTCCCTCCATTAGATAAGCTCTTATTTATTAACCTTAATGTCTCCTCTCACAAATGACATCCTTATTTTCTCCTACTCAATTGGATATTGAGTAGAGTGGTTCTCAGTGTAGAGGGTAGTGCTGTTATCGCTTCTCTGCCCACAGGCTTTCTTGCTCTAAAAGGCCATGTCCCAGTAGATCATTCACTGCTTTTGGCCTGGGATGATCCAGCAGGGGTAGGAGGCTCCTGGCTCCGGGCTGTCTGGGGACTTCAGTCTTTTATGGCTCGGTTCTTTTCTGTAGCTTGAGATGATGAAAATGAGAGAGATGGCGGCCAGTGTGCAGGCTTATTGTCGGTGGCTGTCTTGGGGCCCTGGCAAGCTGATGGATGTACCTAGAAAGTGGTCTTCAGGGAGAGGAGAGGGGACAGGCATGAGATTGGAAGGGGATGCGAGTCGTGGGGGCCCCAAGAGGTGGCGAGAGTGGCCTTATTCCCAAGGATACGATGAGTCCAACTGCACGCGGTCTCTTGGCTTCTGAGAGACATTTCTGCAACCTTACTTTAAATTCTCTCCCTTGTCCTTGGTTTGCTTCAGTGAAAATCACTCTTTGGTGAGAAGGCTCTTACCCTATTCTGTTTCTCTTTCTAAATTGTAAACAAATACTCATCTTGGTCCCTTTAATTGTAAACCATGTAAGCTCATGACCACTGTTTTGAGTTTAAGTAGGCACTTTCTAATACTTTCATGTGTGCTTTTTTCCTTTACTGTAGCTCTCCAGCGTTCTTATTCTTTGTCTCTAATTGGGTATCCTGAACAGAACGTTATATCCGGGTGGTGCTAGTGGTAAAGAACCCACCTGCCAGTGCAGGAGACATAAGAGACTCGGGTTCGATTCCCGGGTCGGAAAAATCCCCTGGAGGAGGAAATGGCAACCCACTCCAGTGTTCTTGCCTGGAGAATCCCATGGACAAAGCAGTCTGGTGGTCTATAGTCCATTGGGTCAACAAAGAGTCAGACATCATTGAAGCAAATTAGCACACACATATACAAGCTTTCATTTGGTTTGTATTTTTCTGATGTATCCTTTCTCTGTTCTTACATTTCTAACCTTTCTGTAATATTATGTTCTAAGCATAACTAGTATAAAAATATATATAGCCAGATTTTGATTTTTTTTTTCTTGGGCAGTTACTTTATTTCTCTGAGTCTCACTGTCTTTTTAAAAAAATTATTTATTTTTAGTTGGAGGATAATTGCTTTGCAATATTGGTTTCTGCCATACATCGGTATGAATCAGTCATGAGTATACGTATGTCCCCTCCCTCTTGAACTTCCCTCCCACCTCCCACCCCACCCCACCCCTCTAGGCTGTCACAGAACAGTGGTTTGGGCTCCCTGAATCATAACAGTGAATTCCCACCAGCTACCTAGTTCACATGTGGTAATATATGTTTCAATGCTACTCTGTCAATTCATCGCACCCTCTCCACCCCCTCCTATTTCCACAAGTCTGTTCCCTATGTCTGTGTCTCCATTGCCACCCTGCAGATGGGTTCATCAGGCACATGTCTCTAAATTCTAGGTCACATGCATGTCTTTGGTGGGGTTATCTGTGGATTTCTCTGTGGCCTGAGTTTGGGATGCACTCCTTCAGGGTAGTTTTGAGTCTTCTTCTGCCAGACACCCTAAAGATATTAGCATTTTGGAAACATTTTCACCTTAATTTTTTGACCTGAAGGTTTCTGGACCATGTAAACCTATAAATTTAAGCCAAAAACTAGAGTGAGAAGTGGGTCCACTACCCCCCGCCCCCCAAAAAAAAAAATTTCAGCATAGTCTTTTTCCAGCCAAAGCTCAGGCCAATAATTAAAAACTTCCTTGATATTTCTCTGGGCCAGTGGATGAATTTCCCCCTGCCCTCCGATTCATCCTTTCATTGGGAATGTAGTTGTTTGAAAGTCTTGGCTTCATTTATGGGTCTCAGTTCTAACTTTCAGTCTTTTTGGGGCTAAGGTCTTGATGTCTATGCCTATGAGACGTTTTAACCCAAGTCTTTTGGTTCAGTTGGAGCCTCTCCCGCTTCAACATAGCTGACCTTAACTTTCTGATTTCTAATTCCTAATTCTTTACTAGCCCTTGGGGAGTTGCTTTACTTCACTGTAAATTCAGTTATCCTTTTAATAGACTATTTGCTATGCTTCATCTGTAATTCAGAAGATTTTTTAAAGTGGAAGGTTTTCAGGTTGTTTATTCCATCTCACAGCTAGACATAGAATTATTACCATTGTTTCTCAGGCATCAGTGTTGAACCCCTGTCTTACAGTGTCATTTAGGCTAGAGAGAAATGTTTGGTAAATAAAGTCCAAAGTCCTGTTATTATCAGTCAGTTCTATAGAAATTACTGTGTATGAAGAGTGAAACCTCCCCAGATTAGTTATTTATGTATAATCTTAAGAGTGTGCTTTGGTATTCTTACTATTCTTTTTGACTGGAGATATGGAGGTGTCATGATAAAATAGTGATTTCAATAAATCATAGTCAAGACATGCAGCCAGTGTATGGCGTAAATCTTGTCTGTATACAACATGATACAAATATATTTCAATGTTGCTAGTTATTTTGAGATATGATGTAACTTTCTGGGGATACTTTCCTGAAGTGTGTTCCTTAGTATTCTGGTTCCTCAAGATATTTTACCAAAAAAGTTTCTATTGGTAAATACATTTGGAAATTCCTACATCCTATACCTCCTTTTGGTGAGGTTAAACATGCCAGCAAAGGAAACTCACTGATGAATCTTGAGGTAAAGAAACCAATTTGAACTTTTTAACCCAATGTATTCCAAATCTGCTGGACTAAAAAACAAAAACTTTATTGGTTTAATTAACACTTTTTTAGTATTCTATTTTCTAAAACTCGACTTGGGAAATGCTGTCCTATTGGGCATATGCTTTTGTAAAGGTAATATTTAAATATTTACTTTAATTTCCAAAATAAGGAACATTTCATTTACTGTTATGCTATAAACATATTAATATGTTTAGTATTGACATTAATTTATTAATATTAATTAAATATTAATATCAATACATATTAATATGTTTATAGCATAACATATTAAATTAATATGTAAAAGCAAATGGAAAAATCCCTCAAAAGAAAATACAATTTAAAAAAATTTATAAAATTTAAATACAATTTAAAATTTAAATAAATTTAAATTTAAAATTTAAACAAAATTTAAAATACAATTAAAAAACATGACTATGTTTATAGCATAACAAATTAATATGTAAAATTAAATGGAAAAATCCCTCAAAAGAAAATACAATTTAAAAAAATCTGTAGAAGTACTCAAATTTATTAAATAAATAGTTTTTAAAGTGAATATCTAAATGTTCACATATTGGTAGGAAAAAACATTCCAAGAATGAGTTCCATTTTTTAAAATTAAAAATAATGTTTGAGGTTTAATAGGATCGTGTTTAGAACAATTTTATACTGAGCATTATAGTATTATATTACTCAGTGTAGGGGGAGATTAGCATAAAGTGGGTTTGGCTTGTATTTCTAATAATAACATCTGAACCAAGAGAGTTTGTAATGGCTGGGACCTCATTATTATTCTGTGTGTCTTTTACATAGCCCCATGGCCTGAGTTCTTTGGGAAGCATGATAGAAAAACTCTAGGGATGTATGTATGTTTTCATCAATCTAGATCTAATGTTATTGTTTAGTCACTAAGTCTTGTCCGACTCTTTGTGACCCAGTGGACTATAGCTCTCCAGGATCTTCTGTCCATGGGATTTCCCAGGCAAGAATACTGGAGTGGGTTGCCATTTCCTTCTCCAGGGGATCTTTTCAACCCAGGGATCGAACCTGTGTCTCCTGCATTGGCAGGCGGGTTCTTTACGGCTGAGCCAGCAGGGAAGCCCTACTATCATCTATCAGTTAGCACATGGGAAGAATTGTGCTTAACATTCTGCCATCTCTTGAGTTTCACGCGAAGCCCCAAAGGCTGAGAACAAATATTAGCTGTCATGTGCACCCACATTCTAAAATGAGGTGCTAGATGGCCTAAGTAGGACTTGCAAAGGGAGTGTGAACGTACAGGTCCTGCCAGCCCTGGCCCCCTGCACACCTGCTTCAGCTGCCCGAGGGGAGTGGAAGTTAACTGGGAGGGGTCTTGGTCAGGGTTCATTCAGAGGAGCAGAGCTGCTGTGAGGGCCCTAGGGGTTTATTACGGGCTGATGGATGTAGCTTGGGAGGCCCCGGGGCAGCCTCCGCGTGCTTGCTCCTTACCTGCCCGTGGGCCTGGCATTACGGAGGATCTGCTGGGCAGCAGCTGTTGCAGTGTGGATGTGGATGAGAACCAGGAGGCAATGAAGCCCTCAGGATGAACTGGGACGCCCCCCACCCCACCCCCACCACAAGGAAAACTCAATCTGCCGAACCAGTTCGATGTGCCTGGCTCCCCAAGTCCAGCTCAGAGCAGGAAAAGGGAGTGCCCTCTGCCTTGGAGCAGCATGCCTGCTGGTCCCAGGGGACCAGAGGAGCTGCACATGTGGGTCTCACCCCTTAGCAGTTAGGGAGGCCACAGACCAGCGAGCTGCCTACATGTGCAGCCAGGCTGTCTTCAGGGCCCAAAAATGATGGTTTCCACTTCTCTTCCACCTTCTGTGTCTCGTACCAGTTTTGTCTTGTAGCCAACTCTAGCCCAGAACCACAGAGGGAGGGGAATTCTGGAAAAGACAGTTCAAGAAGCCCAAGGTTGCTGATGAGGAATTGTTTGGGGAGAAGGTCAGTGTGCTGTGTCCCCAACCTGTCACACGGGCGCTTCCCCACACCGCTAGCCATGTTGGGGTGGGGGATACTTCAGGAGAATCACAGGGCTTGATGGGTATTGCCTGGAGCTTGGGGACGCAGGAACTGAATGTCTGCCAGGGGAAGGTTGAGGCGTGATGTGTGGTTGCCCATCACAGGCACGGGGCTGCTCGGAATAGTCTGCCAAGTGCCCTGAGGGCCAGAAGAGAGCTGGCACCGAGTGACAGTCAATAAATATTTGGTGACTGAGTGAAACTATTTCATTTACATATATGTAATACATGATTTAGTCAGTTATTTTCCCAATATCCAAATTTTCCTTCTTCTTTAAAAGCAGAATCCTAATTTTACTTGTAATGGCAATGCACTCAGTAGAAAGG
This sequence comes from Dama dama, assembly GCF_033118175.1. Classification (NCBI taxonomy): domain Eukaryota; kingdom Metazoa; phylum Chordata; class Mammalia; order Artiodactyla; family Cervidae; genus Dama; species Dama dama. Next base: position 47,306,435 of record NC_083706.1, on the reverse strand, counting down.
CCAGATTGCTTTCCCTTGTAGTCAGGTATGATCGTATGGCTAAGTGTTGACCCTATATGCATTTATCATACGAGCTTCTTTGGTGGCTCAGACGGTAAAGAATCAGCCTGTGATGCGGGAGACTTGGGTTCCATCCCTGGGTTGGGAAGCTCTCCAGGAAGAGGGCATGGCAACCCACTCCAGTAATCTTGCCTGGAGAATCCCCATGGACAGAGGAGTCTAGCAGGCTACAGTCCATGGGGTCGCAAAGCGTCGGACACAACCAAGCCCAGCACAGCACATATTTATCATATAGAAAGTTACAAGGATACTTCCCAGAAGGCTACTTAGGGCGAGCTGACTCAGCTAGAGGAGGTCTCTTTTAGCTTTTACGCATGGACATGATGCCTGGAGGTCCAGCAGCCGTTTTGGATCATGAGATAACACTGAGTGGAAAAGTAGAACAGTATTGGTTGGTTCTTCTGTCCCCCTGGCTTCAGCAGTATGACGAGCATCATCCTGGCCATTTTGTTCACAATGCTTAACCCAATAAGAGAGTGGAACAACTGTGGCATGGGGATGCTGATATGAAAGGAGGGAGTATTGAAGAATGCTTTGTGAAAACAGTATTTTAAAAATTGAAATACCATTGAGTAAGTTTAAAGTGTACACCATGTTGATTTAATACATTTTTATAGTACAATATGATTACCACATAAGGTTAACTAACAACTCCATCACGTAATTCTCATTTCTTCTTTGTGGTGGGGACAATTAAGATCTAGTTCCTTTAACTTTGAAGCTTATGACACAGTATTGCTGACTTTAAGGACCAGTATTTTTTGAGGGGAGACATATGGTACACTGCCATGTCAGCTGGCCTCAGTTAAGTCAGGAGCAAGGTAAAAGACTAAAAAGCTGCACTGTGCATTTGACATTCTGCCTCTCCAGAAAGTTAAAGAGAATAATCGTAAGAGAGACTAGAAAATATAGGCTGTAAAGTGTCACATGTAATCTAGGCCTTGGGCCGTTGCTTCTCCCAGACCACTAATAACCTGTGTGGAAGGGACAGGCTGTTCTTAGTTCCAGTTCAGCCAGAACATGTAGTAAGTACCAAGAGATGATATCACTAATGGTGCTTACATTCACAAAAATACAACCCTTCTTTTTTTTTTTTAAATGAACATTTGTCTGACTCAGCCTTTGAAGGGAAGAAGTTCAAGTTGTAGCTTTTCTCCGTGTCTTTATGTCTGTGTCTCTCAGTGTATCCTTCTCTGTATCCTTGTGTTTTGTCCCAGTTATGTATGACTGTTTTGGCACATCTCTCTGAGTGTGTGTGTGTGTGTGTGTGTGTGTGTGTGTGTGAAAGAGAGGGAGAGGGACACAGAGATGGGGAAAGATGGGGAGAGAGAGAGTGGGGAAGCAAGAGGAGACTGCCTCAGCAGCTGACTTTCAACTCCTTCATTTTTCTCCCTCTCTTTCTGGCTTTTCATTTCCTTCTTCTTCTTTCTTTCCTTTGACTTGATCTCCATATCTGCCCTGTGAAAGGACTGAACCACATTGGGGTTTCCATGTATTTTTGATTCCTCTCCTCAGATCCTGGGCCCTTGGTAGACAAGCTGTTCCTCTCTTGGTCGTCCGGCCCAGTGGAGGAGAATGAGAGGGCATCAGCGGGCCTGACCGGCACCCAGTTCAACGGGCTTATCTGGCTGATGCTCCTAAAATCTCATCTCCATTTTAAAAATGGCTCCAGTGGAGCTCCTCATCTGTGTTCTTGAGATGATGTGCGCTTGCTCAGTGTCAGTTTCCAGTAGGTATCAGTGAGGTGTTAGTGGTGAGAGTCTTGAGCACAGCCTCCCCTGAGGGCCTCCCTTCCTCACTGAGTTCCATGGGATTTGAGGACCTGTAGTAAGCATGTGTGTAAGTCTGTAAGTCTCAGGGCCCAGCTTCACTCCCTGCCAAATATTTCCACAGGTGCCCGCATCTTTAACAGAGCTGACCTCGAGGACAAGAGGGATGGGAAATAGGGAGATGTGTGCGTAATTCCGGAGGGGAGAGGCGGCCAGCCCGGCTGTAATAAAGCTGTCTGTTAGGAAGTTATCTTTCATATGCAATTGCTTCCCCTAAGCTCTTAAGCACATTAACTGCACCTGTAATTATACACACCTCAGAAAATGCATAAAAGCTGCCTTCTTTGCCAGACTAAATAAAACTGCAGTCTCCTTCATATCCTCTACTGCCTACTGTACCTTAACGTTGGGGGGGAAAAAAGGAAAGAGAAATGAAGGAAAAGAGAAGAAGTAATTGCCCATTAGAGAGTTGCTCATAAGTGAACTTTGCCTCTCGTTTCCAGCATTAATTTTGCTCTGTGTGAACTGCACCTGACACCGTTCCGAGGGCCCTAGAGTCCTGGCCACTCTTGCTGGCCTGCACAGCTCCTTGCTGTCCATTTGCCTTTCAGACAGTGTGGGAGACAACAACAACAACATTTGCTGTGACGCAGGATAGCTTTGCATCAGGGTGGAAAAGCACATATGATTTTCACTGAGAGTCTATCTTGTCTTTTCCACTGACCTAGTTTCCAGCATTTGACTATTTTGCACCATTCGGTCCTAATGAGCCTAAAACCCCTGCTAAGATCTCCCTTTATGCCATACCGATCACCTCCTCCCCACCGGTAGCTCTTTCTCAGGTATTTTTGGGGGCTGGAGGGAAAAGACAAATTCCCTGAATCTGGACTCTTCAGGCGTAATCTCTCCTGGCTGGGGTTTCTCTGTCTACAGCAGGGCATAGCCACGGAGACAAATCTGGCCCAGTTGCCAGACACACTTCTCACATTAGCGGGAAGAAGATAATGGGCGATGACTTACCATCGCCTACTTTCAAAAACTACTTTAATGTAAACCATTCCTTGTACAGTGTCAGTAGAATTAATTGGCTGGTAATCCACAGGAGACGTTCGGGTCGCCTACAGTTTATTTTATGAGTCCTCCAGGATCAATTTCATGTTTGAATGACTATTCCTATCATATATTTACATACACAGTTGTCCTTTGTGTTCAGAGATGACGTGGTTGCCTTTTTACTCCGTGGGCATATTCTTTCTGGAAGAGAAAGGCAAAAGTGTTACCTGAAGCTCTTTAGGAAATTAGCAAACATTTATCCAGCAAATACGTGGAGATCAGCTGTGGAAGGCGTGTAAGAGACATAAAAAGGCAAAGTGTCTGACCTCATGAATCTTATAATCTTCTTGTGGGGGAGAAGTGCGCTCCCACATCCACACACACACACACAAATGAGACAAACTGGGAGCAGCTGCAGACAGCGTGATAACGAGTGTTGGATGATGACATTGGCATTGAAGTCGAGTCCTGTTGGGCTGCCAGACAGGTGTGGTGACCAGGGACAGTGGCGCGAACTTCCTGGAGGGAAGTTGCAGGTTGACCTCTTGAAGACGATGTCGATTCTTCATCTCCTGTTGAACTATCACAGGACCTTTCTCCAGCTGATCTGGGAAGTGGGTTGAGGGACAAGGTCAGGGTACTGAGGGCATCAATTGCACGAGGAGTGTGAAGTTACTGTAACTTACAGTGGGACGTAACTGTATGAGGAGTGTGAAATTAATTGGGCTTCGCTGGTGTCTCAGAAGGTGAAGAATCCACCTGCAATGCAGGAGACCTGGGTTCGATCCCTGGATCGGGAAGATCCCTTGGAGAAGGGAGTGACAACCCACTCCAGTATTCTTGCCTCGAGAATCTCCGCGGACAGAGGAACCTGGCGGACTATGGGATCACAAAGAGTCAGGCACGACTGAGCAACTAAGCCCAGAGAGGAGTGAAAAAGACCAGGAAGGCCAGAGGAGGTAGGGGTGAAGGGAGGGAAGGAGGAAGGAGGCAGTGTAGGCTGGGGAGCGCTGGGGGAGCGATGCGGGGTTGGGGGAGTGGCTCTGCAGGGTGAAGACGTCTGGGGGGTGAGGGGAAGCGGGAAATGTGATTTGGGGGAAGTTTGCTTCTTGTATGTCATGTGAGGCTCCCTTTGGGGACTCCTTTAGAGTCACCAGTATAAGCGCGGCTTTGCAAGGATTTTCGGAGTCCCGTTTAATGTTTCTTCACGGTGCGTGTGGCAGAGTGCCAGGTTAGCCATGGAAAGAAGGGAGGCTGCTGTTGAGACATGGCTGCATTAGAAGGAGAAGCTATTTTATTTGTATTTGAGCTGAGAAAAAAGGGAGTGAAATGAAGTCCTTAGAGTTTTGATGACATGATGGGTTTCCCATTCCACTTGGCTGTTTTGTTTGTTGTTAGGGATGCAGATGTGTTTGCAGGCCCATCATCACTCATTCATTCACTCACTGTGTATTTATCGAGGGCCTTTGGTGTGACAGCTCCTGTTCTGGGTACTGGCTATACAGAGTGGAGCAGAAGAGGTGAAATCCTGGGTCTCACAGAGCTCACATTCTAGTGAAGGTTTTCAGTGTGGGAGTTGGAAGCAAGTGTTTTTCTGCTTTGGTAGATCTTGAGATCTTTCAAATATGACTCAAACCTCATGTCTGCTGTTGACAAATTTAATCAGCGCTCGAGCAAACAAAATCTTGTGCAGCAGTTCTGAAATGCAGGTCTGCAGGTGGGTGTTGGTCTCTCTCTGCTGCAAAGTCATCTGAGATGCCTTTTAAAAATGTAGAAACCTGGCTCTGCGGTTTCTTCTGAATCAGTCACAGAGCCTGATTCAGAAGATCTAAGGTAGGGCCAGAGAATGTGTATTTAAAAATTTCCCAAATGATTCTTTTGTACAATAAGCTTTGACTACATGCATAATTCTGAAATCTACATTTGATAAAGTTGTACTCTCATCCTGTTCTCAGGCCCAGCCCCTTTCCTCCTGAGTTATACGTGCACATAATACACACACACACACACACACACACACACACATGCACACACACACACGCATTTCTATAACCTTACATGTATAGAGTTATAGTATTGCTTTATGGGCTTATTGTTTTATATAAATGGGATTGTTCTTTCCACGTGATCAATTTCTCAGCCTCTGCTTTTCCTTGTTCTCTTTTTAAGGTAATGTCCAGGTGTATGAGTGGACACATGTCTTATTCCGTGTTAGAGCAGCTGGGAAGAGCTGGGGTCTTTGGGAGCAGTATCTTTGCTTCTGGCACCGGGCCAGCGGCCCTGTGGCAGGTGGCGGCAGCTTGTCCTTGGTTGCACAGTGATGTCTGTGGTGGGGACAGCTTCACCTGGGGGACTTTCCTCCCTGACTTGGGAGGCGCTCAGCTGCATCCTCCGTCCGGCCTGCTGTGGGCCACCTCCTCCCACTTCTCACACTCCACACATGGCTCATCCTCTCTCAGCTTGGAGCCTCTCTACCAAAACTCCAAACTGCCCCTGATGCCTAACCGGGGAAGTTAAGGAATACAGACAACCTTTCCTAAGACAGTACCCTATTCTTTAAGGTAGTTTCTTGAAGAAGAATCCTTACTGCATATTAAAAGCCATGGTCTTTCCCTTGGCATTCTTTTGGTACCAAATCCTAACCATCCTCCAGGCAGACAGATGCTTCAGATGGAGTAGGCTAGGGGGAGGTATGTGCTTAGAAAGGTGGAAAGAAAAGTGCATGACTCATTTTAAAATATTGCCCCTGTTTGTCTCAGAAGTATGTTGTCTGGCTGTTTGTCCCTGGGTCCTGTGACTGACAGTGAACATGCAGCCAGTGTTGACTGCGCCCTGCACTCTTTTCAAATGAACATGTGAAGTGACAGTCGCTCAGTCGTGTCTGACTCTTGCTTCACCGTGGACTATACAGTCCATGGAATTCTCCAGGCCAGAATACTGGAGTGGGTAGCCTTTCCCTTCTCCAGGGGATCTTCCCAACCCAGGGATCGAACCCAGGTCTCCTGGCTCGCAGGCGGATTCTTTACCAGCTGAGCCACAAGGGAAGCCCTCAAATGAACATATTTGAATGTAATTCTTGGCCAAAGATTAGGAGACACTCCCCTCTCCTAGCCAGGCCCTAAATTAATTAATCTGTTCTTTTTATAGTTTAATAAGGAAATGATTCATAAACCCCAAAGGCTGACACAAGTGAAAAATCCTTTCCAACAGTTCCCTTTACTTTCTGCTTAGGAAAATGTGGAGTAATTGTGGTGAACATACCATAAGGTGATTCCCGGTGAGTCACTTTTTTGCATAATTGCCTGCCCTCAAGTGTTCGTTGAAACCATGACTTTCTTCTGGTCTACAACATGTAACAAAGGAGAAGAGCTGTCACTCCTGTGGTTATGTTATATAGCAAAGATGGACAGGTTTTTAATTAAAGTCCCAAATCTGTTGATTTTGAGTTAATAAAAAAGATTATCCTGGGTGGGCCTGACCTAATCAGGCGAAAGTCCTTGAAGAAGGGTCTAGGACCCTTCCTGAGGTCAGAGACTCTTTCTCCTTCTCACTTTGAAGAAGCAAGTGCCTATGAATTCCACAGCCTCAAGGAGACTAGTTCTGACAGCAACCTGGGGACACTTGGAAGTAAATCTTCTGCTAGGCGAGCCTCTGATGAAATGTACCACAGTTGACACTTTGATTGCCATCTTGTTGGACCCTGAGCAGAGGAACCAGCTACACTTTGGTGTACTTCTGACGTAGAGGAATTGTGATGTAATACGTGTGTGTTGTTTGAAGCCACTACGTTTGTGCTAATTTGTTAGGCAGCAGTGGAAAACCAACGTAGTAATAACTAGTTGCAGCCCATCCTGGTTTCTCAGCCCTCTCTTGGTGAGGTTCCTCTCTCTTTCACTCATTTCCTTCCTTTTTCCCCCTTTCATCTGTTCTCTCTTTTCAAAAGCCTCGACAGAGTCGATTTCCCTCCCTAGGATGGGGAAGAGGAGACGCGAAGTTCTGTGGATAGAACCTGGTCACTGTGGTGAGATGAATTCACTTAAAGAAAAAACAGACTTTATTTTTTAGAGTAGTTTGAGGGTCACAGCAAAACTGAGCAGAAAGTACAGATTTCTCATACACTCCCTGCCCCACACGTGCAGAGCCTCCCGCACTATTAATATCCCCTACTTGAGTGGTGCATTTGTTACAGCTGATGAACTTAGAGCGACATGTGATTTTCACCCCAAGTCCATGGTTTCCATTAAGGTTCAGTCTTGGTATTATTCATTCTGTGGTTTGTGTAGGTCTTGACAATCATAAAATGATGTTTATCTACTAGTGTAGTATCATACAGGGTATTCACTGCCCTAAAAATCCTCTGTACTCCTCCTGTTCATTCCTCCCTCCAACCAAACCCTGGAAACCACAAATCTTGTTTATTTATTTACTGTTTCCATAGTTTTGCCTTTTCCAGAATGTCATGTAGTTGAAATCATACAGTACGTACTCTTTTCAGATTGGTTCCTTTCACTTAGTATATACGTTTAAGTTTCCTCTGTGTCTTTTTATGGCTTAAGAGTTCATTTCTTTTTTGTAGTGGTGAATGATATTCCATTTTCTGGATGTACCACGGTTTATTTATCCATTCACTTCCTAAGAGACATTTCAGTTACCTCCAAGTTTTGGCAGTTATGAATAAAGCTATTGGGGCTTCCCTGGTGGTCCAGTGGTTAAGACTGTGCTTCCACTTCAGGGAGCATGGGTTTGATTTCTGGTTGGGGAACTAAGATCCTCTCAAGCTACGTGGTGTGACCAAAGGAAAAAAAAATCCCAAAACAAACAAAACAACTAAGACAGACACACTTTGGGGTTGAATAAAGCTGTTATAAATATCTATGTACAGGTTTTGGTGTAGGCATATGTTTTAACATCATTTAGGCACATACCAAGGAGTGATATTGCTGGATCATATGATAAGAATATGTCTAGCTTTGTTCAGAAACTGCCTAATTCCTCTGTGATAGTGGTGTCTTGTTGTTGATTTAATTTGCGTTTCCCTGAAGCCATGATGTGGAGCATCTTTACCCACTTCTTTCTTTATATCTGAGATGGTTGGCAGTGATGAAAGCCATGTATGACTTTTCCTTTCACCCGTGGGGGCTCTGAGAGGCGGGCTTTCTCTGTTCTCCAGTGAAAATGCTGCAAAGTAGCCAGTGTGCATAAGATCTGTTACAAGAAAGCATGTTAAAAACCTGTGGACTGTCTTCATATCTTATTCCTATTCTTTATTTTAATTTATAGAGATTTTCTTTGGGAAATCAGATGGTCTAGGTCTCACGACTGCAAATGAAGGAGGGGCTGGGGAATGGACAAAGATGCTCTGAGGGTCTCCCACACGGGGATGAGCTAAGGTGACATCTTAGGAAACTGCTTTTGTTACGGGTTTTCTTTTCTAGTGGGTGTGAGGGAACAGATAGGACTTCAGGCTTTGCGTTTATCTGCCAACCCAGTCTCTTCTTGCCCATCAACTTAGTGCCCACGCCAGAGAGCTGGGTCAAATGAGGTAACAGCTCATCCAGTTAGTATCAGAAATCAGCTCAGCTCTCCCTCTGGGCTACAGAAATAGCCTGGACTACTGGCTCGGTTAACTGGTTAACTTGCCCTCGTTAAAGACTAGGGCAAGAAATCACATCCGTTTCCTTTACAAGTGAGATATTCTTCCTCTGTTTTACAGTTTCAAAATTTAGAAGTTACAGAATGTCCAGAGCTCTGGCAATGGTACAATTTAGTAGGCTGCACCATTTCATAGTCTCGCCCTAAAATAACAGTGGTGAAGCCTTGCGACAAATGGTCTAACTCCCGCTCAGATGATGGCCTTGTTACTGGAGACACGAACAGTTGAGGATGGCTGGCTGGCTTTTCTCACTCTTCTCTGAGCACGAAAAGAGACTGCATAATTGGAGGGGTCAGACTTGACAGAAATGTTCTGCAGTGGGGGCACAGCTCACCTGCTTAGTCAGAGCTGGTGGGTCCTGAGGTTTTGCATGTTGCAAGTATATCCTGTGTAAAACTCATAGATCACATATGGGCTTAGACACACATTTTTCTTGCCCGTGAACGTATTTTTGTTTCAGAAGAGCCAGTTAAGCATGGCAGATGGAACAAATGTGTTTTGTAGCCACTTCCTCTGAAAATTACATTAAAATGATAATAAAGGCAGAGAAAGGCTTAGACTCACAGGGCAGAAAGAACCGGGGAGGACATGAGCTACAAGCAACCACATTTTTGGAGGCTCTAAGTCAGATATCTCATGGTCGCTGATTTTTGTGGACATGAGCTGGCCAAGGAAGATACCCAGATGCAGGTGGAGTTGAGCCACAGACCCGAGGAAGCCTCAGAGATCGGAGTTTCCAGCAACTTTCTGGAGGGACAGATGGGGACAAAACCAGGATTGGTTGAAAGTCTTTCTCTGAAGCAGTTCGAACCCTCCCATCACACCCCTTCTCTTCTTCCACAGGGAATCCTGAGCAGGAGGCGAGAGCTCTCTGGTCTCAAGAGGCAAAGTAAGATCTCAGACATGCTCGTGAGTGGGGCGCCAGCTCAGTTGAAGGTGGGGGCCACAGTGCAAATGAGGAAGCCAGCCCAAGTCAGCATACTGACTGTCCTGCAGGGCTCCTCTCCCCCGCTGTGGCAGCGCCATCCAGTGAGAGGTTCTTTCTGGGGGCTGCTCTGCCTCTGATGCTCATTGCCCTGATAATGGGGGGCCCAGGCTTTGGGGTCAGCTCTCATCTTAGCTGTGTATCTGTCTCGCTCTATGATATGATGGATGTTTACGAAATTTGCTGTGGTGATCATTTCATGATATGTAGAAGCCCGATCATTATGCTGTGCACCTTCAACTTCCACAGTGCGTGCTGAGTTACTTCAGTCGTGTCCGATTCTGTGCGACCCCAAGGACTGTCGCCCGCCAGGCTCCTCTGTCCATGGGATTCTCCAAGCAAGAATACTGGAGTGGGTTGTCATGCCTTCCTCCAGGGGATCTTCCCGACCCAGGGATCAAACCTGCATCTCTAGGGTCTCCTGCATTGGCAGGCAGGTTCTTTATCACTAGCATCATTATATCTCAATAAAACTAAAAGAGAAAAGGAAGATGCAACCATTCTGAAAGCCATCTCTCAGTTTTTAGGTCACTGTATTTTCAGTACTCATGCCAGTTATCTATTCTTTTATCTGACTCTTTAAAATTCAGTTCAATAGATAACATACTAAATAATTAAGGGGGCTTTTTCTAACCTCCCCTTACAGCTGTGGTGACCATATTTAAAATGTTAGCCATGGGATAGAGCTGCTTAGATGATTTCCTTTTTAACCAATTTCAAATCAGCTTAATAGCCCTTTTCTTTTAACTCCTTTCTTTCATCTCTACTCAGGTGTGCATCAGTTTCATACCATGAATAATTTCAAAGACGCAGGTTTGATTGGAAAACATCCATAGTGGTCCAGAACATGTCTCCCACACTGCCTGACTGTAGGGGCTCTTCAGACGTTGGTCTCTCACAGGCTCAGTGACATCTCTCTATTAGCGAGTGAACATCGCTTATACCTATATCTTGAGAACGTCAGTCTGAATTAAAATGTGCCAAGTTTCTTAACAGCACCAACAGATTTCCTAATTAACCTATGAATGCTGTCAATCTGTTAATATAGTTCTCTTGTTCTTTTAGGATGAGTTATGTTACATTTCTTTATTGACTCCAGCACTTTCAGAACTGAAGTGCTCCTAAGGGTATTCCAGACTTCCTTTCAAAACTAAAGAAAATATGAGTAGCATGAATTCAATTCACCAAAATGGTTAGAAACTTTTTGGCTTCTAGACTTTCTTCCCAAGCCAGTCGGTTGAACTTCATGCATTGCCCATTCTGCAATGCATTCTGTCCACATCGCTTTCTGCCCTGACAGAATTCCTAGGGTGAGGTGGATTCCTGACGTTGGTCCGAGGAGTCTGAAAACAGTAGCTTTTATGATCCTTAGTCCACTTTCTTGGCAAACTTGCTGCAGTGTGTCCTTTCTAAATGGACTTAAGTGCACAGAATTGGATTAACCGTAATCCTTGCTTCATGCCATAGTCTCCTTACTAATCCTTGTCTGGATGTTATTAATTACTGGGATATAATGGATACCTAAACGTCCACCACCCGACCCCACATATGGAACACTGGTCGTATCTTCAGTCTCCTTAGGTGCTTTCTTCCCATCCTTCCCCCTACATTCCACGTAGTTCTCAAAAAAAGGGAATAGCCTTTTTTCTTCTCCTCCTCCTCCTCCTTTTAAAATCACTCATGTCCCAAGATTCATCTTTGTTGTAGCTTGTAGCTATAGTTAAATTTTCACTGCTGGGTATTGTTCTACTCTAGATATAGTACAATTTATGTATCTGTTTTCCCATCAGTGGGCACAATCTATAACTTTACCATGCCCAACTCTTGGCAAAATTGTGAAGTAGGATGGAGTTTGTCTTTGATGACTTTAGTATATTTTTTCTACCCTTCTTTATCCTCTTCTCAGAAGATCATCTAGGCCTCCTGCCTGTCACCTAGTGATGAGTAATAAATGTTTATTGAATGAAGATTTTAAGTGACAGAGAAGATTGAGGGCAACTCTAGTCAAATGGATGCAACTGCTCTGAGCACTGAGCTGAAGAAGTTTCTGCAGCCTCTTTTCAGCTCAGAGGGAAGACTGCCAAGGTCAGTGACCAGCGTCTGTATCGGAGGCGGCTGGGACGTGGTAGTTTGGGAGCCCCTTCTTGCCACCCCAGGTTCAGTCCCTCATGGACATTTACAGCCAGCTTGGAATCATGGGCATGGGTTAAAAGCAAAAGAGTAAAACTTCCATTGTAGAATACCAGGTTCTAGCTAGGAAGGTCATTTTTTACGAGGGGGAGAAGGTAGTAGTTGGGCTTCGGAGATGGTGTGGTTGGCCATCGGAGTTGGACTCTTGGGGCACGGAGGTGGTCTTTAGCCACGCTGTCTCTCCAGGTCCATTACGGTTGATTTTTCTTTTTTTAAAAATTTCTAACAGGGGGATAATTGCTTTACAATGTTGCTGGTTTCTGCCATACATCAGCATGAATCAGCCGTAGGTTCATATGTCCCTTCCCTCTTGAATCTCCCTCCCACTTCCTACCCCATCCCATAAAGGTTGATTCTGATTTTTATTCTCTGTTAAATATCTAATATAAAATGTGCATGTTTCTGAAGAAAACTGCAAAGGATGTCATTTTTCAGCCTTATGGTTAAATGCATATTTTCTATTTGAATCTTTCACTTATAAAGATTGAATACGATGACACTTAAAATAATGTGTTTTTAAGTTGTCTAGTTGTTTAAATGTAAAGTGCTGAAAAATTAATATGTTTTTGGCTATGGACTCAATGTCCTTTCTTTAAAATTTTTATTTTAATAGATGTTTTGTTCTGGCTCAGGTTTTGATAGCAATATTGGCTTTACTGATACCAATTCCATCTGTAGCTTTGCTTGTGAATGGCATTATCATAAGATAATAGATCTGGAAAGAAACATCAAATATCTTAATTGAGTGTTTCAGATCCGTGGCCCACCTGCATAGAATCACCTAAGAAAACTGCATAAAATATAGATTTCTGGGCTCCGTTCCTGGTCAAATAAATCAAGTTATTAGGGTAGAAGCCCAGTAATCTTCATTTTATAAATCTCCTAGGTGATTCTGATCCATGTGAACATTTGAGAAATGTTAATCCAGTCTAAATTTCACTGTATAGTGAAGATAACAGTAACCCAAGAGGTTAGTGACTTTTCTAGGGTTCAGAACTAACTGGTTCAGAGCTGGGTAGTCACTTGAGGTGAGGTTATGGCAGAAAAATTAACGTATTTATTTTTCAGTTTATAGGTGGGATTTAAAATAGCTTATTCTTAAATAACCCCCAAGCCCCATAGGCTGCAAATATGCCCCAAATGCCTGTTGTTAGGTTAATAGCTTCTTGTTACCCTGAGTATCCTAAAATAGGCAGATATTCTATGTTATTGGAAATCCATGAAAAAATCCTGAGATCCTCTTTAATGACTGTCTAATAATTTGGGGGGTGGGATTCTTTTGGGAACAAAGAAAATAGTCACCATTCTTATAAGATCTCTGAATCTGTTTTCCAAAGATACTTGTGCTTGCAGCATGAGAGAACAGTGATGTCTGCAAACTTCCTTCTTAAAAGTTCTTTGTTTATTAACAGAAAATGTTTTATGATTCAGTTGAAGAACAGGGATTAATTTCTTCTTAACTCCTATCTCTTCCCTAAGCGAAGTACAAAAGGAACTAGAACCTTCTACTCCACCCCACCCGGAACCTTGCCAGGCCAAGTCCATGGACAGCTCCTCTGTGTCTTCCTCCTAAGACTAAGTTAAGCTGCACCAGTTAAAGTCCAGGACAATTTAGACATTTGAAAAAAAAAAAAAACCTGAACAAAACTCTGTCTTTCAGCAGTGTGGGTTGACTTTTGCTTGAAACTATAATGATCAGAGAAAAAGGGAAGTGAAAATCTTTAGTCCAGGTCTTCTAATGCCTTGATTCTTTGCTGTCATTGATATTATTTATAGAGGCAAAGAACTGGATGTCAGCCCTAACTTGGGTTGTGTCTAAAACACCCAGGATCAGTATCACGTTAACACTGTAGCATGAATTAATTTCATAATTTGGTAGGCACTGGTCTGGCCTCCTTAAAATAGCCTGAGTGTGGGCCTGTCATCAGTTTTATATGGTGGACCATAAAGAAGGCTGAGCACCAAAGAATTGATGCTTTCAAATTGTGGTCCTGGAGAAGACTCTTGAGAGCCCCTTGGACTGCAAGAAGATCAAACCAGTCCATCCTAAAGGAAATCAGTCCTGAGTAGTCATTGGAAGGACTGATGCTGAAGCTGAAGCTCCAATACTTTGGCCTCCTGATGCAAAGAACTGACTCATTTGAAAAGACCCTGATGCTGGGAAAGATTGAAGGCAGGAGAAGGGGGTGGCAGAGGATGAGATGGTTGGATGGCATCACCAACTGGATGGACATGAGTTTGAGCAGGCTCCAGGAGTTGGTGATGGACAGGAAAGCCTGGAGTGCTGCAGTCCATGGGGTTGCAAAGAGTTGGACACGACTTAGCGACTGAACAACAGCAGATATGGGCTTATCATCAATTTTAGGAAAACACCGTCAACATCAATCATAAAGTAAACCTGAACTGACCTATGGTCGAGTTGAGTTTACCTGTATTATGGTCATTATTCTGATGCTATTCTGGTTATAAAAGGAGAAAGTTCTTGGTTTCATCATTTAGGAACAAACTCTGAATTATTCATGTACTTTTTGTACCCTCAAAGATTTCAAACCTAAAGTCATTTATATACTTTAATAAATTTTTTCTCAAAGCTGTGTATGTCTTCTTTCACCTGTGTTGTGTGTATCAGTAGTTTGTTATTTTTTGTTCATGGGTAATATTCTGTTTATGAACATGCCATGATGAATTTCAATAGTTGATGGATGTTTGTTTCTAATTTTAGTTACTCTGAGTACAGCTGCTATGGACATTTAAATACAAGTGTTTGTGTGGTCCAGGTTTTCATTTCCATTGGGTACCAATCTAGGATTAGTATTGCTGGGTCATATGGTAAGTATATATTTAAAGACATTGCAGAACAGTTTCCAAAGTGGCTATACTGTTTTGTGTTTCTTCCAGTAGCGTGAGAATTCTGGTTGCTATTTGAGGTGGTTTCTGATGGAAGCATGGGAAGGATGGGCATGTTGGTTTTCGTGGGGAAGACGTGAGTTGCTGTCATTAGAGGTGGTCATGGTTGGTGCTCAGAGGCTTCTCACAGTCCCTGAACAAAGAGACTCCACACTCGTCACACTTTCACGGCCACCCCGAAGTCAGCTGGTGTGTCTGTTGCTCCTCTCAGACCAAGAGCTGCCTGAGGATGAGGGTCAGACCTTGTTCCTCGCTGTAGTCTCAGATCCCAGCATGTCTGGCCACAGTCAGCCTTGGGATGCGCTGGTTGAGTTGAACAGCAAATATGTCTCATAGCCAGGAGGGTGTTAGGAAGGGAGAGCTCAGGTGGGGTGCCTACTCTCTTACCCTGGCCTTCTTATCCTCTGTGATGGAGAAGCACCCATGATCGCAGATTTCATGTAACCACACAGTGGATGTGGAATGAAGTTGAAGAAGAAAGGGTTATAATGGCCATGAAGGGTTTATCAAAGGAGAGTATGAAACCCATAAAAGTCAAGCATATTGTGATCAAAACCATCCGTAGGTTCCAGAGCCCTTGGTCACAGCACACCTCAATTGCCTTCTCCCCCGTGTGCCCTGCCCCCTGTACATTTGCCTCCCTGGGTTTGTTTAGAGGGGAGTGGAGAGTGCTGGGATGTTAGGATGCTACCTGAATTTTACTTTGGCTGGAATCAAGTAAGCCCCACTGATGTCTGCACATTGGTAAGTCCTGCTCATGATGCTCTTTTCTGCAATGTCAGTGACCTTATCTTTAAACCGTCCCCTGTCTGTTCTCTTTTTTATTTGTTGGGCTTTAGATGGTGAAAGATATTCAGTTGAATAAAGTGTGTTTGGGGTCACTCAGTCTTAACAAAGTCAGTCAGCCCCTGGACTCTCCTATAAGATGTTTCCATTTAGCAGACAAAGTTATGTTTTTTTTTCTTTCTCCTTCCTCACTTCCCCCACCTCCACTTTTATCCCTGAGAGCAAATTCAAGGCCCCTCTGAGTTTATATTGCCTGTGATTAATTGGCCCTAATGCAAGTGTTCACGGCTGTGCGTGGGATGTTTCTTAGTGTGACACGCATCCTTTCGGTGCTTAGGAACGGTTGCTTCCTTTTGAGTGTGTAATTCATTGTGCTGTGAAGTGCATTTCCTGTGTGCTGCTGTTGTTCCAGGGGCGGCCACGCTCAGCGGCCACTACGGTAGGACTCGGGTATACACGTTTGCTTATGGCCGTTTAAAATGTGAGTAAATCTTACTTGACATTGCTATACATGACCATGACCTGCAATTACAGAAACAAAGAACTTTCCAGTGAGCTGAAGCAATCCTAGAAACACGTGGGCTGCCTTAGAGGTAAGGTGGGGGTGGGGGAGTTCCATCAAATTCAGGCAGGGCCCAGCTTGAGGAGCGCAGAAGGGAGCACCCTATTGCATAATATGTAGGTATAGAAAATCATCACACTGTACACCTTTGTTGTTCAGTTGCTAAGTTGTGACCAGCTCTTTGCAGCCCCATGAACTGCAGCACACCAGGCTTCCCTGTCCTTCACCATCTGCTGGAGTTGGCTCAAACTCATGTCCTTTGGGTCAGTGATGCTATCTAACCATCTCAACCTCTGCTGCCCCCTTCTCCTCTTGCCCTCAATCTACCTCAATAAAGCTGGAAGACAATTGGATTGTGTTAATCAAACAAACGTTAAGTGTTTAATACATGGAGTGAGAGAGAGAGAGAGAGAGAGAGAGAGAACGAGCTGCACCTGTATCGTCCTCTAGCTACAGTTGTGGGCCCAGCACATATTCTTGCCCTCATCTCTCCCCACTGGGATGGGGCATTGTTTTCCTAGCTCCCTTCCTGGAGCTGCAGTGTGTTTTCACTAGTGCACCAGTTTGCCCTTCCCTCCACAGATGAAGGCTTCTGTTTCATAGAGGAGATAGAGCACAAGAGTGTGGGTGGGTTGTACCTTTCCTCCATTCTGCACTTCTGTAGGACTCTTTGCAAGTTCTGTGAGCTCCTGGTAGGGTCCATGGACAAAACCCCTGAATAGGGTGTTGATTCCTCCAATTTCTTGGACTCCTTGGGACTTTGTGCACTTGCTAGTATATACACCTTGCTTTTCAGCAGGTCATCAGCTACTGTAGCTGAACTCTTCTCACTCGTATCCACTTGCATCTACCCAGGCAAACAAGAACTCTTTCACTGAAGGTGTGTATATATATATATATATATATATCTCCTTAAAATTTGAGTCATTTCATTGTCTTGCAACCTGAGTTCTCTGATGAACGTAATGAGCTTTCACGTTGCCCAGATTTTCCTCGTTATAGTGTGGAAGTGATCCTTTTTGTAACTTTCTATTAATACATCTCCAAGCATCTTGCTTTTTTTTTTTTTTTTTAACTATTGTTTTTCCTGGTTATAACAACCTCTAATTCTAGAAGTTGACAGTCATATTCTTTCAGCTTTTTGAAATATTATTTTATTGTCTGTTGAGTTGCCTTGTTTCCATTGAAAAGTCTGTGGTCAGTCTTACTGTTGCTCCTTTGATGGTAACGTGCCTTTTTTTTTTTTTGGTAATAGATTTCATTTTTTATTTTCACAGCAAAATTGAGTATGTACAGAGTACCCATATACCTCTCATCTCCCTCCCTCATACCATCAGCGTTCTGCATCTGAGTAGTACATCTGTTATAATCAACAAACCTACAGTGGCACATCATTATCACCCAAATTCATAGCTTACTTTAGGATTCATCCTTGGTGTTGTACATTCTGTAGGTTTGGAAGAATGCATAGTGACATGCATCCAGTGTTGTTGTATGATACAGAATAACCTTTACTGCCCTAAAAATCCTCTGTACTTTGCCTTTTCACCCCTCCCTCCATTCTGTCTTTTGGCAACCATTGATCTTTTTACTGTCTCCATAGATTTGTCTTTTCCAGAATGCCATGTAACATGTAATGTCATATAGTACATCGTCTTTTCAGATTGACTTTCAATTAGTAATATCCTTTAAAATTTCTTCCATGTCTTCATGGTTTGATAGCTTATTTCTTTTTAGCAGTGAATGATATTCCATTTTATGGTTTTATCATAGTTTATCCATTCACCTACTGAAGACTGTCTTGGCTGCTGCTAAGTTTTGGCTGTTATAAATAAAGCTTCTGTAAACATCTATGTGCATGTTTTTGTGTGGATATAAGTTTCAGTTCATTCAGGTAAGTACCAAGGAGCATGATTGCTGGATTGTATGGCAAGAGTATATTTAGTTTTGTAAAAAACTGCCAAAGTTTCTCCCAAATTGACCGTACCATTTTGTATTCTCACTAGCAGTGAATAAAAGTTCCGTAGCTACATATCATTGCCAGAATTTGCTATTCTTTTTCTGCTTTTTAAGCTATGCTATTTGTTTTTTGTTTCTAGAAATATTTTCTATGATGTGTGCATCTTTAGCATTGTCATGCTGGGGAGCAAATCTGTCATGCTTCTTGAATCTGTGTTTTGGTGTCTTTCATCAGTTTTGGGAAAGTATCAGCCATTATCTTTTCAAATATTGTTTCTATCCTGCATTAAGTTTCAATCAAAGAGGCAGAACCACTAGGAGATACATGTACACACACACACACACACACACACACACACACAGAGATGTACACAAGCAGGTTTATTATTGGGATTTGAAATTGCCTGATGAAATTGCCTAAACCAGTTAAATAGAGGAAGTTGTTTCTTCTGTTCCGGGCACTGTAGCTTGGAGTCAGTAGGATAGATAGAGAGGAAGAGGAGAACTGGGAATCCACAACAAAGAACTGGAGCCCATATCAGTCTCTTACTGCCTCCAAGACCCCAACTTCAATGATGAAGTGCCCTGCAGAAGAAGCTGGCATAGAGCTAAAATGTGCCCATCCCAGGAGTTAAAGAGACAGCAGAAGGAACTCTGAGAGGAACTGGCTGATGCTTTAGCTTACAAAGTGAGTCAGCAGGTAAATGACAAGGTATGTGAACTGCGCCAGAGCATTGTGCCCTCCTGTGACCTTCTGAGTGTGAAAGGAATAGGGCCGCTAACTTACTTCTGTCTTTCGAACCTTGCACAAAGTGTCTCTTATAACCCGTATTAATCCATGCTATGCAGGGAAAAACATTCTAGCAAAATTAGTTGCAATTCGGCTAAGTTGCTGCTGCTAAGTTGCTTCAGTCATGTCCGACTCTTTGTGACCCCGTAGACGGCAGCCCACCAGGCTCCTCCATCCCTGGGATTCTCCAGGCAAGAATACTGGAGTGGGTTGCCATTTCCTTCTCCAGTGCATGCATGCATGCTAAGTCGCTTCAGTTGTGTCTGACTGCGACCCCCTGGACAGCAAGCAGCCCACCAGGCTCCTCTGTCCATGGAATTCTCCAGGCAAGAGTACTAAGTTGGCATGATATAAATTCATCTCATCTCATACCTGATTATCTCACTCTTCTCTTTCTGAGCTCCAGTTCTAGACACTTTCTTGTTGTCCCATATCTCTTACATTGATTATATTTTGTACTTTTCATTTGAATCTCTGTCCTTCAGTCTGGATATTTTCTTATTAACTATCTTCCTTTACTAAATC
Source organism: Dama dama (assembly GCF_033118175.1). Classification (NCBI taxonomy): domain Eukaryota; kingdom Metazoa; phylum Chordata; class Mammalia; order Artiodactyla; family Cervidae; genus Dama; species Dama dama. The sequence continues at coordinate 47,287,196 of NC_083706.1, read as the reverse complement.
TCTGTTCTACCATTTTGAATTTGCTGGTAAATCCATCCATTGGGTTCTTAATTTTGATTTTCCTGTTCAAGATTTCTCTTTGTTCCTTGTTTTAAGAAAGTAATTTCTGGTTCTTAGCTGATGTTGTCTGTATTCTCATTTACTTCCTTGAACATGTTAATCATAGTTATTTTCACATTTATATCATATAATTCTAATATCACAGTCTCTTGTGGGTTTGTTTCTATTTTTGTTTCTTTTGGTTTTTGTCCATCCTTGTCTTTTTATTGACTGAATTTTCCTAGTTACTTTTGATTAAATTATAAACATTGTACATAAAATCTTGGAGATTACTTGAGACTTCAATGCTTTTATTTTCTTTCCAAGAGAATTTACTCTTGCTTCTTACAGCAATAAGTGTAGGGACTGAGCTTATTCAAGCTCAGCTTTGTCTTTATAAGGGCCTATATACTAGGAACTAAAGAGCCTCCTGATGAGGGTGAAAGAAGAGAGTGAAAAAGCTAATTTAAAACTCAACATTCAAAAAACTAAGATCATGGCATCTGATCCCATCACTTTATGGCAAATAGAAGGGGGAAAAATGGAAGCAGTGACAGACTTTATTTTCTTGGACTCCAAAATCACTGTGGATGGTGACTGCAGCCATGAAATTAAAAGACACTTGCTGCTTCAAGAAAAGCTATGACAAACATAGACAGCATCTTAAAGGCAGAGATAATCACTTTACTGACAAAGGTCCATACAGTCAAAAGTATGGGTTTTCCATTAGTCATGTATGGATGTGACAGTTGGACCATAAAGGAGGCTAAATGTTGAAGAATTGATGCTTTTGAACTGTGGTACTGGAGAAAACTCTTGAGAGTCCCTTAGACAGCAAGGAGATCCAACCAGTCAGTCCTAAAGGAAATCAATCCTGAATATACATTGGAAGGACCGATGCTGAAGTTGAAGCTGCAATACTTTGGCCCCCTGATTGTGAAGAGTCAATTCATTGGAAAAGACCCTGATTCTGGAAAAGACTGAAAGCAAAAGGAGAAGGGGGCAGCAGAAGATGAGATGGTGAGATAGCATCACTGACTCAGTGGACATGAGTCTGAGCAAAATCCAGGAGATATTGACTGACAAGGAAGCCTGGCGTTCTGCAGTCCATGGGGTCTCAAAGGGTCAGACATGACTTAGTAACTGAACAACAACAACAACGACAATATATTTACATGTACTTCTACTTGGAAAAGCATATATTTTTCAAAGAATAACACTTTAAGGGTCCCAACTGAAAGCCTTGTTCAGTTGGAAAGGACACTCCTTCTTCATCAGTCCTATATTTTAATCTTTGTCTCTTCAGCTCTGTTTGACCCTTGAAATCTTTGCTCAGCTTCTCATCTGTTACTTTTGAATAAAAGTATCCACAGGGAAAAAGTGGCTAGCTTTCTCCTGAAGGATTTTGGTCTTTTAAGTCTTTGCTTCCTTGGTGGTCCTCTTAATACTTTTGAACAGACATTTCTTGTATTTTTCCACGTTTTCTAGCTATTGATGGGAGATGTAGTCTCAAACTATCCATTGTAGGAATACCTTCAAATGGCACTCTTTAAAATTGTTTTTTAGGGTTTTTTTTTTTTGGTCAATATTTTAAGGGATTTGAAAATTGATCTTTCTGAAAGAAAAGCTACTTTTGAACCTTGAGCTTTAATGATATTAGGTGGAAGAATGCCCTCAGTGAAGCTTCTATCGTCTGCTTGTTTGTTTTAACAAGTAGATGTATGCTGGTATGGCATGGGAAGTTCATCATGAACACACTCATCTCATAGAGGAAGAAACAGGCAGGAGGATCAAACCTTTTGGGTTTACAAGAGACAACTGAAGATATCTTAGGATTTGGGTTTGTATGCTCCGTTCTTAAGCTCAGAAGATCTTAAACCTTTTGATTTTTCTTATAGTACTTTTGCTTGTGTGCATGCTCAGTCACTCAGTTGTATCTGACTCTCTGTGACCCTGTGAACTATAGGTTGCCAGGTTCCTCTGTCCGTGGGATTTCCCAGACAAGAATATTGGAGTGGGTTGTCATTTCCTCCTCCAGGGGATCTTCCTGACCCAAGGATGGGACTCATGACTGCTGTCGCATCGCCTCTGTTGCAGGTGGATTCTTTTTTGCTGAGTCACTGGGGAAGCTCAGTTTTATTTATATTCATAAACCAGAAAAATGTTTTAGACCACTTCTCTTCAGCCACTCATGAATGCTTTTGGCTGAGATTTTGCTGCTGTTTTGGCTCCTAGGTTCCATCTCTTCACATTGTTTGGGTGACTCTTAGATATCTCCACCTCTTTTAGCTCACTGGGATTGTTTAAACTTACACACACAGCAGGAAAACAATATCCTTTCAATTATATGTACAGATTCTTGAGAGTTGCTTTCATTTTTCGTAGTCATCCTGTCTTTGGATTTTAATCTTGTTGAATTCCTGTCGTTTTAGCTCTTGTTGCTTTCCCCCTTTTGTCTCTGCACTCTTGTCAGTCCTGGCCCCCAATTATGTGCATTCCTTCCGGGCTCTGCTTCAGTAGGTCACATCAGTAGCTCAGAAATGACCATAATGGAAGTATTTACAGCACGGGAATTGGAAATACTGCCTACCAAGGCTTTCATTTCCCAGAGAGCAAGTTGTTAAGCATTTACCAGCTCACCTATGCCCTAATCCCTCCATGCAGCAAAGTGCCATCAGTGCAAAGATGGATGTCGGTGTGGTACCAGTGTGGATTGCATCACCCACCACTGAGTACCACGGACAAACTAGGAATGGAACGTTAGCACTTCCCGTCCATAAAACCCCTTGGTTGTCCTGCTTCCGTGGGTCATTCATTTGTTCCTCTTCTGTTCAGTCTCCCTCCCCTTTCAGGAGGAAAGAAGTAATTTCTCTTTTTTCACCCCTTCAACCCACAGTTTGCATACTACAGGGAGCATCATTCCCAGTGTATCGTATGTGATCGCATTTGGTGCAGTCCCCGCACAGTGCGAGGCAGTGGTGTCAAGTGTGTATTCCTCGTCCCAGCTGTGACGTGTTGCCTTGGTCTGCCTTGGTTTTACTGCACTGTGGGGTCGAGGTACAGACCCAGCCGGCGGTCACAAGGTAGAAACTTCAGCAGACGGGCACGTGTCGGCCTCAGTGTTCCCTGGCACACCGTCAGCTGAGCTGATGAGAAGAGTCACTGCTGTTCCTGCCGCCGTGGCTGTGGGGTTTCTCCCTGGGGGTCCCCCAAAGCGTCAGCACAGGCCCACAGTGGGGACCAGCACGTGTGGGTTAGGAAGCCGGGGTTTGACCTTCCGCCTTGATGTGCCACATGCCAGTGCCTTTACTTTGGCTGTTTTGTTTTTTCACCTGTAAAATGAGTGCAGTGTTAGTTGACTTTTCTATCTTTTATAACAACCACAACGGGGCTCATCACCTTGTTTAATCTTTGTAAGAATCCTGTTTGGTAATAACTATAAGATGATTTCAGCAGCTGCTGTTGATCAATCACTTATCTGCCATCATAATCTTGGTACTTCACACAAGTTACCTTGTTTAATTTTCATAAACTCTTAGGGGTTAAGGGCTTCCCTGGTGCCTCAGACAGTAAAGGATCTGCCTGCAATGCAGGAGACCCGAGTTCAACTCCTGGGTCAGGAAGATCCCCTGGAGGAGGGCATAGCAACCCACTCCAGTATTCTTGCCTGGAGAATCCCATGGACAGAGGAGCCTGGTAGATTACCGTCCGGGGTTGCAAAGTGTTGGACACGATTGAGCAGCTAACACTTTCACTTTGGGGTTAAATGTTGCCATCCTGATATTCAGAGGAGGAAACGAAACCTACTAAAAGTTGAAAAGGATTGGTCCAGAGTGTCACAGGAAATGGCAGATTCAGGGTTTGAGCTAATACAGGACTCTGACACCTGCGTTCTCAGCCACTGTTACCCCTCAGAAAAAGATGAAAAGAGTGCAGGGGGCGGTATTCTTGCCTGTCTGAGAGGAAGGAGGTGACCCTGGCCTTCGGCATGGTGCTCACTGCGCTGCGGTGTGGGGGTGTGCCCCCAGCACAGGCCTCCTGGGGCCTCCAGTTTGGGTCCGGCCACTTTTCTGCCTCGCGCCCCAGCTTCCTCTCCCCTGAGAAGGTTTCTCTGAGATGGGACTGCTGCTCTCCAGGGAGGAAAGTGCTTCTTGCCAGCTCCAGTCTTCCACCGCCGCCCTCCATGGGGATTCACACTGTGGAATCAGTGTACAGACCAAACCCGAGTGTCACAGAGTAAATGTTGCACATTTCATGTTAAATCATATCCTAAAACAAGTGTGAATCATTGGGATTCAGTGAGAAACGCACATTTCAGGGATCGAGATGGGTTTTGATCAGGGTGCAATCCTAGCAATGCCCTTGCCTGTCTCCCCACCTTCTCTTGGGGGGTCTGGCCATTCGGTCACCAACAGTGGGACGTGACGAGGCAGGCGTGGGGGGTGGGCTGGACAGAGTGCCACTAGCCACACAGGGACTGCAAATGTGGAAAGTAATGTGGGACTTGGGGCTCACGAAATGGTATCTTTCTGATTATGCATAAAAAATTAACAGAGAAAGGACACTGGAGCCAGGAGTAGCCACAGATAGATATGTTAGCATCTATGAGGGGGCTTCCCTGGTGGCTCAGATGGCAAAGAACCTACCTGTCATGCAGGAGACCTAGGTTCAATCCCTGGGTTGGGAAGATCCCGGAGAAGGCAATGGCATCTATGAGATCAGTTCATGTTTTCACAAGTGACTAAGGGTCAGGAAGCAACAGTTAGAACTGGACATGGAACAACAGACTGGTTCCAAATAGGAAAAGGAGTACGTCTAGGCCGTATATTGTCAACATACTTATTTAACTTATATGCAGAGTACATCATGAGAAACGCTGGTCTGGAAGAAGCACAAGCTGGAATCAAGATTGCTGGGAGAAATATCAGTAACCTCAGATATACAGATGACACTACCCTTATGGCAGAAAGTGAAGAATAACTAAAGAGCCTCTTGATGAAAGTGAAAGAGGAGATTGAAAAAGTTGGCTTAAAGCTCAACATTCAGAAATCTAAGATCATGGCATCCGGTCCCATCACTTCATGGCAAATAGATGGGGAAACAGTAGCAACAGTGTCTGACTTTATTTTTTTGGGCTCCAAAAATCACTGTAGATGGTGACTGCAGCCATGAAATTAAAAGACGCTTACTCCTTGAAAGGAAAGTTATGACCAACCTAGACAGCATATTAAAAAGCAGAGACATTACTTTGCCGACAAAGGTCCATCTAGTCAGGGCTATGATTTTTCCAGTAGTCATGTATGGATGTGAGAGTTGGACTGTAAAGAAGGCTGAGTGCTGAAGAATTTATGCTTTTGAACTGTGGTATTGGAGAAGACTCTTGAGAGTCCCTTGGAGTGCAAGGAGATCCAACCAGTCCATCCTAAAGGAGATCAGTCCTGGGTGTTCATTGGAAGGTCTGATGTTGAAGCTGAAACTCCAGTACTTTGCCCACCTGATGCGAAGAGCTGACTCATTTGAAAAGACCCTGATGCTGGGAAAGATTGAGGATGGTGGAGAAGGGGACGACAGAGGATGAGATGGCTGGATGGCATCACCGACTCAATGGACATGAGTTTGGGTGGGCTCCAGGAGTTGGTGTTGGACAGGGAGGCCTGGTGTGCTGCAGCTCATGGGGTTGCAAAGAGTCAGACATGACTGGGCGATTGAACTAAACTGAACTGAAGGATTACAGGCCCCAGAGGGTGTCCTTAAATGCCACCACTGCCCTCACTCTACACGATCTTTGCACGCAGTGGCTTGCAGGCCTCCGTGGTTCTGTTATGCGGGGTTGGCAGTCTGGCTTCTCTGTGGCTGACGGATGTCCTGGGTGTGTCCACGGCTGGGAGTGGTCCTGTGTGGAGCCGAATCCTGGCAGGTCCGGGAGGAACTCCCCCACCATGGAGGGCCTCACATCTCCTGGCTGTGAGCTGGGGCCGTGGTGGTTTCAGAGAAAGGCAGGGTTCTGGGTGCTCAGGAGAGCAGGGAGGGGCTCCATGCTGGGAAGCAGAGGACAAGGGACACCCGTGGCCGGTGAGCCCGAGCGCCTGGTGGAAGTGAGGCTGACCCTCGAGAGGAGCCTTGGGCCTCCATCCTGACTGAGAGGGTGACTAATGTTTACTTCTTCCCTTCTTACTTTGCTGAAGTGTTTGCTTATTTAATTAAGGCGTTATTGAGATTTTGTTTTTGCCTTTGATGTTGTAATTCTATGACAAATAACTGGTAGATGACTTCATGAGAAAATCATATTTTTTTTCCGCCAGGATTTCTGTGTGGGTAGTCTCCTTGATGTGTTATGTATCTGCCTGACACATATCTGTTGATGACTGTGTGGACCCCGGTCAGTGCTTGATGTGTTATTGATGGCCCCGATAGCATCACCCTCCTCATCACCTGTCATCAGTCTTCAGTGGCAGGGTGGGCATCTCCCGTGGGAGAGAGGCTCACTGGAACTTGGGTACCAGCATTGTCACCCTATCTCCATCCACTTTGCAGAAAGCATGGCTCTTGTCTACCTCGGGTTCACAGATGTGCGGAGACCCTCCCTCAGGTTTATCCTAAGGCCGCGTCCTTTAGCCTGCAAGGGAGGGCAGGGCTGTCTCTGCTGCGTCTTGCCCCACTACCACCCCACTAATGACTAATGACTGCCGCCCCATCTAATGACTCCACTTTACGTGGAGGCCAGGATGGCTGTAAACACGTATCACAACTGGGGCTGTGGGGGGAGCTTCAACAACATGTTAACTTTCCCACCATTCCGGAGCCTGGAAGTGTGAGGTCAAGGTGTGGGCGGGCAGGGTTGGTTTCTCTGGAGGCCTCCCTCCTCGACACGCAGACGGTCACCTTCTCGCCGTATCTTCTTGGGGTCTTCCCTCTGTGCATGTCTGTCCTCATCTCTTCTTATGAGGACAGGCTTCCCTCAGAGCTCTGTTGGTAAAGAATCTGCCTGCAATGCGGGAGACCCCAGTTCAATTCCTGGGTCAGGAAGATCCCCTGGAGAGGGGATAGGCTACCCACTGCAGTATTTTTGGGCTTCCTTGGTGGCTCAGCTGGTAAAGAATCCGCCTGCAATGCGGGAGACCTGGGTTCGATCCCTGGGTTGGGAAGATCCCCTGGAGAAGGGAAAGGCTACCCATTCCAGTATTGTGGCCTGGAGAATTCCATGGACTGCATAGTCCATGGGGTCACAAAGAATCAGACACGACTGAGCAGCTTTCACTTTCACTTCTTATTAGGACACCAGCGATATTGAGTTGGGAGCCACCCACGTGACCTCATTTTAACTTAATGTTTTCTTCAGAGACCTCATCTCCAAGTCCAGTTGCATTCTCAGGCACTAAGGGTTAGGACCTCAACATATGAATTTTGAGGGCCATAACAGCCCATTACAGTGACCAAACGGCCAGTGACCGTGACATTTCGACAGCCCTGGAGGGAAGTGGAAACAGAGGAGGCGGTCCTGTTACCAGCAGGTGGCACAACTTTGGTGATGCTGGGGGCCCACCAGGCCCTCCAAGCCTGTCCTCAGCCTGGACCCCCACCTCTTTATCCATTCATCTGTTGATGGACTCTTGGGTGGCTTCCATGTCTTGGCTGTTGCAAACAGTGCTGCTCTGAACACTGGAGTGCGTGTATCTTTTTGAAGTATTGTTTCCGTATTCTTTGGATATAGATCCAGGAGTGGAATTCCTGGATCATTGTGGTGGTTCTATGTTTAGCTTTTTGAGAAACCTCCATACTGTTTTCCACAGTGGCTGCCCCAACAGTGTACAAGGGTTCCCTTTTCTCAGCATCCTTACAACATTTGTTATCTGGGGTATCTTGGAGGATAGCCACTTTTCATGCTCATAGCTCATTCTTAAAGCACAGGTGAATTTAACCTTTTACTGATTGAAAGTGAGGGTCCCATTCCATTTTCCCAATTTCACTCAGCACACATACCTATTACTAGTATAATATGAAATAAGAAATGGGGACCTTGGGCTGCTAGTCCTGGTATTCCTGTGGCTTGTCTGTGACGACGTGGTGTTTGAGGATGGACCTTTTGGAGCACAGGTTCTGGCTGTGGAGTGGAGGTGGACCCAGCAGACATGTCCACCATGATAGGCTCAGGAGCCCGTGAGGAGCCCAGCGCAGCATCCCATGGGCACAGAAGTTGCTTGTCCTCTCTTCCCATCTCCCTAGTGAAAATTCTTTGTGAATTCTAAGGCAATACTTCTCAGCTCAGGCTCTCAACATTGCACTGCCTGGAACTTGTTAGCAGTACATATTCTTAAACCAGAAATTCTGGGCGTGGGTGGGACCCAGTAATCTATGTTTTTAACAAGCCTTTCAGGTAATTCTGATGCATGAGAGGGTTTGGGAACCACGGCTGTAAGGCCACCTGATACAAGACTGAGATACCACTTACTATCTGCTCTTTGCAGGCTGGGATGGAGCTGATATGTGTGCACAGAGGCATCTCAACTATGTCATCTGGTTGCTGCTCTTAGATGAAATAGTGTTGTCATCATCTTACTCTGTTCAGCAAATGCTTTTAATAATTATCATGTTTGCATTTCACAATATACTTTTAACCAGTGCGTGGTAACCTATGAGTCATTTCATTCATTCATAAAATTTTGCTGGACATCTGTTACCTGCCGCCAATTTGCTGGCCCTTAATTTCAGTGGTTAGCAAAACCAGAAAGTATTCTCAGGCGACTTCAAGAGTTGTGTATTTGAATGTGTGATGGTTGGAAGAAGAGTATGCATTAAATAAATAGTCAAATAAATTACAGTTGTCACTAATGCTTTAAGGAGAAGTAGAGAGTGCATTCAAATGACTAAACAAGTAAATATAAAATTACGGATATGATACAATCTATGAAGGAGAAGTATGTGGTAGATTGAGGGATCAGGTCCCTTCTCTGAAATCTTCTGAAAGAAGTGGCTTTCACTTCTTTAACATCTTCTTGAAGAGGTGACTTTTAAGCTGCAATCTCAGGGGCCATAGGCCTGGTGTGGGGAAGTGAAGTTAATCTAAGGAAATGAAAGCAGGGCTTTGAAGCCAAGTTGTGGATTTTGCCTTTTAACCTAAAGGTGCTGAGAAGCCCCATGTATCAGTGAGCATTCACCTGATAACGCTGTGTAACAAACAGATCCTAATATCTCAATAGCTTCTAGTAACAAGTGTGTGTTTCTTGCTTGTGTGATGTCTTGACTCTGGGCCAGCTGTGCTCTATGGGGCACTCTAATGTCCTCAACGTTGCAGGACTCAAGTTGAAGACGCAGTTCAAAATAGGGGGTCCTGCCTCTCTCAAGGCAAAGTGCAAAGAGCAAGAATAAAGCTCCCAAATGCCTTTGGGACATTTCCCCAGCCATGGCACATGCCACCTCTGGTTGGCCCTTGAGGAGTCTTCTGTGTGGATGGGGCTGGTGGTGACATAATCAGACTGTTTTGGAAAGTGTAGCGGCTGGACTACAGCAGATGCCAAGGTTCATCAGTGTAAATCTGTTATCTCTGGATGCTCCAGTTGAGCAATGACAGGCACCTGCAGTGGGGAGGGGGTGGTGGACATGGGGAGAAGTACATGTGAGAATATTTTGAAGATAAAATGAGTAATCTTGGTGATCGACTTGGGGGCCTAGGGAGAGTGAGTTTTAAGGATGACCCTTCTATTCTGCCTGATGCTACTGAACGAATGTAAATCACTGATGAATGGAACACAAGATACCACCATTTTGGCCAAAAATATCACGAGTCTGGTTTTGAGTATGTTCTGTTTGAGATCCCATGGAACCATCCATGCGGTTGCATTCTACCAAGTAGGCAACTGGTACAACAATTAGTATATTATTGGTAACAGAATTCTTTTCCCAGTTTCTTTTAAGGTATTACCCAAAAGTTAACCTGAGAGTAACTTTCTTTGTGTCATCATTTTTTTTTAACCCGTGGAGTACATAGATAATAAAATGTTTTCCATGGGTAATAAATTTATCCTGTTTTTGTCTCAGGCTATCCAGTGAAAGGAAAAGCACCCTTCGCTGTATTTCTCAGGTGGTTGATAGGAGTGTTCTGCCTCCACAAACTAGAGAACATGCCTCCTTTTCCTTGGTAACGCGTTGGGGTGGGAGCCGGGGGAATCAATGTGTAAAAGTCAGACAGCATCTCTTTCCATCACCATGTCTGCTGACTCCCAAACGGAGGCGCGGCACTGAACACCTCCACTGTTTTCACATCAGAAAATTGGCAAATATCATCAAGGACGAAGAGCAGCTGAAATTACAAAGGGCTCCTGGACCACTGAGACAGATTTTAATCCTTTTAGGATCAGCCAACCTTTTCTGAATGTTGCTTCATCTTATGTAAATTTTTGGAGTTCAAGAAAATTCAGTATTTATCATACAAAACAGGACGGATCAGAGCTTTCTTTTTTGTTTCTCTCAGTGTTTCTAGAGTAAATACGGTCTCAGAAGACTCACCATTTGATTTTTAAAACAGATCTTGGCCAGAGTCAAGACAATACCCCTTCTTCTTCTGGTAATGCCCTTCAGTACTTGAAGTTATGGGGACCAAGATGACAAATGTCATGGAAGGTCAGATGTCTTCACAGCCTTACGTGAAGTTTGGAAAGATTTCAACAGAGTGTTTTAGTAAAAATAAAGGCATTCTGTTTTCTCATCAGTTGCCATCCATAAAGTAGAATTCCTCAATTTCTTTTAATACACACCTGAGAATTACCATGTTTGACGCTCCATGTTTCTCCAAAACCGAAGCCTGATAAGTCAAAGAGAGGACTCACCAAGTATCTGTTTATGAGATGTGAGCTCCAGAGGAGCCAGGCCTGCCTCATCCTGGTCCCTCAGAGCACCTGCTGCAGGGCCCGGCCTGGAGGGCATGCCCCACTGGGGCTCACTGAGTTGCCTAGGATGCCTCAGGTTTGGTTTGCAGTGGGAGTACCCCACTGCCAAGGATGGCTGCCCCTGCCGGCTGGGTGGGATGGGTGGCAGGAGCTAACAGCTCGGCAGGGGCCAGTCTGGGTTCCCCGATCGGAAGACCCCACTTGGGAGTCCTGGCTATGTTTTCCATCCATGTAACCCCCAGGCAAGAGCAAGTTTTGGGGTTTAAGCTTTCGTTTCCTCTGGAGTGTGTATTGGAATTAAGTGATGCCGTGTGCAAAAAGCACACAGATAGCTAATTACAGTAGCTCAATAATGGGGCCATCGTCACACCCAGAGTGGGTTACAAGATCCCCTTGTAATATGGATCCCTGTCTGACTCAGGATGCAGCTGTCTATTAACTGTTGCCCCAGGGCACGTCACCAGAATAAGGGTGCCCAGCACCTGTGCCCCCTGAAAGCTTTGTCCCAAGTCCTGTTCAATCGGACCTGTGGCCAGAGAGGGGTTTCAAAGCCTAAAGGGACTTGGTGCAGTTGGCAGCTTGTTGAGTCTACTTCACTTGGCGTGAGCTGGAATATTCCACCCTCTCTCCCCACCCAAGTTTCCTTACCTTTGTAACCAGGTCTGTAGAAGAAGAGCTTTGTGATTGGGGTGTGTAATCCCTGCAGATGTTAGTGTAAGGGGTTGTTTCTGCCTAGTTGGTCTTTTCATCTCTCCCTGCTGTGGGCTCGCACTCATGTCCCAGAAAGAAGTGTCTCTCCACGTCAGTGTGCAGGCCAGTGATGGGGAAGCCTGTCTCCCGCGCCCTGGGAGAGCCAAGAGCTCTGGATGTGAGAGAGAAGCCCTCGTGTGGGTCTAAGACCTGCACCGTGAGGGTGTGACGAGTTAGCCAGGAGCTCAGATTCCTTGTCTGAAACATGAGGGTGTGGCTTGCCCTCCATTTTTCCTGGCAGCATTCTTCTGGGTGTCAGCTACAAGAGTGAAAGTGCTAGAGTATTATTCAGCCAAGTAGAGGAAGGGGACCTGGGTACACGCTGAGACATGACTGAACCTTGAGGACATCATGCTCAGTGAAACAAGCCAGACACAAGAGGGACAAATATGCTATCATCCTCCTTTCATGCGGTGCCTAGAACAGGCAAGTTCATAGAGACAGAAACTAGAAGGGTGTTTGCCAGGGACTGGAGGAGGAGGAAATGGAGAGTTAGTGTTTAACGGGGGCAGAGTTTCAGTTTGGGAAGATGACATAGTTCTGGAGATGGATGGTGGTGGTGATGTATAACGTTGTGAATGTACTTAATGCCACTGAACTGGACACTTGAAAATGGTTAACATGGTACATATTATATTATTTTACCACAATACAAAAAAAATTGCAAAAAAAAAAAAAAGAATGAAAGTGTCATTAACATTGTGAGATCTGGTACAAACTCAGGTTGTAATATGAAATGTTAATTTTTTGATTTGCTTGGTGGGATACCGGAGGACAGAATAAGAGGAAGTTGGCGCTAACTGGTGTCTCTGGTGGCCTTTGCATCTTCTGGCTGTGGTCGGGGTTGTGGCGAGGAGGACACAGGCTCAGGGTCAGGCGTGGTCTGGGAGCGGTCTGGCCTCGGTTAGTTAGTGAGGATGGTGTGAAGTCCCTGGTCCTCAGGTTTCTCTGTCAGATGAGGGGTTCATCCCAGATGGCCTTCAACTCCCCACCCCAACCCACAGAAGTACAATTCTAAAATTTCATTTACCTTCTTTTGATTCTATTCTTCTAAGTGATTTCATCATTTATTTTCATAAACACATAGGAGCACATCATATTATTTGGTTACTAAAATTTTAAAAAGTGAAACTAAAATTTTAAAAAGTGAAACACACACACACACACACTCACACACACACACACACACACACACACATACACACATACATACATACATATGCAGATGTCTGCAGATTCTGGGGGAAAAAAAGCCAACCTTTCCAAGGAGGAAATAAACACCCCAGACTGCGCTCGGTGCCCAGGTGGCCCGAGTCCCTGGCCCTGGAGGGGGCAGGCTGCGCTGCTCTGGGGCGCCCTCTGGTGGCCGCTCTCCGCCATGGTCGCTGTCACCGGAGGGTTCTCCCCAGTTGGTGCCTTGGGCTGAGTAAGGACACTGTCTAAGGGAGAGATGTACTGGAGCAGCGCGGGTTTGGTGCTTCCAGCCGAAACATGGAAAGTGACATCTGTCTTTTCTGAAGGTCCCTTTATCAGTGGCCAGTGATGGAGATGCCAGGAAAAAGTGGCCTATGCATTATATTTATGTTGTGTGATATTATAGCACAGAGGGTAAAGCCAACGAGAAGAATTAAGTAATTGAAACAAGCATTTTTTTTCCCTTGGCAGAAATTCACTCATTAGCAATATACCTTTTTACAAAGGGAGATTAGATAAATTAGAGATTAAAGGAAGTGGAGCAGATGTTTTTCCTCTGATAAGCATCATTCTATAAGAAAACTCTGGAGAATTAGAATCAGTGTGTGAATGCACCTCTTTTTTGGTGTGAAGACAGTTTTACACAGCAAAGCAATACTAGAGGGAGGGAGTGCTGCCCCAGCCCCGGGTCACACCCAGGCTGCCGGCTGACTCGCCGACAGCAGGGTCACTGGTGCTGCTGCCTTCTGTCTCGTGAGCATCGGCGAGCAAGCTCCATGAGCCCCATGCTCCGTCCTGGTGGACCTTGTCTCCAATCCCTTCAGTAATAGCGGTGAGGCGGCTATTAATGTTATTATCTCTGTTTCACAGATGAGAAAGGAGACTGCAGCTCTGAGACAGATAACGACTTGATCAAGATCAGGGACTGCGTGGTCTCAGCCAGCAGCAGCAGCAGCATTGCCTGGGAGCTCGTTAGAAACACACATTCTTGGCGAAACACAGTTCTGGGGTGAAGCTGTTATTTAACGAGCCCTCCGGATGATTCTGTTGCTGCTAAAATTGGAGAACCCCCGAGCAAGAGTCCCGTTTCTCACCCTCACTAGGCATCTGTACCTGCTGGGAGACTTAAAAACAAAAACAAAAGCCACAGGTGTCTGGATCTCAACCCCAGGAGACTTAGATTTAATTGCTCTGGGGTGAGGCCCAGGTAATTCTAACATGCGGCCGGGACTCAGAACCACTGGGGTAGAGGAAAGGTGTGGTGGGAATTGAGTTCAGATCTGTCTTGTCTTGTCTTGAGACCTCTGCTTGGAACCACCTGACTGGCTGTTTCTTCGGTCCGCAGCCTGCCTCAGTGGTGGGGAGAACGTGAAAGACATCCACCCGACTAGTCCAGAAGGTGGAAATGGCCAGATGGCAGCTGTGTCTGTCCTCCAACCCTGGTGACCAGGCAGCCCCAGGATTGGCTCAGGAGTGGGCCTCTAAACTTTGTTGTTCCTGGCGGGGTGCTCCATGATGAACCCACCTGGGCACAGCAGCGGGGGAAGACCCACTGGCTTGAGCTGTTGAGAACACCTGTCTCTGGGTTCAGCCAGAGAATGAGTTCCCTGGCTGGTTAGGACCCAGATGAAGCTGCTGTCCCTTGCACATGAAGCATCCTAACCAACATGCCACCGGTCCAAATCCCACCCACTTCCGGGCTGCCTTCCAAGTCCTGCTTCTCCTCCTAAGGTGCCCCATCTGGAAGAACTCTGGTGCAATTATGACCTCCCATGCATCTTGACTCATCCTCTCTTCTCCTACTAACCTGGTTCTGCTTGGCAATGTTGTTATTTCGGTGCCCGTCTTATCTTCCTCTGTAAGATTTTGAGAGCCACGTTCACACTGGGATTTGTCTCCCTGCCCCACACATAGTCTGGTGGGGCTTGGGGACCATCAGTGATCAATGAGTAGTTCTTGCAAAATGAACAAGTGAAGGACGGTTGATGTCTGAAAGATCCAGAAACTGGGGTAGAATCGCAAGACATGAGGTGTAAAAGAAGCATTCTAGAGGCAAGTGAGCCAACTGAGGGCCCAGGAGAGGTGGCTCGCAGAGCTGGGTGAGTGTCTGGAGGCTGAGGCGTGGCATTTCTCTGGAGTCATGGTTCCCAGAACCAGACAGGGGCCTGTCCTGGTCCTGCTGCTTCATTAGGGTCTTGCTTTTCTGAAACTGCAAGGTTGGCTCAATCCCTCGTGTCTCCAGCTTTTGACACATGGAGGTGGCCTGATCCTTGCATGCTTTTTCATTCTTACAGATGCCGTTTCAAGTCCTTCGTCTCAAGTAGGAGGGGAGATCCATTTCTTCCTATAACAAAACCTTTATAATGGGGCCCCTGTAGCTGACAAACTGCCACAGGAGAGAACAATAAGTGATAGTGATATTTATTCAGTTTATTGTACAGCCACTCATTTCTTCATTCAACAGGTGTTTATTGGGTAACTAGTGTGTGCTGGATGCTCAGTTCAATGAGATAATGAGAAAGTGAAGGACAGTAAGTCCCCTACATACAAATGAGTTCCATTCTGAGAGCACGTTTTTAAGTCCAATTTGTTCATAAATCCAATAGAGTTAGCCTGGGAAGCCAACTAACATGATCAGCTTATAATACTGTACTGGAATAGGTTTTTAATACTTTTCATACAAATAATACATGAAAACACAAAAAATGTTTTCAATTTTATAGGATAGCACCTTGAAAAGTACAGTACAATAGCTGGCACACAGAGGCTGGCATCAGTGAACAGGCAAGAAGAGCGACTAACGTGGGAGAGAGTAGAGCTGAAGGGTCGTCAGCAACAGGAGATGGAGGGCAAGCTGCAGTTTCACTCACACCTGACGCTGATGGCACAGATTCTGGTTCCTTGCTGGGTTCAGTTCAGCCTTCAACCCTCTTGCTTCTGGACATCATGGGCTTGATGATGGACAACTGTATACAGTGCTGTACCATAAAGTACACAAAGGCGCAGCCACATGCATGCACGTGACAACGTATGCCAGACACCAGAACTCACTCACCCGATTGGACGTGGAAACGCATGTTTGCCTCTTTGAAAGTTTGCAACTTGAAGGTTCGTATGTAGGGGACTTAACAGCGCTACTGTTTAAAAGGTTCTACCCTGGGGAAAACATGTTTCTCTGGAGGCATCAAGGACAAGCTCCTAACCCAGCGCTGGGGAGGGGCGTGGTGAGAGCAGCCCCGGAGAGGTGGGGAGGATGCCGTCTAAGGTGGAGGGTTTGGCAGGTTGGGAGGACGGAAGTGTGTGCCACCATAGGCAGGGGGGCGAGGAGAGGAGGGGGAGCCTGGCTCTGCTGGTGGGAAATGTGGGCGGAGGGGGAGCAGAGGCAAGGCATGGCACCTGCCTGTCGGGAGCTCGTCCCGAGGGCACAGGGGGTCTTTCCGGGAGGCCGAGCGGAGGGCTGCACCAGCAGGGTCTGGCCAGAAGACACGCGTTTAGCTTGGGGGGTGGGACACTGCGGGCCTGTGCGGAAGCCCGGGGCATGATGAACAAGCTGCATGTGTCTCGCCCACCTTCTTTCTTTCTTTCTTTTTTTTAAAAATATTTATTTGTTTGACTACTCTCAGTTGGTCTTAGTTGCGGCACATGGGATCTTCCGTCTTCATTGCAGTGTGTGGGATCTAGTTCCCTGACCAGGGATTGAACCTGGGCCGCCTGCATTGGGAACACAGAGTCTTAGCCCCGGGAACACCAGGGAAGTCCCCCATCACCCACATTCGATACTGGTCAATTCGCAGCTCACTTGGTTTTCTCTCTTCTCCCGCTCACTCTCCTTTACCCCTACCTGGATTATTTCTTCTGTAAACATTTTAATATGTGTGTCTGAAAGAGAAGAACTCCTTTAAAAAATAACCATGGTATCATTATGGGAAAGATTGAAGGCAAAAGGAGAAGAGGGTGGCAGAGGATGAGATGGTTGGATAGCATCACTGACTCAGTGGACACGAACCTGGGCAAACCCCTGGAGATAGTGAAGGACAGGGAGGCCTGACGTGTTTCAGAGCATGGGGTCGCAAAGAGTCAGACACGACTTGGTGACTAAACAACATCATTAGGTAACAGTTCTAAAAACACTAAATAACTAAATACCCAGTCTTAAATTTCTCCTTATTCCTATATGTACTCACACACACATATATACACAAACTGATTTTATATATAAATGAGCAAACTGTATAAAATGTTTCTTACAGTTTTTTTATCCAGTAATGTTCATATGTTACAATTGTTGATATTTCTTAAGTATTTTATAGTCTGTACCCCTTTCATCTCTCTTTCTATTTCTCCTTGTATTTCTCTGCGGTATATTTGTCGAAGAAGAATGTTATTTTGGGTTCTATAGTGTTCTCCACAGTTTAGATATACTGACTGCTCTTAGTGGTACCATTTAACATGTTCTTCTGTTCTCTTTAATTCCTGTAAATTGGGGGTGGATGAAATTCAGGGTTGGTCCTGTGAGTGAGTGGACCTCATAGAATCTGTCTTGGTTCAGGACTTTCTAGTATCTTAGTAATTTTTCATGGTGCCCAAAGAATATTTAACAGTTCAGTTGGTTGAGTAGTTATATTTAAACAGCCTACTAAATATTTATGCCCTAGCAACTTAGTGGCCTTTTGAAAATTAATATGCATAAATTGAATGAAAAAAATTTTCATTGCATTTTAAAGCACAGTTTCTTAACTAGTTGAGCATAGAAGAGCTTCTCATACCTTGGAATCCTATTGGACACCACCAGCCTTATTTCCTCTTTCATATTTATATTTGCAAGATTTTACTTTTTTTGTGGTAAAATAGACAAAACATAGGACTTCCTAGGTGGCTCAGTGGTAAAGAATCTGCCTGCCAATGCAAGAGATGCGGGTTTGATCCCTGGGTCAGGAAAATCCCCTGGAGGAGGAAATGGCAACCCACTCCAGGATTCTTGCCTGGAGAATCCCAAGGAGAGGGGAGCCTGGCGGACTGGTCTCCAGTCCATGGGGTCCCAGAGAGTTGAACATGTCTGAGCAACACTGCACATGCAGACAAAACATAAAATGTACCATTGTAACCGTTTTAAAGTGAACAACTTAGTGACATTAAGCCCATTCAAAATGTCGTGCAACCGCCACCATCAAACCCATTAAACTCTAACTCCCCAATCTTCCCCTCCACTAACCCCGATCAGTCATTATTCTTTCTGACTCTAAGAGATTAGCTACTCTAGCTACCTCAGCTCAGGTGGTAAAGAATCTGCCTGCAATGCAGGAGATCCAGGTTCAATCCCTGAGTCGGGAGGATCCCCTGGAGAAGGGAATAGCAACCCACTCCAGTATTCTTGCCAAAGACAGAGGAGCCTAGCAGGCTGCAGTCCATGGGGTCACAAAGAGTCAGATATAACTAAGCGACTAACACACACAGCTACCTCAGAAAAGCGGAATTATACAATATTTGCCTTTTTGTATTTGCTTGTCTTATTTAGCGTGATGCTTTCAAGGTTCATCTGTGTTGTGGCATGTGTTAGTACTGCATTCCTTTTTAGGGCTGAATACCATCCCACTGTGTGCATGCACCACATCTCGTTCGCTGTCCTTTGTTGATGGACGTTCCTCTGTTTGGGTTGCTGCCCCCTGTTGGCTGTTGTGAATGGTGCTCCTGTGAACCTGGATGCAGAAGCATCTGCTGAGTCCTTGCTTTCCTGTCTCTGGGATATTTAGCAAGATGCTTGCTTCTGTCACATCAGCCCGGGTACCCAGCTTCACAAAGATGTGCTGTCCTTGGAAGGAGTGTGGGGTGATCTCACGAGGAAAATGAGAACTGCCTGAACTCATGGTTTGCGCTGTGCAGACAGTTGTTGAATTCTGCCGTATCCCTTAAAAATCCAACACCTGTGGCAGCCACGTGAGTTGAAGGCGGTGCCTCGGCTGCAGTTCGGCTTGGAAATTGCAGGTGTCAGGTTTATATTTGGGAAGACCTTCTGACTTGGAGGGGGTTGAGGAGGCTGGAGACCCTGGACACAGGAGATGGTCATGGGGGCTGAGGCAGGGATGCTGGACTTGAGAGGTGCAGAGGGAGCCAGTGACTCTTGCTAGAGATGCTTTTTGTTCAAAGGGAGAAACTTCTGGAGCTGATGCAGACTGGTGAGCACAGGGAGGCACCGTGTGATGGGGTGGCCACCTTTGGTCTCCAGACAGCAGTGATGAGCCCATCACGAGGGTGAGGCCAGTCACTACGGCGACCTCTCTCCCAGTTTCTGAGTAGCTCTTAGGTGCAGCTCTTATCACTACAAGTGCTTCACAGATGAATAAGTTGGCAAATCAGCCCGTTATTGCTTTGGCTTTTCTTCGTTCGTTTGGATCTTCTGCCTGGAAAAGCAGAGAGGAGGCAAGCATTGCACTGTCCAGACCAGAGCAGTGGCTTCAATTCGGAGGTGGAGACCCTGGCTCTGTTAGAATACTCTTCTTTGCTAGGTTGAGGGAATGAAAATTTCTTATAGATTTGGTGGGAAAAAAAAAAGAATCCAGTGGTTTGTCTGATTTGCAGCGGATCGCTGAAACTGCCCTAATGACCGACAGGCAGGAGGCATTCTGCTGTGCTTCTCCTCTTGTTCCGAGGGTTATGCTCACCTGCCTGTTACCGCTGGTGACACTCAGAAATGGCTGTGTGACCCCGGAAGAGGTTTTCATAGAGCTCGGCCATCACCCTGTGTGGTAGGACCGGTGCCTGGTTCAAGTCTTCACTGCTTTATCCAGAAGGTGTTCTCTGACAGCGCTCTTCTGCTGGACTCAGAGACTCTCCAGCAGGGAGGAGGGCAGAGCCAGCCCTGCCAGTTGTGGGAACTTGGTCCTCCCCTGTGACATGAGACTTCCAGGGCCTCCCGCACAGGGTTGGGGGTGGTGGCTGTCGGTCTCCTCAGATCACCCCAGAAGCTCTTCAGGAAGAGCTTCGCCAAGTGCCAAGAGCCAGTCAGGCAGTATCCCAAGCCAGGAATCTATCACCTGGAGCAGGCTCTAAGCTGTGGAAACTCAGGAAACCAGAGGCCCAGCCATGTTCCCACAGGTGGCAGCCGGTGATGTCAGGTCTCCCGGCAGCTCTGAGTTCTCACGGTGAGTTCGTGTTGGTGCCCGATGGATTGTGTTGACCTGAGAGTCAGCGCATCCCTGTCCTACATCACGCTGCAGAGAGAGGCGTTTGTGACGGACGATTCCTCAGTATTTATAGAGAACCTCTGAGGAGCCAGCGTTGTTCTTCACTCCGCCAACACCAGAAGGACAAATAGACTTTCTCCCTGGTCACATGGGGCCTGCCGTGAGGGAGAGAAAGACATAAAAAAACCACAATAGCAACAGCAAATAATCCCCACACAAATGAATATGTGGCTAAGAACTGTGACAAATGCCAGGAGGGAAAAATGAAGGGTGAGAAGAGATTCTCACAGGAGGGCTGAGAGGGGGAGTGGCTCTGTAAGGGAATAGCCTGGGCCCAAGACCTGTGGTGAATGGAGGTGACCCGGGGAGAGCCGCCCCCCCCCCCCCCCCACCCCGCCATTCCACAGAAGGCCTGAAGGCCAGTGTTACCCAGCTAGCCATCAAGGTGACTGGCGATGAGCTTGAAAGGACAGTGAAGCCGGTCACACAGGGTTCCATAGCCCATGTCATCTGACCTGCTGTGGAAACTACCCAGGGTTCATAAGCAGGGTGGCGACCCGTGTTTAGAAGGGTCTGTCTGACCGCTGCATGGAGGGGAGGCCACAGCAGGCAGAGTAGGTGTAGGAAGCAGTTAGGCGTCGCTGCGTGTCCCCAGGTGGAGGTGATGGGGCTGAAAGAGGAGATGTAGGATTGCAGAGAGCTGGGCTGGCCTGGATGTACAGGGCGCCAGCGAGGGAGGCGGCCAGGCCAACATGTGGCCCAGGCTCCTGGTGAAAGTGAAAGTCGCTCAGTTGTGTCCGACTGTTTGCGACTCCATGGACTGTAATTCTCCAGGCCAGAAGACTGGAGTGGGTAGCCTTTCCCTTCTCCACGGGATCTTCCCAACCCAGGGATCGAACCCAGGTCTCCCGTATTGCTCCTGGTGGGTACAGCCAAATGCGGGAAGCGCTGTTTACTGAGGGGACACTGGAATCCAGGGCCAGGCACTGTGTTAGCTTCCAAGATCTGCCGGAGCCAAGTGCCACACACTGGGTGTCTGGCGTGTGTGCTTAGTCACTCAGTCGTGTCCTCCTCTTTCGACCCCATAGACTGTGGCCTGCCAGGCTTCTCCGTCCATGGGATTCTCCGGGCAGAATACTGGAGTGGGTTGCCATTTCCTTCTCCAGGGTGTCTTAAAGCAAAGCAATTTGTTTATTCAGTTTATCTTCTGGAGCCGAGAAGTCTGGCATCCGGGTGTCTTCTGGGCTGGGCTGTCTCTGAGGTCTCTCGGTGAGGACCCCTCCTTGCCTCTCCCAGCCCCTAGTGGCCCCAGGTGTCCCGTGGGTGGTGGAGCGTCACTGTGCCCTCTGTCTCTGTCTTCGGGACGTCTCCCTGAGTCTCTGTGTCTCCCCATCTCTGTCTTCCCACAAGGACCCCATTCATGTTGATTCAGAGCCCACCACACTCCACTGTTACCTCTCCTCAGCCACTGACATCTGCAGTCAGGTCCTAATTGGAGGTACTGGGGGTTATATCATTTTTTTTTTTTTTTTGGGGGGGGGTGGGGGAAACACAATTAACCTCTAACAGGCATGCTGCATTTGAGATGGTTATAGACCTCCAAGTCAAGAATGGTAATTGAACCTCAGAAAGGAAGGTTGGGTTTAGACCCCACATGAGGATGGATGAGACCCTCTAAAGAGGAAATGTTGGATAAGAAAGAAGTAGAATTTGAACTCAGTCCTGAGGAACCCCAGAGGCCAAGAAACTTGAAAAGGAGACTGAAGAGGGAATTACACAGATCAAACCTGTGTTCTTCCACAAACTAGAAAGTTTCCCATCTGGGACATGACAGGCCTGAAGAACTCTGCATCCCAGAGGTTGAATATATGTTACTACCCAGTGTTACCCATAATTAATGATTCATGCAATTTGTGCTCTTGCTAGTGAAAGAAACTTTGATTAATCTCTTTCTGTAAAGAGAACACACCTTTTCTGAGAGAAGTCAGCCACTTAATGTCTTCTTTCTTAAGTTTATCATTTCACCTCTCAGCTGTACCCAGCGAAGCCTCTCTCATTGGACTCGCTCCTGGAAGGTTATGAAGGATGCTATTGTTCCAAGGTAGTTGAGATGCAGAATGAAAAGAAAATGGACAGTTGTACACTGGCCTGAGCCAAGGGGCCGGTTTCCCTGATGTCTGTCCCCCCTGGTGGAACCTCCTCCCAAATGAAACAACGTGCTTGCTCAGAATCTCAGTCGAGGCTAAGTGGGGAGCCGTGGAGGAATGGGTATGGGAACCAACGAGGGAGACAGTGGGTTCAGCACTTCATGTCTGATTTCCCGGGAGAGCTAGTATCATCCCCACACTGCAGACAGGAAGTGGATGCCCCAGGAGGGCCACTGATTCATCCAGGGTCACGGAGCAGAGCTGGGATGTTTTCTCCCCACAAGTATGCCTTCAGTATGGTCTGTCCAACCCCTGTAGGAAGCTTGCCAGACCCACCCCAGTCACCTTTATGAGACACAGTGGCTACCTGTCTTAGAGAATGAAGTCCTTGGCCCAGGGCGGCAGGGTGAAGGAGCTTTCATGGTTTGGGGGAATTTGGGATCTTTCATCTGCTTCTCATATCATGAAGCCTATTGACTCAAAATCCCCCCACTGGAGAGAGTTTTATTTGGGAAAATATCCCTGGTGGTTTTGATGTTTCCCGCTCTTTCAGATAAGGATGGTCTCTGCTGGGCCGTGGAGTCGGAGGGGACGTGCTGGTTGGATTGGCCCTTCCTTTGGCCTTGCTGAAGGGCCTGCTGAGTTTTCAGATCATCTGAAGCTTTAATCTAAGGCCTAGGAAGCCTCGAGTGCCCATGTGGTGGAGTCTGTGACCCTGGGGGTGCAGCACGGCTCTCCAGTTTAGCTGGTGTTTGGTGGCCTGAGCAGAGCTGGAGGTGACCGTCAGAGCCCCCACAGAGATCTGGAATTGAATCTCAGCTCTCCTGGCTGTGACTTTGAGTGAATTGTTTAACATCTTTGGGGCTGATTTTCTTCATCTCGAAATGGGAGCATCTTTCTCATACGATTGAGAGTAACATTAATGTTATGACACAGTGAACCTCCATTATGGAATAAGGGAAAGAGTATAGCTTTGCTAGACCCTGATGCTGGGAAGGATTGCAGGCAAAAGGAGAAGGGAGTGACAGAGGATGAGATGGTTGGATGGCATCACTGACCCAATGGACATGAGTTTGAGCAAACTCCGGGAGGTAGGGGAGGACAGGGAAGCCTGGCGTGTTGCAGTCCACGTGGTCACAAAGAGTCAGACACGACTGAGTGACTGAACAGCAAGGGTGACCAGCTCGTGCAGGAGTGTTCTGGTTTAAACCTAGAGACCCCTTGCCCTGGGAACCCTGCAGTCCCAACAGAGCTGGGACAGTTGGTCCCTCTGTGCTTGACACAGTTAGCTGCTCAGTAATAAAGATGACTAACCTGCCTTCCCTCAAGTCACATCGTGTTGGTACTCCCTGGTGGAGCCAGTTTTTCCTCGAGGCAAAGGAGGGAAGCCTTCTGCATCCTTCCCGTGGATGACGGTGCCTTTGAGAGAGAGGTGTTGAAATGACAACTCTCTGAGTTCCCTTTGGTCTATACCAGGTTGGGTCTGAAGCCCCCTGAGGTGTGTGTCCCCCATTTGTAGAATTGCTGATCCAGGTAGAAGTGCAAACAGTGTGCCTGGAATCTGGTGCAGATTACAGTCTTTTGTGGGGAAGCAAATGACCTCCTGAGGAGGGCCAGCCAGGTGGTTATTTGTTATTTTGGGGAGGACAGAGCAAGACACAAAGCTTCCAGAACCTAAATCCTCTGGGCAGCAGGAGCTGAGGCACGCAGGAAGGATCTCCCGTTCTGTGCAAGGAAATCCAGATCTCCCCAGGAGTAATCTCTATGTGAATTAAGCTCCTGAAATTGTGCTAAACTATTTGATTTAAATACTGGCCTGTCTAGGGATGAAGACCCAGGCAGTGTAGATTCCCATTAATAATGAATGATTTGCTGTATCCTAATCCTGTTAAGCATACAGCTCTCTGCAAATGTATAATATTAGTGGCAACGTGTGTTTGTGAATTAAGCCCTTGGTGTATCAGGTTTGTGAGCCTAATTGTCTATTCAAAAGGCTATCACTTTATCATGTCATGAAAATTAAAAAGGTCCCCTTTGTTGGAGTGTTCTGTTAATCCTCCGAACGATATTTTCTCTTTCTTTCTCATTTTCTTCTTATTGAGCTTTATTAGGATTTAAATGCAACTGAAGCAAATCCTGCCGTTCCACTGAAATTGATTATTAAAATAACACCGATAATTATACATAGGTACTAGAAAATAATGCATATGGCACCCTTGCAGGGAGATTAAGGGTTCCCCTCCCTCAGATTATGCTAAAGAAGACACAGGGCGCTAAAAATAGAACAGTACAATGTATCTCTGAAACAGGTTAAAGATTTAGTGATGGTTCTACCTCAAGGAAGTCTGAGTGATTTCTGCTAAAATTATCATCTGAATCCAAAAATGACATCCAAAGGGAAGGTCTGAACAATTCATTTGCTGGTAATCCTAACATCAGCCACTTCTATGGTTGGGAACGCTTTCCTGTTTAGCTCTTTTATTCATTTTCTTCCAATTCTTTCTTGAAAGAAAAAAAAAAATCCTTTCACATGAAAAAATTTTGGTGCCTGAGCTCAGTCATAAAATAGCACTCAGGGGAAAGTTGTAGCTAAATTCGGCTTGGCTGTATCTGAACACCAAAAGGATTCATCGCTTTTTTGAAAGTTAAAAAACAACCTTTTCTCTTAGTGTGTGTTTAGGAAACTCAGAAGTATCTTTGTTTTTATATTTCAACTGACTCAGGGCTCGGAACTGCTTTGTTGGAAGAAATGGGCTTTTGAAAAACAAAGTTTGGGGAGCAGAGAAAGTGCAGGCTCAGCGTCCTGCCCAGCCACCTGGCACATCCCTCCCTTTGCAGGGAGGTCCAGAGAGCCCATGTCTGAGCGTTCATAGCCGTGGACCAAGGGGCAGGTGACTGAATGTAGAGAAGGCGGGGCGATGACCCAGGAGGGGCACCTAGGAGTTCACGGGGTTGGTTTTTCAGTCAGGCGAATGTTCCTTTCAAAAATAATTTTATTTTACTGATTTTTTTAAAGTTTTTTTTTTTTTTTTTTTTTTAATGTGGGCCATTTTAAAGGTCATTATTGAATTTGTTACAATATTGCCTCTGTTTTGTGTTTTGGATTTTTGGCCACCAGGCATATGTGGTATCTTAGCTCCCCGACCAGGGATCGAACCTGTACCCCCTGCAGTGGAACATGAAGTCTTAACCACTGGATATCAGGGAAGTCCCCCCAAGTAATTTTAAAAACACTTTTCTTGGGAGACTAGACAGGTTTTCCAATTAGTCTCCAATTGGAATCACAGACTGTAAAGATGGAAGGGACTTTCTAGGACATGGCATAGTCCAGACAACATATATGGATGGATGTCCTTATGGTAGGATAGCTTTTCTCCTAGAAAATTCACTGGGTGCTTGAAAATTGCCCAATGCCAGTTAGAGTCACAGTTGGTAAATAATGTGGCTCACCAGAGAGCTTTGGTTTTGCCCATTTGACATTTGCTTTCCTTCTTTTGATGCTGCTCCCTAATTTTTCTTTAAGGAAAGCACTCACTCCCTTCTCTCAGTCTGCAGGGATGGGAAGGGACCCGCTCAGCTTATACTCCTGGCTTTTGCCCATCGGCAAATCCTCTCTTCTTCGTGGTGACCGTTCAGGATTGACATGGCCTAAATGCAGGGGGAGTCAGGCCCCCAACTTGTGTTGCAACCTCTGGGGTGAATGGAGGGTGAGTTCTTGAGCTACTGGTTGCCATCTTGCCACAAGAGAGGAGCCAGTTGGGGAAAAACACAAACTCAGAGGAGAACCCAGAGCTGGAGAGAGACCAGGGCTGCAGCCCCGCCCGCACCTGACTCTCCAGTCTTTCCCTTTTTATGCCTCAAGCCTGTTTGAGTTGGAGTTTCTGTCACTTAACATAAAAGGGTTCTGCCTGTTAGTGTTGCCAAGTGGGATAAAATACTTTAGAAGTAAAGCGATAGATTAATATTCCTACATGGCTCTGTGAAAAAGGAATTAACGATGGTTTGTGTCCGCATCATGGAGCCCGTGTTGCCTTTGGAAGGTAGGGTGATACTGTAGTTAACGGGAGAGAGCAGAGAGTGGTCTTCCACCTTAGAGGCATCTGATTTTAATTCTGGTGGAAATAAGTCTATACTTGCATGTTATAGGTGCCAGTCATGTTAGATCTGTATCCTGAACTCTAATATGTTATACACCAGTCTCTGCACCAGCCTCAATCCTGAATTAGAAACGGTTGGTTTAGGTGTTGGGATGAGGTGGTCCAGAAGAAGCATAAACACACCACCTGGAAGAGGGTGTGTTAGTTACCAATACCTGTGTAACCAAGGAACAACAAGTTTCGTACATTTCCCGTCACATAGTTTTCATCAGTCAGGATCTGGGCACAGCTTAACTGGGTCCTCTGCTTGGGGTCTCATAAGGCAGCAGTCATAATATAGGCGAGGCCAGTTTCTATCTGGAACTTGAGAGTCCTCATTCAAACTCACATGGTAGTTAGCAGAATTCAGTTGCTCTTGGTTGTGGGACTGAGGTCTTGTTTTTCTGTCAGTTGGTATCACTGTCAGCTCCTTACTAGGTGCTCTGACAACATGGAAATGTACTTCAAGGCCAGTTTGTCAGTTCTTATCACTGCTGCAACAAATTACCACAAATGTAGTGGCTTAAAACACCACCAATGTATTACTTTATGCTTTCCGTTCTGCAGAGGTCTGGGCACTGCTTGACTCAACTGGTTTCTCTGCTTTGGGTCCCGCAAGATGTTGTGATCACAAGGGCTGTGATCCTTTTTGGAGGTTTTAGGGAATTTAGCTGCTTCTAAGCTCACTCTGGTTGTTAGCAGGATTCGGTTCCTTGTGGCTATAGGACTGTAGCCCATTTCCTTACTGGCTGTCAACTGGGGACTACCTTTGGCTCCTGGAGACCTTCCTCTGGTCCTTGCACTTGGCCCCTACATCTCAGAACCAGCAACAGTGCCTTGAATCTTTTAACTCTGGGAGTCTCTCTGACTTCCTGTTGGCCGCATCTCACCTGCCGCTCTACTGCAGCATTTCTCTGACTCCAGCCAGAGAAGTTTCTGTGTTTTTAATGGTTTATATGATGAGATTGAGCCCACTCATATAATCCAGGGTAATCTCCTTAGAAGTCTGTAATCTTAATCGCATCTGCTGAGTCTCTTTTGTTACCTGATGAGTTCCTGGAATTAAAGCATGGACATCTTTGCTAGGGTAGGGGGGATCATTCTGCCTCCCAAGGCAATCAAGAGAATCTCATTCCCTTGGCTAGAACGGAGACAGGATGTGACGTAATCACACGAAGGACTATCTAGTCAGCCCTGCTGTTCTCTGCGGGCCAGAAGGACATCACAGGTTCTACCTGCCCTCAGGGGAAGGGGACTACATGAGTCTGTGACTCACAGGGGTCATGAAGGGCACGTCCATCATGGGGCTTAACTGAGAGCTGGGGGCCTCATGGTTGTTGGACCAGGTGACCTTTTAGACCAGTGCTCCAGTGAGAGAAGGAGGCAGGCCCTCTTCCAGCCTTACCAGAATATTCTTTCCCCACCCAGGTCAGCTCCGGGCAGCTTTCTCTTGCCTGGGTCTTCCCTCTCTGATTTACTACTGTTTCTTCCCACCTGTGTGAGTTTAGTTGGGAATTTTGAGGTTGCCTCTAGAGAGGCCTGGCCAGGCCTTACTTTTATACTTTAGATCTGCAGAATCTATTCCTCTGGGCTGAGAAGAGTGAGTCTGAGGTTTAGATGGGGAGTTATTTTGTGCCCGAGTGAGGGTTGTGCTGCAGAACACGAGTGTGTCCCTTTGGGTCCATGTATAGGGTGGACTCTTGGACCCACCTGCCTCTGGTACAGCCTGTGGAGTGAGGAGATGTGGGATAATGCAGGGAGAGTGGTGTGATCCTTCCTACCCTGGGGGACATCCGAGGAGAGCATTTAAAACCATGCACACACTCTTGTTGGGAATGTAAATTAATGCAGACACTATGGAGAACAGTATAGAGATTCCTTTAAAAACTAGGAATAAAACTACCATATGACCCAGCAATTCCACTACTGGGCATACACCCTGAGATCGTAATTGAAGAAGACATGTGTATCCCAGTGTTCACTGTAGCACTATTTACAACAGTGAGGACATGGAAGCAACCTAGATGCCCATTGATAGATGAATGGATAAGGAAGTTATAGTATATATACACAATGAAATATTTCTCAGCCATAAAAAGGAACTCATTTAAGTCATTCTAGTGAGGTGAATGAACCTAGAGCCTGTTATATAGAATGAAGCAACTCAGAAAGAGAACAAATATTGTATGCTGCTGCTGCTAAGTCATGTCAGTCGTGTCCGACTCTGTGTGACCCCATAGATGGCAGCCCACCAGGCTCCTCTGTCCCTGGGATTCTCCAGGCAAGAGCATTGGAGTGTGGTGCCATTGCCTTCTCCCAAATATTGTATATTAATGCATGTATATGGAAGCTAGAAAAATGGTACCTATGAACCTATTTGCAGGGCAGGAATAGAGATGCAGACATAGAACACAGACTGTGGACACAGCAGAGGAGGGAGAGGGTGGGATAAATTGACAGAGTAGCATTGAAACGTATACGTTACCGTATGTAAAATAGATGATAATGGAAATGATGTAAAATGATGATAATGTGTATAACACAGGGAGCTCAGCAGGGTACTCTGTGATAACCTAGAGAGGTGGGATAGGGAGGGAGGTTCAGGAGGGTGGGGACATGTGTATACTTATGGCTGATTCACGTTATGGCAGAAGCCAACATAATATTGTAAAGCAATTATCCTCCAATTAAAAATAAATTTGAAACACACACACACACACACACACACACACACACACAGAAGTGTTGTGCCGAGAGTCCACTCTCCTTGGCCTCGTTCACATTGGCTGCATTCTCAACCCTCTTCTTCCCATTTCTCCAAAAATTATTTGCAAAAAGATATTCTTACTGACATTCCTAACCATTTACCAGGCATCAGAGATAGAGCCCCTCTTAGGGTGTGAATGAGTCCCAGCCCTCCGGAGATAATAGCTTGGCTGTGGGCTCAGTTACTACAAACTGGGTGTCTTGTTAAGTAGAGGTTTATCACAATCAAAGCAAAAAAGAATACAAAAAATGCTGTTAAATATTGGAGTACAAAACTGTTTCCTGTATTTCTACTCTCCAACAAAACACAAATATATTACTCTCCCAAATTGTGATTTCTTTTGTATTTTTTCTGAAATAGACTGTTTTGCATTTTGTCTTATCTAGAAAACAGCCAGTTTCTGTCTCCCCTGCCGTCTACTGTATTCAGGCTCTTTGGGAATTTTGAAAAGTGTGTGTGTGTGTGTGTGTGTGTGTGTGTGCGCGCGCGCGCGCGCACGCTTGTGTGTGTGCACGCACGCTTGCGTGTGCGCACATGTGTGTGTTTATGACTGGTTATCTTTGTGATAGGTGGGAGTCCACAAATTGACTGTAAATGAATTGAATGGCACTAAAATATTGTCTCTACTCATTGTCAATTTTATGCTGAATATTCTAAGTTGTGAAGTGGCAGCTGTCATTTTGTGTTTCTACTTAATAGTCGAATAGCTCAAACATCTCCCCATCTTTATTAAGACCCAAATCTACTCATCTTCCATGTGTGGAAAGAGATGAGAAAAATATATACATGCCCTGTCGGTTCTGGGTGTGCATTTTGTCTGCACCATGAACTTGCTGGGGATCAGTCTTACATGTCCAGCCTAAGGTGAAACTCAAAGAGAATCTGTAAAGTGTGATGTGATGCTCTTGGTCCAGTGGTTTTACAGGCAGATTAATTCTGAGATGTATTTAACTAGATCGGAGTATCAGAGATTTTGATAGATAAGAATAAGAGCTCTAAAAGGATCCTCTGATAAATGAAGACTTATTTCACTGTCTTATTCTGGTCCTTTGACAAAGCCCTTCCATCCAAGTGTCTGGGCTTTCACCTCTTACTACATCATTCTTTAGACAGATTATCTTATATCATTTCACAGATCCCAAGCCCTGAGGCTCACTGAGCTCTCTTCCCTCTTTTGACCTGATTTGTCCTCGTAGCTGCTGACTTGTTCCCCTTTCTTGTTGGGAAGACTGGCACGTGGAAGAGAACCTCAGGTTAATGGTGACTTTTGCCCACGGTCCCAAACGTTCCCAAGTGGAGACGGTGCAGAGAATGCAAAGTGAGTGACATATTTGCTGTTGTTTCTATTAAGACACATTTTCTGACTTATTAGTAAATAGCCAGGTGTCCCCATAGCCGAGTGGAATGAATTTGAGGGGACGGGGGTTCCCTGGTGTGCCCAGCTGCCCTATGCACGTTGCCTAATATCCTGGGCTCCACAGAACATTCAAAAAATTAACACGCTCACCAAATATGTTTTTCTTGCTCATTAACTCGATAAAGCCCACTGGTTTTTTAGAATCACAGCAGCAAGTTGTAAATGATGTATGAAATGAAAAATCTTTTCTTGCCCAGTGAGCAGGGAGAGAGAACTGACAATGCTTTCTCACTGTGGCGCTTATAGTCATGTCTAAACACAGAGATGGCCACATACCAGCAGTGACCTCAGTAGGTGTCCAGGGTGAGCACGTGTGAGCTCACCGTCAGACCCCTGTATCCCCAGAAATTCCTCCTCCTTCACATACTCTGCCGGAGCCCAAAGAGTATGTGGTTGAGAGAAACGCAGCGAGTGACCCAGCTGTCTGCCCTCTGGGGACAGCAGCGGCCGGGGTTCTGTCTAGAGGCCAGGACCATCCCGCGGGGGCCACTAGTGTCCGAGGCTTCGTTTGTGTCATGCAGTTGCAGTGGTGGTAATATGTCGTTCAGCTGCTGCTCTTCACTCACTTGATAAACTAACACCTATCTGCAAGCTCATACACCCAGCACTGGGCCAGGCATTGTGAAGGACAAAATAAACATAAGATAGAAAATTCCAGCTCTGCATTCAAACTGCCTATAAGATGACAAAATGGGGAATTTACTAGACATTTCTCCCGACGGAATACTCTTACGCTTATTGTTGCCCTTGTGGCGTTGTCACAGTGATTCATGTAGAATAATCAACAGTGCCTTATATGTTTACTCTTGTATTTCATGTGTGTTCATTGTTTTGAGAAATGGGGAAAGACTGAAAAATGGAGGAAGACAGTTTCCTGTGGCTCTGTCTCATGGCCATGGACCCACATTAACCCAACTCAGGAACGCTGATATGTAGATCAAAATGCTGATTTATTGTTTTGAAATGTGTTCGTAACCTGGGAATGTGCATTATAATCAGAAGATTGCAGGTGAGCATGGACTCCTAACAAGGGCCTCTGAGAACCCGCCCTAGTCATCTTTCTCAGAGAAGCTGGCCTGCCCCTGGGATGGCTCTTGGACCAGGCAGCTCTCCCCTCTCAGTCAAGTTGGGAGTCTCTTTCTTTTCCATCTTTCCATGACTGTCCATCCCTCCTGACTGATGTATTCTTTCTTTAGATATTTAACCTCATTAGCCAGTTGACAGTCCTCCTGTTTCTTTTGTCTGCAGATATCAATTTTATAATTCAACTGCAAGAGGAAATGTTGTCTCCAAATTTGAGAGCCCCATTTTGTCCCTGTTACCTTCTTCTGTATGGTAACTGTCATGACTCACCCACGATACTATAATAGAACAAACAACATCAAGTTTGGAAGTCTAGAGGTCTACCAGAAACCAATGCTGCATCCCCACCATGAGCACTAACTGTGGATTTTAAGTTTGGCTTTGGTTTTGGGGTGAATTTCTGGGAGATTATCTTTACCCATTTAATCCAGCTGCTTAAATGATAGCCATTCAGCAGCTTGGTGGTACATGAATGTAAATGTGTTCATGTCTTCTTGGGAGAAGACAGAAGGCATCCCCCAGAATGGCCAGGTCATGATGTAACTGTCTGATCTTCTGTCCATCTTAATAGTCAGTGTGTATTTCTATACCATTAGTTTCTCTCATGGTGTTGCCCTGTCCCTCATGATTGAAAAGGTAGCTGAAATAACTGGATTGCCTTGAGTGGTTGATTTTGGGGGTTGTGTGTATATATATATATACACGCACACATATTATACACACATATATATTCTGACTCCTCTTAATAAAAAAAATGCCAATAGTTCAAAAGCTTCCTATGCTTTCATCAATACAATGAATGTATCCTGAGAAGGACTGTATTCTGAGATGAGAAGTACGTCATTGACATCAGTTGCTCTGTAAATGGCAGAAAGACATTCATCCCAGGGATTCAGTATAACCACATTTGCAGAAGATAGAATTTCCACATTTCAATATTCGCAGAAATTACTTCATTATTTTCCACCCCTCCTCTGCCCTACTCTTAACAGCACTGCATTGGAGCCAATTCCATTTTGCATAAAGATGAGCAAATACCAGTCTGAATCCACACAGACGTTTACATAATTACGACATAAGAAATAGCATTTTTAGACAATGAGACTCTGGATGAAGCCTCAGGTGAAGTTATCTCAGAGGCCACAGGAAGCATGCTGTTTTGAAAGGTCGTCTGTACTGAGGGTTTCACCCTGACAGACGAGGAGGTCTGGGGAGGCGGAGGACCCGGGAAGGAGACAGATGTGCTGGCAGTGGCCGAGAAGCTCCCTTCTCAGATTAAGTGGTTGGTCGAAGGAGGTGGACCTCGCCTGGGGTCCCTTTACAACCACAGGAAGAGTGGAAATTGAGCATGGGCCATAGAGGCTTAAAGAATTTGGCAGAATGAATAAAAAGTGATGTGTCTACTCTAGGAAAAAAATGCCTGAGAATGCCGGCTGTGTTTACATGCTTCCTGTCTCTGGGAATGCGCATGCTCACAGTTTCATTTTTCCTCTTAAAGAAGTTCTGTGTGTAAAATGTCCTGGGAGTCACCTTCCATACACTTAATCTGACTCAGTAGCCCGGGTCATTCCCAGAAAAGCACATTGGGTTTCTCTGTTTACATATCTTGACAAACTCAGCCTCTGAGTCAATGCATATCGAACCAGCTCTAAGGACTTTAAAATGAAAAGCTAGCATCTTCCCTGTTCAGTGAAATATTCACTTCAAGGCACACTTACCACTCCGTCTGAATTTAAAAGACACTGCTCAAATGCAAGTTGGAGTTAGTTTGAAAGTTAGTTCATGCAGAATGCCCTGTAATCAAAGGGGACATTGCCCCTTAAATTTTGAAAGTGTCAGACATGCACCCCACCCAGTAGGACTATACTGATGACAGAGGATAAAATACACATGCATATTTATGACACTTACCTAGTGTTTCTAGGAAGCCTTTCTTCCAGGAACTCAAAAGCTTCACTAGAATTACCTCGGGGACTTCTGATGCTGGGGGAGTCCCCCTAGACTGCCTGGTTCACCTCTTTGCCTCCAGGCAGCCTGATCTCGACAGGTCCCGCCTCTCCTCCTGCAGTCTCTGGGGGAAGGGAACTTGCAACCTTTATGATAACCTATCTAATAATGAGATTCCTCTGTTACCCTTGAAGCACATTTGTTCTTCTTTCTTTAAAAGAGACTTTAATAGTCTGATCACAATTTATACACTCAGCCTGTTTTAAAGTCACCTTCTCAGCATGCTTTTCTTAAATACTACAAGCCATTCTTTTCAGGTCTCACTTTTGGATCATTGAGTTGATTTCCTTGTTTTCCTTTCTTCCAGGTGGAGTGGGGCCCTGGGGAGTGAGCATTGGGTGTTTAAGGGAGAGGTGTCTGGGGTCAAGTAGACATCAGTGTGAGTGTTTTGAGTGTCAACTCCAGTATTTACTGGCTATGATTTGGGGCAAATTACTTGGCCTCTTAAAGCTTTGGTTTCTTCATCTGTAAAATGAAGATAATATGGTTGTGACTCACTGAGTTGTCCTGAAGATTAAATGAGATGATAAAGAATTTATACCACGCTGGGCACAGAACTGTTTCTTCCACTACATTATCTTCAGATATGGTCTTCCTTACATTCCAGAGGAGATATGGCTGAGAAGCTGTGCAACTCGTTCCAGTTTGAAATCGGGGTAGGGGTTTGGGTCTTTTGTGGCCCACACCTATTCTGTTTAGTCCTAATTTCTTTCCATGTGGTCACTGTTCTTTCCATACCAGTTGTCAAATTTTTAGAAATGAATGAATTTTAAGTCAAGCTGGGAGCTAGCTGAAAGGATATGCAATCATCTTGAAGACATTATGCTAAGTGGAATGGATCAGTGACAAAAGGACAAGTACTCTGTAATTCCACATAGACGAGGTACCTAGAGGAGTCAAATTTATAGAGACAAAAAGTAGACGGCCCTAGCCAGATGTGTTGGGGTTGGGGAAGAGATGAGGAGTTATTGTTCCATGGGTACAGAGTTTCAATTTGGAAAGATGAAAGAAGTTCTGGAGATGGCTATATATATGCACAGCACTGTGAATGTTCTCAGTGCCACTGAACTGTACACTTTAAAATGGTAAATTTTATGTTATTCTATTTTATCACAATAAAAAAGAATATATAATGGATAATTTCATTTCTGCAAACAGAACTCCTTTGATACTGCAAATGATCAGTTTTTTTTTTTTTTTTTTAGTTTTACCAAGGCACATTTTCACATATTAGGCTCTCAATCAATCAACCAAAAATATATTCCCCGCTTGCTTGACCTCAGGGTGTGTCAGAGAATCACAGACGTGGTGAAAGATAGCCCTCTTGTCAACACAGTCGGGGAAAACCTGAACACTCAGGCAAAGGGAGGGGAGAAGAGGAAGTCTCCAAGAAATCAGTTCTGTGCGCCTGCTGATTCCCGGGGAAAGGCAGGGGGAGAGAATGCCAGCAGGAGGCTGTGGAGGGTGGGGGAGAAGGTTGAGATAAGCAGACCCACCTTCTGGGCCGGAGAGAAGACGTGAGAGAGACGCCCCGCCCAAGGCAGGCCCGGCTGTCTGAGGGCAGCTTCCAATCGAGTGGGAAAATGAGAGGCTTTCATGGGACCCGGGGAGGCAGGCAGAGAGGCCTTTAGAATGCAGTCAACAAGGAGCCAGTGTCGAACTAGAGAAAATAAGCCTTGTTTCAGCAAGACTAGTCTGTGGGCGGCAGGCAGAGGGGCGGAGTTCAGAGCGGCCTATCTTTTTTCTCTGCATTGTTTCTGAGGCCTCCTGCAATTCTTTTTGTCTCGAGGGCCCCCCTGCCTTGATTTGGATTTCTCTGTCTCCAAGAACCCGCTGAACGGATCTCAACTCTCCCCCCAAACCACGTTTCCCTCCCCACTTCCCGGTTTCTGTTTTGGCAACACGTTTCAGACACACACACTTGAAACACTAATGTTGTCTTGGCCTCCTGCCTCTCCTTCAATCTGCATATTGTAGACATCAAATCATTGTTTTTTTTTTTTTTTTTTGAGAGGCCTGGTTACAAGGGTAGGTAGTCTAGTGTTATGGAAACTAAGGAGAATAAGAACTTAAAAGGAGCCAGGGGATTTGGCAATGAGGTGATCACCGGCAACTCTTCTGAAATTGTTTTCAGTGTAACATTAGGAGCGTGTGTGAGACCCTAGAGATGAAGCAGGGAATTGGTAGGCAAAACATCACAGCACCTTGCACAGGTTTATTTCTGTTTAGGACGCGTGTTCATTTCAAGGGCAAAATATGCAAGAAGATTCTCCTCACCCAATAATGCAGTCCAGCATCTGAGCCTCTTCCCTGCCTTCCTTCCGCATTTCCTGGAGGGTAGTGGAGGGGTGGCGGTGGGGAGTTACCTGCCTTCCGGTTCTGTCTGCAGTAAATGAACACTCACCTGAACTTCACTACTGCCCGGGGGAATGGGGGATTAATGTGTAGCAAGGATTTGGCATCACACACGGTGCAGATATAAAGAATAATGCAGTTTCCCCCTCCACACTTCTTTTGTCCAGATTATTCATATATATATATTTTTTAAACAAAAGCTTATTCTTAAATGTACAGTAGGTTCCAGGACAACACTGGATTCCAACTATAGGTGGCAACAGATAGCATGGCTGGGTAATCCAGATGTTTAAACAGGAGTGGAACTAAGGGTCATCATGGCCTTGGGCACAAGGAACAGCTTACTTTTTGTCAGATTTCTTAATTCCACCCGTGGCCAGGGGGCCTTTCATGGTGGCCTTTGCTTTTAGCTCCTTGAGTGTCTTATGCCCCTCCCTCTGTTTCCTCTTGAATGCCTTGTCTTCCTCCTCCATGTCCTTGGCCTGCTTCTTGAGCTGCTTCAGGGGCTGCTTCTGCCACCTTCCGGGCCCAACATGGTGCCTGCTGCCCCTCCCCAGACCCTGCCGCTGGACTGTTCACCTTCTTGACTTAAATAATTTTTGAGCATTACTGAGTTCATTATGTGGTTTTTTTTTTTTTTTTTTTTTTTTAAAGTCCATTGTTGTTAAAACCACACCTGTTAATGACCCAAGAAAGCAAAAGAGAAAAAACCCCAAGAACTTGATTTTCTGGACAATGGAGTTCTCACTGCTGTCCAGAATATCTCTTCACACTTGGCTCTTCTGCTCAGGCTCTTGGGGTGCACACCAGACGGAGCTGGCGACGGCAGTGCCTGGTTCAGCCACCCCGCCAGACCCCCCAGGCGACGCCGCGTCTCCTGCGCCTGCCTTCCGAGCCCTGGCTGTGGGTTCACGGCCCCACACTTGCTGGGGCCTGTCACACTCGGATTCCTCCTTGGCTTCTTTTGTAGAAGCTTCTGGTCACTCTGCTCTCCTGCCCTCTGGTATGGGCCTCCCCAGGGGTCTCCAGGGCTGGTCTTGGCTGAGGGAAGCCCACTCTCTGAGCTGGGCCCTGCCTCCTCTTCTCTGGGCGGAAGGTGAAGCTTTGGATATGGTAACAGTCAGTGGTTCACAGATGTGACATCATTAAAAAAAAACAAAACCAAAAATGAAAAACAGCATGAATCAGACCATGTAACTTACCCACTTAAGACTGTTCCCGGGGCTCTCACTTCTCCCTTCTGAAATCCTTTTCTTTGGTCACTCCGACTTGCTTTCCTCTTCCTGAGTCTGCCTGTCTGTCCTCTTTCAACACGGAGCCCTTGCAAGCAGCCATTCCACCCTCAGTTTTTGCCCTGGAGGGACCCCAAAGCATGAAAGACATTCCACAGGGCCACACTGTGCAATCCAGGCTGGATGGAATATCGAAAGAAGCCAATGGCTATTCTAGAAGGACCGTGAACAGCAGTTTATGGGGAAGGGAGCAAAGTCAGGGATCAAGTATATGGTGGGGAACTTGGCTTCTCAGCAGAGGGATCTTACAGATAAGCAACAGGATCTTTTCCTTTTTAGTTGCAGCATGCAGCAGTTAAATAAATAAAATATTTTTTTTAAAAAGAAAAATGACAGTTATTGTTTCCAAAATTTCCAGCATTTGACTGCAGAGCTCTGTGGTCACTGCTGAATTATTTCAAGGGGTTGGTGAATCCAAACACTGCCTATAGAATAAATGTTCCACATATTACTTTTTCATGTATATTGATATTGAAATTAATAAAATATAAATTTACTTTAAAGTATAACTGAGTTCACTGTTACTTTAAAAAAATTATGATGCATTTTCTCTAACAATGCCTTCTAAAGGTATAATTTGAAGTCAGTGTACTCAGATTTTCAATAAATCTAGGTGTGAATCCTAGCTTCACTATTGTATGATGTTTTTTAACCTTTTTAATCTCTGTTCCACCTATTGAATGGACTTTATAATTCCAGACTCATTATATTATTGTGAAGTTTCAATGACATATTATATACTGCAGTTTATAAATATGTTCTTCAATACTTAAATGCAAGAAATGTGTGAGAATCCTTCCTTTTTTTTGAAAACCAGACAGAGTCAGCAGAAATCCCTGTCATCCACCAAAATGGTGTGCAATTCAGTCATAGGATTCAGTGATGTTCTTGTTGCTAAATATTTAACAACTGGGATGCTGAATTTAGTTTGGACAGAGATATCAGTTGATAGTTTCAATTTTATTGCTCAGTCATATGGAAGTGATATAATAAAGCTGTGTTTTGGAACTTCATTAATTTGCAGCATCAATAGATATAAGTATCTTCTTTACCAAATTGGAAAACAGTTTTGAATATTAAAGAATATTTCTTTAATTTCTTGTGCCACTCAAACACAACTCCAAGCAACAGATAAAACACATTTTAAAGTTTAATTTGCATTATTAACATTTTATCCATAACTTTCTTAAGTCTAAACTGGGGGTCAGCAAAATTTTTCTGTAAAGGACCAGGTAGGCAGGCCATATGTCTTTCTTTCTTATAAATTAATTTTTATCGGAGCATAGTTGCTTTTCAAATGTTGTGTTCGTTTCTGCTGTATAGCAAAGTGAATCGCATGTCCCCTCTTTTTTGGATTTGCTCCTATTAAGGGCAGCACAGAGCACTGAGTGGACTGTCCTGTGCTATACACCAGTTTCTCATTAGTTATCTGTGTTACACATAGTAGTGTATGTGTTTCAGCTACACGATTCCATTGTTGCAGAAAGGAAGCAGGAACAGCAGCCATGGACAAGGCACAAATGAATGAGTATGGTTACATTCGAATAAAACTTTATATATAAAAAGAGGTGGTGGGCCAGATGTGTCCTGTGGGCCACAATTTGCTAATTCCTGGTCTTAGAATATCAAGCCCTGATTTGTAGGGGCTGCTAATGTCTGTGGTTTAAACACTGTCATCCAGGCTGGTGCCAAGCTACCAATGTGACATCACTGTACACAGAGTTGGCCAGAGCTGGCCCCACGATGGTATTTCTACTATTCAGGTACAGCCAGGGTAAATGACTCCAAGAGCACAGATTTTACTTATAGTCCAATGTAGTCAAATACTGCAGAAATGATTAGTTTTAAGTATTTATTGCTTTTTGTATTTAATATAATTTATTTTGTTTTAAGCTTTTATGATTTAATTTTAAAATAATGACTGTGCTTAACCAGCCAGCTCACAAAAGGCCTGAAAATTTAACAATTGATTCTCCTGAGCCAGCAGAGCCTGGTTGCCTTTCCCCATCACGGGACCACATAAAAGTTCTATCCGTACAAGGTGCCAGAAAACAGAAGAAGAGCTCTAGAAGTCTGTCACCAACAGTGCCGGTGAGGTGCCCTGGCCCAGGCTGGTGGTTCTGTCCTGGTGGTTAGCGGAGCACA
Organism: Dama dama; assembly: GCF_033118175.1. Lineage (NCBI taxonomy): Eukaryota > Metazoa > Chordata > Mammalia > Artiodactyla > Cervidae > Dama > Dama dama. Next base: position 47,247,800 of record NC_083706.1, on the reverse strand, counting down.
GAGATCTCACTGCAGCTTGTTGGGTGCCTCATGGGGACTGTGCACAGACCCCAGCCCCTTAGGGGACCCGCCTTTTCCGCTCACCTCCACTCCCCCTCCTCTGGAGCAGCTCTCCCCCGCCCCCAGGTAGAAGCACCTCTGCCTCCAGCAGCAGCACCTGCAGCCCCTCTCCTCCCAGGTCTGCGTGCAGATGCGATCCTAGGGGCTGAGGGGCTTCTGGCCAGGTGCCCGCTTGACTTCTGTGTCTCTGGTCCTCAAATGAGAGGGATGTTAGAGTCCCCTTAGCTGAACCCACCACCACCACCATCCAGGCAGAGTGAAAAGTGAAGGGGAAAAATAGTGTCTCATTCTTTTATGATTCCTCTTGTAATGAGAATAAAATAGGAATTAACTCATTTAAAAAATTATCTGGCTACTTGTTTCTCTTGTTTAGAGCAGTGTTAGCTATCATTGTTGATAAATGTTAGCTATCACTGTTAATAAACAGAAGAAACTAGCTGACTAGTGTTTACAATAAACTTCACAGTGAAGCTTAAAAAATTAGGTCAAAAAATTGGCTCAATCCATGTATTTAATTTAGATTTCTAAAAATGCCTAACGAAAGTAGGTAATTGAGGCCCAAGTGTGTATGAGTGACACTAGCTTATACAGAATTTGAGAAAAAAAGGGACTTCCCTGGTGGTACAGTGAATAAGAAGCTGCCTACCAATGCAGGGGACATGTGTTTGATCTCTGCTCCCAGAAGATTCCGCTTGTCACGGGACACCCAAGCCCCAGCACCACAACTACCCAACCCACACTCTCCAGCCCCTGTACCCCAGAGCCCGTGCTCCACAAGAGAAGCCTGTGGACCGCAACGAAAAGCAGCCCCTGCTCAAAAACTACAGAAAGCCCGTGCAGAGCAACGAAGATCTGGTGCAGCCAAAAATAATTTAAAAAAATTAATAATTTGAGAAAATTCGAAAACCATAAGAAAGTTCTATCTACTGCAAATGAACTTATCTACAAAACCAAAAGAGAGTTACAGATGTAGGAAATAAACTTACGGTTAACCGGCTTGGGGGGGCGGTGGGCATTGGGGGAAGGAGGGATAAATTGGAAGATTGTTATTGACACACACACACTACTGTATACAAAGTAGATAACTAATTTTAAGAATCTACTGTGGCGAACAGGAAATTCTACTCCATACTCTGTAATGTCCCATATGGGAAAAGAGTCTGAAAGAGAGTGGGTATGTGTGTAACAGATTCATTTTGCTCTATGCCTGAAACTAACACAGCCTTGTAAATCAATTATTTTGTTGTTGTTTAGTTGCTAAATCATGTCTGACTCTTGCAACCCCATGGACTGTAGCCCCCCAGGCTCCTCTGTCCATGGGATTTCCCAGGTAAGCGTACTGGAATGGGTTGCCATTTCCTTCTCCAGGTGATCTTCCCAACCCAAGGGCTGAAACTGCGTCTCCTGCGTTGGCAGATGGATTCTTTACCACTGAGCCACCTGGGAAGCCCACATCAATTATACCCCAATAAAAATTTTAAAAAAGAGAATTAAAAAAAGACAAGAAAGTTCCAGCTATTTAAATTGCTTGACTTTCAATTCAGGGCATGTGGCAAAACTGGGTCTTCAACTTCCCTGGTAAGTAGGCATTTCATTTATGTTTTTATTTTTCATAATGCAAGTATCAATGTTTAGGCCAAAGTAGGTAGATATTAAGTTTGATCTCTTCCAAGTATCATCTTCAGGAGGCACAGTTTTTCTTTTCTATATTCTGAGGTATACTCATCAATAAATACTATTGCCCTATGAAAGGTATACAACTAAAAGAGCAAGGCTCCTAATCCTGACCATATGTACCCCTGAGGTAATGTACTAGCCTGGAGAAAGTTGAACAGAATGTGGAGGACGCCCAGCTGCTAATCTTCATGCTTTGTCCTGACATTTAATATCCCAGCAACAGCAATCTGCAATGTTTGTTTTCTCTCCTATCTGGATTCTGTATTGGTCTCCTAACTTCAGCTAACTTCCATCTTGCCTTTCCCCCTTCCACTCCTTTTAAGAAAAGTTAATAGACTTCATCTTTTAGGGCCATTTTGGCTTCCAGAAAAATTGAGCAGGGAGTACTGAGTTCCCATGTACTTAACTCCACAGTGCTACGTTCAGTTGCTCAGTCGCGTCTGACTCTTTGCGGCCCCACGAATTGTAGCCTGCCAGGCTCCTCTGTCCGTGGGATTTCCCAGGTAAGCATACTGAGGTTGCCATTTCCTTCTCCAGGGACTTTCGGACCCAGGGTGTGAACCTGCCTCTCTTTCACATCCTGCATTGGCAGGCAGATTCTTTTCCACTGACGCCACCTGGGAAGCCCACCCTACCCCACACTGGTCCCTGTCATAACATCTTGCACTATTAGCGTGGTAACTTTGTTAAGATTAATGAACCAGTACTGATACATTTTATTAATTAACTGAAGTCCACTGTTTAATTAGGGTTCCAACTTTGTGTTGTACATTCAGTGGGTTTTGATAAAACCATAACGTTAGACATCCACCATGACAGCACCATCCAGAATAGTTTCACCCGTGCTCCACCTGTTCAACTCTGCCTTCCTCCGAATCTCTGATAATCACTGATCTTTTTTTCCCCACTGGTTCTAAAGCTTTTCTTCCTTATTTATTCATTTATTTATTTATGGATTGCTGCATTATTCTTGCTAATTGGCTTGGTCACTTTGTCTTATTTCCCCACCTCCATTCCGAGACTCAGTTCTCCAAGAATTGGTTTCACTATTACAAATTTTAATATTATACTATTTCAAAGTAAACCAGGGTTCTATATAAAGGAAAATACTTAAATCCTTTCTAATTTAATGTGGTTTCCTATTTCTTTCAGGAAACTTTTTCCTCGAGTATCTACCCACAATTTCAATTAGGTCTAATAAAGCATGTCCAGGTTGGGAGGCAGATCTGAAGCAAGCGTATTCTGCAAACCCATTTACTCCTTTAATTGTTTTGAGCCAAGTGTTTCCAGTGCCTAAATTATGCTCCTACTTCCCATAAATGGGGCCCTTCGGAAGATGCAGTCTTTCTGAGGTTCCCAAGGTATCATTTACTGTACTGCAGCTTTAGTTAATTGAAAGCATCTTGCTTAGATCTTGGAGCTGATGGCTTGTTCTGTGTGCATCTGCCTAAAGTGAGTTATACTTAAAGGACAGGCAGTTTGCAAGTGTGATTAAGTCATATGTAAATAGTAGTAATCCCCTTTTCTTGGGCTATTAGATCTGGCCCAAAGTGAAACTCCAGTGGGAGTTGCTTAGGTAAATATACAGTCTTGAGAATCGCCACATAGAGAGAAATGTTATATGAAGCAGTATGCCATATTTAATTTTAATATTAGCCTGTGAGATTAGTGGAGATGAAATTTACCTTGGGAAAGAGAGCTGACAAAGGTCACCTGAAAGGGGAAAGATTTCTTTGATTTTCAAGTTCAGCATAGAAAAGAATTCCTTCATTCCTTCTTTTCCTTTTTTCCTTCCCTCCCTACCATATGGGACCCCCAGTTCTCTCTTAAGCTCTTAAGAGGCTGAGATCTGGGGCCTGTGGTCATGCCTGAAGAGTATGATGGAGGCAGAGGGCCTGCTAGTTTGTGGCTGTGCTCGCTGAGTTATGGGCTTCCCAAGTGGCACTAGTGCTAAAGGATCCTTCTGCCAATGCTAGAGATGCAGGAGATGCGGGTTAGATCCCAGGGTCAGCAAGATCCCCTGGAGGAAGACATGGCAACCCACTCCAATAGTCTTGCCTGGAGAATCCATGGACAGAGGATTCTGGCAGGCTATACAGTCCGCTGAGTTATAGCCTGGGCTTCTTTATAAATAAACAGAGTATGAAGTGTGAGATGCTTTGCCCTGTGTCGCTAGGGGCTTATTTTGATCTCTGTTGCCTTGCTTTCGATCAATGGGGTCTCTCTCTTTCTCTCTTTGAAGACTTTTTAATAGCCTGTATTCTGCATTTGGTAGGTGTCCTCACGGACTTTAATAAAGCTTTCAAATCTGAAAAGCCAGATTGGCTGGGGCAGTTGTTTTTCCTTGTTTCAGTTGATAATCAGCTCTATTTATTTATTTGTTGTAGTTTTGATTGATCTTACAAGGCACTGAAAACAACTCCTATTACCGTCACAGTGAATCCATTACATAAACATCTTGTGTGCTTCTGGCGAGGCAGACCAGAGAATTAGCCATCCACTGTGTGTGTGTGTGTGAGTCGCTCAGTCGTGTCCGACTCTTTGAGATTCCATGGACTGTAGCCGCCAGGCTCCTCTGTCCATGGAATTCTCCAGGCAAGAATACTGGAATGGGTAGCCATTCCCTTCTCCAGGGGATCTTCCCGAGCCAGGGATCTAACCCAGGTTTCCTGCATTGCAGGCAGATTCTTTACCATCTGAGCCACTAGGGAAGCCCACTAAATAGACATCTTGTGTGCTTCTCCTGGTGGGGCAGGTCAGAGAAGGTTCTGGAATATGGTAGCACTATACTGCTGTTGATCCACACACACGGGGGCAAAACCCCATGGGTTAGTTGCGTGTGCAGATGGCTCTAGACTCCTTTTTCCTCTCTTACCTCAGTGGCTGGAGAGCTTCTACTTTTGGTCATAACTTAAGATAGGTTTATTTAACTTGCCACCCTTGAGATGTTCTGGTTTCTTGGAGAGGTACCTTGGAAAGTTTGGTGTGAAGAGTGTTATATGGTGAGCATTCAGGCTCATTAGATTTTATTTACAGTTTGCAAATCCTTTCTCATACCTAGAAATGCAAGAGAACGGATTTTACTTCTTACAAAACAAAGCCAAACAAAAACACGGTGGCAACAAAGCCAACTATTTTTAGACTGAGAATTTTATGTTGCTTCTGCCCACACAGCTCTGAAAATTTTTTCATCCTATTTATCCCCTGACTCCAAGAACATTTACAGCATTGGTTGCTTTTGGAATTTGAAGTACAGTAGATGTTTTTATTATATGTCTATATCCTAAAGGAAATCAGTCCTAAATATTCATCGGAAGGACTGATGCTGAAGCTGAAACTCCAATACTTTGGCCACCTGATGCGAAGAACTGACTCACTGGAAAAGACCCTCATGCTGGGAAAGATTGAAGGCAGGAGGAGACGGGGATGACAGAGGATGAGATGGTTGGATGGCATCACAGACTTGATGGACATCAGCTTGAGTAAGCTCTGGGAGTTGGTGATGGACAGGGAACCATGGCGTGCCATAGTCCATGGGGTCGCAAAGAGTCAGACACGACTGAGTGACTGAAATGACTAACTGATACCCTGACTCCAAGAAAATTTATAGCCTTGGTTGCTTTTGGAATTTGAAATACAGTAGATGTTTTTATTATCTGTCTGCATTGTTGAATTAAAATGTAGTCAAGTGCCTATGCTCTGGCCTCTGGGCTGTGCATGCAACTGTTTCATTTATTTTAGTATTACTTAATATTAACTCTGCGAGTTGGTGATGGACAGGGAGGCCTGGCATGCTGCAGTCCATGGGGTTGCAAACTGAACTGAACTGAATTAACAGTGGTTGAACATTAATGTTAATGGTTAGTTATAGAGAGCTGCCTAGAGAGAGGCAGGTGGTGGGGTAGGAGAAGAGAGCCTCCATCTGGCCACTGCCCTCCAGGCTTCCCCCTGTGCGGTGGCTGAGTGGTCTTTGCCTGGGAGCTCTGTTCCCCCCATGGAAACCGTACAGAAAGGCTGGTAGAGACCCTGGTTCGGGCATTCTGCTAACTCACCCTCAGATCAGGTCGAATTTACTACTCCTCGTTTTCCAATTTGCTACTTTAGTTCTAGTAACTAGGCTTCTCCCCTAGTTCTGAGCCACCACGCCAGGCTCAGTTCCAGGGACTGGGTCCTTGCCACGACCCAGTACCTGCTCACCCTGCCGGCGCCAGGCCTCCACGCGTGGCCTGCCTCCTGCCTGTGCTTCTCCCCCGGAAGCAAGCCCACTCCAACTTCTTCCACTTGCCTTCTCTCAGCATCTTCAAGGTGTTGGTGTTCATGGGCAGTTGCTGGAATTACATTTTGTTGAATATCTATTGCTCACCTCAGTTCAAGCACTGGCTACAAGGTATTGCAATTCTTTGTTTATATGTCTGTCTTCCTCAATAGACGATGAGCTACTTGAGGGCAGTTGCTAGGTTGCTTCATCTATCCATCCATCCATCCATCCATCCATCCATCCCTCTCCATCCCCCTCCTTCCCTCCCTCCCTCCCTCCCTCCATCCATCCATCCATTCATCTCTCCTCAGCATTTATTGAGCACCTATCATATGGGAGGTACTGTGTTCGGTACTAGGATTTGAGTGACGATGAACACGAGATTGTTTTCCTCTCCACTTTCTGACTCAGGATCTGGCACAATGCCCAAACTAGTGGTTGGTCAAGAAATGTCCACTGAATGAATGAACTGATGACTTGTTACAGCTTACTCCTCCGACGCAGTGAACTGGCTTCTCACACGGGTTTCCTCTGGTTGTCTGGAGCAGGGTTGGCTCCTTGGGGCCGATTCTCTCTGCTGGGCATGCCCAGTGTCCTGCGTCTTTTGATCAGATGTGTACAAGGCTAACAGAATTCCAGAACTCTATTCTGATTCAGTTTTTGGTTTCAGCTCAACCAGTGGGTTGGAGGCAACTGGCATCTTAGATGATAATTTTTCCCTGGGCTAGTGAATCCCTGTTTCCCTGTGAACTGTGGTGCTGGAGCCTTTTCAGAATCTGAAATAATAATGAGTGTTTAATACACAATAAACACTCTTTAGTCAATTTATCATTTTTTTTCTTTTTTTAAACTCAGTGTGGACTAGTGATTCTCAGTGTGGTTCCAAAATCCTTAGAAGTCCCCCAGACTCTATCAAGGAGCCCACAAGGTCCAAACCATGATCAGAATATGATAATAATAGGTGTTTTGGGGCCTATTTATTCTTATTCTTTCATGAATCTACAGTGGAGTTTTCCAGAGATGATATGACATGTAATTTGCAATAAATTAAGTGCAGAAGCAGATATAGGCATTCAGTTCTTTTGTATTAAGCCAACATTAAGAGATTTTCAAAAAGATAAAATAATTCCATTCTTCTCACTGCAATTTTTTTTTTTTTGGAATTAGAGTCTTTTTTAAATTAAAAATGTATTATTTATGTTAACATGTGACGAGTTTGTCATTGCTATTTTGAGGTGAATTTAAAAAGCTGACATTTTAAATATGGTAGATATTGAGACATATCAATAGAAATAACCAAGTAAACAGAAGCTCTGAGGGGGGAGCTGCAATAATTTTTAAAAGCATGAAGGAATCCGAGACTAGAATGTTTGACAATCACTGATGTAGCCTGATGTAACCGTGTGTGGGCTTTGCAATTATAGGGCCTGAGTTTACCTACTTTACCACTTACAACCTGCCGGCCTATCCACTATCTATCGTGTAACCTTGGGTGAGTTACTTACCCTCCTTTAGTTTTAGTTCTTAACTGATAGAATGAGGATAATGTACTCATTATCTAATTTACAAGTTTGTTGAGAGAATTAAATGAGATAATACGTACTGGATGCTTTGACTAGAGCCTGGCACAAAGTAAGCATTGATTATTTACTTATGACAGTGTTTTAAATGTAACATATGTTTATTTTAGATAACTTAGGGAATATGGATAACTGTTGGAAGAGAATGAACCATGACCTAACTACTCAGAAAGAGGCATTGTTTACATTTTGGTATCTTTATTTCCAGTTCATGTGTTTCTGTGTCTGTGTTTTGGTATTTAAACAAAATTTTGTGCCTGACATTGTGTAACATATTCTCAGCAGTCTGTTATATTGTCTTATGAAACATGATTTTTCATAGCTCTATTATATCACTTATATTTCATTATACAGTCAATATATGCCATAATAAATTCAACCCTTCTCCTTTTAGACTAGGTCCAATTTTTCACCATTATAAATAATGCATAATTAACTTTCCTGAACATAAATCTCTGTCCATATCTGTGATTATTTTCTTAGGATAAATTTGCCAAAGTATAATTACTGGGCAAAAACTCCTTGTAGATATTTCCAAATTGCTGTTTGGAAAGTTTGTATCCATTGCATTCTTTTCAACAGTGTATGAGAATGTCCATTTTATGGTGTGAACACTTGCCAGCATCTAAAATTACTGTTTTACTTTAAAATTATTTTTACCAATCCAATAGGGCAAAATAACACACAATTAAAAATATTTTTGTGTGTATAATATTTTTGTGAGTATGGTTTTTGGAAATTAAAATTTTCATTCTATGAATTTGTTAAGTTCCTTTGAATTTAAAAAAGAGTGATATATGATTATTATATATATGTAAATCCTATTGATTTAAAAGAGGTCTATAACTTTTATCTGTTAGACTTAATGGCAAATAATTTTCCTGATTTGTTGGTTGACATTTTTTTCCATATTTATAAACAGGCTGAAAATGTTTTGTGAAAAATTTACCTGGTCAGATCTTTTTGTCTGTTTAAAGATTTTTTCTTCTCTGCTTTTATGCTTAGAAAGTCCAGCCCTATCTTGAATTTGTCTACATTTGTGACACATTTTCTTTTCTCTCCCTGTTCCTTAGCTTTCCTTCCTTCCTCCTTTCTTTTTCTCTGTGTCCCTCTGTCTCTGTATTTGTCTGAAACATAAACTCTTTTATACATCTGGATTTTATGTTGCTGTACAGTTGAATTTCAGCTCAAGCCTAATTTTTTCCAAAACAGCCAATCCTCTCAGTGGGAGTTTTTGAATCGGCCTCCTTTATTTGGGATGGTTTCTTTTCACTTATGAACTTCAGATATATATGGGGGTTGTTTCTGGGCACCCCATTTTCAGTCTGCTGCTCTGCAGAGGGGTTACTATGCCAGGTTCATGCTGCCATAGTTAGCCTCATGATATGGTTTAATATCTGACAGAAGAAAATTCTTCTTGCTAGTTTCCTTTAAAACTTACCCAGCCATTTGCATCTTTCACTGTTTCAGATATCTTTCTGAATCATTTATTTGGGTCTCCCACTCTCTCATTCCTTGCATCCAGTGACATTTGGTTTTGATTCTGACAGAGATAAAGATTCATTTCAGAAGTGACATCTTTACTGTCTTTTCCTGAGAAGCATGCTCTATCACTGTTCCCATTCAGTTCTTCTTTTATGTGCATCAGGGAAGTTTTAGATTTTTTCACACAAATATCACACAGTTATTGTAAGATTATTTCTAACATTTTTCTGTGCATGATCTTCCCTTCCTTTAGAACCTCTGTTTGTTGCTGGAATACACAAAAGCGATTAATTATTGTATATATACCTCATATTAAGAACTCTTGAATGGTGTTATTAAGTTTCAAGGTTTATAGGAACATTTCTTGCTTTTTGTATGTGTAATCATATTATTTACAAATTGCTATAATTAATGATTCAAATATAATATAAAAATAATCTGTAACATGTTACATATCATGTTATAAAATATCATCTGTGTATTTTTTGTTTCATGTTTTATTGATTAATTAGAATTTACTAGCAGAATGTTACACAGTTAGTGATAGCAGATATTCTTATCTGGGTTTTTCTAGTGTTTTGCAATTAAATGTTAACTGGTAATGTGAGATACAGAGACTCTGTTATATTGATGATATGTAGCGGGGAGAAGACTCTTGAAAGTCCCTTGGACTGCAAGGAGATCCAACCAGTCCATCCTAAAGGAGATCAGTCCTGGGTGTTCATTGGAAGGACTGATGCTGAGGCTGAAACTCCAGTACTTTGCCCACCTCATGTGAAGAGCTGACTCATTGGAAAAGACCTTGATGCTGGGAGGGATTGGGGGCCGGCGGAGAAGGGGATGACAGAGGATGAGATGGCTGGATGGCATCACCGACTCAATGGACATGGATTTGGGTGGACTCCGGGAGTTGGTGATGGACAGGGAGGCCTGGCGTGCTGCGATTCATGGGGTCGCAGGGAGTCGGACACGACTGAGCGACTGAACTGAACTGAACTGAGTGGGGTCCTTCCGGAGAAGGCAATGACACCCCACTCCAGTACTCTTGCCTGGAAAATCCCATGGATAGAGGAGCCTGGTAGGCTGTGGTCCATGGGGTCGCTAAGAGTCGGACACGACTGAGCGACTTCACTTTCATTTTTCACTTTCACACATTGGAGAAGGAAATGGCAACCCACTCTAGTGTTCTTGCCTGGAGAATCCAAGGGACAGGGGAGCCTGGTGGGCTGCTGTCTATGGGGTTGCACAGAGTCGAACATGACTGAAGTGACTTAGCAACAAGTGGGATCCTTCTACCAGTCTGTCCTTCCTTTCGTTGCTCCTTCTTTCCTCCTGTTTTCTTTCTAACAGAACTTGAGTAGAGTATTCCCAAGTGGCTTTTGGCATTGACTGCACTGAGTGAAGTTTTTCTTATGTGGTCTTTTGATATGATATGTTGTATAATACAGTCTTTAATAGTAAACTATCCTTGCATTCCCAGTATAAAACCCATCTGGTCAGATTTTTATTCCTGCTAAGGTTTACAGGATTCTTTAATCTTCCAAAGATAAAAGATAAGGGAAATTGACTAGGTTTATAGGTATTGGTAGTAAACTGACCAACTGCTTTAATGATGCGATCGCAAACTTTCTGAATTCAATCACAAATTTTATTCCAGGATATAAGGGCGATCTGGTTGCGACATCTGTCACCCCATTGATCGCCAGGGTTGATTCGGCTGATCTGGCTGGCTAGGCGGGTGTCCCCTTCCTCCCTCACTGCTCCATGTGCGTCCCTCTGGAAGCTGCGCGCTCGGTCGAAGAGGACGACCATCCCCGATAGAGGAGGCCCGGTCTTCGGTCAAGGGTATACAAGTAGCTGCGCTCCCCTGCTAGAACCTCCAAACAAGCTCTCAAATTTTATTCCAGAAATTACTTTTCAAGTTTTAAATCTGAAACAATGCAACCTTTTCTTTCTGTGCAAAAATACTTTATATTTTTCATCAATAAAGGCAGTTCTCCCCCCCCCCCCTCTTTTTTTTTTTTCTATTTTCCTGTTTAGTATGACTTGGATCTCATGTGTTAGCATTATTTAGAGAGTTGTAGTCCCCAGTGGAGAGTTACACATAGAGAGATACAGTCCCCATGGACTATGCAGTCCATGGAATTCTCCAGGCCAGAATACTGGAGTGGGTAGCCTTTCCCTTCTCCAGGGGATCTTCCCAACCCAGAGAGCGAACCCAGGTCTTGATTCTTTACCTGCTGAGCCACAAGGGAAGCCCTTAGAGAGTTGTAATCTTAATCAAATTAGGGAAAATAGTTACATTAAAAATTTATGTCTATGAAGAATTTCATTCCTTTATTTACATTACATTACAGAAAACAGAGATAATAGGGATAAAATATGGGTAGTCTAGCGACTGCACCTGGAATAAAATGGTTATATAATAATAATTAAGTTATAATACTTTAGTTATTAAATGTGAATATATTTTTAGGGTATTGGGATTCAGAAACATTATTTTTTAGCAATTTTGACCATGGTTACATTTATATCTCCAAAAAGAATTAGAGAATGTTACCTGAAAATAATTTTTTCTTATTTTATTAAAAATTAGTTGACTCATTCTAGCTGCCAGCAGGAATAAACCAAACAATTATGACTTCAGTTAAAACTTTTAAACTATAAAAGAAGAGTCAAACTTTCAGAGAAAACACAGAACAGAGAGTTTTTCCAGTAGAGTAGTTTTTCGAGGGGGCAGTCCTGGCAGCCTGCCGTCAGGGCCTAGTTTGTTGCTAAGGACATCTCCCTGAGGGTTCTGCACCCTAAGGACTCGACTTCAGACATATGAAGACGGCTAATCTCACTTCCTCCACCACTTGTAGGGTCTCGGCCGTCTCCACAGACACAAGGGTGCTTGACTTCCCCTTCTTATCTCTCTTAGGGGCGAGGGGCGGACCCTGGTCTCAGCCTGGTCAAGGGGCACCAGCCACCTCTCAGGTGTCTCAGGTGATTCCTCAGATCGGCTTCTCTGTCTCCCAAGCACTAGGCTTTAGTCGTCAGACTGGGGTTTATTCGTGGCCCCATGAACAAGAACAGTACATAGATGCTTATGCCTCATCCTGGGAAGAGGAAACTATAAAAATGCAAGTTCTATCTCTGGCACAATGTTAACCCAGCTGCAGGGAGCGGGAATGACTAAATGTTCTGTCAGTTTGTCCATGTAGATGCTGCCTATTCGACAGTCACAGCTGAGTGTTGAACACCTACTGCCGTCCACTCACTGCGCTAGGTCCTGGGGCTAAAGACATCAGGGTGACGTAGTTTCTTAAAGCCCTTGAAACGTTGTTCTGCTCTGCTCCTGAGCCCACAAATGCTTGTTGAGTGTCTTCTGCATAGTTGGAGCTTAAGGAAGGGAAGGCTGTTTCTTGGTCAGATAGTGAACATGTCTGGACTCAGCCTCATGTAGCGGTGACCATTAAATGTCAGTGCCAATGGGGGCAAAATGGCTGAGGGACCAAAATGGCTGAGGTCTAACATGGTGATTGACACAGTTAATGTTACATATTCACTTCTTTGGATGAAGTGAGGATAAAAAAAGGTAATTCTTAGTCAGCTGAGTACTTTGGCTTAGCAAAATAGTTTGATCGGTTTTGAAATTAATATTGCAGAAAATATCAAATGTGTGATGATTGTTTATACTAATTGTTCAAAGCTATTAACCTTAAAAGATTATTTTTCTTGTTTTTATATCCTGTGTTTATATCTTGGTTGTAGCAAAACCAAGGTAATCAACATTGGAAGAAGAGCCTCAAGGCTTTAAACTCATGCAGGGGAGAATCTATTTTTAGATGGTCTTGAATTTGCAGTCGGACATACCGCATTAATGTATGGTACAGAAGTGTCAAGGGGCAGAACGATCAGGTGGATTACATTGTAATTCAGACTCTTGTTGGCTGGAGCTCCCAGAGATGTCTGATGCTCTACCATGGGCGGGACACGCCGTGCCTCCCCACGGTGGTTTGCTCAGACTTTAGACAGAGGCTGAACGTTCCCAGCAAAGCAGGGTTCACAGTGTCCTTTTCCTTTGGCATAACTGGAAACATGCCGTGAATGGTAGCAGAGGAAAAATGGCAGGAGAACTTGTTCCGACCAGAGAGTGAGATTCAATCACAGAAGGTGACAAAGGCATCTCTGGGAGTTTAGGAGGCCGATGGGCTGATGATGTTCATCTGGGGATGCTGGGGAACCGGGGAACAAAGGAGTCACCTGTCACGGCCCCAGGGTGGGCGGGGACCTGGAGTCTGACAAGCACCTGAGCACACACTGGAGGTCCTGGGGGCAACAGAGGGGCCCTGGGGAGACTTAATGTCACTTCCCTCCAGGATCACAGCACCGTGGTCAGCGGGCCTGTGTCCTTCAGGGCCCCTGGAGGGCCCACCCTGGGTCTCAGCACTGTGACCTCCTGGAGTTGCCATCTTCTTTGAGAATTCCTTGTGGAGCTCACCAGGCCCCACACTGGCACCCTACAGAGTTGGAATTCTTCAAGACAGGCCTACGAGTTTCTGCTGGGCCAGGGGAGCAAGGAGGCCGTAACATCTGGTGACTCTCTGGGTGGGGGGCTGTGTCCCCAAACTCACGTGGGGGAGATAGTAGAGCCTCAGCAGAGCAGCCTAGGCTGTTTGAGGTGTTACCCATGAGACACAGCCAAGTCCAAGAACCTCCAGGGAGGATTTGAGAGTGTGATGTATCAATAAGTGGTGATTTCAGAGGAAGGACACAGACGCAGAGAGATGGGAGCACCCGGGTCACAGCAGTGAGGGGTTAGGAGGTGGGACACCAGCATCAAAGCCTCCCAGGGACCACTGCTGAGATGTGAACCCTGAATGAGCCAAGACTGAATGCCCCTTGGAAGGTGAGGCATCTCCAAACCAGTACTGTTAGAGTATATTGTTTTCAAGTTGCATCATTTATACACAAATACACACAAAGAAAGGGAAGAGGGAATGACCAACAAATACTGTTTTCTCAGTTAAACCCTATATAGGAATTATAATGCTTTATTGTCTAAGTTTTTAAAAATATACTTTATGGGTTACAAGTAGTAAGAGTTTGAGGGAGGGTTTGTCTGGGTTAGGAATCTCCTCATTAAGATAAAATTGGGCATTTTGAAGACCCCAAAAGCTAAAATATTAGTAGCATGGTTTGTAAGTTCTATCTCTCTTATTCCAGTTCTTTACCTCTAAGAAGCCAAACTAATAACTGTATTTTTAACCCAGGGAACCCCCATGCCTCTGGCGGGGTTGGGAGAAACCTTTCTTTCTTTAGAGTGGGTTTCAAAGTCCCTTGGTGCCTGGGTGGGAGTGGAGGCTATGGCCACCCTCCCTGGGTGCTCCATGTCGTGGGCAGTCCCAGAGCAGGCCTGTCTGATTTCTGGGGGAAAGAAAGCTAGAGGATAAGGTTGGTTTTCCTTTGAAGTTAATAACCTCCTACAAAGGGCTTTGGTAAGAGAGAGAGAGACCTTAGATAGCACTTACCATCTCCCTTGGTTTCCCCTGGGGTGGTGAAATCTGAGGACAGCAGGGCTTGGGGAGGGGGTTGTGGGCCGGTCCCCAGGGGATGTATGGGTTCCCAGGACTCCCTGGGCAGGACAGGTGGGGCAGCCCCTTCTTAGCCTCCTCTGCTGCTCCTCCCCAGGGGGACACCCGGTGCAGAACAAAGAAATCTCTCTCCTGCATCTCTCTTCCATCCACTCTAGACAGGAAGGAAGCCCAGGGAAGCATCTGCACGGCCGCTGTTTCCCTTTTCCATCCCACTGCAGGAGGCAGGGGACCCTTTTTGAATAAGCTCAGTCTTCTTCTTCAAAGGCCCGCTCTCCAGACAGTATTTGGAGAAGTCTGACTCTAACAGTCTGTATCTTCTCATGACCATGACTTATTTGGAGAGAGAGACTCTTTCCAGGACAGATTCCACTGGAGATTTTGGACCAATTTTGAAAATGCTGTAAGGATAAATATTCCAGATATGTTGATCTTGGGGGTGATGGGTGGATTCTTTAAAAGCAGCAAAACCAAACAAACTGTAATAGTGTAATAGTGGCCTCACACTCAGACAACACTCCCACCGTGGACTGATGTTGTATATCTGTGAGATTGAAGTCCATGCTGGTGGTGAGGGACGTGGGATGAGGGAGATGAGCTTGGAATGTTTGCAGACTGTTGTACACATAGTACCTTATTTAATCTTGCCAAGAACTATTGTGTGCTGAGATGTTTTAGATTGCTATTTTTTCAGTAAGAAAACAGTCAGAGAGGTTAAGTGCATGTGTGCTAAGTTGCTTCAGTTGTGTTTGACTCTTTGTAACTCCCTGGACTGTAGCCCACCAGGCACCTCTGTCGAGGGATTCTCCAGGCAAAAACACTGGAGTGGGTTGCCTTGCCCTCTTCCAGGGGGTCTTCCCGAGCCAGGAATCAAACTCGCATCTCTACATCTTTCCCATCCCCACTGTTAGCACTACAGTCAGTGAGTGGCCTGCTGGATATCATTGGGGTGCCCCACCCCAGCATCTTGGTTGGATTTGGGGTGTCTGGTTGGGTCCACCCAGGGTCAGCTGCGCCTGTGTCACAACATCTAAATGGCATGCTTTATCCCAGGACTCTTGGAAACAAATCAAGAAGAACCAGAATAACAACCTAAGTTAACATGATGCAATTTTCCTCAGCGGTTACACCAGAGAGCTCAGAGTGAGGGACTGTGGCGTGAGAGAACACAGGTCTGAATCTAATGGTGTGACCTTGAGCAAGCTACTCCATCTCTGGGCTCAGTTCCTCTTTGGTGAAATGGGACTTAAAATAGTTTGTACCTCAAAAGGGTGTTGGTGAAGATTAAAGGAGGCAATGCAAATAAGCGCACAGTGTCTGGTACACAGTGAGAGCTAATGGGGCTAGGTGTTATTGCTACGTATAACTAACTGAATTAATTCAACAGAGCTGGTTTTGCTAATCACCTCATCACTTGGGTTTGAGATTTGTCTTGTCATTGGTGTCTAAGAGGCTAACTTTCCATCCCAGTTCCGTCATTCTTGCCTTAAGTATCAAACTTTGTGTTGTTCAGTCACTAAGTCATGTAACTCTTTGTGATGCTATGAACTGCAGCACGCAGGTTTCCCTGCTCTTCACTGTCTTCTGGAGTTTGCTCAAACTCATGTCTGTTGAGTTGGTGATACCATCCAACCATCACATCCTCTGTTGTCCCCTTCTCCTTTTCCCTTCAATCTTTGCCAGCATCGGGGTCTTTTCCAATGAGTTAGAGCTCTTCCAATCAGGTGGCCAAAGTATTGGAGCTTCAGCTTCAACATCAGTCCTACCAATGAATATTCAGTGTTGATTTCCTTTAGGATTGACTGATTGGACTCTCAAGAGTCTTCTCCAACACTACAGCTTGAAAGCATCAATTCTTAGGCACTCAGCCTTCTTTACGGTCCAACTCTCATATCTGTGCATGATTACTGAAAAAACCATAGCTTTGCCTATACAGACCTTGGTCAACAAAATAATGTCTGTGCTTTTTAATAAACTGTCTATGTTGGTCATAGCTTTTCTTCAAGGAGTCTTTTAATTTCATGGCTGCAGTCACCATCTGCAGTGATTTTAGAGCCCAAGAAAATAAAGTCTGTTACTGTTTCCATTGTTTCCCCATCTATTTGCCATGAAGTGGTGGGACTGGATGCCATGATCTTTGTTTTTTGAATGTTGAGTTTTAAGCCAAATTTTTCATTCTCTTTCACCTTCTTCAAGAGGCTCTTTAGTTCCTCTTTGCTTTCTGCCATTAGGGTGGTATCATCTGCATATCTGAGGTTATTGATATTTCTCCTGGCAATCTTTATTCCAGCTTGAGCTTCATCCAGCCTGGCATTTTGCCTGACGTGCTCTGGATATAAGTTAAATAAGCAGGGTGACAGTATACAGCCTTGACATACTCCTTTCCCAATTTGGAACCAGTCTGTTGTTCCGTGTTTTGTTCTAACTGTTGCTTCTTGATCTGCATATAGGTTTCTCAGGAGACAGGTAAGGTGGTCTGGTATTCCCATCTCTTTAGGAGTTTTCCACGGCTTGTTATGATCCACACAATTAAAGTCTTTAGCATAGTCAACGAAGCAGAAGTAGATATTTCTCTGGAATCCTCTTGCTTTTTCTATGATCCAACAGATGTTGGCGATTTGATCTCTGGTTCCTCTGCCTTTTCTAAATCCAGCTTGTACACCTGGAAGTTCTTGGTTCATGTACTGCTGAAGCCTAGCTTGAAGGAGTTTGAGCATTACCTTGCTATCATGTGAAATGAGCACAATTGTATGGTAGTTTGAACATTCTTTGGCATAGCTTTTCTTTGGGATTGGAATGAAAACTGACCATTTCCAGTCCTGTGGCCACTACTCAGTTTTCCAAATTTGCTGGCATATTGAATGTAGTACTTTCACAACATCATTTTTTAGAATTTGAAATAGCTGAGCTGGAATTCCATCACCTCCATTAACTTTGCTTGTAGTAATGTTTTCTAAAGCTCACTTGACTTTACATTCCAGGATGTCTGGTTCTAGGTGACTGAGCATGCCATCGTGGTTGTCCAGGTCATTAGGACATTTTTTTGTATAGTTCTTCTGTGTATTCCTGCCACCTCTTCTTAATATCTTCTGCTTCTGTTAGGCCCATAATGTTTCTGTCTTTATTGTGCCCATTTTTGCACAAAATGTTCCCTGGTATCTTTAATTTTCTTGAAAAGATTGCTAGTCTTTCCCATTCTATTGTTTTCCTCTATTTCTTTGTATTGTGGAGTACTAATTTCTGAAAAGAAAACCTAGCGAAGAGGAACATTCATTTAAACTTGCAGCAATGTAAACATGAATAAATATTCTTGCATAGTCGTGTATTACTTTTCTGGTAAGTCTTCCTATTTTGTAGTTGGGGGATTTTATGACCTTGGTGTATTTATACTCCATCTCTCATGCAGTTAGCACATGTGTAAAGACTTGTCCTTGCAGTCTCCAGGGTGTAAAGAAGGCCCCACTGTCCAGAGTGATCCCAGGATGCACAACACAGTTCTAATATAGGAATCAGTTCAGTTCAGTTCAGTCGCTCAGTCGTGTCCGACTCTTTGTGACCCCATGAACCGCAGCATGCCAGGCCTCCCTGTCCATCACCAACTCCCTGAGTCCACCCAAACCCGTGTCCATTGTGTCAGTGATGCCATCCAATCATCTCATCCTCTGTCATCCCCTTCTCCTCTGGCCCTCAATCTTTCCCAGCATCAGGGTCTTTTCAAATGAGTCAGCTCTTTGCATCAGGTGACCAAAGTATTGGAGTTTAAGCTTCAACATCAGTCCTTCCAATGAACACCCAGGACTGATTTCCTTTAGGATGGACTGGGTGGATCTCCTTGCTGTCCAAGGGACTCTCAAGAGTCTTCTCCAACACCACACTTCAAAGGCATCAATTCTTCTGTGCTCAGCTTTCTTCACAATCCAACTCTCACATCCATACATGACCACTGGAAAAATCATAGCCTTGACTAGACGGACCTTTGTTGACAAAGTCTCTGCTTTTTAATATGCTGTCTAGGTTGATCATAACTTTCCTTCCAAGGAGTAAGTGTCTTTTAATTTCATGGCTGCAATCACCATCTGCAGTCTTGCTGTTTTCCCAATCCTGTCAGGATTTACTCATTTGCTTTATTCCATCCTACACATAAAATATATAGGGATAGCAATACTAATAGTACATAACCAATTCTGATTACTGAAAACAGTGAAATAAAATTACTAAAAAGAATCAAATAGCTTTTTTATTGGAGAAAAAAAGAAACCCAGACATTGTATTCTTCCTAATGTAATAACAGCATCTATATAGTCTTTCAAAAAGATGAAGCCCGAGTCTGCTCAAGTCTCTGTATACAGAGACTTGTATATTTCTGCCAATTTACAGGAAATGTGCTATCCTCATTCTTCTTCCATTTGAAAAATTATTGTGCTTTACTTACATGGTCAGATCACTTACTGCTGCATATTATTAATATACTCTCTTCCTTTAAATTCCCTTTTAGTCTCAGTTTGCTAATTTATTCCATGTTTATGCTCATCACAGGTCTTTTTGTTGATGTCCCTGTAATCATTCTTTAAATCTTGTTTTCTAATGTATTCCTTTGACAGGGTGCATGGAACCATGGTTCTCTGCGGTTTGTGTGTTAACAGGAGTTTGTGCCCTATTTACTTGAAGGTCAGGTTTGCTGGGTATAAAATTTTTCACTCATGTTTTCATTTTTTGAATATCTGAAATGTATTTCCTTATTTTCCTTTGGCACAAGAGTTGCTATGGTCAGTCAGTCAGTTCCTTCAGTTGTGTCTGACTCTTTGCGACCCTATGGACTGTAGCCTGTCAGGGTCCTCTGTCCATGGGTATTCTCCAGGCAAGAATACTGGAGTGGGTTGCCATTTCCTCCTGCAGGGGATCATCCCAACCCAGGGATCAAACCCTCATGTCTTATGTCTCCTGCATTGGCAGGTATGTTTCTTTACCACTAGTGCCACCTGGGAAACCCTGGTGATAGTATAGTAATTGTCTGATGAAAACCTAATTTTATTCTAAGTCACATGCTCTTTTGTCCAATGTCCAAATGACTTTTTCTTTTTTTCTTTCAAGTCCAGCAATTTTATTAAAATGTCACTTGATGTTGATTTTGACTTTTTATGTATAATTTTTTTCATGAGTTTTATCACTTCATTTCTGAGTTTTTCTAATTCTGAATTATTGTTCTTTCAAATCTTGTATCATTTTTCTCAATGTCTTTGGTGTGTTTGGAAGAGTATATTAAAGTTTTAACATGTCTTTCTGGCATGCCTTTTTGTCAGTTGGGATGTTATTCTGATACACATTTCATTTTTTTCTGATAGCCACTTTCTATGGACATTGACCTATATCTTTTCTGACCACTCATTTTTATGTAAATTTAGTTTTCCTGAATTTTAGAAGATGGATGAGTTCACAGAACTTTGCCAACTTTGTGGAGCTCCCTCTTACATTGCTTTTGTTGAGTGTTACAGGAAACAGTTTACTTTCTGAGATTTCCTGATCCCTCTTTCATTTGCTCTTTCCCTTCCCTTTGTCTCTGTTGTCCTTACTCTTCTCAGTGTTTGTTACATTCCTGACCTTGTTTCCTCTGGGGAGGCCTTACCTGGAGATAAACCAGTCAGTGTGGAGGGTTGAGAGAGCCCCTTCAAACTTCTTGCCACAGGTCCCTGGGACTCACCTTCTGTGGGGGGCATAAACCCTTTTCAGATTCTTCTCTGATTCACCACTGCACTTTCTAGGGATACCTCTTGTTTCTTCGGGTTTCCCTGCTCCTTCTCTCTGCTTTCTGCCTCACAAGTGCCAGTAACACCAGGTACTTTAGCCGTACCCACTGGCAGGCTACAGTCCATAGGGTTGCAAAGAGTGGGACACAGCTGAAGCAACTACGCATGTACACACTTGCATTTTAGAATTTGTGGAGAAACTCTGTAACCTAGGTTCATCACGAATGTTATCAATGTGTTTTGTTTTGCCATCTACATGCTCTGCCTGTTTTATGGAGAGATTCTGGAAGATCCAAACCTATGCTGTTGACAACGTAGCCATCTTCCCAGAATTCCTCTCCCAACTGGTTTCCTAGAAATTTGTGCACCTGTGTTGCTTGTGATGTGGTATGAGTCAGGACAAGTTCATCCAGTTCCCTCCCACCTCCCTCCCCTCCCCAAAGGTCACCTGAGGGTTGGAACCACATTCTGCTTCCTTCTGCAAAAGCATACCCCTAGGCTGAACTGAATGATAATGGTGGACCTACCACATGGAGACCATGTGTCTGGAAATAACAACCAGTTAACATTAAAAAAAATTAAAATTCCAGAGACTTCTGGCCTTTGTCCTTTCACTTTTCTTATATGCTCCAGAATTAGCAGCAACATCTGCAGCCAGATCCCTTGAATGTGCTTCAACAAGTCCACTCTTCTCCACTCTAACCCCCAGAAGACTGAGTGTGAGCCAAGATTTATAGTTAACATCGCACACACCCCCACCCTTTTTTTGCCTATAAAATATTTGTTTGGTCTCTATGTAAAATGCGCTTTATAAAAGCACAAGGGCAGACACGTGTGAAATAACCTTAAGTGAAAGTAAGTAAATTAATTAGCATACAGTAGACTCTTATTGTTAAGTGGAAATGTAGCCCTTCCTGTGGGGCTCCGTGTTAAACAAGATGATTGATAAATTGTTATATTCGCACAGTGTCGCTCCGTGATATAATCACGCCTTTTGTAAATATTTAGTCAAGAGAGCAATCCAGCTGTTCCCAGTCAGGTTTCATCCGGTGTCAGCCAAAGCTCTGTGCTTCTGATTTATCTCTCGTGCTGTTTAAGCATTGAGGAAGCGCACATTTTTATGAGCCTCTAAATACCCATAATAGTAAATAGTGAAAATGATGGCTATAATAGCAATAGCCCAAGTAATTATAAGGAAGGATATCTGCAATGGCCAGAAATAAGAATAAGGAAGAAGCTGGGGCTTTTTATTTCTTTGTGTAGACATAAATGTCAATCCCCCTACCTTTAGCACAGTTGATGTCAAGAAACCCATCACCCCTCTTTATCAGGGTCATAAAAGACCTGTAGATGAGACCCGAAAGGTCTGGAGAACTGAATTTTTAACCTTTGACCGTTTTTGGACTGAGAAGTAAAACGATATTCTATTATGTACTTTCCCACTTTCTTATTTTGAGTTGTTCAACAGGAACACGTTTTTGAGATGTTTAGAGTTACAGCACTGGGCGTGAGGGGGTGCAGTTTTTATGAACCCTGCAGGCTGCCCTGTGGTGTGGGAGCAGAGAGGGAAGATGGCTGCCCTATGACGTGGGGGCAGGGAGGGAAGATGGCTGCCTCGTGGTGTGGGAGCAGAGAGGGAAGATGGCTGCCCTGTGACGCGGGGGCAGGGAGGGAAGATGGCTGCCCCGTGGTGTGGGACAGAGTGTAAAGACGGCTTTGCGGATGGATGCTACGTTCTGTAAAGGGTGGGAGGAGGTGTGGTTCTGTGACCACTTATCCCACTGGAGAAGGGAGCCAGCTGTGGGGCTGGAGACCCTGGAGAAGAGCCCCCTTGGAGGCAGCCTCCATGGGTGGGGGCCTGAGTAGACGGAAGCACCCACCCCAGGACACAGAAGAGTGATGGAAGATAGGAGGGTCAGTAGAGGCTGCAGCTGTAGGAAGGAGCAGGTCTCCTTAGCCTAGGAGACAGCAAATGGAGAAGAACAGAAGTGTAAAATCTACCTGTTGTTCATATTGTTTTCTGCTGCATTTAATAATGTGTTCAGTTTCCTGTCATTTGGAATCTGAATCTAAAGAACTTCCAAAGCACTGATACTTGAGAGGGTTTGCATTTCACTGCCATGATTTTTCTGGGTTACCTGTTGGCCCCTTTTGTTACAGTCTAGAGTTAGGGTGATCAGGGTAAGTAATAGACTTTTATGACAAAACAATAATACACTAAAACAATACAAGTTAAGGTTGTTTTTCTTCAATTAGACGAGGTCTCTCTATGACCATGAGCTTCTGTAAAAGTTTACGTGGTCCATCATTACTTAGAAGTTTGTGTTATGTTTCCATTTATGTAATAAGCCTCTGAGCTTATTTAATACATAGATTTTTTTTTTTTTTCCTGGCAAGAGACTATTTCAAAAGAGAGAAAAGGTGAGGGTGAAGACAAGGAGTTGGCTAAATTGTTTCATGGAGAGGCGTAGGAGAACACCAAATAATAATTATAACTCAGATGGTTGATATCAGACACATCAGTGTTGCCAATCTGACCGCTTAGGAAGGATACTGACAAGTGTGAGCCCAGAGTGGAGTGGTTCCCCATCAGATGGAGGCAAAGCACAGAGCTATTTCCCTGAAGGTCCTGGCTAAGAGCAAGGCCACATCATATAGGTGTCGTCGGCCTACTGGGAGGAGTGGGGAAACTCAGCTGGGCCCATATGTTTCTTGCAAAACTCACACAATTAATTAAGGATCTTTCCTGAAGGTCGTGTGACATTCTAAAGCCACACCTTCAGAGAACCTTTCTAGACTTGGATAAGCACTTCCTTGCCTAATGACTACCTTAGTTCCACAAGTAATAGAAACTGCAGTGAAAAGCCCATTATTTATATTATTCCAATTGATATTTCCTCATAAATTACACTTTTGTTTTCCAGGCCCATTACATTTCCTGTGTGGCTAATTATATTAGGCAGTTCCTTTAATTTACACACTGTTTCCTGCAATTTACACTCCTTTCTCAGAAAATGCTTTGTAAGCATCTCCATCCTTTGCTTTTAAAAAGCAGAGCAGACCAAGGTTACTGTGAGCATCCAATAAGTGTTTAACACCTTCTGTAAAGACTGGTCATTTTCTAGCAAGAGTCATACAACAAGTACTATGATAAGTCCCTAAGAATGGGGACTGAGACCGTGGGGAAAATGAAAATGTGAAGGAATAAATTGGTGAGATGGCACAAAATTGCCTTGGTAAGAGGTGATTTAGCATGGGGATTGGGCAGGGCAACCTGTAAACTCTTGGAAAAATTTTAAGTGAACAACATGCTGTAAAGGAGACTTACATTTCACTTGCTGGGTTATGGCCTCGTTTCTGATTCTCTATCTTTATGCCTGTTTGTGTGTGTGTGTGTGTGTGTGTGTGTGCTGAGTTGTGTCTGACTTTTTGCGACCCTATGGACTGTAGCCTGCCAGGCTGCTCTATCCATGAGACTCTCCAGGCAAGAATACTGGAGTGAATTACCATTTCCTCTTCCAGGGGGTTGTCCCAACCCAGGGGTTGAATCCACCTCTCCTGTGTTTCCTGCATTGGCAGGCAGATTCTTTACCACTGTGCCACCTGGGAAGCCCCAAACTAACTACCAGGAATGGGGTTTGAACCCATGTAGACATACGTCCTTTGAATCCTACATCCAATGCCTTAACCACCTGACCATCCTGGTGCAGGCTTACCCTCAATAAAATTGCTGGGAATATCACTGTAATCTTGACATGATGGTCATCATGTTCACATTGCTAAGCAATGCCCAGGCCGGTCTGTAGGGAGGCCACCCTCCCCTGGACTGGAAGGCAGGGACTCCCCTGTGACACTGAGGCTCTGAGAGCAGATTCTGGTCATACTTTTTGGCATTAGAAGGACGGAGCCATTTCTATATTTAGCTGCTGTCAGTGTTTGTGAGTCTGACTGAACTTGGAACTGTGGAGAGGTCATTCAATTTTTGCCCTGTCTACCTTTTGGAAGCCTGTTTTGATGTCACTAGGAAGTGTAATAAAAAAGTGACTGTCTCAGGTATTTACCACGGCACCCATCTGGGCTGTGACCAGGAGGACCAAAGCTTGACAAGACTGTGAAATATTCGTGCCATGCCCAGAGGGTCTGATCAGTTGGAAAACTCCTTCATGGCTCAACTCAAAACAACCAAAATAAGCAGACACACTCAGCTGCCACGGTCTTTCCAACTTTTCTCTCCCTTCAGCCTGTAGTAGTTCATGAATTGGACAATGGCCTGTTAGAGGGACTTTCCTGTGCTGTGAAGAGGCTATTGAAAAGCAAATGCAAGTAGACTTTGAAGTAAACAGTATGAATGAAAAGGAACAGTTTTAGTTGTTGGTACACTGAGAAGATGAAAAAATATGAAGTTTTGCCTTTCTGTTGGTATCATGGCCCTGAAAGTGAAATTCTCTCAGTTGTGTTTGACTCTTTGCAACCCCATGGACTATATAGTCCATGGAATTCTCCAGGCCAGAATACTGGAGTGGGGCGCTGTTCCCTTCTCCGGGAATCGAACTGGGGTGTCCTGCATTGCAGGTGAATTCTTTACCAACTGAGCTATCAGGGAAGCCTGTGGCCCTGATTGATCTCAAATTGGGAGGGTGAGAAAGAGACATATTTATTCACTTGTCTTTCTTTTGTGCAAGCTTATAAGTTCTTTGTAGGACTGCATGAGCTTGAAGGATGCTACCGGTGTAGTCCTGAAAGGTGGGGCAGTTGGCTGGGGTGGGGTTAGTGTCTTTCACCATATCCCTTAGAACTCTCTAGAGGCCAATGACAGAATGTGAACGCAAAGTAGCTTAGGCAGAAAGGGGGATTTTTAAAGAAGGTTTTCAGTGACTCTTGGAACCCAAGTTGAAGAATGTGCCCCATCTCAGGCAAAACAGGGACCACAATCTTGGGGTTTTAAAATTCTCTTGGTCTGCTCTCTCTGTAACCACCACCCCCACCCCTCTTGTCTTCCTCTGTTTGGTTGGCTGTCTCTGTACCTCCCCACCTTTCTGTCTCCCTCTTTTTCTGTCCTCTCTCCCCCCACCAGTAGGAGGCATCCCCTGGCCAATATGGCTGTAAGCATGGTGTCTCCAGTTTCCAAGCACCACATCTTGAGTCCAGTCACCAAAGAGAAATTGGCTGCTCTGCTTCAGTTTTCCTACTACTGTCTGTAAAAAAAAAAAAAAAAAAAAAAAAAATGTGATTGGCTTAGCTTGGGGCAATTAACTACCAGGACTAACTGACTGATGTTGGGCTTGGGATCACATTGACGGCATAAAAACTATGCAGATGGTGTGTGAGAGAGGGATCGTTTCCAGAAGAGAGAGCTAAGCCTATACAAGAGTTTGCTTCATGTATACAAACTGTAATCCAACAGTCATACAGTGATGGTGGAGGTGGTGGTTTCATCGCTAAGTTGTGTCCAACTCTTTGTGACCCCATGGACTGTAGCCCTCCAGGCTCTTCTGTCCATGGGATTCTCCAAGCAAGAATACTGGAGTGGGCTGCCATTCCTTTCTCCAGGAGATCTTCCCAAGCCAGGGATTGAACCCAAGTCTCCTGCGTTGCAGGCAGACTCTTCACTGTCTGAGCCAACAAGGAAATCCCAGTCATATAGAGATGAACATATTTCTTTTTCTGATAAGGCCACTAGACTTCATAGGTCGCAGGATGCTATTATATGGTAGATGTTCCTTTTATTAAGGATTTTGATAGAGTTTCTTACAATAAAAATTTCTTTAGCAATGAAGCTGTGTGAGTGATGGGCTAGCCTCAAGGGCAAAGGACATCAAAGGGAATAATAACATCAGCTGGTTTGAAGGGAGAGCTTTCAAGCAGAGACTGGTCTCTAGTGGACAAGTTGGTTCATTGGGATGAAGAACCAGGAGCACTCGACCTTAGAGGAAAGTTGACTACAAGGATGGGAGGAAAGGCATCAGGCTTTAGGGGAAACCCAGTACCAAACAGGTCCTTAAGGGGAAGCCCAGATACATGGACAAAAAGCAAAGCAGGTTCCAATGGAGTGGATCCAAGGGGATTTCACATACTTCACTCCTCTTGTAGTGATTGCCTGTGGCTGACCCTAGACCAGTGCCTGAAAGGAAGCATGTGAACCAAACACTGACTGAGCCAATTCATTCCTAGTTGAATAAGCAAAGGATATGAATTAATGAGCTAACACTCATCAGTGGGGGGCTGAACCGTGGCCTCTTATAGGGCTCTGCTCTAGGCTCTGTTTCATTGGATTGATTTATTAATAATTTGGATGAAGACATGAAAAGACTGGCCCACAAATCTGTGCAGGATAAAGAGTGTGCTAGAGAGCAGTCTTGAGAATCATAAAAAAGTGCTAGACCGAAACAAGGGGCATGAATAAGAAGAAAGAATGTAATGGTTCTACATGTCAAGTCCTTCGCGGAGTCACCAAAGGCACAGGTGCAGAACATGGGCTTGGTGGCTGGAAAATCTTGCAGCTGCTGGGAAAACACCTTGGATTTTGAGTAGGTCACTTGAAGTCCATGGTATGAAAGAGCAACTCTGAGAGTATCCAGAAAATGGGAGGACATAGTCTTGCTGTCTCGTGATGTCAGATGACACATGGGATTTTTGTCAGGTTCCAGGTATAATAGTTTGATATGTAATAGAGACAAATTGGAACTGTCCAGAATAAGAGAGGAAGACATCTGGAGACCCTGTTCTAGGCATAGTTATCGAGGAAGCTGGAGACGTTTGTCTGAGCATGGGTGATGGTGCATACCCAGCAGTCTTCCCTCCCTTATGGGTCCTCAAGTGCAAGTGAGACTAGGTTGGGTCATTCTCGATGGCGCAGTGAGGAGAAATCAGAGGGCATTATGTAGACATTAATCTTTGTCTTTTAAAAACCAGAAGACTGAATAATAATTTAAAAACTGAATGCAGTTCTTGTGAAGTGATGAGTCCAACATCTCTAGATTTGCCTGAGTCTCAGGCATTCTGGGGAGGGCATTCCTGTTTGAGGTAGCACGTTGAGCTCCTTAATTTCTCACCTTTCTTCTGACTAAATGTCCAGAAGACCAGCTTCCATCCCTGGCCCTGCCAATAAAGAGCTGAGTGATTTGGGGTAAGTCACTTACACTCTAGGAACCTCTGTAAAATGGGGTTAATAATTCCTGCCCTCTCTCTCTCTCAAAGGATTGTGACAACTGAAATGAGGGGAAAAAAAAAAAAAACCC
This sequence comes from Dama dama, assembly GCF_033118175.1. Taxonomy (NCBI): domain Eukaryota; kingdom Metazoa; phylum Chordata; class Mammalia; order Artiodactyla; family Cervidae; genus Dama; species Dama dama. Next base: position 47,220,179 of record NC_083706.1, on the reverse strand, counting down.
AGGTGAGAGGAGATTGAAAAGTTGAAATCACTCTACCCTTGCAGGATTTTATTTTGACTCTTCCCTTTGTGGATTTCTCAGACAGCCGCCAGCCTCCAGCAGCCCTGCTTCCTGCAGCCTCTCGCTCTTTTGACGTTTCATCCTCCTGAAAGTTTTGTTCAGTAGTTTACACTCCAGGCTTTGAAGCCATCCATCAAAACTCCTCTGCCAGGAACTGCATTAAGATGTTGGCAGCAGGTGGCTGATTCTCCCCAAATGTGCTGCTTGTTCCAACGAGAGAACACTGGAGAAAAGTGGGGAGAGGGTTTTTCCCCCCTCTTTCTGCCAAACCACATATATTATGATGCCACTTAAAATCTAAAGAGGTGGCTTCTTCCTCAGGAACTTTCCACAAGATGTGAGTGTGGGAACCTCATTGCACTAGTAATTATTGCTTTCTGATTTTTTCGTAAATAAATGAGTCACCACCTTGAAGAAATCAGCCCCAGAGCTGTGGTGTTGTGTTGCTCTCGTATTTCCTGCACTCGCCCCTTCTGGAGACGCTGCGTACGAGCAGAACAAAGCAATCTGTACGCAGAGAGGGACGAAGGCAGTTTGTAATTCCATAAAACACTTTGAGGCTTTCAGAAGGTGCTATATACATCAATAAATAATAATAATTTTCACTCTCTCTTCTTTGTAATACTCCCTTAGAAGGTTGAAAATAAAATTTCTTTTGCTATTGATTTTGTCCTTCTACATTTGGCAAACATTGATTTTTCCCTTTCCTAATGGAGCAGAAGCCAACGTAGCTGTATTTCATTTGCTTCACTCTCTGAACTCAGCATCTCAGCTGATGCGAGCAGGACTTACAGGCAGCTCTCAGGAGCACCCAGGGCAGTTGTTTAACTGGAGGGCATGGGGGTCTTTATAAGACTCTGCCTTGCACATCAGGCACATAGTAGGTTCCTGACAGGTCAAGTAGGTCAAGCTTTCAGTTCAGTGTAATTCAGAATATTCAGATTGATTCAGGAAGGAAGAGAGCTTTGAAGCATGGAATTATATGTGTGGAAATGTTGCTAACAATTGGAAAAACGAGGAATGGAGGGGGCTAAGAAGAAATAAGGTACATGTAAGATGAGGACGTATTTGTCTTAGTCTGCGTGGGCTGTTGTGACAAAAGACCATGGGCTGTGGCTTAAGCAAAAGGCATTTAGTTCTCATAGTTTTGGAGGCTGGAAGTCCAAGATCAGGGTGCGAGCATGGTCAGGTTCCTGGTAAGGGTCTTCTCCTGCCTTGCATTTGGCTTCCTTCTTGCTCCGTCCTCACGTGGTAGGGAGAGGCAGTGGGTCTCTGAGATCTCTTCCTATAAGGGCACTGATTCAATCCTGAGGGACCCAGCCTTCTGTGTGTGTGCGTGCATGCTCGGCCCCTGAGTCGTGTCTGACTCTGAGATCCACGGGCTGTAGCCCGCCAGGCTCCTCTGTCCATGGGATTCTCCAGGGAAGAGTACTGGAGTGGGTTGCCATGCCCTCCTCCAGGGGATTTTCCCAATTCAGAGATCGAACCTGCATCTCCTGTGACTCCTGCATGGCAGGCAGATTCTTTACTGTTGAGGCACCAGGGAAGCCCCCACCCTCATGACCTTATCTAAATTGAATCACCCCTCAGAGACCCCATCTCCAAATAACATTACACTGGGGACCAGGGCTTTAGCAAATGAATTCTGGGGGAGACATAATTGAGTTTGCAGCAATATTCTTCCACCATTGCTTATTTTGTGCCAGTGATTAATTGAGTTCCGTGCACAAGCATCACCTAACTTAATCCTCACACCGGTGTGAGGCCCACTGAAATGTGGAGACCAGGTGTACTTGAGACGATGTTGCATCATAGATCCATCAGCCAGAACTACAGGAGCTAGGTCCAGGGGTCCTGCTGTGTCCCAGTGAACTCTCCCTAGCATGACCTGGGAGCTAGCTGGAGATGAGAGAAACACCCTGGATGCACATGTTTATTTTTAATCTAACCATGCTGAGCTAAGTAGGTTAAATAGAGGATGCCAACGTAGCAGGCCTGCAGTCGACAGTTTTACCTAGAAATGGAGCTCTTATTGTTTTAAAAGGAGGGAGGGAGGCTCTAGGTTTAGACCAGGGCAGAAGCCACAAGGTCTGGGGTGAGAAACAGGGGGCTGAGGCATGGACATCAAGGTCACACGTTCGGGTGAGATCATTGCTGAAGGTCGCTTGCAGTGTTGGTGACGATGATGGTTGCTACTGCCTCTGGGCCACGTGCTGTGGGCAGGAGAATCTGACTGTTGTGGCCGCAGCTCAGGAGAACGTGGGGACGCTACGGGCACAACCGTGAGCACAACCAGGTCCTCCACACACATTTGCTTAATTGAGAAGATGACAGCTATGCTGGTGAGATCATACTATTAAATACTGAACACAGACCTGTAGTGAGAATTGGAAGAGAAAGTACATAATATATTAAGACCTTCTATTTATTATTTTTTAGTCTCACCTATCTTTTCCCTATTCAGTAAGGAGGGGTGGTATTAGCCAATTTATCTGGAAGTAAAAGGAATTCATTCTAGCATGCGTGGAAACAGCGGGCCTAAATTCCCTAAAATTGATCTTTTCTGTTTCTAGCAAAATCCAAGGGAGTGTGAATCTCACTGCTGAGGGATGCGACATCCTTGTGTCAACTACTTTGCTAAAGAAGATTTCTCTCTGGAAGACTCCTTTCAGCAAAGCTGCTAGAGTCAACATTCTCTTTTCAAGGTGGGCTTTTCATGTGTATGTAGTTCACTTAGTATTTCTATACCCACTGATTCCAAAATAGATTTGAGGCAGTTGTTTGTTCCAAGGGATTAAAACTGTACGGTTTGATTACATGTACAAAGGGTGAGAGTCAAGGTAATTATCCTGATAATAGTGAAGGTTAAAAAGGCTTTTTTGCTGAAAACTCAGATAATTGAAACTAATTTCTATTTTGGCTTGTGTCAGCTAGATTATAGCTTCACTTCTATACCTCACTTTGCACACGTAGACTCTGCTAGCAGAAATTTACACAGTTTGCATGTTGGAGCCTCCGTAAATCTGAACTGCAGCGTTAATAACAGACAAGCCAGGCAGCTGGTTTGCCAACTGTGAGAAGATGAACAAATACGGATTGACTGTCGGCCTCCTTCTTGTTCTTTTAAGCAACATGAACCCACACACTCAATGAAAGTCTGAGCGCATTTATGCAGGATTCCTGGAACTCATGGATTTTTAACAGTGTTTAACTTATATATCCACTTTTATGGAGACAATCTGGGGAAAAATTAACAAGCGAAAATTGCTCGGCTCTATAAATGTGAAGAAGCGGGCGTGGGCGATGGAGAGTCCTCATTTGCTAAATATACAGCTCCTTCGTCGGAGACATAAATAAGAATACCGCTAAGTAGGTCACATTCAAGCCTGGGCTTCTCAGAAGACTTGAAAGCGGCACCGTGAATACACACTTCAAAGCCAGGATCCGTTTTTTGTGTGCACATTTTGTTCCTGAGAAGTTTCCCATCTGTTCTTGTGTCCTGGCTGTGCCACCACGGCATGTCCTCAGACTCTCTGAGTTTCTGGCAGCTCACAGGGTTTACTTTCTAATGCGGCAGGTAGAGGAGGTAACGTGCCCTGGGGAGGCTGGCGGGGGACTCCCTCGGGAACTGAGGAAGGGGATGGATGCTCTCGCCGGGCCAGGAGCTTCCAGGGTCTCCACTGGCCACAGGACGTCGCAGGAGAGGAGAGAAGGGTCTGAGACGCTTCCCTAGGGGCTTACCGGGACGAGGCACCGTCTGACGAGGCTGCCAGAGTTCGGTTCACTCGTGTCTGTACCAGCGCTGCTCTGAATTCGGGATTCTGACAGATTTAAGTGCCTGCTCCTCAGTGGCAATGCTACGTGATCTGCCTGTCACTGTCTCAAGTGCTGTTTCTCTCTGACTCCTTTTCTGAGGAGCTCCACACAGGGAGGGAACTTTCTCACTAACATGTCACTCAATCCACCTACCCAGACACCCACTGCTCGTCGAGACTGGCAAAAAAGAAAAAAAAAAAAGAAAATCTGGATTTTATACAAATCTGAGAAAATGCTTCAAGCCTTCCTCCCATACGTGTGATTTATGGAATGTGACATGACTCTTTAGTATTATTATCAAAAAGCCTGAGGTTTTAGGTGAGACAGGGCAGAAACGAACCCTCTGTCATCTTCTCAAGCGATTGCTCAAACTGATCCGAGAGGAGGCACGTTTTCTTTTTCTGGATTGTTTGGCATCAGTGGAGTTCTGCTGGTGCTATTTGGAACAGCATGTGAGAATCACGTTTGCCTGCCCTTTGAGGTGGAACTGTTTGTTGCAGAACAGTTTTCTTTTTCTAAAGAAAATTTTATTTATTGATTTATTTGTGTTAACACCAAAAACATTTTGTATTGGGGCATAGCTAATTAACAATGTTGTGATAGTTTCAGGTGTATAGTGAAGAGACTCAGCCACACATATACATGTATCCATGCAGAACAGTTTTCTTTGCAGGCCATGCACTGGTTTTATACACTGGGCTTCCCTGGTGGCTCAGATTGTAAAGAATCTGTCTGCAATGCAGGAGACCTGGGTTCAATCCCTGGGTTGGGAAGATCACCCAAAGAAGGAAATGGCAACCCTCTCCAGTATTCTTGCCTGGAAAACCCTATGGACAGAGGAACCTAGAGGGCTACAGTCCATGGGGTCGCAAAGAGTCAGAGATGACTGAGCAAGTAACACTTTCACAGTTCTTAGTACTGGCTGGTGCTGCAGCCAGTAGATGTTTTAGTTGTCAAGGTGACATCCAGCCTCTCTCATTGGAATGCATGAAACTCCAGGACCGTATCTTGTCAGCTCCTTCATGATGGAGATTCGGGCAACAGACCCAGGGCAACAGAGAGCTCCTGGGGTGGGAAGCCGTAGCCTAGGGAGCCCCCAGAAGACAGACTTCACCTGTGTTAGGCAGCACTTGTGCCAGGGAACCTGAGCTGAAGGACACAGGTTCTCATTCCAGCCCCAGAGGCTCTGATCACAGAGTCCAAGCTCTCCGATCCTTAGTTTCTTCATCTGTTAAAGGAGAAGTAGAATTGATGATCTCTCGTGCTTTACAGAGTACTGAAATGCTTTCATTTCATAGGTAGATTTGGGGATAATTAGTATTTATAGACTCCCAGACCTGGAAGTGCCTTAGAATTTGTCTAATTCAGTGGATATTAACTTGAGGTGTATGACTCAGTAAGAGGTTCGGCAGGTAGGTGATGACAGCCTTAAAAGCGTACACGGCACTTGGAGTGTGTACATTTCCCTGGGAAGAGTGTCCATAGTATGCCCACGACTTTTCAGAGCCTGAAATCTGGAAAGGTCTTGCTCTTGACCTTGATCAAAGATCCTCCGATCCAAAGTTCCTCTTTTGCAGTGAGGAGAGAGGGTGGGGTGCTAAATGTCTTGCGTAGAAGCTAGCTGGTGCCAGAAGCAGGAACTGAACAAGGATCTCCACTTTCTGACCTCTGCTTCTCAGCCCCACAGGTGGTAACAATCTCAGGTGTGCCCAGTGTGTGTGTGTGTGTGTGTGTGTGTGTGTGTGTGTGTGTGTGTGTGTAGGGGGTGGACAGGACCTTCTAGAGTGACTGAGCCTCCTGAAGTTCTGGCCAGGCATGTCTGAAATGAGGTCTCTTCTAGCACATTGCTACAAAACCACACTCAGGACCCACAGTGACTCTGCCTAGTCAAACAGCTAGTGTGTCCCACACCCAGGACCAGGGATGGTTCTTCTAAGCACTGGCTCAGCACCTTTTCCTATTTACATGACTTTCCTTTCAAATACTACAATCCAAGCTCTCACCCAGTATTTATAATTTTCATTCATTTTTTTGCTTTCACTGCCTACATGGGTTCATTTCATCTCTCTCTTATTTCCCCTTTAAAACAGAGCAGAAGGAAAGAGGCAGTCAAGCAAAAGAGGTAGGTCAGGAGGGAAGAATGAATGTTGCATTTGCCTCATTCACTAAGCCGGAGGAAATTTGATGTATGGGAGGAAATAGAAAGAGAACTAAAATCTGAATTTAAAACCACACAGTTTGTTCCTTCCTAAAGAGTAATAGCAAATTGAAACAGTCCAGACACCTGGAGGTTGTTATGTATCATTATTAGATTTTTTCCAAGAGAGGAAAGTGATTTTATGGTATTCTGGTCATCACTTGGATTACAAGACCTGATAAAGGTCTTTCAACACCACTGAAACATGCTATTTTCATGAGGAAAATGGAGAAGGAAGTCCAACATTCATGTTTTGATTATTTGTATTTGTTCCTGATGGTTTCTCTCTAATATATTTATTAATGTAGATTCAAGAAGCCAGGTAACTGCAATGATTTACTTCCAGTTTTGGACGTGGTCACTCTAAGTCCACCATTATACAACTACCATTTTTAAGCCATTATAGCTGTGAACTGTTTCCCCTTTAAGTGAAAGATAATCCTTGGACTGAAATTGAGAGAGAATATAATATGGGCTTTCCAGGCGGCTCTGTCAGTTCAGTTCAGTCGCTCAGTTGTGTCGGACTCTTTGAGACCCCATGGACTGCAGCATGCTAGGCTTCCCTGTCCATCACCCAGGTGGCTCAGCGGTAGAGAATCCACCTACCTATTCTGGAGTTTCAGGAGCCACAGGCAATGTGGGTTCAATCTCTGGGTTGGGGAGATCCCCTGGAAGAGGAAATGACTACTCACTCCAGTATTCTTGCCTGGAAAGTACCATGGACAGGGAAGCCTGGTGGGCTACAGTCCATGGGATCACAGAGGCAGACACGACTTAGTGATTGAGCATGCACGCACACACATAATGTGGTAGGGAGGGTTCTAGATGCAGCGTGGATGTGAATGTTGGGACCACTACTCCTTCGGGTGTCTGTCTGTCTCATTCCTCCCCAGTGGGACTGCTCCCCTGCACAGTCCTGAGGGGTGGGCCTGACCGGCGCAGCATCCTAGCCACAGTGGATTGTATCCTTCCCAAACTCTGTCCCCAAGATGAGCTAATCAAATTCATAATTTGCTACATTGGAAGAGACATGGAACCTGTGGTTAGGAGGTGTTGGGCTTTGAAGTTGGGAGCAGATTTTGGTATGATGACAACCCGTACCAAAGTTGTGAGGGCAAGAATTAAGAGCGTGACAGATATGAGAAGGGAGCAGATGTGTAGGAGGAAGAAGAAACAAGAGTCTGGTGACTTTCCAGTTCCGTCAAAGCCGCGATTGAATTCTGTGGGAGTCCTCAGTATTCTTATGATAAATATTCCTTTGCTTAATTAAGCTACCTTGAGTGGATCTCTCTTTATTGCAGCCCAATACTCCCTTACTAAGACATTGTGTGACCCAGTCAAGCCACTTTGCTTCTATGGTCCCAGTTTCATCTTGAATAAAATAAGGTGGTTGAATTAGATAGCCTCTGAAGTACCCTTAGATTTCAGGAATCTATCCTTTAATTATCTCTGGTGGTTGTATATGGGGCCTAAAAGCCAGGGGATGCTTGATGACTCTGCCCTTCCCTCTGTCCTGTGTAGGCTGCATGTGTTGATGTAGTTAGTCCTGAGGACCTTCCGGTGCCAATCCAAGGTGATGGGTAAAAAGAAAGGTGCTGGCTGGGGGAGAGAGACGCTCCCTGCCCAACTGGATGTGATGGGCTAGGTTAAAGGACTCCTTGGGTTCATCCTGTTTGATTCTTCAGTGGATGCAGGCACTCTGTGAAAGATGTTGGCAGCTCTTGAACACTCACTCTAAATGAGCAGTGTAACTAAGTACAGCCTTGTTGATTGTACATCAATTTGATGGACTAACTATGGAACAGTAATTAAGCCAAAGAGAACATTCAGAAGTACTTATTGCTATTTGCTGTCTGTTCAGTCCCCAGAGTGCTACAATAAATAGAACCATAAGTTTAATTAATACCTGCAGGTCTGATTACCCATTTAGGATAGGCCATAGTGGACCAGAGGTTAAACTTTCCAAGGCAGCCTACCGTGAGTGATGCTGGAAACATCTGTATTTGCCTGCAGCAGAAGTCTGCACACAAGACTTGCACCCTACCGCGTCCTTGGGGATCTAATAGAGGTGCCACCTCCCACTCTCGGTCAGATTTTGGGGACTTAGACTAATCAGCCCAGAAGAGCAGCATCTCCTAGTTGGTGTCCACTCCACGCACATTTTCTCTGCTCTACAGGCCTTGACACTTTGAGTCCTCTCTTGTTGCGCCAATTGTGGCGTCACATGTCCATTGACATGCGTGGGCTGCTGTTCCCCTTCCCATTGCACCCCAAATCTCGTTTTCACAGGACGCAGCAGGTAGAAGTCTGCCAAGGATCTGAGATAGCCACTGCCCCTAGGATGCAGACGTCATAGCCACGAGGATATCAGCCATCATGACTGTGCCTGACACAGAGTCAGCGTCATCAGGGCTCAGCTGTCATGACTGTGATTGCCATCAGGATGGTGGTTGCAGCACTTACCCCGGTGTGCACTTATCTCCTTTAGAAGATGTGTCCTGATACGATAGCTCACATGTGGTGAATACTTCCATGTTGCCAAGCAGTGAGCCAAGCATTTACTTACATCACCTGCAAACACTATGGGTTAATATATTTCATCATCCCATGGAGAAGGGAATGGCCACTCCAGTATTCTTGCCATGGAGAATTCTGTGGACAGAGGAGCCTGGTAGTCTATAGTCTATAGGATTGCAAAGAGTTGGAGACAACTGAGCAATTTCACTTCATTTTTCATACATTTGAAAAGATTCTCCCCGTTGAGTTAATTAACATACCCAAAAGACTCTAAACAGCCACGGCAATCTTGAGAAAGAACAAAGCTGGAGGCAGCACACATTCTGATTTCAAACTATATTACAAAGCTTTAGTAATAAAAACAGTATGGTATTGGCATAAAAGTAGACACATAGATCAATGGAACAGAGCAGAGAGCCTGGAAGTAAACTCATGCATAGTTGGTCAATTGATTTTTGCAAAAGAGACAAGATCTATAATAGGGAAAGGACAGTCTCTTCACTAAATGGTGCTGGGAAAACTGGACAGCTACATATAAAAAAGTGGAACCGAACCAGTGTGTTACACCATATACAAACATCAACTCAAAATGGATTGAAGACATATATAGCCTTTCTGATAGCAGTGCAAGAGGCTTAAGAGTTTTCCTATATGTGCTGGCGTTGAGTCAAGGCTAAAAACTGTTTTTCCAACAAGAAAATTCAACAGGAAATAGTGTATTGCAGATAATCAGCAAAAAGGTAAAGACTGAAAGGGGAAAGTGTATTTATATCAAAAAGAAAGAAAGGTGGAAAAGAAGGGAAGAAAGACTAAAAGAAAAAAAAAACTGAATTAAAAATAAATGGAGCTGTGGTGGTTTAGGCATTAAGATGTGCCCAACTCTTGTAACTCCATGGACTGTGGCCCTCCAGACTCCTCTGTGCATGGGATTTCTCAGGCAAGAATACTGGAGTGGGTTGGCATTTCTTTCTCTAGGGGATCTTCCCAACCCAGGGATCGAACCCAGATCTCCTGCATTCAGATGATCTCCTGAACTGCAGGTGGATTCTTTCCTGACTGAGCTACTAGAGAGGCCCAGATAGAGCTGTAGGGAGCAGCAAATTATCACCAGGAAGTGAGGAGAGGGAAGAAAGAGGTTAAAATTCTAGAACAGTGAATCAATCAATCACTCTCATGTAAACACATACACATGTTGTGCAGATATTAACAGTGGTGATATTTAATAATTCAGCCCCCTGCTGGACCAGGGTTGATTTTCATTCAGGAACCATGCCGTGTTTAATAAAGCAAGGCAACAGAAAGCAAGCCACATCCTCCATCTGGGTGAAAAGTCCTTGACATTCGGCTTCCTTCTGAGTCAACAACTATGGCTGTGTTGTTGAGGAGGAGGCCACTAGACTAAGCCAAGATTGTGCATATGTCTTGTTAATGCTTAATTAGTGAGGAAGAATTATTCAGAAATAGTAACATGGGAAGTTTCCATGAATTATGTGGCAACCAGAGTGAAAAGATATGTTGAAATATTTGTAACCACTTTGGACATTTTGAAACACTTTCAGTAATGAGTCGGTTCAGTTCAGTCACTCAGTCGCGTCTGACTCTTTGTGACCCCATGGACTGCGGCACGCCAGGCTTCCCTGTCCATCACCAACTCCTGAAGCTTGTTCAAACTCATGTCTATCGAGTCGGTGATGCCATCCAACCATCTCATCCTCTCTTGTCCCCTTCGCCTTCCGCCTTCATTTCCCAGCATCAGGATCTTTTCCAGTGAGTCAGTTCTTCACATCAGGTGGCCAAAGTATTGGAGTTTCAGCTTTCATTTCAGCATTCCATTTCAGTAATGAGGTAGTATCTAAATAGGAATCTTGTTGTATATGCAAACAGGAATCTTTGTGTTAGGTCTGACTTCAAAAAGCTTGCTGATAAAGCCCTATAAGCTGAACTTACTCGACTGAGGCAAGGTGTTTTGTGGTGACTCAAAACCATTTCTGAATCTGAAACCAAATTTCTGATACAGAATCTGTGATAGATCTGATGCTGATCAACATTTTTACTGGCTTTCAAAAGAAGTTCAGAATCACTCTTGCATCATCTTGTGTCCAGTTTCTCCAGAATTAAGTTGAGATCCTCTTGATTTATAAGGGGACAGGCCAATTTTGTTAATAACATAATAAAAGATGCTAGTTGGAAAGAATGCTGCTCACTGCTTTGAAATAGTTGAACACTTGGGTCAAGCAGTTAGAACTTAAGGGTTTGGCAGGACCATGGCTAGTCCAGGTTTTTTTTTTTCCCTTAAGAGTTCAGATCAATGCATGGTTGATATAGTTAAGTGTCACATAATCAATTGAAAAATTAAGACAAGAGAAAAGATACTTTGTTGATTGTGCAGTAGCAGTGTCGTTTCATTATGCAGGTGTGTTCTGAGTCTACACAAGTAAATGTAGTGAAAAGCGAAGAGGAAAATTGAGGCAATTTCCTGAATTATTCAAGGAAAAAAATCCTCTAGCTTCAATTATTCATATAGTCCTTTTCTTTGAAAGTGAGGAGAGTAGGAGAAAAAAAGAGGGAAAAAAGAAAGAAAGCCTGATTGCGTTAATTCTCCACTTCATTTTGGAGATTAAGGCACATCTACAGCCCTTATTACACATCTTTGTACACTGCAGTTTACTTCTTGACAAAATATTTCTTTGCCATTGTGTTTATGCAGATTTTACCCACCTTTCATTTTTCCCTAGTTAAATAGTGAGAACTTGAACTGACACTATTCTTTCTTTTCCATAAATAAGGTGCCAATAAAAAGACTAATTTCCCAGTAATCCAACCTTTTCCAAACATTCCACCCACAAGGCAGCAACTTAGGGAAAAATAGAATTTTGCCTGAAGATGTAAGTTATAATTATCATCAAGAGATCTATCCTACCTCCATTTCCTTAGTGGTGGAAGCTATCAGTGTTGGGACCTAGAGTAGAATTTTTTGAACAAATGTCTCCAGTTTATCTGCGTGCACGCAGGCTAAGTTGCTTTAGTCATGTCCAGCTCTTTGTGACCCCATGGGCTGTAGCCCACCAGGCTCCTCTGTCCATGGGATTCTCAAGGCAAGAATACTGAAGTAGGTTGCATTTACTTCTCCAGGGGATTGTTCCAACCCAAGGATCGAACCCAGGTCTTTTGTGTCTCCTGCCTTGGCAGATGGATTCTTTACCACTAGTGCCACCTGGGAAATCTCAGTTCATCTGCTGTTCTGTGCTTAGTCACTCAGTCCTGTCCGACTCTTTGTGACCCCATGAACTATAGCCTGCCAGGCTTCTCTGTCCATGGGGATTCTCCAGGCAAGAATACTGAAGTGGGTTGCCATGCCCTCCTCTAGGGGATCTTCCCAACCCAGGGATTGAACCCAGGTCTCCCACATTGCAGGTGGATTTTTTTTTTGACCATCTGAGCCTCCAGGGAAGCCCGAGGTTATGTGCAGGGGCCACCAGGGGCCACCAACTGTGGTGTTCAGAGAGAACAGGCAAACTAGATCTGTCTGCATGTCTGTCTGTCTATCTATCTATTCATGTGGCTGCCAGTCACATTACAGACATTACATAGTTGTATATTGATTAGGGCAAATTTCTGCCAGCAGTAGCTTGTCTTAACAAAATTAGTGTTTGTGACAGTTTTCCATGAGATGGAAGTAAAGTGTCTTAAGGAAGGGGTGCTGTTTTCTGTTTCACATAAAATCATGGTGTGGGTTAATGGCAGCTCTGAGTTGCCAGTGATCATAAGATTTAGGTAATATGGAGAGGATCTGGAGGATAGCAGTGGAAATAATTAGTTTGGGAAATAAACCTTAGGAGGAGATGCTATGGAGATGAAAGGAATAGGGTTACAGAGCCTGGAAAGGAAGATATTTGATAGAGAACTAATATTGGTCTTCCTGAATATGAAGGTGTGGTGACTGATGTACAGGCCCTTCTTGGTGTTCACTACAGGGAGTATGAAATGGAATGGACTTAAATTATGTGGACTCAGAGTGTATCTAACCTAATTATAATCGCTTAGCTGGAGTTGACTATGAAAAAGTCCCAGTATGGCACTAATTTTGTGATAAAGTAGGTCCTTCTTCGAGAAACAATTTCTCACTATTAATTTCTATGAGCTAGTGTTGTCTTGTGGGCTGTGAGAAAGTTGGGGAACAGCTCAGATCCCTAACGGTGATGTGTCCGTGTGGTCAGAGGCTTTTCAGTGGCCTGTCCAGCTCATAAAATGTGCTTCTCTGAGCTTAGGGAGTGCTGGACTCTGCACCCCAGCTTGGGCTCTCTGAATCAGAACCTTTGGCAGGTGAGGTCTTGGATGCTACACCTTCTCCTATCTGTTTGTTTTAGAAATACTAAATTAAACTGTGAGCTATTTGGTGCCATGAATCAGATATTATTCATCTTTACTTGTACTGTGTTTTATAAATCAGGCTTTCAAAAATGAATCTCTTAATTATTGCTGCACGGAACTAACAATACAGTAAATGATAAGGTTATGATATTGAAATAATTGTATACTAGCGACTCTGATTTTGTATAAGTTTCAGGATTATTACATAAACATCATTTTGTGGGGTTCTGAAAATTAGAAAAGGATGAAGCTTGTTAATAAAAATAGGCGCTAATACCTTGATGACTATGTTCAACATAAATAAGTCTTAGTCTAGTGTGACACTGATCTTGACGCTTTCCTTCCTAGCATTCTTTTATTATGTTGACAAATGCATTTTCCATATCACAGGGGAAGGAAGAAATCAAGGGATTTGTCTATTTGTCAGTGAGTGAGGCATACTGAGTCCTGGCAGGTGGTACATAGCTGATCAAAAATCCTGAATTCGTACCTGTGCTAAGGTTTAAAACGTGCAGCAAGACAGTGGTATAAAGTAGAATAAAAGGACAAAGCCTACTTTAGCCCGTAGCCTAGAACAAAGCTGCCTGCTCCCCGTGTGCACATGTGCCCCCCACCCCGCCCCAGACTTTACTGTCGGAAATAGAATTCAACAGTAATCTACCAGCCAGCAGTTTTTGCTGTAAAGCAGAAAAGAGAGGGCAAGTTTTATCATAGCAAGAGCATCTGAAGAACATGTCCCCCATGAAGTCTGCAGGCTGTGTGATCCTGGACCTCCACGTCCACCTTTTGTTGGCTTTTTCCATGTGACTGCGTTTAGAGGCGGTACCACCTTGATCCCTGTGTTTTTGCCTCCTTCAGCCCTCTTCCCGTTCACCACAGGTTCATGTGCAATAGAAATGTGCTTCGTGGGGGATTTCCCTGGTGATCCAGTGGTTAAGAATCCATCTTCCGGTACACGGGGTGTGAGTTCAATCCCTGGTCAGGGAACTAGGTTTCCACATGCTGCAAGGCACAAGTCCTGGGCTCATGACCTCTAGAGTCCCCATCCCACCGCTGAAGAAAATGCCCGTGTGCTGCCATGAAGACCCAGCGCAGACACAATTTAAACAAATAAATAAGCTTCATTGATAATGCCAACCCTCAGCTGCACTTCTTCCACAGGCACAGATGAGCTAGGTAATACATTCAATTCACCCTTGAATCTCCCAGTGACCAATTCAGCTTTTTACCCAACCAGAAGTTTCAATGGTGGTAGAAAAACCAACTGTAGAGAGTCTTCTCTAACAGATTCTCAGGCTTCCTGTTCTCTGCTGGTGGCCGCGGACACTTGGGTGGGCAGGGAAGCGGGAGCCTTGGAGTTATGGTCCTGTCTGTGAATTGGTAACTCCTCCATACCCCCACTGCTATGGAATGAGTCAGACTGCACCAGACACTTTTTATGTAGTAGGTGGAAGCACAGGAAATTGCCATTTTTGTTGGTCAAAACAGTTGTATGTAAGCAATTTACTGTGATTCAACTTAATAAATGTTATGTAATCTTCAGTAACTTTATGAGATTAGTATTACTACCCTCATTCTCTAGATAAAGGAAGCTGAGGCTCACAGTGATGAAAGTGACCCAGCCAGAGAGTGTGGAGTCTGGAACTATCTCTGCTTGCCATCTGCCAGCACTCTAGGGCTCCACATGGGGCTGGATGACCATTTTGTAAGCAATAAACATTATCCATCACTTGAATCATTGCATTTCTGGCATCATATGTATGTTACCACTCTCAAATGTATGTAGGTATCTTCTGATGAGTACAGTAAAATTTCATCAAAACATTTTCTAAATTCATGGTAGTGTTTCTGAAATGAGGTATCTTGTCAATCAAAAGAGTGTGCAGAGAAATTGTCCCAATATTTCATGGGTATGCAATGCTGATTCCATCTTAGTCCCCTCCCCGCTAATTCTGAGACCCTGATATCTTTCTTGGGAAGGCTTTAGAACTTGTCCTCTGGACCACATTTACTAAGGTGTGTTGGCTCAGGCCTCTAACTGTCTCACTTCCTTCTGAGCTGCTGCTCTGTAACTTGAAAAGGTTCTGAGCAGTTGATTAGATGATCCGTACAGAGAGCGTAGGCGAGGTACTTGGCAGTGCCTGCAGCAGAGGAAACCCTTAGCAAATAACATTGTTGTTTGTATTATTTGGACTTTCTGATGACCACAGACTCAGTCCGTCAATACTTTTAAATTGACTTGTTATACAGTCAAACTTTCTGATTCTTTTCAGCTTCCACCCACATCTGTTAATTCCATCTAAAAATATTTGTGTATCTTCTCTTTCTCTCTCCTCTATTATCTATGTATCTATCATCTCTTTTCCATCCATTCATCTGTCTATCCTCTCTCCCTCCCTCCCTTCACCCCTCACCCTCTTCCTCCCCTCCCCTCCTTCTCTCTCCCATCTGTAATCTTGGAGGCATAACCTAACATCACTTTGAAGTTTTCTTATTCTCGGTCTCCATTTTTTACCAGCCCAGGACCATATTATTTTTACAAAAAGCCACACTTAAATGCATCAAAAATGGCAAGAGATTGTATGTGTACTGTAGATAGATTATAAGTGTACATGTTTGTCTGAGTACTGGGCTTCCCAGGTGGTGCTAGTGGTAAAGAACCCACCTGCCAACGCAGGAGGCATAAGAGATGTGGGTTCCATCCCTGGGTTGGGAAGATCCCCTGGAGGAGGAAATGGCAACCCACTCCAGTATTCTTGCCTGGAGAATCCCATGGACAGAGGAGCCTGGCGGGCTACAGTCCCTGGGGTCTCACAGAGTCAGACACGACTGAAGTGACTGAGCACACATTCACTTGGGTACTGATTCCTAGTCGCTGAGCCTGAGTGCTTAATGGAGGCAACTGGGCCCTAGAAAGTGACAATAACTTCGTGATGCTGGAGTTATGGACTCTGAGTAATTTTTCTTGAGAAGGGTGGAGGAAAGTATTGATTAGTAGTATCTACCCTTTAAGGAAAAATGAAAATGTATGTGAAATAACTTGCAGATATTGACAGTGTAAGTGAATGACAGTGATGGGTTGGTTTTATGATATGGTGGCATTTGAACTGGATAAGCTGGCATTGAATTGCCCAAAATATGTATTTATGCATTAAATTTGTTCAAAATTCATGGTGCAGTTTTCGTTTTAACAAGAAAATAAATGGTGGTTCTGATTTTTGTCCTTCAGTTGCTCCTGACAGTGATCCAGCCTGTCCCTGTGCTAAATGGGACTCACAAAGGAGGTAAACACATTTAGAAACCAGTTTGAAAGTCATTCATTGGAGGAAAAAGGTCCAGAATGAAAAATCATCTCCTTGAATATGCAGGATTTCTTGTGTCATCATCAGCCTCAACAGAGATTTATTGAGCAGCTACTATGTACTTAGTTATAATTCAAATAACTTTGATACCCACTTTACAACAGAATGGTTTCATTAGAATGTTAAAATGAAGGGCCGTTGGTGGATTACATTCTTTATGTGTACTTATTCAGAGTACATTACTTGTGTTGGCTTATAGGTGACTGGCTATTATTTACATATTTATGGGTTTGATTATGCTTCATATATTGAAATGTTTAAAATAGCCAGGAAAATCAATTTCTTGTCAAGTAAATGGAAATTTCCTCAAAAGAGTTCTCTCTGCCATGAGTTTTGTGTAGCACCCGCACAGAAATACTTAGAATTTTTCTTCGGATAGAGTACTTCCATGAGAGAATTGCTTCATGGGATTAAACAGCATCAAAACTCAATTACGGCAATTCATTAGGTACCTGTAATTTAAGTTTTTAAAGGGCATTCATGTACATTGGTTCAGTTAATCATCTGATGGCATCTCCTGCTCTTTTGCTAGATGGAGGGCATTATTCTAGCTATCTCATTTAATCCCTTCAACCTTCCTAAGTGGAAGATACTATTGTTACCCCATTTTACAGCTGAGGAAACAGAAGCACACAGTTCCTAAGTGGAAGAGCCAGAATTTGACTTGTATATTTTGGCTGTAGCGCTCCTGCTCTTAATCATGACTTTGCCCACACAATAACTCAGCAGTGTTCTGTAAATTGGCATTGAGTACAGCTTTCGCTTTGAAGATTGAAGGTGGGGGGCAGAGGAGTATAGAAACAAAAACTCAGCAAACGGTTTGTCTGTCAAATGTTGTTCATTTGAGTGCATTAATAAATGCAGCATCTCTGCCATGATTATTCAGAGTTGCTGCTTCCACACCTCCCCCCCTCACTTCAACCTGCTCCCACCTTTGCCGGGTTCATTCCTCTTCAGCCTACATTCTTCCCCTTGAACTACCCCTGTCTATGTTCTCCCAACACTCAGTGGTCTATGCAATCAGTTTATTGCACAGTCTGAATTTGGTAAGGATATGAGAAGACATGATTTGTGATTTTTTGCTTTTGTTTCTTTATTTTTCTTTCATTTATTTTTAATAGTTGGAGGCTAATTACTTCACAACGTTGCAGTGGGTTTTGCCATACATTGACATGAATCGGCCATGGAGTTACATGTGTTCCCCATCCCGATCCCCCCTCCCACCTCCCTCCCCACCTTTTGTTTCTTTCAACTACTGTATTACTCATTGATTTTTTTTTTTTTTTTTGACTCTTCCAGTCCCAGCCCTTAATTACAACTCTGGCAGATTTCTTTATTTTCCTTCTTTCTTTTTAACAGTGTTGTATGCTTTTCTGATGTACAGCCAAGTGAATCAATTATATATATACATATATCCACTCTCTTTTAGATTCCTTTCCTATATAGGTGCTTACAGAGTAGAGTTTCCTGTGCTATACAACAGGTCCTTATTAGTTATCTATTTTATGTATATTTATATGTGTATATCAATCCTGATTTCCAATTTATCCCTCCCCACCCCAGTTTAGGCAGATTTCTTAGATCTGTGATCCCATTCAGTTATTAAAAATCCATGTCAGTTCAGTTGAAAACATGTTCTTTTTCTCCTCCTTCTAAACCCCCTGACTCCTCAGCTCAGGCCCAGGATGGTCAGTGGGGAAGGGTAGGGACCCGCTTCTCACTCTCTGCTCCCTGCCTTTTAAAGGCCTTCAGTTTTTTAAAATCCCATGGCTCTCTCTAAGGGTGTGACTTCTTCAGAGGTCTCTAGCCTCCTGTATAGATTTCCCTGTGGGAGGTCATCGTCTCTTTTCTTGACCTCCTTGAAGCTTTCTTCAGCCCCTGCCCCTGTGGAACACCCCACAGCCTCTGCATGAGAACGAAGGTTGCCTGGGTGGCCAGGCCAGCCCCTTGCATGGCGGGTCTGCAGCCTGGCTGCCATGTGACCCCTTCCGTGTGCCCGATCAGGACGAGCCGTGCGTCTTCACCATACCACCTGGTGAGAGCAGGCTGCTCCTCTGCATGGTTTTCACTTCCTGCCCTGCTGTGGTCTCTCCAGTCCTTTGCTTTTCCCTCTCCCCCCATCCCAGAGAGGGCGCATGAGCAAGCCCACTGCACAGGCAGATGGCCGACCAGCGTGAGAAGGTGCCAAAGGCAAACCTAACTTCTAGGAGACAAGCTCTTGGAGCTGTCTTTACTTATGGAGGGACGACTCATGGTATTTGCCCCCATCCAGCTGTATTATTAGTTTCTTTCTCAGTCTTATCTTCTCTCCCTGGTCTTATTAATTTTTTAAATGAAGTTGGCTGATTCTTGATAAATCCTGAGGGTTTATCTGGTCCAGTTTCATCTCTCTCTCTGTGACTTATCTTTGTCCTCAGCTTTAAGTCCGGCAAAAGTCACTTTAAATATCCTGTTACCTTGACAATTACTTATTTAATATACGTCTTCCTATGAGACCCAGTGCAGTTCTCCCTCTTAATCTCATTTACCCTGTTTCTTCTTGAGTTGCTGTGGATGATCAGCATACTGATGGGACGAGAATTTAACTCACAGGAAGAAAATACTGATTGCAGTACTGGGGATGATATGGTTTAAGCCAGAGTATAGAACTCATCACCATCTAACCCGCATCTTAAATATCCCATCTTTGGTATAAGGTATTTGTGAGGAATAAATAATGTGCAAGGCGTTTGTAAATATGATTGGAATACTTTGAGTAGATACCAACTAGAGAGATAAAGAGCTCGGGCCTCGGTTCTTCTTATTGCTGAAAAGCAAAGGAGGATGGGCAATTTACTTCTTTTTTTCAGAGCTTGTCACTGGATTGTCTTCTTTTTCCTTTTATCTGTAGTGACCATTATCCTTAAGTTCACTGCCCCTCCATCAATAACTCACTGATGTAATTGTTAAAGGGCTTCCGTGGTGGCTCAGCCGTAAAGAGTATGCCTGTAATGCAGGAAATGCAGGAGATGGGGGTCTCTTCCCTGGGTCAGGAAGGTCCCCTGGAGGAGGGCATGGCAACCCACTTAAGTATTCTTGCCTGCAGAATCCCATGGACAGAAGAGCCTGGTAGGCTACACTCTATAAGGTTGCAGAGTTGGACACAATGGAGCGACTGAGTACATTGACTATAAGTTAATTGCTGGGATAGGGTAAAACCAGGGAATGAATACATAAAATTGATATGTTACCATAAAATTAAAATATCTAATAGTTGCAATTTCTACTTATTAAGTCAAACTCCTTAGTAAAATTCCTATAATTATATTTAATTTCCTTTCCTTTTTTCTGCTCACATTCTGGGAACTGTCCTATTAATGATGAAATGGGAGATAAAATGATAAGGAAAGCAACCGAAAGGGTTGCTTATTTTTTCTGTGATCAATCAAGGAGTCATGAATATTTGAAGGATATAATACTATCTCTTTAAGAACAACAACAACAAAAAAACCTCTAGAAACATGTGTAACAAATAACATATGCAGAAGCTTCTTAATTAGGAGAGAGTTAAGACTTCACACATAAGATTAAAGTTCACTGAATTTAAATTACAATGCAAAAGGAAATTAATCCTGTTAGTATTTTTGCGGAAGTTTGCAGGGCTTAAATATGTGTGGCAGTTTTCATCTTATGGCATTTGGTACCCCCTTAACATGTGATACCTACCCCTTCTCCCTGAAACACCCACTCTGCGTGTCTGCAAAATTCTTCTCTTTTTTTTTTTTCAGAATTGTCAGTGTGAATTAATCCTAGTGAAGGAATCAAGAATGGAAGAGTCCTATGGTATTTTTCCCTGGCTCTGGAGTTTCTCTGGTGATGTAGAGACATGTCTGCTGTCAGCCTCTGAAGACAATCCTTTGTCCATAGAACTTGCACATTTTAAACAATTTCACTCTTCTCTGCATTCAAGTCTATGGAACATAAGTTTAATCAATTTTATATTTATTAATGATGATCTTAAAAGCAGAAAGGATGCTCCAAGAAAAAATTAATAAACCTAGAATTAATTTTTTAAATTATGAGAGATTTCAAATATATACACATGAATAGAAGTTACCATAAAGAACACATATATACCTACCAGGTGTGTGCTCATCATGTCCAACTCTTTGCAACCTTATGGACTGTAGCCCGCCAGGCTCCTCTGTCCATGGTATTCACCGGGCAAGAATACTGGAGTGGGTTCCTATTTCCTTCTCCAGGGGATCTCCAGGGATCTAGGGATCAAACCTGCATCTCCAGCATCTCCTGCATTGGCGGGTGGCTTCTTTACTACTGCAGCACCTGGGAATACCCATCATACATCTTTATTAATCTTAACATGATGCCATATTACTAGATATATTTTTTGGTTATATAAAACATTAGGATGCAATTGAACCCTCTTATAAACTTCTCTTTGATCTTCTTTCTATTTCTTCCCCCCTAAACTATTATCACAAACTCAGTATTTGTCATTCCCATTCCCATGTATGTTTTTATATTTTCAGTATCGGGTATTAAAATATAGTGTTTAGTGTAGTATAGAATTGTTTTCAAACTTTCTGTCTGACTTTTTATTAGTGGCATAATACTGTACTTATTTTTCTGTAAATTTTTTTTGCTCATTATGTTAATGAGAATTATTCATGTTGATGGATATAACTTTAGTTCACTGAGGATTAACTGCTGTCTAGTGTTCCATTGGATGAATGTATGCTACTTTATTTATCTGTTCTTCTGTTGATGGGCATTTGGATGGGTTCCAGCTTTTTGTTATACAAGTAATGTGGAACTGATAATGCCTGCTTGTTCATATGCACATGTTTCCCTAGGACAGTTTCCCTTACACACTTCTTAAAGTGTGGCCCATGGACTCACAGGGGTCCATATTACCTTTTCCAGGGAGTCTTCAAGATTGAAACTATTTTCATGATCATAATAAGATGTTAATTGCCCTTTTCACTGCGCTGATATTTGTACTGATGGGGAAAAGCAATGATTAGTGAAACCATTGCTGCCTTAGAATGAATCAGAGATGGCAGAAATGGTGCTGGCAGTCATTTTCTTCTTCATCACTCTGCACTCACAGAGAAGAAAGTCATTCATTTAAGAATGTCCCTGGTGAAGCATTGAGTACTTAATAAAACGATCTTAATGTTTAACAAAATGGATTAGTTTTATTAAATCTCAACTCTTGAATACATGTCTTAAAATTCTGTCTGGCACAGAGTCAAGTGTCCATATAACCCTTTGGCTGCACACTGCAACTGTTTTAAGTTACAAGCTGAACTAGCTGCTTCTTCCTGGAACACCATCTTTACTTGCAAGAATGACAAACTATGGCTGTCCTACACTGACAGATGAACTACTGGGTGCCTGGCAGACATTTTCTCCAAAATGAATAAAGAAAGGCCTTCACTTCAAGGAAAACAACTGGCAGTGTTTTCTTCCAATGATAAAATTTGAGCTTTCAAGTGAAACTTAGAATCTTGGAAAATTTTGCCACTGTGAGGCTGATATTTCCCAACACTTAAAGACATTTTCTGATTTGGAACAGTGGTAAAGAATCCACCCGCCAATGCAGGAGACACAGGAAACTCAGGTTTGATCCCTCGGTCAGGAAGATCCCCTGCAGAAAGAAATCACAAACCACTCCAGTATTCTTGCCAGAAAAATTCCATGGACAGAAGAGCCTGGTGGTGAACAGTCTATGGGGCTTCAAAGAATCAGACACAAATGAGCAACTGAGCACAACACAACACAAAGTTAATAAATAACACATCCTTTGATACTGTATAAAAAGCAGAGACATTACTTTGCCAACAAAGGTCTGTCTAGTCAAGGCTATGGTTTTTCCAGTAGTCATGTATGGATGTGAGAGTTGGACTATAAAGAAAGCTGTTGTTGTGTGTGTGTTAAGTCACTTTAGTTGTGTCCGACTGTTTGTGACCCCATGGACTGTAGCCCGCCCAGGCTTCTCTGTCCGTGGGGTTTTCCAGGCGAGAATACTGGAGTGGGTTGCCATTTCCTTCTCCAAAGAAAGCTGAGTGCCAAAGAATTGAAGATTCTGAACTGTGGTGTTGGAGAAGACTCTTGAGAGTCCCTTGGACAGCAAGGAGATCCAACAAGTCCATCCTAAAAGAAATCAGTCCTGAATGTTCATTGGAAGGGCTGATGCTGAAGCTGAAACTCCAATACTTTGGCCACCTGATTCGAACAACTGACTGATTTGAAAAGACCCTGATGCTGGGAAAGATTGAAGGCAGGAGGAGAAGGGGACAACAGAGGATGAGATTGTTGGATGGCATCACTGACTCGATGGACATGAGTTTGAGTAAACTCTGGGAGTTGGTGATGGACAGGGAGGCCTGGCGTGCTGCAGTCCATGGGGTTACAGAGTCGGACACGACTGAGCAACTGAACTGAACTGAATGAAGTGTGTCCATACTTGGAAAGTCTGTAGAACTCAGTACATCAGTATTTCCCATCATGTTACATGACTATGCGTGGGTAAATGATCTGTTCCAATTACAGGGCTAAATTTTCTTCATATACTTCAACCAGAAAACCTAATTCAGAAGACTGAAGGCAGAAGCAGATCTGAGAATTCAGCTATGTTTAAACCAGATATTAAAGAGATTTGCAAAACCTTACTAATTTTTGTTGGTTTTAGAAAATATAGTTATTTTTTTTGTAGAAATGTTATCTTAACATGTATTAGGTATCTCCCATTTGTATTTTTAATAATATTGATATTTATAGATATGACGCACATAAATAATAGTTCTTTGGGGGTCCTGAATGATTTTTAAGAATGTAAAGGGGTCCTGAACTTCTGTTTTATGGCATAGTTTATAAGAGTGAAATGTGCTAAGTCATGGCACAGGTATTTTCAAATTGCTCTTTGAAGGTTGATAGGAATTTGTGTTCCCATCAGTAGACTATGAGAGCCCTGTTTTTCCACATTATCCCTCACCAGAATTTTGTCAGAGTATAAATATTGGTCAACCTGAAGTGTGTGAAATGGTATCTCATTATTGTTTTAGTTTGTATTTCTCTGATTACTAGTGAGTTTGATGTAATTACACATATTGATTGGCTTTTTGGTTTTCTTCTTCTGTGAATTACCTTTTCATATTCTTTGCTGATTTCCCATTCACATCCCATTAGGCTGTCCTTTTTTGTTTGTTTTCTTAATAGATTTTTAGGAGTTATTTGTATTTCTTGATTTCTAGTCAATTTTTTTGACTATATGAGGCACATATTTTCTCTCAACCTGTTGCTTGTCTTTTAATTTTGTTCATCATGTTTTTGTTGTACAGAAGTTTTAATTTGGATAGTCAGATTGATCAGTTTTTCTGTTTTGTATTTTTTATCTTGTCTAAGAAATTCTTCTCTACCTAAAGTCCACACATATCTATTCTTATATTTTCCTATAAAACTTTTAGGATTTTGTTTTCCATATTAAATCTTTAATTACCTTGAATTTAATTTTGTGTATGGTGTGAGATGGGGATCGACTTATCCCTAGCACCCAACACGCTTTGTAATCAGGTGTCCCAGCACCTTTCAGTAACAGGTTCAGCATTTCCCCACTGATTTGTGCTACCACTCCTGTCACGTAGCCAGTTTCCAGCTTCCATATAGGCATGTTTATTTCTCTAGGCTTCTTTTTACTTTCCATAGGATTATTTGTCTATCTGTATACAAATACTCCAGCCTCACTTGATATTATTATAAAGTTATAATAATCAGCTACATAATAACTATTTTTGAAGCTCTCCATCATTGCTGTTGTTGAGCTGCTAAGTCGTGTCCAACTCTTTGCGACCCCATGGACTGCAGCATGCTAGGCTTCCCTGTCCTTCACTATCTTCTGGAGGTTGCTCAAACTCATGTCCATTGAGCTGGTGATGCCATCCAACCATCTCATCCTCTGTTGCCGTCTTCTCGTCATGCCCTCAACCTTCCACAGCATCAGGGTCTTTTCCAATGAGTCGGCTCTTTGCATCAGGTGGCCAAAGCATTGGAGCTTCAGTTTCAGCATCAGTCCCTCCAATGAATATTCAGGGTGGATTTCCTTTAGGATTGACTGGTTGATTTCCTTACCATCCAAGAGTCTTCTCCAGCACCATGGTTTAAAGCATCAGTTCTTTGGTGCTTAGCCTTCTTTGTGGTCCAACTCTCACATCTGTACATGACAACTGGAAAAACATAGCTGTGACAATACAGAGCTTTGTTGGCAAAGTGACGTCTCTGCTTCTTAATATGCTGTCTTGGTTTGTCACAGCTTTCCTTTCAAGGAGCAAGCATCTTTTAATTTCATGGCTGCAGTCACCATCTGCAGTGATTTAGGAGCCCAAGATATAAAATCTTCCACTGTTTCCACTTTTTCCTCATCTATTTGCATGAAGTGATGGGACCAGATGCCGTGATCTTAGCTTTTTGAATGCTGAATTTTAAGCCAGCTTTTCCACTGTTTTCTTTCACCCTCATCAAGAGGCTCTTTAGTTTCTCTTCACTTTCTGCCATTAAAGTACAATCATTAAGATTACTTATATATTTTAACTTATTTCAACCATCTTATTTTGTGTTTCCTTTTACTATCTTTTTCCTTTGCCACCCCTCTTCCTTCCCTGATTTTTGTTATGTTGCTATAGTTTTTAAGTTTCATTTTCTTCAGATGATTTGGAAACTGCAAAGTATATTTTCAGTGTTTGGAGGTTACTCTTAATTTTAAGGTAGTTACTTAACTATCCTTTTTTTTTTTTTTAATAAGTCTGTAGTTATTCAGTATTTTCTTCTCTCAGTGACTACAACGATATTAACACATGTACTTAAATAATTGTTATTGACTGTTGTAGTTTATTATTTACTATTATTTAGTAAATATTATTTAGTAAATATTTAGTAAATATTTAGTATTTAGTAAATATTATTTAATATTATTTATTATTAGTTTATTATTATTATATGACTGTAGAGTTATTATTTACTTTTTTTTCCCATTTATTTTTATTAGTTGGAGGCTAATTACTTTACAATATTGTAGTGGTTTTTGTTGTACATTGACATGAATCAGCCATGGATTTACATGTATTCCCCGTCCTGATCCCCCCTCCCATTATTTACTTTTTAAATAGACAGTACTTAATTAAATTATTACCTTTAACAAAGTTCTCTCTTCATCTCAAGTTCTACATCTTCTGTGTTCTCTTTATTCTTGCTGAATTCCTTTTTTTTTCTTTTTTAAACAACATCCTTGGCTGGTATATTCTTTTAGTCTTTATATGCCTTGAAGTGTCTTTATGTTGTCTTTACTCAAATGATAATTTGGATGAGTATCAATTTCTTGGTTGTCAATTACTTTTCTGTCAACATGTTGAAGATACCATTTTTCTGCCTTTGCCATCTATTTTTAGGAAAAAAGTCTAAATTTGTTTCCTTAGTTAAGTGGTGAATCTTCCCAGTCTGTAAGTCGACAATTTTGAATACTGAAATAGGTTGGATTTGCAAAGTAAGCTCTATGGCCCACGGTTCCCTCCTCAGTATCCTGTCTGTGCTATCTTGTTTATAGATCTTTCCAGGAAGTGCCTAGATGGATTGTCACAGGAATGTGTGAGACTCAAAGAATTGGTCATGTTATATCCATAATTTTTCCTCCCCAATATACTTTCTTTCTATGTTCAGTTGTAAAGAGAAAGTGTGGGACCAGGTTAATGGTTTTGAAACTGTGTTCTATGGAGTCCGCATGGTGGCTTGTTAGACTGGTTGGGGCCTGGTAGATGAATGCTGTCCCTTCCATACTTCCCTGGACTGTTCTCCTTTTCTTCTGCATTAGTGACTTTTAATGCTCTTGTTCAAAAGA
Source organism: Dama dama (assembly GCF_033118175.1). Lineage (NCBI taxonomy): Eukaryota > Metazoa > Chordata > Mammalia > Artiodactyla > Cervidae > Dama > Dama dama. Next base: position 47,193,967 of record NC_083706.1, on the reverse strand, counting down.
TTTCTCCTGAAGAAAGTATTGTGGTAGCCAAAACGATTAAATCACTGAACATGTAATCTGAAAGCCCACATCTACCTCTGTGAGGGGTTTCACACAGAATATAAGCATAACCACTCACTCGTCTTATGTGTTATTAATTATTGCTTCACCTGGTCAAAGTTAAACTCTGCTTTTTAACTTTTACCCACCTGCAGAGTTTCCAGACATCATAAAGCAGTTATTGTGTCAGTTTTTCTAGAGTTTCACATGCTGCTTCTGTTTCAGCATGAAAACCTTAAAGATGCTTTACTCGAGTTTTATTAGAACAAGAGTGACAGCCCTTATTTCTCTGATCAAATCCTCACACAGCTGCCTTATTCCTCCCCAGTAAGTTTCTCCCAGGGCCTTGATTTATGGCTCCCTTTTGACCGTATGATCAGCAATGGAGGACCTCCAGTGTGAGCTGAGGAAGATGTGGCTTCTTCTTTCCTTGTTCCCTCCCTTCCTTGTGCCTTGTACTTAGGACATTTTACCTGGATGACTAAGTTATAGACCGAGGGGATTTACTTTCTTCCTTTGTGATTGATGGGCTTCACTGGTGGCTCAGTGGTAAAGAATCCACCTGCAATGCAGGAGATGCGGGAGACACTGGTTGGATCCCTGGGTCAGGAAGATCCCCTGGAGGACGGCATGGCAACCCCACTCCAGTATTCTTGCCTGGAGAATCCCGCGGACAGAGGAGCCTGACGGGATACAATCCATAGGGTTGCAAAGAGTCGGACATGACTGAAGCAACTAGGCATGGTTGTGACCGATAGAGTGTTAGCTTCCGATGACGTATCTCAAGCTTCATTCCTAGGGTTTCCTGAATTTCAGCTTGGAAAAGTCTATGTGAAAAATAGATGATTATATATTATAGACTTTAAAAAATAATTCAGCTTGTTCATAAGGCTTAACAGTTTTTGAGCATAGTTCTTTTTTTTTTTTTTTTTTTTTTATATCAGCAAAGAAGATCTTTCTTCTGGTCTGGATGATCTTGACTTGGTGTGAGGTCCCATGCTACCCTGGCATCTTCCATCTGCAGAAACCAAAGTTGCTGCTATTTACAGAAAGCAGTTGAAGAAGAGGATGCGGTGAAATTTAAGATGTGCTGGAGAACTTACATGGCTAGTGTGCATATTTAACATAAAATATTTCACCACTTCTAAAAATTCAGATGATGTCTTAATACCAAGATTGTTGTTTATAAACTCTCTATAGTATGTATGGATAGTTCATGGAATTCTCCAGGCTGTAATACTGGAGTGGGTAGCCATTCCCTTCTCCAGGATCTTCCCAACCCAGGGATTGAACCCAGGTCTCCTGTGTTGCAGGCAGATTCTTTACCAGCTGAGCCGCAAGGGAAGCTTCACATAGTATGTATGTATGGGCTCCATGTGTATTATAAATATTTCTTCATCATATGCATTGGTATTTGCAGTCTAGTCCTTGAAAATTCTCAATAGTCAAGTTTCGTCTGTGTAAGTATCTTCTGTTTAGACAGGTGATATGTTTTATAACAGATTTGGCCATGTTTATGTGTTTTCATTTTGGTTGTTTCTTTCATGTTTACTTCAGGTGACCAAGTTCTTAACTTTTCTGGATTAATTCTTCTTTCCTTCCATGATGATTAAATATGTATCATTGTGCTCTGTTAGTGTTAGTGAGTTTACTGTGTCTCTTTCCATGGAATATATTGGATTCAGAAGACTCTCTTAAAACTTACCCTGGGGGGGAAAAAAAAAAAAACTTACCCTGGGGGTCATAATCCAGTGCTGAGATGAGCTATCTGTCATGTCAGTTCTAAGATTTCACTGGAGCCTATTGAGAATGCAGTACAATAAAAAGTTGCCGTTTCTTAACTATAATCAAGGAATATTCCGTACCTTTGCAGAAATATGGAAATGCAAGAGAAAAATACGAAAGCTGATCTCTCAGTGTTGCCTAATCACACCTTCGTAATTCTTGCTATTGCTGTGGTTTAGCTTACATACAGAACTTGTTTTTCTGTTTCGGTCTCTATTCTGGGAATTCTTTTTTTATATTGTTTAATTTTAGAAATAGTATTGAACTAGTAGCAGGTGGTAACATTGTATATTTTGCTTGGTGTCTTTACATATAAAGGGAAATGATAACATCATATTTTGGAATATAATTTAAAAACTGAACTTCAGTTTAAATCCAAATTAATAATCCTTACCCTAAGGGGGTCTTTATAATTATCAACAGTATAGGTTCTATTCAAGTACTAGGGCAAAATGAGTTCTTTAATAACTATGGGTACTCTGATGGTGTCATAGCCCTCAAAAAATTAATCAAGAAATATAAATAAATTTTAATACTATCCAAATCAGGACCTAAGCTTGGAGATACTCCAAATATACTATAAAACACTTTCTACCCAGGTGTTTTTGGGAACAGTCATGCCCCTAGTGTTGTTTTAGGTGGCTATATAGTCTCATTTGACCTTACCGTGGGCCTCTTCAACCTTTTGGTGTGACAATGTCGATATATCTCAAATCTTTGACGTTCGTTCATAGCCTTTGAATTGATTCATGGAATTTATTATAAGGCATTGCACAATATTTATCTTCAGTGTCATTATAGAGCCATCTAAAAGTAACAATAAATTGAAAAAACCCTTCTCTTATGGACTGAATATTTGTGTCCGCCCCAAATTCATATGTTGAATTTTCATGGGGGTAGAACCCTCATGAATGGGATTAGTGCCCTTGTAAAAGAGACCCCAGGGCCCTCTCTTGCTGCTTTCTCCTCCATGTGATAAGGACACAGTGAAAAAATGGCTGTCTGAAACCCAGAAGAGGGTTTCACCAGAACCTGACAATGCTGGCACTCTGATTTCCAAGCCTCCAGAACGGTGAGACATGAATTTCTGTTGTTTATTAATATAAGTCACACAGCCTATGGAGACTTTGTTGGGGTTGATTGTAAGAGAGCAGTAGCAAAAAAAGAGGCATTTTTTTTTCATTCTTCTATATTATACAAAAAGGGCTTCCCAGGTGGCCCAGTGGCAAAGAATCCACCTGCCAATGTAGGAAACAATCCCTGGGTTGTGAAGATCTCCTGGAGAAGGGGTAGCAATCCAATCCAGTATTCTTGCCTGGGAAATCCCATGGACAGAGGAGCCTGGTGGGCTATAGTCCATGGAGTCTCAAAGAGTTGGACACGACATAGTGACTGAACACACATATATTATGCAAATTTTATCTAATAAGCAAAGTATGACAGTGTTTAGTTTAACAATATTTAGACATAAACCAACTTAAAGTTATTTGCTGACATGAGTATAGAGAACCGACACAGCAGGAAAAAGAAAATGTACCTAGGGAAGAGATGTCCAAGAATGCATGTAATTCGCTGTGATTACTTTTTTTGGTGTTAATGAATAGATATATTTTTGAAAAAGAAAATCAGATCATATAATATAGGCTGATGAGCAACCTGTTTTTAATTTACTGTAGACTAGATCTTGAGTATTTTCTCAAGTCACCAAATATGCCTGTGAAACATATTTCTATAGCTCTGTAATATCTTGTTCTGTGTTTTACAGTATTTTATTTGATTAGTTGTTAGCCACTTAGGTTATTTTCAATTTGCTTATATTATAAAGAGAAAGCAATGATCATTATTGGAGCTGTCTCTTTGAATGTATCTGTGGTAATTTACTTAAGATGAATTATTAGAAATGAACTTGTTCTTCCACAAGTACTTAGTCTCTTTTTCTGCCTTGAATTCTTTCACATGGTGTTCATCTTGGAGTCCTGCTTTTACTCCTGTTATTATTATTTTAAGGCTTCCCTGGTGGCTCAGGTGGTAAAGTATCTGCCGGCAATGCGGGAGACCCAGGTTCAATTCCTGGGTTGGGAAGATCCCCTGGACAAGGGAATGGCAACCCACTTCAATATTCTTGCCTGGAGAATTCCATGGACAGAGGAAGCTGGCGGGCTATAGTCCAGGGTTTTGCAAAAAGTTGGACACGACTGCCTGATAGTTCTTTCTCTATTCTTTGACTTTTTGGAGGACATTTTGCTTTATGTTACCTTCTCTCTCTTCCTCCCTTCTTTCTTTACTTCTTCCTTCCTCACTTCCTTTCTTTCTTCCTTCTTCCTTCCTTTCTCCCTTTTTTCTTTTTCTCTCTTCATCTTCCGTAACCTGCCAATTCTCAGTTCATTAATCATTTAAATTTACTGTTATATGCAATGTATTTTATTTTCTGTTACTTTGTGCTTCCTTTGACTTTTATAGGTGTCATACTCAGAGGTGAAGGGTGCTCTTCTGCTTTCTTCTCTTCTTCAAGAGAAGGGTGTATACAGTAGCTTTTTCTCCTCTTATCTCTATAACATTTTTTTTCATTTATTTTATTGTGTCCTAAGCATTATGATTACTCTTGTTGATAGTACTCTTTAATGTACATAGAGGACTTGTTTTATTTTTACTCCATTGTGAACTGAACTGAACTAAATGCAAGAAGTATTTTCTAAAAATTTTCAGGATTCTGCAGCAGATTGTTTTTATAACATTACTCTGCCACTGAGTGTCATGGGTGTGAATGTTTTCCTCTCTTCACTCACCAACCAATGGTGTCCAGACCCTAATTTTTTTCCACAGACAGGAGCCCGTATGGTGCTGGGTCTCTCCTCTGCCTTTATGAGTGATATTTGAACCCTATGTTAAGAACCACACCTAAAGGGCTGACTGTGTGTCCCTCAGTCTGATGTTCAGGGGACAGCAGACTTCCGTCCACAGCACCTCTGCTCGTCCACAGGGGTTTTTCTCCTCCTCTTTACTCCTGTTCTTAGGTATACTGAAACAACCGAGCAGATAGAAGCAGTAATTACCAGAAGTCACTATTGAAAAATGTGTTAGTTGCTTACTTGTGTCTGACTCTTTGCAGCCAATGGACCGCAGCCCACTGGGCTCATCTGTCTATGGGATTCTCCAGGCAAGAATACTTCTCCCCTTCTCCAGGGGATCTTCCTACCCAGGGCACTCTCAAGCTTCTTTTTGCATCTGCCCTTGTCTGTGCTATTTGACAGTTGAGGCATTGCCTAAAGAGTGCACTGTATCACAGGTGTGCTCACTGGTTCTTACTCATTCATTTTCTGGGAATCCAGAAAGAATGAAGGGTGTGTGTGTGTGTGTGTGTGTGTGTGTAAGGCAGAAGAGAGAGAGTTGTGCTGTAGTCTAATAACCCTCGAAGATAACAGTGTGGCTTAGTTGATGCAGTTTAGAGACCTAGGGCAATGAGGTCCTGGAAGGGAATGGAGTCACTGACCATGTAAAAATCTGTATCTATATTTAGCCATAGCCATAGCATACCATGGTAATGGATTCTCATTTTAAATGTATTCAGTTCTTTTTTTTTTCTCATTAAGATAAGTTTATTTATAGTTTATGTAACCTCTGATTGGCAGGAAAATTTATGGATCATTTTAGAACACTCTCTCCCTGAAGTGTTAAGCTATGTTAGCATTTAATGAATTACTCTCCAGGTCTCCTTAATGACTGATTCCTGAGTCTTCTGATGACTGAGGTTTAAAGCAAACGCATGTTATGATAATTTCTCCTGTGGATTGTCTGCCTCACCGTGCCTCTGCCAGAACACAGATGATTGGTTTTGATACTCGAGTCTGTGGTTTTGAAGATCAAGTTTAGATTGTCCACTGATAGGAGGAGCCATTATGTAAAATCCCTTATCCAGAAGAAATCACGTTTCTTCGATGCTTCCTCTAAACACAGGGTATAGGTTTCTTGTAGCTGCTGTAAAAAATTACCACAAATTTGGTGGCTTAAAACAACAGAAATGTATTTTCTCACAGTTCAGTAACCATCTAAGATATGTGTCAATTAGTTAATACAGTTTTGAGGCCTGAAGTCCAAAATCAAGGGCAACACTCTCCCTAGAAGCTCTAGTGGAGGGTCCATTCTGTGCCTCATCTCAATTCTGGTGGCTGCCTGCATTCCATGGCTCATGGCTGCCTCCCTCCAGAATCCGCCTCCATGGCTCATGGTTGCCTCCCTCCCATCTCTGCCTCCGTGATCACATTACATCCTCTTCTTCTCTCCATGGAATCTTCCTCTACCTCACTCTTAGGAGGACATCTGTCCCTGGATTTAGAGCCCACTCAGCTAATGCAGGACACTCTCATCTCATGATCCTCATCTTAATTATATTACCAAATACCCCCTTTTCCAAATTAGGTCTCATTCATAGGTCCCAGGGATTAGGAAGTGAAAGTTGTTAGTGGCTCAGTCATTTCTGACTCTGTGACCCCCAGGCCCCTCTGTCCATGGAATTCTCCAGTCATGAATACTGGAATGGATTGCCATTCCCTTCTCCAGGGGATATTCCTGACTCAGGGCTAGAACCTGGATTTCTTGCATCTCCTGCATTGGTAGGTTTATTTTTTTTTTTTTTAAACCATCTGAGCCACTAGGAGATTAGGACATGGGCAGATTTTTTTTTGGAGGAAGGCATACACACAAAGATCCTGATGCTGGGAGGGGTTGGGGCAGGAAGAAAAGGGGACAACAGAGGATGAGATGGCTGGATGGTATCACTGACTCAATGGATATGAGTTTTAGTAAACTCCGGGAGTTGGTGATGGACCGGGAGGCCTGGTGTACTGTTATTCATGGGGTTGCAAAGAGTCAGACATGACTGAGCGACTGAACTGAACTGACACACATCGTTCAGCTCACTGCAATTTATCATTTATACCTAAAACCCATGAGCGTCTTTTTTATTGAGCAAATATTAAAGTAAGACTAAGGCTTGAGTTTCCATGGGAATGGAGACAAAAGTGGCACATCGGTCAACTCCAAATGTTTTTTTTGCCAACGTTTAAAGAAAGTTGGTAGGTACCTCCCCAGGTCCACTGATTGTGACAGTGAGTGAGCTTTGATTGTTTTTCCCATCCTCCTCTTTTGCCAGGGTACCCAACTGAAACACAGCAGCAGAAGAGCCTGGTGTCTGGCCCTTGAGTCAGAGTTTGTTGTGTGTGGCTGGAGGACATGGACTCACAGAATGTTAGTCATGGAGAAAAAGAAATGCTATTAATTTTGAGAAGAAATGCTAAAACTGGAGGGAGGGAGTGAGAACCACAGGGCGGGGCCAGACCTGTCTGGACCTTCTGGGAATGACGAAGGGACGATGGGGCGGTGACCAAGAAGGAAAGAGTCTTAAGTAAAGAAGATTTCAGAAACGACTCAGTCTGCCATCAAGAAGAGCTGGGAGGAATGTTGGTAAGTTTTTTGTAGGTTTTCTGGTAGGTTTTCTGTATTCCCTGATGCCTCCCTTGTCCTTCCACCCTCCCCCCCGCACCCCGCCCCAAACTCTAGGGGGGCAAGAAACCCGTGAAGATCAAGGAGAACAACCTGCATTTTAAAGTACCTTGCTTCAAGGACCTCAAAGTAATTGTTGATTTTCAAAAGCATTCATCTTGCAGAATTAGCTACTGTTTTATTTTTAACTTGTGAGACCTCAGCTCACAAATGCCAGGGTTACACAGGAAATTAATGTGAAGGTCTCCTGGCTCACCTGAGAACGTTTTTCACCATCACATCACCTGATCTATCTCGACAACCCTGACCTCTGGCCCCTGGGGTTCCTGGAAGAGGATGTTCTGAAGGTCAGCTCCCGGAATTAGGAACTGCCGGAAAGAAGACCTCACACATTTAGACCAGAAAAGGCTCACTTTTTTGAAAACTTGCACAATCTACCTGGGCTTCCTTTTTGCTGTCCAAAGAAGAAAAGATAAGGGGTGGGAACAAACATTTATTGGGCTCTTCCTATGTGCCAGCCAGTTTGAATCATTTCTCTCCTTTACTCTTTGAGTGATAAACATATTTATTATTCCTATTTTGTTAGATTTGGGGAAAAAATGTTTCTGAGAGGTTAAGTCACACAACTGAAGTCCATTTGACAAGGGCTGGGACTGGAGTTTGGTCCTGACCTCGTGGAAACTCTTGCCCCCATCTCTCCAGGATGGGTTCCCCTGCATTCCCTGCATCAACTCGCTTCATTCTCCTCTTTGCCTGCTGCATCCTTCCTGGGTTCTTTCTGTTTCCTGAATATCCCAGATCAGTTCCAGTTGGAGCCGTAGCTCTTTTGCTCTCTTTCTTTCTGGAATGTTTTCCCTCTGATCATGGTCTGTTTTTTTTTTTTTTCTTCTTAGTTTTCAGCTCTACTGAAATTTCAGCTCTACTAGAGTTCAGTGTGATCTATTCAGGGGAACCTCCCCTGAACACACCACTTACACCGTTGTCATCCCCAGGCATCTCAGTGCAGCTCATTTTCTTCCTACACCAAATACTGACATCTGATGTGTGTCCACCCACTAGAATGTCATCTCCAAGAGGGCAGGATCTTAGGGGTCTCCTTCAATCTCTGGCTGGGCATATTTGTTGAATGAATATGTTTACTTCAATATATATTCATTGAATACATGCATGAATGAGTGAATGAATACATGAATGGCAACATATTGTCATTCTAGTGACATATCCTAGACATTTTGGTGCCATTTCCCTCTGTCATCAGTGTGGTTCCACTTTAATGTTAATTGTGATGTGATTTTTTTTAGGACCTGAGAAGTTGTCTCCAGATACTATCTAGATACTCTCCAGGTAGTGTCTACATGTCTAGAATAAAGCAGAAGAATGAGTGCTACACTCAGTTGAAAAAATCAAGATTAGGCAACAGAAGTAGTAAGTCCTTGATTTTTGAATTTTTTCTCTCTGAATTAGTACAGACATCTGCATTTAGGCTAAAGAAACTACACACGTTTACAGGCAACCTATCTTATGTAACGGAGGTGTGTGAGAGAATAATCTGTCAGCTTTAGTTAGCTATTAGCCCAATAGCAGTCACTCCTGGGGGCTTCTCTGGTGGCGCAGTGGTAAAGAATCTGCCTGCATTGCAGGAGATGCAGGTTTGATCCCTGGGTCAGGAAGATCCCCTGGTGAAGAAAATGGGCACCCATGCCAGTATTCTTGCCTGGGAAATCCCATGGACAGAGATACCTGATGGATACCAGATACCTGATAGTCCCTAGGGTCACAAAAGTGTCAGACACGACTTAGCAACTGAACGACCACAAAGACAACAACACCGTTCACTCCTGGAGTCCAGGTGTCATCTTAAGGGTTGTAACCTCTTAATGGCTATCAGCGCCATAGTGAGAAACGTGTCCCAAACTGAGCTCATTATCTCTCCCCTGAACACTTTCTCCCCAGCCCCCAAGCCTTCCCAGTCTCAGTGATGCAACCTACTTTGTTCCTTAAGCCAGGTACTGAGTAGAAGAGGGATCACACTAAACTCCTCTCTTTCCCTTCAAATCCCAAGATAAAGAAGTTCTGTTGAGGCCACTTCTTGCTTATCTCTTCAGCTCCGTCATTGTTAGTAACTCATACCCTCCTCCCCACTGCCAACCCTGTGGCCACACTAAATAACGGTCACGTCCGTAGTGCACAGTGCTATTTCACATTTCTATGCTTTTGTTCATATTCTGTGTAGAATGTCTTCTCCCTTGGCTTGCCTCTCAACATCCACTCAATTTTCAGTACTCAGATTAAGTGTCATTTTTCCATTGAAACCCTTTCCTCTTCCTTCCTACCAGCGGAATTAGCCCCTCCTATCCGTGGGCATCTGCTTTACTTAATAGACACTTAATTCATCTTTTCCCGTAGTGCCTAGCATACCGCCTTATTCTAAGTCCTCCATGCCTACTCCCTGAATGAGGACTGAGATCTACAGGAAAGTTGGCTTGCTTTCCCCGGCAGCTAAATCTATAGCATGGTGTGATGTTTGACCTTGTGCCCCTGAAGTCTGGATAGTTGAGAAGGAGGAAAGCCTGGGATTTAGAAATCCACAATGGATGCTCTGCAAAGTGTGTCACGGATAATCTTGACATGAATAATTGATAGTTGACTGTAGCGTCATCAATTAGTAATGGAGGTCAGTCTTGTTTCATTAGAATGTAACTTCCTGGAAGTATAGCTTTTGTTTATTTATGTCCTAATTTTTTTAAAAGTACCGTGTCAAAAATGGTGTGGGTATCCAAAAAGTTGAAAATCAATTAATCAAGTATATCAGGTTCCAGAGTGACCAAAGGAGAGGCTGATATTCAGGAAACCCATTTGCTCTCATTAATAAAACAATCTTATCCATATTAAAGTAACAGTAGATGGAGGATAGGAGAAGGATCTATTAGTGTGGTCCAGCTGGGGACCTCTAAGATCATTCCTTCCTTCACGGAGCTCATGAATAATAAAATAAATCGGTGTGGCACCAGGGAATAAGCTGTAAAGTGTCACAAAATGCCAGGAACAAAATCCATCCAAAGTGCTCTTTTTCTTCCTGAGGAAAAACCTAAAAGAACTTTTCTGATTACCTGACAGTCCATTTAATCCCCAGGAAACATTCCTTTGTTATAGTTTCAAGGAGAATTACTTGAAATAATCCTTTGTACAATGTGCCTGGTTCTATTTTAGTTTTAAATCGTGTCCCCTTTCTTTTTGAATTTGTTAAAAAAAAAGACATCTAATCAATGCCCAAGTGGAAGTGGTATGGCCAAGTGCGAGTTTCTTTCTCTCCTGGATGAAGTTACCTTTTGTGTAGAGGCCCTTTTAAAAGAGACTTAAAAGACTTCAGGAGCTGAGAAAGAATAATAAAAAAAATCTTGAATGTTATAATTAAACTGTACAGACTTAAGCATCTCTCTTGAGTATTATTGAAGAGGAGCATGCCTTTTGACTAGCTAGCTCCATGTACGGATACTCACAGTGACCCAGAATTTAACAGACTTGGGCATTTCTTGGATCAGTACCTGTGAGAATTTGTCTATAGCATGTGGTCAAGGCAGGAGGAGAGGGAGCACAGCCCTGCCAATAGTCAGGCCTGGGCTACTGCTTATCAGTTGAAAAGTGGGATAAAAAGAAAAGGAAAGGGAAGGAAAGGAGTCTTACAGATATCCTGTATGCCTTTTAGGCTTCCCCGTAATTTGGCTTGGAAATGCATCAAAGCAAAAGAATAAAGAGGGAAAGACATCAGGGAGATTTTAATTTAGGAAATAAGGTAACATTTAAGCTCACACACGTGGACTCTGTTTGGGAGACATAATCAAGGCTCTTTGGGTGAGCTTTCCACCACCCCCTCCCCCCATTCTAGAGTACCATGAATGGGAATTTATTTCTCATAAGAATTTCACTATCCTGAGTTATCCTGTGTTTTTCTGATTTAAACATTTTCTTCTCTCCCTCAGGTTCCTCCTTCCTCTTTCCATTCTCCAAGGCAGAGGTGGGGGTACGTGTATAATTCCTGATACAATTCTAGCATTTCTGAAACCCATCCCACCCAATGACTCCATCCAAATTCAACATGCAAAATTAATGATTAGTTAACATGGGTGCAATCACTCAGTTCACAGCTCAGGCACCTTATTTATTTATTTGTCTTTCAAATGTGTATTACTTTCTTCTTCCTCTAGAGAAAGAGTTTCTTTTTGATCTCTAACTAGTAACATAAGGTTAAATTTCAGAGTGATTTTGTTTTCAAGGATGAAAACTGTCTGATAGTTTTGAGGTAGCTAGTTGCAAGGGAGATTCATGAAAAAAATTAGAAAAGAAATTTTGTTCACTCTTTCACCCGTTGAGGGGTTTTCAAATTTTTCTTAGAGTTCTTTTTCCTTTTACTTAATTTTAGGGGAAAATGGTAGATTCTAAGAATGCATTTTAAAACAAACGGTTAGTTAAAAATAATATCCAATTTGGCCTTAACTAGAGCATGGCAGAAATAAAAAAAGGCAGTTAATGTGAGATGAAGTAAATGCTTATGTCAAGTTGCCAGCACATTATCTTCATGTCTTTTACAAGAAGGACTTCCCTTGCAGAAATGGCTCTTGACAAAGTTAAGTGGTCCTATATATTGTTGGGGAAATTGCCCTTATTTTGTGTGCTTCTTGTTCCAGTAATGGAACCCATGAGCAGTAGATAATTGTAGCGGCCTCATCTATCAAATAATATTAGAAGTCAACAGCTATAATCTGAGCCACTTGCTTTACACAGCTTTTCTCTGTATTTTCTGCTCAAATTGTCAGTTGTTACCTGTAAGTGTCCCCATTCCCTGTGGTTGATAGAAGCAAAAAGATTTAAGTAAATCAGGAGGTGAGCTGTGTGCAGGCTTGGGCCCAAGCCCTGTGGCCAGCTTACCGCAGCAGATGATAACAGCTCCCTGAATAGGGAAAAATCACGGTTCTTTGTGCTACATTCTATGTTACTATTACTGGTGCAGAGGCTGGGAGAAAGGGGGTTTTTTAGAGATAGTCTGGGCAGTTAAAAGCTGAGTTTAAGGGGGTCAGAAAGGAACCTCTCATTACTGGAGAGTAAATCCATGTAGCATTTCAGCATTCTGACCTACTTTTGTTCATCTCTCACATCCCTGTGCTAAAAGCAAAGTTGCTCGAAAATAGAGTTGTGCAAGCTTAGGGGTAGATACTTAGATGGTTAATAGATTATTCCATAAACTCATTTGAGGGTGTAAAATATTTCATAATAGAAAGGAAACTGTTAGTTTTGCAGGGATAGTCATTATAAGCATCTTTGGTTTGCTTCCTTTATCAATGAAAAGTCAGAAAAATACCAAAGCAATCAAGTAAAATCATGAATGTACTTATTTGATGACAGACAGTTTTTATGCATATAAACTACTGTTATGTACATATCTAAATTATAGGACTTATGTAAAAAATAATAATAGTATATATAAAAATAATAGTATATATAAATAATAGTATGTATATAATAGTGTATATATACACACACACACGTATATACAGTAAGATCACATTGTGTCTATCATGTAGTAGTCTGTATTTTCCAGCTTAATGTATAACAAACATATTCTATATTCGTAACTATTTACTTACTACATCATATTTGACGTCTGCATTATATTCCTTTCCATGTATTCCTTATTATTGGACACTTCGGATGTTTTCAGATCTTCATTATTATGAACAATGAATATCCTTATAGCTAAAACTTATCAACATCTATGATAATTTCTTTAAGTGAAATTATTAGAATTTTATTAGAAAGATTTCTAATAAAGGAGAAGGAAATGACAACCACTCCAGTATTCTTGCCTGGAGAATCCCAGGGACTGAGGAGCCTGGTGGGCTACAGTCCATGGGGTTGCAAGAGTCGGACATGACTTAGTGACTAAACTACCATAGAAGGATTTCTAGAAGGACAATGGGTTAAACAGTTTGTGCAAAAGAAGGCAAACCAGTTTCTATTATTACAAGCAGTGCGTGAAAGATCCTGAGTTGCTTTTTTCCTCAGTATTGACTATGTACAAAGGCATGATAGATAGTTCTCATGGTGAGAGGTGGTCAATGGAAGAGGGGTGCTTGGGTGCTGTGGGGTGGTGGCCATCGTGATTAGGGACAGCTCCAGCTGAACCACTCCGAGATGGAGGGTCTTGAGCAGGGAGCAGGGGCACCTGAATTTGGGGAGTGATGTGTCAGAGGCACGAAGGTGGCATTTAGGCACAGAAATAAGCAGACCAACCCCCCATCAGTGACTGGCAGAAGCACCTGCCTGTTAGTGGGCCCTGCTGTTTCAGGGCTAACAACACTTCCCTTCTCTGAACTCCTACAGAATTTAATTGTATCATCTACTTTAATATAGAAAAGCTACCTAGTCCCTCATATTGTTCTGCCATTGGATCTTTGTTATCCTTGCTTTTCTGATGGGATTAGAAAGTCTTTGGAGGCAAGTGCCTGTTGTGGTTGGAGCAGAGAGGGTCTGAAAGCTGCCCCATGGCCCACACTATCCTTTCTGCTGCCTGAAAGTTAATAGTTCTCTTTGTACCATTTTACTTCTTTTATATATAATTTTCTTTTAGAGAAAGTTCTGGGGTTACTAGGGCTTCCCAGGTGGTGCTAGTGATAAAGAACCTACCTGCCAGTGCAGGAGATGTAAGAGATGTGGGTTCGATCCCTGGATCAGGAAGATCCCCTGGAGGAAAGCATGGCAACCCACACTAGTATTCTCGCCTGGAGAATCCCCAGGGAAAGAGGAGCCTGGTGGGCTACAGTCCATGGGGGTCACACAGAGTTGGACACGACCGAAGTGACTTAGCAGCAGCAGCAGCAGGTATTATTAAATGTACACCCTCCTTTTTTTCAAACCACTGGGTTGATTTAAAGATTTAACCCAAATGATCAAACCAGTGATTCAGTTCTCTATTTTTAGTGGCATTATTACTTAGGGGTATTTCTTTGACCATCAGTTTCCCAGCTTGCCCAGTTGTCTCCCAATCACCAAGTGTTCCGTGGTAGGTTTGTCAGTACAGCCGTTACCGTAGGTACTCAGAAAATAAGAATGGGCAAATTACATTTTATGCAGCCTATTTCTAGTATAGGGCAGGGGGTTCGAGGGGTAGGTGGTAGGTTACCCTCAAGTACTAATCTTGCTGGGCTTCTCCCAGTGGCTTAGTGGTAAAGAATCCATCTGAAACACAGGCGACACAGGAGATGTGGATTCGATCCCTGGATAGGAAGGTTCCCTGGAGAAGGGCATGGCAACCCCCTCCAGTATTCTTGCCTGGAGAATCCCATGAACAGAAGAGGCTGGCGGGCTGCAGTCCATGGGGTCACAAAGAATCGGACGCAACTGAAGCGACAGAGCACGCATGCACGCACTGGTCTTCCCAGAGCTTCCTGTGCTGGACTTGACAAAACTCAGGTGTAAAATCAGGTATAAAAAACCACTGGTGGCTCATTGTGAAGCTCAGTGGAGAGACATTTGCTTGAACAGGAAGACTCTGTGCTGCAGACCCTGGTCTAGCAGCAGCTGTACTTTTCAGCCTTTGCTGTAGGATCACCTTTCTGGCTGGTGCAGACACTGGGAGTGTTTCTATTTCAACTGCTGAATAACATCCCAGGGCCAGGGCCATGCTCACTTTCCTACCAAGAACCAATATTTTAGTCCTGATACCCTGTTGTTGTTGATCAGTTGCTTAGTCGTGTCTGACTTTTTGCAAATCTATGGACTGCAGCATTCCAGGCTTCCCTGTCCTTCACCATCTCCTGGAGCTTGCTCAAACTCATGTCTGTTGAGTCGGTGATGCCATCCAACTATCTCATTTTCTGTCATCCCCTCCTCCTCCTGCCTTCAATCTTCCCCAGCATCAGGGTCTTTTCCAATGAGTCAGCTCTTCGCATCAGGTAGCCAAAGTATTGGAGCTTCAGCTTTAGCATCAGTCCTTCCAGTGAATATTCAGGGTTGATTTCCTTTAGGGTTGACTGATTTGATCTTCTTGCTGTCCAAGGGATTCCCAAGAGTCTTATCCAGCACCAAAAGTCAATATTTTTAGTTTCAGTGCCCCGAAACAGTCATTTGCATTCCTAACAAATGATCATTTTAATATACTCTACAGTATTTCAACAAAATGTTTACATAGTGCAATGGTTGTTCATGACACAAACGAAAAAAAAAAGGTGCTAATTTATACAAATGTGTGACAAAGAATTACCATTTGCCATTAGAAATATGCCATGTGACTTTTCACTAATGCATGCTGCCTAAATGAAAAAAAAAAAGCAGTCAAAATTCCAAATGGTGCTGTCATGTTTGAAGTTGCAGCAATACTGGTGGGTGATAGAATGTGATCTTGAGATGCAAAGCTGTGGGTGGCTGACCTGGAATTTGAAAAGATCCTCTGATACTTGAAATCATTTCAAGGTTAAATGGAAAATGTGCGTGAGGATTATCTGAATCCTCCTTTACCTGGATAATGTATAAAGAAAGATGAAGTGGAGAATAAACCTGTACACGAATGTGTCACTGTTAGAGAATCATTCTCCTGAGTGTGTTCAAATTGCCGGAGAGCAGTTTGACCATGTGCTGCTTTAAGTAAGCTGCTATGGATTTGAATATTGTAATTTTGTAATAAATAGAGATTATTAAGGGCTGACCTTCTTTTGAAGTACTTATGTCAATTTAACAGTCTCTAAGAAATTTGGTATAAGGTTAAATTCATACATATACTGAAAATAAAGACAGAGACTGTTTATTCAGGGACTCTTCCAACATCTGTTATTACATTCTCACAACAACACTTTGAGGTACTTACAATTAATCTCATTTTACAGATGAATAAACAGAGGCCCAGAGAGGTTAAATGAAAAAGCTAATAAGTGGTAGAGGTGTGATTCAGGCACAGGTCGATTTGATCTCTAAGGCAATGTGCTCGCTCAGCCACTCAGCTACACTGAATACTTTGCTAGAACTCTTTTCATGTTTCTGAGACAGAAACTTATCTGACCTGTAGGGCTTAAAAATGACTGTGTTGATTACAAGATAGCAATATTTAATTCCACGCATTTTCATTCCTTTAAAGGGAAAAAAATCATCCATTTGCAGCTGATTGCTTTGCCCTTTGTGCATCTGTTTTGTGTGTGAAGGTTTATAGCATTATATTGACTTTCTTCATTATCTAAATTTTATGCACCTAATGATACTTATTAGTAGGCCTAGTGACCTCCTTTAAAATTTTTGCAATAAGGATGCACCCCAAACAATTCATCCAAGCAGCTTTTCATTGGTAAAATGCCTTCAGTGACCAAGCTGAAGCCATATATACTCATTTATGTGAGTGCTATTCTTGCAATTACTGTTGGAATGACAGTTTCTCTGAGGTATTTGAATGATGCAACTTGTTCAAGTTTAATGCCATCTATTATGAACTCTGCTGCCTGCTGTTAATAGCTGGAAGGCATTGATTTTGTTTTCTGCTCTCTTATCTCAAGCCCATACATTTTGCTTGCATTATTGACTGTTCTGATCATTTCATGCACCATGTCTTTAGAAGATGTATAAATCAATGTCAGCCATGAAACTTAAGTTGTTTATTAGGCTGCCATGTAGGTTTACACCTTCATGAAAATCATCTAATGTGGTCAGTGTCAGATGTTTCAAACAATTGTTGGCCAGTCTGATGGAAGAGGACAGCCTTGGAACGTGTCACCCTTAGAGTAGGAAAGTTCATTCAGTTATTTATTTGGGTCACATGTTATACTTGACTGGATGCACTTTTTAATGATGTTAATTAACTTCTTCAGGGTGCTAAATTAGTTTAGAACTGCTATGATTATAGCATGACATAAATTGGACTCTCTTTTCTAAGAGATGCATTTGCATTTTGCAGAGCAAAAGGATATTTTGTACTGAATTAGTGCAAATGAAACCACATTGCTTACATTTGAGTATACTTGATAGAAGACCCATACAGACTTCAGATCAATTTCACACTTAAATCAGAGTCAGAAAACAAGTGCAGAAGCCTGAAAGCCTGTCTATCATTTTATACAATTACTGAGTCCTTTATCCAGAATCCAAAGAGCATCAAATTGCACCCCTAATCCAATAAAAAGTGTTTTTCATAATTAAGGCAATTATGAAATGCCTTGCAAAATCCATTCTTAAGAATCAGCTTCTAAATGCTTCCTGTGCATAAAGCAAATTTTGGATTAGTTTAGACTTTATATTCTTCCTTAATTTTTACAGTGCTTTCGATTCATGTCTGTTGGTCCCTTGTTTAGGATTTTGCAGAGCATTTTTCAAATGTGGAGATCAGTTGTCTTGGTATGGGAGGCGCAGAGTTGCACATGGCAGCATTACTCACACCAGTTTCTGGAACAGCTGCGAATCCAGTAATACAAGGTGGCTAGTATTTCCACTCATGTGATGGGTGGCGGGCTTGGGAAAGTGTCCCTCAGCAATCAGTCATATGGACCTGGCCAAGATCTCAAAACCCTCCCAACTGGTTAAAAATTAAATTCAGAAACATGGCCATAAGATTGCCTTTAAGAATTTGTTGCCTGGATATTTTTTGATTCAATTCATAACCAAAAATAAATACAAAGAAATTTATTATTATTATTTGGTCATGCCGTGTAGCTTGTGGGATCTTAGTTCCCTGACCAGGGACTGACTGAACCTGGGTCCTCGGCAGTGAGTCCTAACCTTTGGACTGCCAGGGAATTCCCAGGAAATTTATTTTTTAAGTTATACATTTGTGTGAGAGGTGCTGTGTTGAGGCCTGAATCGCACCCCCACAAAAATATGAACCTCAGAATGTAACTTATTGGAAAAAGAGTCTTTGTAGAGGTAAGGATCTTAAGGTGAGGTCATTCCGGGCTGGGGCAGGTTCTAAACCAAAAGATAAGTCCTGAGAATAAGAGAAGAAAATGCAAAGGGAGGGGAGGGAAGCGAAGAAGAAGAAGATGGGTAACAGAAACGCAGAGAGATGAGGGCCATGTGGGGATGGGAGGCCGAGACCGGAATTGTGCAGCCCTAAGCCAAGGAACACAGGAGTTGCCAGCTGCCCGCAGAAGGTAGGAGGAAGGCAGGAAGGGGTTTCTCAGGCAGGGCCTCGAGAGGGACCCAGCCCTCTGACACCCTGATTTTGAACTCTTGACCTCTAGAGCTTTGAGAAAATAAACTTTTGTTGTTTCAAGCTGCCGAGTTTGCGGTACCTTGTGATGGCCCCAGGCCTCCAATCCGTGCCCCAGCCACTTCTGTCTGATCTGCAAGTGTTACCTGCTTCCTCCTTCCCAGTCAGGAGTCTGCCCACCATGCCCTGCACCCGTGTGCCCTTTCTTCCTGCCTCTGCCTGCTGAGGGCCCCCATGCTTCCAAGGCCAGTTCATCGTCCCCTGAACCGCTCGGTTCTGATGGCTCCCTCTTCTCTGAACGCCCACAGCCACCGTGTCTATATCCAGCGCAGTGCTGCCCACGCCCGCCTTGTATTGTGTTGTACGTATATGCTTCCTCCCTTAATGTTTGGAAACATGCCTTGTTCAGCTTTAAATCTGCTAGAATGCTTAGCACAGACCTTCATCTATAGTCAGGCTTCAAAATATGTTGAATCTAGTTGCATGGCATCATTTGCCATGAGACAAATTCTGTTTTTGTTTCACAATTTGGGTATGAAATTGTGTATGCAGAAAAAATTGAAGCCATGGGAGAAGTAATTTCAACAAAGCCAAAATTCGATGATTCTAAAAGCAAGCGTGTGAGAGCTGCTTATATTTCAATATGTTTTTGAATGAAAATATGTTGTTCAACGGATAATTCCAAGTCCAAATATTTTCCTGGGGAATATGATGTAGAATCATACTTACAGTTGGGGATACTTAATTCACTGTGTTAATCAGTATGCATTTGACTTCTCTATTTTTAGTCCTATTAGTCACTCAAATATTCTTCTGAAATATATTATCCTTGCCTAATAAAAATGCTGCTCAAAAAGTCTTCATTCTTAAAAGCCCCTTATTCACATCTAGTCAATTTCTGATCGTTTTGTTTAGCAATTTATTTTTTATACTTTGGAAGTATAGCTTCTTTTTAAAAAAGTTTATTATTTTTTGGCTTTGCTCTATCTTTGTTGCTGCATCGGTTCTCCTCTAGTTGCAGTGAGTGGGGGCTACTCTCTAGTTGTGGTGGGCGGGCTTCTCGCTGTGGCATCTCTTGTTGCAGAGCATGGGCTCCGGAGCACAGGTTCAGTAGCTGTGGTGCATGGATTTAGTTGCTCTGTGACATGTGAGATCCTTTTGGATCAGGGATTGAACCCGTGACTCCTGCATTGGCAGGCAGATTCTTAGCCGTTGACCCATCAGGGGAGCCCTTGTTTAGCAATTTAAACAAGATAAAGTATTGGAAAGTACTCTCAGAACTGCTACATGCAATACACATTAATTATGAAATTTGAAAAGTAGTTTTCAAGTCTGAACTGCCAAATTTAAATCAGTGGTTGACGACCTATAACCATGGTGCAAATCCTCTTTTTGTATCCCGTCTCTATTTGGTACATGCTTTCTGGGTTTAGGCCCTTTCTTGCCATGCCTGTGTGTAGGTAGTCTTGCTGCAACTCTCTCTTAATGTCAGGTTTTGGTGAGGAGCAGCATACTTAGATGGATTTTCCCAACCCAGGGATTGAACCCAGGTCTCCCACATTGCAGGCAAGTTCTTTACCAGCTGAGCCATCAGGGAAGCCCAAGAATACTGGAGTGGGTAGCCTATCCCTTCTCCAGCGTATCTTCCCAACCCAGGAATTGAACCAGGGTCTCCTGCATTGCAGGCAGATTTTTTACCAGCTGAGCTATCAGAAAAGACTTAGATGGAACAAACAAGGTTTCTGGCTTGAGATTTACATATGAATGCTGGGTCACATTTTAGCTAATTGTATGTCTGTCACCAAATCATTTAGCTCAGTTGAGCCACAATTTTACCATCTGTAAGCATGATTAATAGTATCTACATCATAGCACTCTCATGAGGGTTAAATTGGGTAAAATAATATCTGTAAAGTGTTTAGACTTGCTCTTGGCATATTCAGGGTGCTCAGCAAATAAATTGTCATCATGATTTTGTTGTGAATGATCAAGAATTAAACCCTCTGAATTTATTTAATTCATTCAACAAATATGTATTGTTGTAGGCTTTGAGAATACAACAGAGATGAGACATGGTGTCTGCCTTTTCAGGTGGGAGCCAGATATTTAAATAGGTTGAAGGAAGTCTGAGAGAGAATCTGAACAGTATAATGGACACATGTTATAACCCAGCCCATTCAACTCAACTGTTTCTGGTTCAGTTCAGTTTAGTTGTTCAGTTGTGTCCACTTCTTTGTGGCCCCATGGACTGCAGCACGCCAGGCCTCCCTGTCCATCGCCAACTCTCGGAGTTTACTCAAACTCATGTTCATTAAGTTGGTGATGCAATCCAACCATCTCATCCTCTGTCGTCCCCTTCTCTGCCTGCCCTCAATCTTTCCCAGCATCAGGGTCTTTTTGCATCAGGTGGCCAAAGTATTGGAGTTTCAGCTTCCACATCAGTCCTTCCAATGAACACCCAGGACTGATCTCCTTTAGGATGGACTGGTTGGATCTCCTTGCAGTCATAGTGGAATGTCCGTATATCTTTTTCTCCTTTCTGTTCCCAAATTCAATTAAAATGGCTGCAAAGGAGTAAAAATGGGTAAACACACAAACACAAAAGGAAGATGAATGGAGACACCAGCAAAGGAAAGAAGCCTAGAGGTGCAGCTGAATGAGCAGAGTAGAGGGGAAAAAAAAAATCCCAGGTGCTCTCATGAGGGAGACCGTGAGGAGCAAGCAACCCAGATTGAGGAGGAGGGACATATTGAGGATTCGAGACGGGACGGCAGGGAGCAGAGAGGCACTAGGCAGAAACCCTCTATATGCAACGGTGGGATTCCTTGGGTCCTGCCCCATCCCATGCATCCGGTTGACAAATTCGACAGGTGGGGCGTGAGAAGTTTCTATTTTGGACAAGTGAAACCAGAGAGAATTAGAATTTACTGACAAGGAATATGGCTTCCCAGGTGGTGCTGGTGGTAAAAAATGCACCTGGCAGTGCAAGAGACGTAAGAGACGTGGGTTCTATCCCTGTGTTGGGAAGATGCTCTGGAGGAGGGCATGGCAGCCCGCTCCAGTGTTCTTGCCTGGAGAATCCCATGCACAGGAACCTGGTGGGCTGCAGTCCGTACGTAGCAAAGAGTCAGACGTGACCAAAGAGCCTTAGCACAGCGCAGCCCAGGCACAGGGGAGGGCAAGGACGGAGTGGGTAATTCAAGACAAGGAATGAAGCGAGTGTCTGTAAACGACCTCTGGTTCCCCTCCCCTACTCTGTGGTTAGTACTAACACGTTAGAAGTCAGGCATTTTATCCTAACCTCTTCTGCCCCCACTCACTAAAAACACACACCCCGAACCCAACTGTGGCAGAAGATAGATTCTTCTCTGGAGAAACAATATGACCATAAAGAAAAGACTTTTACATATCGACATTATGTTAGTCTAATGAAAAGATTATATTAATAGCCCATCACTATCCAGTAAGCCCAATCCAGGCAACTAGAACTTCCACTTAGATTTTTTGGGCTTCAGTTGTAAATACAAGCAGACAGCCAAGAATTTCTACTCATTTGAGAGAGATCTGTGAAATGAGAGAGACTAAAACAAAGAGAAAAAAGGAACTTTAGAGGAAATTGATATAAGGCAGGAAACTGAAGAAAACATCTAGAAAACTAAAATTAAGTTTAGTTCAGGAAATAGGGAGAGATACTGCATGTATAAAGGAAGAATAGGAAACTGTGGAAAAGGAGTAACAAGAAAGGATGAAATGCTATTGGAAATTAAAAATATGATAGGTGATATAAAATCCCAATAGAACGATTGGAAGATAAACTTGAATTCTTCTCCAACTAGAACAGAACAAAACACCAAAAAACTAAGAGATGGAAAATAAGAGAAAAGATAAGAACTGAAAGATTGATACCAGAGGTCTAACCTGTGACTGATGAGTTCAAAAAGCAGAGAAGAGTGAAAGTGTAGCTGAGAGAAGTATTAATGAACTAGCAATAGAAAATTTTCTACAACTGTAGAACATAAATCTTTCAGTTGAAAGAGCCTATTGAGTATCCATCATAATGAATGAATAAAGAATGAATAGAGGTGGTTCATTGTGACATACCAGGATACAGGGAAAATGAGAAATTGACAGAGTTAAAAAAAATGTTTTGGGAATCAGAATGGCATTGCATTTCTTAACAGCAATACTGAATGCAAGACCTGCAAAATTCTGAGGGAAAATAATTACCAAATAGGTGTCTGTCCCCAGCTAAACTATCTTGTCATGTGTGAAGGCAAAATAAAAGAATTTCTTGATATAAAAGATTAACAGATATATGTGTCATATATATATGTATGTATTTTATATATAGCATATATTTCCACATATAGAGATTAAAAAATTTTTGACTGTGTTGCATGGCATGCAGAATCTTAGTTCCCCAACCAGGGATTGAGTTCCTGGTTTTATATTTGTATTCCTCCTGGTCCAAACCTTTTCCTTCTCATTCCAGATATAACCCATATGCTTTTATGTTAAGCATTCTCTTGCTTTTCCTTATCATTTTACTACGTTTATATTTCCAAACAGTATATCATCAGGAAGACAGGAGGCTCTGGGTGGAACGGTATTAGAAAAAAAAAAAAAAAACCATGATGGCTTATATGATAATTTTGAGCTTTTTGCAAATAATACTGAGGTGAATTTTTTAGATCTGATAAAATGTGAAAAAAAAAATTAATAGATGCTTAGAAAACTAAGCAAATGAAAAACAAGGAAACCACTAACTCCTGTCTCTCATTTTTCCTATTTGGAAAATGGAGTCGTTGGAGGGAAATAACCATGCATTTCCACATCTGTCTGCCTGGTCCCTCACCTTTTGCGGACATTCAATACATGTGCATGAGTAGATAGAATGAAAATCGTTAATGAAGACATAGTCAAACCAACAGATAAACAAGCCTCCTTTATGTATCAGTGTATGCAATTATTCCTATAATTTGGTGGTAGTGAAGCGTGTGTCTCCTGAAAAATGGTATATTTTAGTTTATCAGACAACAAATACTTATGAGTTTATGAACTTACATTTTTTTTTTTTTTTTTTTATTCAACCAGAAACTTACTGTCTTCTAAAAACTCAATCCAAAATTAGGGTGTCTTGTTTCCTTGAGATTTTGGTGACTTCCCTGTGGTGCCTATTTTCTGAGTGTGTATCTGTGGGGACTTCACCAGATCTGTATTGAAGCTGGTGTCCTGTCCTTCATAGATGATTTAAATTTGCTTGAGCCAGATATTTGTAGGGCTTGGCGAACCTGGGATCCTTTTAAAATAAGAGTGCTGTTTTCCCAGAATGCCAGGTTGTTTTAATTTTGAAATCCAAGCTCACCTGAGGCAGGTTTCTTTGTGGTTAAAAATTTGCAGGGAAGTTTTTTTTTTTTCAGCTTTGAAGTTCAAGATATAATCTTACTTGTGCTCTCCTAGAGAGTAGAGGATTTATTTTTGGTTTACCTGTGTTGAGTATACAGCCCTTTGGCATTGTATCTTTATGTGGGGTGGAGTGTGTACCTCCTATTTTATGTTCCATCTTAGGCTGTGTGTGCTGTTTCAGTACCCCTTGAGGCCTCAAAGACCAAGTTAAGTTCATCTGGTTTGCCTATTGACATCAGTTTGAGAGGCAGTTTTGGGGCTCTGGTCTTCATTCAGAATCTGGCTGTGACCTGGATTTTTGCTTCTGAGAATTCCTTACTTTCTTATCAACTCACTGATGCAAGTTAGAAGATGGGTTTTATATTCCATTAAGTATTTTTAGTCGTTTGTAGCAAATAGTTTGGCTAGAGTATCTAGTTCACTATACTCCTGAAAATTTAAGGCAGTACTACTCTTTTCAAGTATATCAATGGATATTCTTACAATACACCAATCAACAATTCATCCTTTATAGAGAATTGAACAAAAGAAAATGAGACTAAATTGCAAGCCCAATTAAAATTTCTATGACTAAGAGGCTGATTGGACTCTGGCCAAGCCAAGTAACTAAGAGGAGTTTAAATATCTCTCTGAATATTTAAAAAACCGAAAGGGTAACAAAACAGTACCTGCAGTCATTTATCTTGTTTGATGAAGTCCTCCTTTGCCTGAGGCAGGAGGCTGGAAAAGATGACCTCTTAATGCCCTTTGAGTTCTGTCATTTTATTATATTTGTGAGAAACAGAGCTAAACTTTCAGAACTGTTTTTCACTGTGAGTTTGTGAAGTGATATTATGCAACTGGGCTAGCTTCTATCTGTCAATTTCAACTTCCTGCAGTGAAATTTCCAGGTACTGAGTTTTACTCCACAGGACACAGATTTCTTTTTCTCGTGATTTGTCAGTTTTCTCAGGCTTTCCAAATCATATACAAAGATGTGTAAAGAATGATTCCCTCTGTCTGTATCCATAGGGATTCCCTTTGACTTTTCCTAGATAAGATAGATGAAGCATCAGAAATAACGAAATCAATTTTCCATTAATAGTTGGTAGTGTAGTAAATGCAAAGATTAAGGGAAGGGGAAATACTTTTAGTATTCAGAAAGATTTTGTCATTCTCACGAGTCACCAGGGTCTTTTGTGAGCTGACTGACATAGAAATGTGCTCATCGGGGGTTATTCATTGATGTAGAATTTGATGTCTGATGCCTTGTTGGTCCCCCAAATTTACCACTGTGTGAGAGACGGTGACTGTTTCTTTCAGCCCTGGCTTATTAGGACAAACGATAGCCATTGTGATGATGACATATTTTTCTCAGTAGATTCTTGACTCTGTAGAGTTTTGATTTTAGAGAAAAAAAAAAAATGCCATCACAGGCAACTTTCTTTCTTTTTATCTTTCTTTGTTATGGCAGCCACATATTATTTTATAACTGAAAAAAATCCCAGAGTCAAAAAGAAAAGACGGTGCTCATTCAGACCTTACTTTTGAGGGAAAGAGGAAGGCTAGATTGTGGATCCAGTGAGCTAACTTACAAGTTAGTTTGGCATTTTCTGTTTGTTTTATATAGTTTTCCCAGTGCAGAGGGGGGAGTCACTCTGGGCCTATTGAGCAATTTTACTTACTCATTCCTTAGAAATTCCTGAATATGAGAGGAGCAAGGTTAAATCACAGATGACTCTGAATCCTTAGGGAATCCAGCTGGCTTTCACTCTTTTCAAACATAGAATCTGAGCAGTTTAAAGAGCTATGGTGTGCACACATACCACAGGGCCCCCCGTGGCTGTGGACGGCATTTGGCAGACGGACCTAAACTGATGCCACGGTCCTCCAGGCCAGCCTGTGGGTCCCTAAGACTGCTCGCCTCATCTGTAAAACCTTTTGAGTCCACATTCCTCCTTTGTGATTGTTTATTTTTACTTACTGATGATATGTAAGTATTGCTACCATTGTTGTTCAGTCGCTCAGTCGTGTCCCACTCTTTGGGACCCCATGGACTGTATAGCACACCAGGCTCCCCTGTCCGTCACCAGCTTCCAGAGCTTGCTCAAACTCATGTCCCTTGAGTTGGTGATGCCCTCCAACCATCTCATTGATACCTAGATGTTTTATTTATTGTAAGATATACAGAAAATATAATTATCATCAGATGAGGGAACAAAAGAAGTGTAAAAGAGAACATGTAGGGTATTTTCCCCCACTCTACTGGATGGATGCCGTCCCCACCTTGCATGTACCTACTTTGGAGGATGTCAAGAAAGGATACTTAAAGACCTAAAGATGATCAAAGAACAGCTAACTTCTGATGTTAAAGAAGCGAACAGGGAATTTTCTGGGCAAGTGTGACCTGATGCTACTCTTGACAGAGGAATATATGAATATTTGTCTGCCTCTATTTCTTTTGGGTTTCATGTCAGGTTCATAGCAAACAGTGTTAGAGAAGGGGGGAAATAATGAGATACCTAAATTATGATAAAAGGAAAATAAGAATCTCCCTAATTAATTTTGCTCATCTTTAGAGATCACAGGAAAGGAAATGAAAGGTGGCGGGAGCAGGCAGAGGGAAAATCTTGCAAATTCTTCAAATACGAATGAGATTCTGTGATAAACCCTCACTTTCGGGTAAGCATTTTAATGGATCCCTTAATTAGCTTTTCTGGAGAGTTCACTGATGATATGCTGGAATAATGATCCCCTGTGCTCCAAGTGTCTAGTCATTAGCTTGCAAGGTGACTGAACATACTAATGCATTTGCCTTTTAGACAGTTTAAGCTCATGTTCCTGTGATAAGGGTCTTGCCTTTTTTTGGATCAACCATGGAAAGACATAGGTGGGCTGGGTTCTCTCAGAAGGGCAAGGACACTGAGCCAGTCCCCATGTAACTCCAGCTCCTAAAAGGGGATTCTTGGGGCGGATCTTTCTGGAACTTTTCCCATGCTGCCTGCCACTTCTGTCCCAAAGCTTTGGCTCAGCATTTATAGGCATCCCCTAGATCTGGAATTCATTCTAGTTTAGGAAATTAATTACCTCTTGTCACTTTTATCAGTAGCATCTTTTTGAGCATGCAGCTTTCATCTATATGTATTTATGCTGTACTTCTAAATGGTGCGTTATTTTTCCATTTTATTTCTAAGGCATGCTTTCTACACTCATGGTTGCAGGTCAGACAAGGTGAGGAATAGGTTAGGCAAGGTGAGTGGGTGGAAACTGGGAAAGTGCTTCAGCTCCCAGCTGAGCAAGCGACTTGGCTTTGCACCAAGCCCGTAACAAACTGGGCTCGGATCACCTCTGATGGGCGCAGCCTGGTTTGGTCCCAGCATGTTACTACATGCTGGTGTATGCAGCCTTTTGCATTGCATAACTTCTTCTTGTGCCCCTGGCTGAAAGCAGCTAAACTGCAGATAATTTATTCAGCATAAATTATTGCTAACCTTAGCCGGAATAACGCACGCTTTTGATCCTCTTTAGATATGGAGCCGATGGGGGATTGGCTGGCTACAAAGTTTTCCCTGTATCTTTCAGTTAAATCAAACTCCAGATCTTGAGGACATCTGATATTCCTCAAGGACATTAAATCTATAAAACTGGTGCCTGAATCATATGCCAAAAAATATATAATTCACAGTTTGTTTTGTTAGTGTGAGCTATCAGTAACGTTTTAAACATCTAATTACATTTTTCACTTAATAATTCATTCCTGTATAATTAGAGACAAGTTATGCAACATGCTTAGGTTTTCAAATGTGGACATCTTCTTTAAGTGTTTTACACCAGTATCTACGAGATGAAACATAAGAACAAATGCATATTTAAAAAAAATTAATTCTCAAGTTTTGTTTTGTTTTTGTCCTGGCACAGCCTCTCTCTAGGCAGTTTTGATGAGGTATGTTTTGAATGGTAATAAAAGTTCCAACCTGCCCAAACTACGTATTCTTCACCAGGCAGTTTCAGGGAACTCTTCCCACTGTGCTTGCTTTTAACTTCCCTCCAGGTAGACACACTTTACCCAAAAAGGATGATTGTTTAGGTCAGCAAGCAACCTTACCAAGGGATTTTGCACACACCAGTTGACAGTGTGTGTGTGTGTGTGTGTGTGTGTGTGTGTGTGTGTCCAGTCAGAGTTCAGAATTCCTGGTCCAGTTCCGATGGCTCCACATTACACTCAACTCACATGGAAGCCTGGAAACAAGTCATGCTGTCCGATTGGTGAATGTTGATCCTAATCATGTAGGGAAAATAATGTCTGGTTTTTAAATTGAAAATGTAGCACTTCAATGTGGTAAGAACAATTCAAACACTGCCAAAGGGCATACAATGAAGATACGTAGATCTTCCCACCAGATCCCAATCTCTGGTTCTGTTCCATGGGTAACCACTCTCCCCACATTCTTGGGAATCCTTTCTGAAATAGTCAGTGCACATACCCGTTTTATATGTATGCGTCTCCTTATTTTAAAAACACCCAAGGGGCATCCTGTCTGTACTGTTTGGCTCCTCACTCATTTCACTTATCTGTCTATCTCAGTGTGGTGCCAAATTGATCATGCATCCTTTCCACGTTTGCACAGCCATGCACTCTTTAGATGAGTCACACTTTATTTACTTATGTTAAATATTTATTTGTTTGGCTGCCTGGGGTCTTAGTTGCAGCCCGTGAGATCTTTCCCTGTGGTGCACAGACTCTCTAGTTGTGGTGCACAGGCTCAATAGTTGGGATACAGGCTTAGTTGCTCTCCGATATGTGGGATCTTACTTCCCCAGCCAGGGATCAAACCTGCATCCCTGGCATTGCAAGGCATATTCTTAACCACGGGGCCACCAGGGAAGTCCCAAGCCATACTTTCTAACTCATCCCTTATTGCTGGGCATTTGGCTGCTATTACAAACAAGTCTGTGCATATGTTTTTGGGATCAGATGTGAATAGATCTGGGCTACCTAGGTGGCTCAGTGGTAAAAAATCCACCTGCCAATGCAGGAGCTGCAGGAGACACGGGTTTGATCCCTGAGTGGAGAAGATCCCCAGGAGGAGGAAATTGCAACTCATGTCAGTCTTCTTGTCTGGCAAATCCCATGGACAGAGAAGCCTGGCGGGCTATAGTCCATGGGGTCACAAAGAGTCGCATGCACATGAAAAGATCTAGAGCATGAGTTACTTGAAGCAGATTTGTTTGGTCCAAGGGGATATACAGCTTAATGTTCATAGAGGTTGAAAAATTGCCTCCGCAAGATTACACAATATAAGATTGTAACAAAAGTAGGCTCATCATTTCCAAGGAGTACATCCAGACCCCAGTGTCTCCAAATCTCAGAGCAACGGCCGCTGAGGTGGGAAGGCCTGGGCAGGCAAACCTTCTGTCCTGCCTGTTGAGCAGGTAGCATCTGTGATTTACACTCCTGTAAAATGCTTCCCATGTATCATCTTCTTAAATCCTCAACACACACTCACGAAGCAGAGATTTTTATCCCATTATTAATCACTACATGATGCCAATATTTGGGATCAGTCAAAAATAAATGAAAGCACAAACGTTTGACTTGTGCTTGCCCAGGATCTCTTTGTAATTGAAACCCTGCACATGGCTTACACAGAATATTCTAGGATCACTGTGAAGCATAGGTAAATTCCATCATTATGTGTCTCTGTAATACTGGCAATGAAATGAATTAGGAGCAGCACACTTGCATTTTAATGCTACTTGAGATCTTGATAGACATAAGCATGTTCAACCCAAGCCATTTAGGTTACAGTTCAGGCTCAACTCAAATCTGTGACCTATTCAACTTTCCTTTAAGATGGCAAAGCATGCTTGACAAAGAAGAGCAAAATTCATGATTAATTCCAATGTCTGTAAAAAGAACGCATCCAACCGCACCTCCTGTTTATTTATTTGTTGAGGTATTAGGGACATTTTGTATTGAATTAAAATACTTGATTATTGAAAAGTCTGAAAGTGCACTGTATAATGATGAATGGGAGAAAAATCCATTGTGCATGGATGTGTAACCCTTATCAGATGGGTAAGAGGACAGGAAATGTTTAATGGAAATATTTCACAACCTTGTAAAATCTTCTCCATGGGTGACCTCAGAGCACCCCTTCAATGACATACAGGCATCCATCACTTCCTTGCTTATCATCATAGTCATGCGAGTTACAGGCCGTGTCTGTTCATTACTGCTTTTATTTGTTATGTTGTTTTTTTGTGCCTGTGTGCATAAGGATGGCTGATCCTGTAAGCTTCTGACTAGTTAATGACCATCTAGCTGGTTTTGTTTCCTTCTAGTTAAGGAGAGTAGACTTGGAAGGCAGAGCATATGGATTTGAATCATGGCCAGTAATTATTTGTGTGTCTCTGGGCTTCAGTCTCCTCATCTGTAAAATGGGATCTTGATATTAACTATCTCATAGGGTTGTAGTGAGAATTAAATGAATTCACCATGGAAATCTCTTAAACTAGTTCAAAGCCCATCACTTAAAGTATTACTGATCTTTACAAAAGCTTCCTGTTACTATAACTAAGCCCCTTTCACATGAAAGCACTGTACTCAACACTGTGAAATAAAGAAAAAATTTAAAATGAGAACGTCCTTGTCAGGGGCTCTCAGTCTAATTTGATAAGTATATACCACGTGCTATGAGAGAATAAGGAAAGGAGAGATTATTGTTGAGTGTGTGGCTTCTTTTTAAAGGTTTTTTTTCTTAACTTATTTATTTTTCAGCTTAGTTCAGTCGCTCAGTCATGTCCAATTCTTTGCGACCCCATGGACTGCAGCACACCAGGCTTCCCTGTCAATCATTGACTCCCGGAGTTTGTTCAAACCCATGTCCATGGAGTTGGTGATCCATCCAACCATTTATTTATGTTTTAATTGAAGGATTATTACAATATGGTATTGGTTTCTGCCATACATCAACATGGATCAGCCATAGGTACACATGTGTACCCTCCCTCTTTAGCTTCCCTCCCACCTCCCAGCCCGCTCACGCCTTCTAGGTTGTCACAGATCACTTGTTTGAGCCCCCTGAGTCAAACAGCCAATTCCCACTGGGTATCGATTTTATCTATGGTGGTGTATATGTTTCCATGCCACTCTCTCTACTCCTCTCCTTCCTACTCCCCCACCCCGTGTCCGTACGTCTGTTCTCTATGTCTGCATCTCCACTGGAGTGGGTGGTTTCTTGGAGGAAGCTGGATTTACCCTAAATAGTAAGATTCATGCCTTTCACAGAAAAGAAGGACGTCCAAATAGAAGCAATCACTTGAGCCCATGTAACTATTACATTTACCTAATATTTCTTGACTATCTATTGTTATGTGTTGGCAATGCACTAGGTGATGGTGATCTAGTTAGGTCCCTGCTTTCACAGAGCTTCTCACTGAGACAAACACAGTTTCTGAGTGATGTGTTTGTGCCTTCCTCAAGAAGCGAGGTCCAGGGAGATGAGATGGATGCCATATTTGGTTTTGCATATTATCATGTACCACTTTGTGATACAATCATTGATATATATGAAATGGAAAGAGGATCACAGTTTGACATATAAGTATAAAGCAGTGGAACAGATAATTTTCAGAAATAATTTCAAAGGAAATAGGAAAGAATAAAAATTTCAAATTTAAGTTTTTTTTAAAAGTGGATACCTTTTTAATATTGAAAAGGATTTTAACCTAGGCTGATTTTGTGTCCATAGCTCAAATCATCTTAGGAATGGTTTCTTTTAGGGCATGCTTTCCTTCTTCCATTTACATCATTCATTCACCAAATATTATTGAGTCTACTCTGTGACAGGTCTTGTGCTAGACAGGCAATGGGGAGCACCACTGAGGCAGACGGAGTCCTTTTCCTCATGAGGCTTGTATGTTCTTGGACTGAGTTAAAATAAAATGAAATGATCAAATAAACAAAGAAACCACCACACGCAGTACGCTCAGAACTTGCGTATTCTTCCTGAAATGAATCTGTTGGAATCTCAAAGGTTAGTATAGAGCATTTGGAATGAGCTTTATGTAAGAAGTGGGGTAAGACTTGTGATTCATGTTGGCAGTGGGGTATGACGGTTCGTACGGAGGGTAGGCTGTAACCTGTGGTTCCTGTGGGGAGTGTGGTGTGTACCCCCAGCATGGGCAAGGAAAGGAGGTTTTCCTCCCCTCCAGATTGCTCACATCACTTTAAACTACAGGATAGCACAGGGTAGAGGAAGAAGGAGCTCAGATGGTAAAAAATCCACCTGCAATGTGAGAGACCCGGGTTTGATCCCCGGGTTAGGAATATGCCCCTGGAGGAAGACATGGCAACCCACTCTAGTATTCCTGCCTGGAGACTTGCCATGGACAGAAGAGCCGGGAGGGCTACAGTCCATGGGGTCACAAGAGTCAGACATGACTTAGTGACCTAAGCACATCCTAGTTTAATGATGCTTGGTGAATTTCCTACCCAAAGCCTTTGAGCCTGTTCCCAGGATTCTGGGCTACTGAGTATTTCTATTTTTTAAAGAGTCTTTATTGATTTTGTTACAGTGTTGCTTCTGTTTTATGCTTTGATCCTTTGGCCTCGAGGCATATGAGATCTTAGCTCCCCAACCAGGGACTGAACCCACACGCCCTGCATTGGAAGGTGACGCCTTAACCAGTGGACAGCCAGGGAAGTCCTGGCCACTGAGTATTTCTAAGGGGTGGTTGGAACTTCTTGCTACCTTTTAAAGAAGTCGAAACAGAGCCTGTCTGAGATGTTTGGTTCTGGGAAGCACTCTTGGTCCTAGAAGGTCTTAGAACTGGCTGGCATCAACATTGTCCTTGATCCGGGGCCAAATGTGGTTGCTGCTGCTGGGTGTGAGCGCTCCCTAAACCTGCTTGTCTTGTGGTTAGGGAACTGTTTTCATATCTCAGATTTTACCGTCATCGTGGCTAATTGACATTAAAGGCATAAGACCTAGGTGGGCCTTCTACTATCATGGGTAAAAATCAAAGGAGCCCAAAAATCAGGAGGAAACCCACTTGTGAAGAAGTGGAAAATGTTCCCTACCAGGACAGAAGAATGATTTTTTTTGGGAGAAACTTATTTAAAGTTCTTTTGTATTCTTGGTGCTTTTCAAGGCAGAAATATATTTGTTTCCTTGGTTCACTGAGAGCCTGCCCAGCGACTACATCATTAAGTAAAAGCTAAATGCAAATTGAGTGGTGATGATGTTTCGTGTGTAGACCTCACGGCAATCCTGGTATGATCAGCTCTCTGCGTCATACAGGGGTGCCCTGGGTAGCAGCACCCAGAAGGTGTCTCAGACATGCAGCAGAAGCCTCTGAAAATTTGCCTTCATAATAAAAAGTTTATGGTTGCTTACGTTTGAAACGGAAACGTTTTCAGGCTGCAGGAATCAGGCTCGGGCACGCCAGTGACCTATTTTGCAATGCCGAGCTCACATCCAAGACCCTCTCAGGAATTGTGAGTAATGTGTGTGAAGCAAGAGACTGAAAACATGAAACAATCCCAGAAATAATTTAAAGTTTCAGATAAATTATAACATAATTTGGTGTTTCTTTGAAGATGAAAGTCGTTAAAAGTCTTTATTGCAGTACATTGTGCTTTGTAAAGTAGTTTGAAAGAACAAGTTAAGGATTCTAGCTTTTTTGTCTGACTACCAAACCCTTATCAGACCCTGGGAAGTTGGTGGGTGGCTGGGGTAGGAACTCAGGCAGGGTGAGGTGGGGAATTTGGGTACCTGATAGTGTTGCCTCGGTCATGAATTCTTGCTTCTGCTAACTTGATGGGTCTGTATTTGTGGTTGAAATAGTCTGAGAATTCCTGGGAAATATAGATGCGATAGTCCCATTGTGTGAATCCTGCCTGTCTGCTCAGAGTCAGTAAAGAAAGATGCCTAAGATGTTATCAAGTAAATCCTGAGGGATAGGTTGGCTTAGTGGTCTTGTAGGTAAATAGGAAAGATAAGAGAGGCTGTAAAGCTATTTCCAGTGAGACACGTGGAGAAACTCCCAAGAGGGTTGAGGCCAGGAGTCCTGTCCTTCTCCACTTCAGGTCTAGGAGGTGGCCCTGGCTTTCACTCCAAGCCTTCTGCTAAAATGCCTGTCTCTAATGCATGAACTGACTCTTTCAGGTCAGATACATAGGGTGATAAAATCACCAAAATGCAAAACCAGCTTTGCTCAAATGAGATATTTTTTTGCCACATAGCAACTAAGCTTTGCACTAACAAGAAACGCCAGGTGACAGCGAAAATGCTCCTCAGGTGGTTGTAATATCCCACAGGGGAGCACACATCTCATCCTCTCTCTAGTGCCTCAGTTCATCCTTATACATTTTCCTGCGAGTGTGATTCATGCCATTCTCCTGAGCTTGCATGTTTTGTTGATAAAAAATTGTTTAATACAGCAATGGAAACATGAATGAGTCCTTATAAAGAATTCCAGTGATGAGCAAAAAGGAAGGTCTTAAGTATTGAGGAGAAACTGAAAATAATGAAAAGTTTTAAAGGGTATGAGCATGAGAGGGTAGGTGGTAGATCTGAAGGAGTCATCATCAGAGGGAATGCCAGCAAGAGAGAGATTCACACACGCACACACGAGGGACACAGCGAGAGACAGAGAGAAGGAAGTGAAAAGTGAGCCAAGGACATCATGGAAATCATGGTGGCTGTGCTGGTTATCAAGCGTTGCTCCTCATTTCACACCCGCCGTTTGTGCTCTGCTTGTGAAGCAAGCCATATTTCTGCTTCGCCCTTTGGCCTCTGCTGCTTGCTGGGATGTGTCCATGAGATGCTAGAGGGCGACTTGAACCTGGAGGAGCAGCAGTTGGTTCCCGTTTCCAGGCTTTTCCTGCATTCATGGAACCTGGTCTGTTTACCGGCGCAGAGGTACCAGTGCCGGCTGGCAGGTCCTCCCAATCAGAGGTCTGAGCTCCAGCTCAGTGGGGCCCTCCTGTGAGCACTTGAGGCGTCACCACCAGTCAGGCACCACTGTGTTCCTCCAGGATGACCAGCCATGCCCGTTTGCCTAGGACTTTCCTGGTTTTAGCCAGGAAAGACACCAGAAAGTCTGTGTCTCAGAGAATCTTCTTCCCAGAAGCCTGGTTTGGTCATATATGCTCCTCTTGGGTTCTGCTCCGTTTATCTGCATTTTCCTTAGCCCCGGGAGACCCTGATGCTGGGGAAGATTGAAGGCGGGAAGAGAAGGGGACAACAGAGGATGAGATGGTTGGATGGCATCATTGACTCAATGGACATGAGTTTGAGTCAACTCTGGGAGTTGGTGATGGGCAGGGGAGCCTGGCGTGCTGCAGTCCATGGGGTCACAAAGAGTTGGACACAACTGAGCGACTGAACTGAACTGAGGAGTGGTGAGTGCTTCCTGAAATTGCCCGGATTTTCCCTTTGCCTTTTCAGTCATCCATTACCCACTTACACAATCTCCTATATTAAATTCACACTTCTAAGATAACTTGTGTGGTGGTTATCTAATTGGGGTAGTTATTTAAATGGTACTTTAAACGGGGCTTAAAAGCACCTCCAGTGAAGGAAGATGATGACTTAATGCCAAAGACAGCAAACTAGAACTTTTTGTAATTAAAAGAGGAAACTGGCAGAAAACCCCAAACCTGGATTTCTAATTTAAGTCAATGTAGAAGAAAAGAATATAGAATGATGAGCCATAGGTATCTACCTCTGATGTCATCGCATTTCATCCTAAAAATTCAGATGTCGTTTCTTCCACCTCTTCTTCGTAATTCAGAAATCATAGATTTCACATGCATACTTCCATGAGAAAAGAAAAATTCATGCTATTTGTTAAGGTATTCTGCCAAATCATGTTATTTTCTTTAATGTATTAAGAACTTAAAACGTTTACCATTTTAACAGTGCTATTGTTTCTCCTTCTTCTTATTTTTCTACTTTATGGTGTATTACTTAGAAAACAGAAAAAGTTTGGGGTGTCTAGCCCAGCCCCATTGTTCCACAGGCCCGTGTTTTCTCTTGGGGTCACCAGAAGAGGACCCTGAAGCAGGACCTCGAGTGCAAGTAGTTTAAATGAGAGCAGAAGGAAATGCTGGAAGGAAGTGGGGAAATGAAACAGGAAGAGGAGACAGCCAACAAAGGGTGTGTGAGGACAGTTAAAGCTGTGGCAGCTGGAAGGCGTTTTCTGAAGAAAATGAAGGAGCCAGTGCAGAACATGTGCTCCTGACTTATACCACCTGAGGGGCAAGGCAGCTGGGGTATTTATGCTCCCACTCCTGTTAGGCATTGGTTAGAATGGCTCCTGGGAGTTCTTGATTTCCCAGCATTCCTAGTCTTCTTTGTGGACAGGCAGAGAGGGCTTCAGAGGCCAGAGAGACCTCAGCCAAATACATGAACAGGTTGTGATAAGTCTGGTCCATGTGCTATGAAGTGATGAGGGTAAGAGGATATGACTGAAGCACTAGCAGCATCTGCTATATTTCATTATTTTTATTGCACAAAATTCCATAACACGAAGAGAGTTAGGAACACATATTCATTGTTATAGGAGAAATCACTGTAATTTGAGTTGTCAACCTAAATATAATCAGTTCCCAGGGCTTGGGAACCTATCATTCTTGTGTTGAGAGATTCACTTCTGGTAGATCCTAGAGCATCCAGGGACATATTTTAAATTAAGGGCAATATTGGAGATAGAACACTGGCTTTCCCAAGTTTATCTTACAAAATTTCCAAATACTGTGGAACAGTGGAAGTTTTAAAAGCGGCAAGGGAGTTCTAGGAAGTAGTAAGCAATAAGGCAACTGTTCAAATGAGAACTCAAGGAGAGAGGGAGGGGAAGGAAATGGAGAAACTGGACATGGGGGAGGAGCAGGTGTTCCAGCCCAAATCACGATGGAGCAGGCAGAGTGGAATGGATCAGAAGGTGGCCTGTGAGTCAGGAAAGACACCAGTGAAGAACAGCCCATGTTTCCACTAAATATTAAATAACTGATTTATAGAAGCTAAGAAGGCCATCTTCTGTCTTTGGGGAAGGTGTGGTGGACATTGTATAGTAATTTAGAGGTAAGAACAGGTGTCAGTGGGGATGAAGGAAGAGTCTTTGCAGTGAGATTCACAGGAAGACTGACATCCCTGGATCGCCTCCCACTGCACCAATTTCTATACCAGATTTTGTGCTCAGGGAGCGTGATATGAAAGATATTTTGGTGGAATCTCTGAAGTTTGGAAGTGTACCAGAAGCAGTACCCACACCACCCGGCTTCTCCTCTGTTAGTAACCATTCCTAAGGATTTAATTTTTGATAAGGCCTAGCTATGATTTTTGTTCAGTCTGAATTCAGGTGGGGACACTTTTTTTTTTTTTTTAAAGAGAGTGCAGGGAGTTTACTTTATTTTTAAAAAATTAATTAATTAATTTTAATTGGAGGATAATTACTTTACAATATTGTGATGGTTTTTGCCACACATTGACATGAAGCAGCCACGGGTAGGGGGACACCTTTTATTCCTGTGTCCCTGGTTGGACTTCAGAGACTTAATAAGGAATCAGGTAGCTTACTTGTTCTCCAGGGAGGGCTTGGCACCATCACAAGCTGATGACTTTGTTATGGTCTTTAGTATCCTCTAAATCTGCTCATCTGTCTCCCAGGTCAACAAAAGCCAACATCACATCCTCTGTCCTCTATGGCAAATCTAAGAGAAACTATTTGGGGGTATGTTTCGATGAAAACATTTTTGAAGGTATTAGTCGCTCAGTCATGTCCAACTCTTTGTGACCCCATGCATTGTAGCTTGCCAGGCTCCTCTCTTCATAGGATTTTCCAGTCAAGACTACTGGAGTGAGTTGCCATTCCCTTCTCCAGGTAATCTTTCCAACCCAGGGATCAAATCTGGATCAAATCTGCATTGAAAGCATATTCTTTACCTGAGCCACAAGGGATAAGAACATTTATAGCCGAGCAATAACTTTATTGATGAACTTTTCTTCCATGTTGCTGGCATTACCCAGATAGTGTGATCTGACTTGTTTCTTTTTATTATCTAGAGTTTCCATGTGACCAATATCAGGTCTTTAGGTTTAAGCAGATTTTGTTTAACTATGTCTCCAGATAAAATAAAAAAAAAGTTATAAAATAAAAGGAATTGAATTTAAAATTTAGTAGAATGCTGACAATGACTTAGGATGTATAAAGCTCAGCAAAAGAAAATATGACAAAAGTCCCTTCTTCAGAGATGGAGCCCATTTGTTTGGAGTGTGTTACAATGTAATGGTATAAACATAAGCTTCGATTAGTAATGATCAGGAGCTGGAATAATTGTGCACAGGCTCATTTGAGCAGTTCTAATTCAGGACAGTTCTATTTGTATGGAATTATTTGCATTTGTGTTTTTCCTGAGTTAAAAAAGAATTCCCCTGGGTCTTGCTTAGAGCATGGGGAATTAAACATACAGCTCTCATTAACAAGCCTGTGAATTGTACAGTCTGCCTCATTCCCTAAACACTTTGCAGAAAGTGCTCTCTCTGCCAGCGTGCTGGATACAGCCGTGGTTCCCAGATTGGAAGGCTGAGTGGAGTGACAGAGCTCCGAGAAACAAGCTGCATATGGGAGGTCTGTCACCCGAAAGGGGGCTTTGGAGCTAGACCTGTTCTTGGAATAGGGCCAGACGAGGAAGATGGAGCAGGTGAGGGATGACCAGTACTGTGATTTAGCTTCACATTGTGAGTTTTCTTTGAGGAAAACTTCCATGACTGACATAGGCTCTCAGGACTCTTGGGTTCCCTTAGTGTGAGAACATGGGAGCTGTGAAGTGTCAGGAAAGGAGCCCCCTTGGCCACAAAGGCGATGTCATAGTTAAGAGTATGGCCTTCAGCGTCAGATTTCCATACCTCATTTACCAGCTGATTGACCTTGGAGATGCTTTTTATCCTTTCAACCTTTGCTTTCCACCGCTGCAAAATGAGTCTGGGGCTTCCCAGGTGGCACTAGTGGTAATGAATCTGCCTGCCAATGCAGGAGACACCAGAGATGCTGGTCGGGAAGATCCCCTGGAGTAGGAAATGGCAACCCGTTCCAGTATTCGAGCCTGGAAAATTCCATGGACAGAGGAGCCTGGCGGGCTACAGTCCATGGTGCCGCAGAGTCAGACACGACTGAGCGACTGAGCACACAAAATGAGTATAAAAATAGTACTTACCTCATGGGGTTATGATGACGCATCCATGTAAGAAATGCCTAGTGCATAGTAATCACTCAAGAATTTTTTTTTCCCTCTTGGATCCCAGGGATCAATTCATTTCAGAAGCCATTTCATCAGCACTTGTGCTTGCTGCAAATCAATGGGCAGATTGCCTGGACTGGGGTTGAAGGCAATTTAATTCTGGTGTCTCTCCTGTTTGCTTTGTCTTGCTCTGAATTCAGGCTGTGAAAGGTGAGTTGGCATCAGCAGCCAGCTGTTCCCACCTCCATCTGAATGCCAGTGTCTTCTCATCTATTGACACAAGAAGAAAGTAAATAAGGGAATGTCCTCGGAATTTTCTTTACACTAAACATGTAATTAGCCACTTACCCATGATGAGTAAAATTTAATTTCAGCTAAGTGAAAAGGAATGCTGATTAGATTTGTTTTATTATCTGTTTACTTTCTGGGAAGAGGGCAGCTGGATTAAATATTTTCTTGAGCTGCACTGCTAAAGTCCTGCCGTGCTTACCAAAGACATTCGTGAAAACTTGTAGGAACTGGACATATAAATGCAAATAGTGATTTTATGGGCATTTTCTTTTATTTCATTTGTCAGAGTGATGGTAGGTCTGCCCACGAAGCTCCCATCTGCCCAAATGCAGAGGAAAGAAGGGCAGGAGGAGGACTGGGGGTCTGGGGGGAGGAGGCAGAGGCAACAGTGTTCGGAGGGGTCTTTCCCCTCTGCTTTCTCTATTTCTCTCTTTCCAGTGACTTTTCTTCCCTTTGGCAGCTCAGAGCCCCAGCCTGGGCCACTTTCCTAGGCTGCCTCCACCCCAGGACTCCTGGCTGCTCCCCAGTCACTGCTCTTCCAGCCCTTATTTTATCCAGACCCCATTTACAAAGGGCCTGGCTCTCAACTAACAGTTTTAAGGAAATAAATAGAATAAATTCCTCTGAAGAGTTTCATAAGTGATAGCAACTTCGTGCATTTTCTTCCTAATGTGGTATTTGTATAAAGTAGAATCTTAGCATGCATGCACGCATGCAAAAAATTTGAGGTGTCAGAATTTTAATATTAAAAGATGAATCAGAAATGGTGGAATTTCCAAAGGACCTTCTAATTGCCCTTCAAATCAGATCACAAACTCAGCTCCAGCCTTGTCTTTTCCTGGGAAGGGGGACAACTGTGGGCTATGGAGCTGCTTGAAGGCACCTCCCCTACCTCACCCCCCTCACCTAAAGGTTACTGGGAGGCATACCTTGGCAGCATAAGGAAGAATTTTATACCAATCTATTAGGACTAGGTAGCTTTGTGAGGTAATGAGTTCCAAGTCTTTGGAAGCATTAAACAAAGCTTAGAAAGATACCTGAGAGAAACATTGTAGAGAGGATTCAGATGTTACGTATATCAGTCAAGGTGGAGCAGGGGCCCCCAAAGGACTCTAGGTAGTCTAGATGTAGAACCATAAAGAAGGCTGAGACCCGAAGAACTGGTGCTTTTGAGCTGTGGTGTTGGAGAAGACTTTTGAGAGTCCCTTGGACTGCAAGGAGATCAAATCAGTCCATCCTAAAGGAAATCCACCCTGAATATTCATTTGGAGGACTGATGCTGAAGCTCCAATACTTTGGCCACCTGATGCGAAGAGCTGACTTATGAGAAAAGACCATGATGCTGGGAAAGACTGAGGGCAGGAGGGGAAGGGGCTGACGGAGGAATAGATGGTTGGATGGCATCACCGACTCAATGGACATGAGTTTGAGCAAACTCTAAGAGATAGTGAAGGACAGGGAAGCCTGGCGTGCTTCAGTCGATGGGGTTGCAAAGAGTCAGACACGACTGAGAGACTGAACAACAATCTAGTCAGGGGTTATTTCATCCAGGTTACACTGGCCAATAAGGCAATTGGAGATTAGAAAGAAAAACAAGCATTGCCCATAGGAGTAGAGGGACAAAGGGAAAAGCTGGTGGTTAGAGGGCCCAGAGACTGGGCCATCTGGCCAGTGTTGAACCTGCACTGGGGCTTCCCTGAGAGCGGGGGCCGTGGAGAGAGGTGCTGTCTGGGCTGGAGCCTCAGAGGAGATGCGCCCTCTGCTGGGGACCTCCTGCTGCCTCAGGAAGTGAGGGGCAGTACTCTGACCTCTCCCTTCCTCCTGCTTTCTGGTGTCCACCCAGTGCTTCCCATTGGCCAAAGCCAGCTGGGAGCCTGTTGGCTGGGAACTTGGACCATGGTGAAGGCTGGGGCATGGGTCTGAGAGCACCTCCCAGGCACAGTGGACCTCTGGACTAGATGAGCTCTAAGCTTCCTTTCAAATGTAACAAACAAAAGCTGGTTGTTGTTTACTCATTTATTTGTGTCCGACTCTTTGTGACCCCGTGGACTGTAGCACGCCAGTCTTCCCTGCCCTTCACTATCTCCTGGAGTTTGCTCAGATTCATGTCCATTGAGTTGGTGATGCTATCTAACCATCTCATCCTCTTCTGCCTGCTTCTCCTTTTGTCTTCAATCTTTCCCAGCATCAGGGTCTTTTCCAATAAGTCATCTCTTTGCCAAAATACTGGAAGGTCAGCTTCAGCATCAATCTTTCCAATGAATATTCAGGGTTGATTTCCTTTAGGATTGACTGGTTTGATCTCCCTGCAGTCCAAGGACTCCAACCCTCTTCAATTCTGTTTTAAGACACTCCTACTTAGCAAGCATCAGTCAGTTCCTAGAAAAAGAGACCAGTGAACATCCAGAAATCTAGCCTATGAATTCCACCCCCTTGTTTCAGGGACATTTATACATTGCTTACCATCTGGCGCCACATAAGCTACACTCGATAGAATATTCTCATTCGATATTTTTTCAGGCCATGGTGAAAAGGTACGGATTGTGGATGCCTTCTTTGTTCTTGTCTTTCTGATTTCCTGGTCGTAGAATTAGAATGAAAAGGTTTTTATCATTGTATTTTTTTTAATTCTTCACTAAAGTATTATTATTTTTCACTTGTAGAGGACTTGAGGAATGGCCGTTACAATAGCACATTCTCAATGCCATCATCCCGCACTGCCACTACCATTTGGCCACGTCCTTCCTTGGGATCATGTTTGGTTGGTACTTGGGGGTGAATGGGAAGCCTCTGTGGGGTGTCTGGGTCTCATTCCGACCCTGTTAAGATGTCCTGACCCTGTTCCTTCTCACAGTTTCAGCTGTCTCCCTGAAACTGGGTGTCTAGGTGCTCTTTCTTAGCGGTGCAGTCAGCCTGGCCTGGCTTTGCTACAGCCTGGCATGACGTTCCTTTTTGGGCCTGACAACCCACTGAAGATGAAAGCAGTTATTCCTTTTAAAGTGGTGGCAGTGGGCAGGTTTTCAGAACTGGAGTGTGCTTTGCAGAGCTGCCATGAATCTGCCCATGGCTGTGACTTTGAAAAGAAAGGTGTTTAACCTTGAAAGTCATCGAGACTGGAAATGGTGGGTGGGGGACATGGCCAGGCGTGCTGCTTACAGCCCCTCTCTCAGTTCAGCTCGTCTCCCCTGCTCCTGGGTCACGGAAGTTCAGGGTCAAGAGGTGAAGGTACAGAACTGGAGGTGATTGAGTTGAAGTCACACAGTCACCAAAAATGGGATGCTTTCCTAGGTTAGAGCTTGAATGGGAGT
Source organism: Dama dama (assembly GCF_033118175.1). Lineage (NCBI taxonomy): Eukaryota > Metazoa > Chordata > Mammalia > Artiodactyla > Cervidae > Dama > Dama dama. The sequence goes on along the minus strand of NC_083706.1, from coordinate 47,151,234 downwards.
TAGAAGCAGTGTTTGTATTCTTCTGGAAAGAATGCTTACTGCCCCAGACTTAGGGCATGGTGCTGTTGGACACATGGAAGATGCCCAGAAAACATTAAGCAGTGGGCTTTGTCACCTCCCCTAAAGGTACGGGGTTTACTATTTAGTAACGCGCCTTCACCTCCTGGCATGGTTAGGGCTGGATTTTAAACGTGTCACCGGTGCAGTTAGATGTGAAGAGATGAAGTGGCAGGTGGTGTTCACATGCTTTTCTCAGCCCCACCACTGCAGCTTACTATTTGAAAAGTGGAATATAAATGGCTTGTTTGGACAAGTGATATCGTTATTAATAAATATTTCGATAGCATCATCTGCTTTCTTAGGCCTGAGCCATAAGCAGAATTGTGCCAAAAGAAAAAAAGGAACAGGATCTCCTTGCCTCGGAAGCAGAAAACTCCCTGTGTCTGCAGTAGCCACCAGTCTGCATGGCTGTGTTTTGATGGCAGTCTTCTGGGTTCCATTACTTAAACAAGGGATGCACGTGTCGCTGACCTCTGGCAGGTCACGCGATGCTTCTAGCAGGGGCCGAGAGGGAAGGGAAGCTTGAATTTAGGGGTCAGAGTTCCTGTCTTAAAAATACCCGTTCCTTTTGGTTCAAACACTGAGTAAATAATATTGATAGTAGCTCCGCACCTATTAAATATTAACTCAGGTGAGGTGTTTCAAGTAAATGACTTTTCTGTAGTTATTATCAAAATCCTTCTAAAAATCGGCTACACATTTACCTGCCTTGCAACACAAAGGATGTGGAACATATCTTAACCTTTCCTAAATAATTTATCGTCCTCAGTGTGGGTTGTCATTCAATCTAGAGGCTGTGTTTCAGGGTGATAATCCCTGGGACTTGTGGGTTTTTACTTTTTATCTTACTTTCTTTTTGGAGTACAGCTGCTTCACGACATTGGGTTAGCTTCTGCTGAACAACAAAGTGAATCAGCTGCGTGCGTATATTTGCCCGCTGCCTCTTTAGCGTCTCTGCCCCCGCCCCAGGCCACCCCTCTGGGTCATCACGAGGTGCTGAGCTGAGCTCCCCGTGCTATACGGCGGCCTCCACCTGCACCCTCGTGTACACACAGCAGTGTATACGTGTCTCTGCCATGCCCCCTTTTGTCCCAACCTCCCCTTCCCGCTCTGTGTCCCTGTGACCATCCTCTACGTCCGCATCTTTATCCCGGCCAGGACTCATGTTTTCTGTATGTCTTCACTCTCTCTCCTTTCCATAGGTAATTCCTTCTTTGAGCAAATATTTACGGAGCGTGTACCGTGGTTGAGGCAGTGTGGATACACAGGTATATGCAAAATAATCTCTGCTCTCAGGAACTGCTGAGTTTGGCCAGGGACGGCAGAAAGATACATTATGATCTACATTTAATTCAGTGGCACAGGTGGACAAACGTGATGGGAAGGTCTCCCAGAGGAGGGGATATTTAGGTTGGATCTCAAAGGATGAGTAGGTGATTGATGACCAGAGACCCTAGGAAAGGACATTCCAGGCACTGAGCCCAGTGTGTGTAGAAGGCTGTGAAAGTACATGGCACTGATGACCAGAGACCCTGGGAAATGGCTTTCCAGTACTGAGCCCAGCGCGTGTAGATGGCTGTGAAACCACCTTGCCCAAATGGGGAAGGTGCAGAGCGTCTGCAGGGGCAGGTGTGTGCGAGACTCAGGGAAATGAGGGGCTCTCCCCTACCCCCAGGGCTCTGTTTGTTTTCCATCTCTGCTGTCTCTCTGCCTGACTGTGCCCTCCTGTCCTGCCTATCTGATAGCACTTTGTCTTTCGTTGGCTGTGCAACTAGATACCTGATCTCATCAGAATTGAGGCAGAACAATCAGCTTTCAGAGGGAGGGCTTCCTTTGTGAACGTATTGTAAGGGCTTTGGTGGATCTGTTGGCCACTCAGAGGTTCTTAGCTCTCATTTGCCTACTGAATGATGGAAGATGCCAGAAAAGTGACCTTCTGAAAAATGAGGTGTCTCTCTAATTTTTCTCTTATGTCCAAATAGAGACATAAACAGTTAGCATGGAACTCACTCATGACGGAGGATGAATGGACTACTGTTTCCAAAGCATTTGGCTGTCGTTCTGCAAAGAGTGCTGTTGGATGCAAGATCATCATTGTTGGAAATTCCAAAAATGATGGATGGTGGCAAAGCTCTTTAAAAAACTCACATCAGCTCTCATCCACACTCTTCTGATGCACCGACCCTGTGCTTTGATTCTGGGATAACCCCCTGCTCACTGTAGATGTGAGAACTTGATAGGTATCAAAGCATGAGAGAAAATAATGTCATAAAAATAACCAACATCAACAGATCAAGGAGCAAGAATCACCTCCCCTCTGTGGGCTGCAGCGGGCAAGTGGCACAAAAAAGAAATGATTGACATCAGCATATAAACATCTGTCTGATGAGACCCGGCCATGTAGTACAACAGGAAAGTTACAACCCGTGGCCACAAGAATGAACGTGGGCTTAAAAGTGAAACACTCGGGGGACATCTCCCTGCCAACCCCCAGAGCCTTCGAAGAACCATATTGTCAATTTACTGACCTTATCCCTGTCTCTTCCTGCTATAGCTCTGGAGTCCAGGTTCAAACAAGGTTGAGTATTTGGCTTCCTGGCAGGGGCCGTTCTTTCTGCAGACCTATCGAATGGAGTCCAGTGCAGGCGGATTCTGGATGCCCTCCTCCTCACTTCCCCGGAGCTCTCCTGAAGATCCCAGCTTATATAGTATCGCTTGCTCAACAGGAGTGGTGTTGCCGCTTGAGCTGGAGCCAAGCATGGAAACCCTATTGAGTCAGAATGTAGTTCAGGATTGTTCTGAAGCTTTCTTCAGAAAACAATCATTTCACTGATACCTACTCTATACTAGTGCTTCCCAGGTAGTACTGGTGGTAAATAAAGAATCTGCCTGCCAATGCAGGAGACGCAAGAGACACCAGTTCGATCCCTGAATTGGGAAGATCCCCTGGAGAAGCAATGGCAACCCACTCATTTTCTTGCTTGGAAAATTCCATGGACAGGGGAGCCTGGTGGGCTGCAGCCCATGGAGTTGTAAAGAGTCGGACACAACTGAGTGACTGAGCACAATAACACATACATGAAGCATCGTGCTATGTACCATTGAGGGATTAAAAATAAAAATGTAGGGTTGTTTTTAAAGAGGGCTTTATAATCCTTTTGGTAAAAAAATACATAAGTACCAAGATCAACATATCAACCCTTGGGCTCTGGTTGAACGTAGATCAGCTTTAACTGACGAAGCTTGCTAGGAGGGCATGGTCTTATCTCCAATGGAGGAGGAGGCGGTAGGGTCAGGGCACGTGACCTAGGCAATCACTTGGCCCTAAACGGAGAAGGGCCCCCTGCTTGTTGTACTGCTCTGCACTTAGCACGTTCAACTATTAATGATTTTTGAGCAAGGGGACCCACATTTCACCTTTGCTGTGGGCCCCACAAATTATGTAGTTGGTCCTGAAAGGGGGATGTTTGTGACGTGGCGCGCCTAAGACAGCAAAGTGGTGTCTTGTGGATGAGTGCTTCATAGATTGGCTTGGTTGAGTTGAAGAGTCCAGGTATAAGAAGTGTGGGGAAGAGAAGGGTCCTTGGAGGGAAGATAAGATAGTTGGATTTAGGTAGTAGTATGGGATCTTACTTGGAGAAGGAAATTGCAACCCACTCCAGTATTCTTGCCTGGAGAATCCCATGGGCAGAGGAACCTGCCTAGCTACAGTCCATGGGGTCGCAAGAGTCGGACACGACTTAGTGACTAAACCACCACCATGGGATCTTAATAAAGCTAGTGGATGCAATGAAATTCCAGCAGAACTTCAAATCCTTAAAGGTTTTGCATTCGTTATGTCAGCAATTCTGGAAGACCCAACAGTGGCCACAGGACTGGAAAAGGTCAATCCTCATCCCAAGTCCCAGGAAGGGTTGTACCAAAGAATGTGCTAACCATCAGACAATGGCACTCATATCTCATGCTAGTAAGGCTCATGCTTAAAATCTTGCATGCTAGGCTTCAGCATTATGCGAACCAAGAACTTCCAGATGTCCAAGCTGGGTTTAGAAAAGAAAGAGGAACTAAAGATCAAATTGCCAACATTTGCTGGATTATAGAGAAAGCAAGGGAATTTCAGAAAAACATCTATCTCTGTTTCATTGACTATGCTAAAGCCTTTGACTGGGTGGATCACGACAAGCTGTGTAAAGCTCTTAGAGACATGGGATTACCAGACCATCTTACCTATCTCCTGAGAAACCTGTATGCAGGTCAAGAAGCAACAGTTAGAACTCTGTGTGGAACAACTGATTGGTTCAAGATTGAGAAAGGAGGATGACAGGGCTGTCTGCTGTCACCTTGTTTGTTTAACTTCTATGCTGAGCACATCATGAGAAATGCCAGGCTGGATGAGTTACAAGCTGGAATCAAGATAGGCGGGAGAAACATCAACAACCTCAGATATGTGGATAATACCACTCTAATGGCAGAAAGTGAAGACGAACTAAAGAGCTTCTTGAGGAGGGTGAAGGAGGAGAGTGAAAGAGCTGGCTTAAGACTAAACATTGAAAAAACTAAGATCATGGCATCTGGCCCCATTACTTCCTGGCAAATAGAAGGGGAAAATGTGGAAGTAGTGACAGATTTCTTCTTCTTAGGCTCCCAAATCACTGCAGACAGTGGCTGCAGGCATGAAATCAGAAGACGATTACTTCTTGACAGGAAAGTGATGACAAACCTAGACAGTGTGTTGAAAAGCAGAGACATTGTCCTGCCAACAAAGGTCCATATAGTCAAGGCTACGTTTTTCCCAGTGGTCATGTATGGTTGTGAGCGCTGGACCATAAAGAAGGAGAATGCCAAAGAATCGATGCCTTTGAACTGTGGTGCTGGAGAAGACTCCTGAAAGTCCCTTGGACAGCAAGGAGATCAAACCAGTCAATCTCAAGGGAGATCAACTCTGAATATTCACTGGAAGGACTGACGCTGAAGCCGAAGCTCCAGTATTTTGATCATCTGATGCAAACATGACTCACTGGAAAAGTCCCTGATGCTGGGAAAGAATGAGGGCAGGAGAAGAAGAGGGCATCAGAGGATGAGACAGCTGGATGGCTTCACTGGTGCAATGAACATGAACTTGGCAAACTCCGGGAGATGGTGAGGACTGGGGGGCCTGATGTACTGCAGTCCACGGGGTCACAGAGAGTCAGACACGACTGGGAGACTGAACAGCAACAACAACGTGGGATTTTAAGAAGGAGCTGCCAACATGACCAACATTGCTTATTTATGCATTTCCTCATAACTTATATTAGCCTGTGATGTCCCAAGGGATGGACAGGGTTGGAGTAGGCTTGAGTGTGCCATTTTCCTTTTGGGCCCATCAAAGATGCTGTGTGGGCAGAGCCATCCCACCATTCCACTCCTATTTTCACCTCAGTGTTTGGAACAAGGCTTTGCATAGCTTTCTCCAAGAGACATTCATGCCAACAATACGGAAACACCTTAGCCCACCAGCCTTTTGCCTGGAGGAGTTAGGTAGATCAGAATTCATTCCATTCAACTGATGAAGTGTGAGAATCAAATAACCCAGGTTAAATTTTACACTGTGTTCCAAGATGTCTAATTGAGATTGAAATTCATCTGGCTAAATCCAAAATAAACTGATTCCCCTTAAGTCTCCTCCAAGTTCCCTCTCAGGTTAGCTTTGGATCATGGTTAATGTTCTAAGGCCCGTCATGAGAGGCAGAGAAGGGGGCTTCCCAAGCCTCAAGACCGTGTGATTATTGGGAGTTCAGGGAAGAAGTGAATTGGTCCATTATTCTGAGTCACTTTTTGTGGGGAGCTGTGTGCTGGGAGGAATGCACCTGGCATTGAAGATCACGAAATGCGAGCAAACCTCTGGTACCACTGCCTGCGTGTCCTTGGGCACGCTTAGTTACCAACTCGTTTCTCTGTCCCCTTCCTTTGCCATACTGAGATGTTCTGAGGATTGGCTGTGAATTGCATGATGTTTTTGGAAAGCAATTTCTCATATAAACTTAAGGTATTTTCACTAACTGAGTCAGATCTTTGAGAGGATTTCATGGAGCCAGGCTAATTTCTCAAAACATGTTAAGTATTATTGATTGCGTCTGATTCCTTAGCCATGGTTGGAAAAAAAAAATCCATCACTTTCATTCTTTTTGTCCATTTCCTTCTCTTCCTCTTGCTTTTTCTCCTTACAGCAATTCAACTTACATCCTGGGGAATCTCACAATTAGTCCTAAGTGGTGGTGGCTTATGGGTATCATGCAGCATTTTACAAGGGGAGAGCAAGGCTTAGTGACAGGAATGATTGAAGCTGGCCGGCATAGGCTGTTCCATGGCATTAAGTCCTGCTCTGGCCACTCTTAAATCTGTCCTCTGCCTATATGGGAAATTGCCTGGTGGTGTGAGGGGATTTTTGTAAGTAGCAAGAAAGCGTAAACTGATGGAACTCTTAAATTAACCAGGTTGTTTTCTTATCACATTTTATAGTTAGACATAATTAAAGCCACAGCAGATGCCTAGAAGAGTTCACATGACAGAACCTTCCCAAGTCCTCAGGGGTCAGATTACAGAGCTTCCATCTTTATTGTCAGGTGGGTCATTAACTCAGGAAGCATCCAGAAGGTGGAATCATCTCTGTGAGTGGTGAACGTGGTGAACTGGGCATGTCTCCGGAAGGTGTGATATGCTTGCTGGAAGCCTGTTTAAGGACCTTTGTCTTCCCTTCTAATTACTAGCACCAACAGAGATATTTGTTGAGAAGTCACAAGAAATGACCACAAATCACAGGAAATTAGCATTAATTGTGAAAGTGCATTATATCTATAAAGAAAAAGTAATGGGTTTGGAAAAAAGGTGTAAATTGTGAGGAAATATAGTGATATTGTAAAAATAGGATTCACCATATCACTTTGCTTAGTGAATCCTTCACCTCTTAGGCAGGTTGCAGTAGCCTCAAAATACCGGCCCCAGTTGGTAGAGGGTGGTGGCTGAATAGATGTTCTTCATGGTGAATGGCCCTTCTAAGAAAACTTCCAAACCAGGGTCTTCTCAGTTGAGTTCACTTTATTTCCTACCCCACCACCACCCCCTGTAACTTTGTAGTCACTACTCTGATGGTGCGAAGATCTGGGGCTTCTCTTCAAGGTTGTTTTATAGAATCCAGCTTGTTTTTTGTTTTTGTTTTTTTTTTTTTCCTCATTTGGCAGCTCCCCATCTTCATCTGGGAAAGGGCCTCGCTTGTGGTTGTGGGACCCATAGTGGTTTGTGATTGAATAGTTATCTCTCTGCTCATTTGTTTAGTATTCATTTTCTTTACTCATCTGTAAGCTCAGTGACTGTAGAAACCATATTTGTTATCAGTTTGATTACCTAGAAACTCAGGCTGAATATGGATGTTGTTATCTCTTAGTGTTTCCATGTGGGATTTCTTTCTTGGTATTTCTTGCGAAATTTACATGTTTTTCTGAATCATAAATCCCAAGACAAGCCAGTCATAAAATCAGGAAAATCAGAGAAAATAACATACTTTTGTAAGGATGAACACAGCACAGAGACTGTTCCTGGTTCTAAGGAATCCATTGATGTCAAGTAGAAAGCAAGAGCAGAAAACAGTGATATTTGGAATCAAGTATAAAGGTTAACGGGCTTCCCTGGTGACTTAGCGGTAAAGAATCCACCGGCAATGCAAGGGCTGCAGGAGACATGGGTTTGATCTCTGGCTGGGGAAGATCCTCTGGAGAAGGGCATGACAACCCACTCCAGTATTCTTGCCTGGAGATTCCCATGGACAGAGGAGCCTGGTGGGCTACAGTCCATAAGGTCGCAAAGAGTTGGGCACAATGAAGGGGCTGAGTACACAGGCACACATGTGTCAACAACTTAGGAGTAATGGGACAGGGATGCATGGGAAAGTATCGGTCATAACCCAATCAGCCATGCTGTTAGAAGTGTGGGTTTGTGGCTCTATTTCTGACGGTGAACCCTTCTTAAAAATAAAATACAAATGAATGAGTTTATATGCATAGTATATTTTATGCAAATCCAATGAGTGATGCGCCAAGAAATAATATGTATTAGAAGCAAAATAAGCTCTTAACTTGGCTATTTAGACACATGATTTTGTTAGTACTTGCTAGGAGATTAAAATGTTACATTTACTTGAATACTACCCAATAATGTTTGTTGGTATTTTCCAATGAATATTCTAGGCTCTAACTCTTTGAAAATACTACTAAATTTAATATTTCTTATTTATTAAAACTTTAAAAAGCAATCTGTAATAATGAATAAAGTTTTAAGGAATATTAGAAATATTAAAAAATAACATAATTTCGGGAATTTTCAAGAATTCTCAGGAATTCAAAATTCCCACTCCTAAATTCCAATGATTAATATCTGCCATGAATTTGGAAACGCAAAGCTACATAATAAGCCACCCCACAATCCCGTTGCTTAAAATAGCACCAATTATTCTCTATCACAGTTCAGGGTTGAGTAAGATCAGCCAGATGGTTACTTCTACATCTCCTCATGCTGGCGGGAGCTGCAGTCATTTGGGGGCTGTTGAAACTGGAGCTTCTGAGATGACTCACTCACACGACTGGCAGCTGATGACTGTCAGTCAAGAGCTGAGCTGTGGCTTTTGGCCCTAATCCCACTCTTCTCTTCTCGGTGACCTCTTCATTTGGCTTGGGCTTTTAGAATGTAGGAGCTGAGTTCAGGGAGGGTGTGTCCCAAGATCAAGCTGTCCAAGAAAGAAGGAAGAACTGCAGATTCCCTTAAAACCTGGGCCTGGGAGCCCCAGCCTCTCACACGTGCTGCCTCCTGTTAGCTGAAGCAGTCACAGAGCTATGCCACATTCAAGGGGAGGAAACATAAACTCTTAAATCCTGATGAGAGGAAGGACATAGGTGTACAGGGCAGACTGTAGTCCACAGGCTCCCCTGTCCATGGGACTCTCCAGGCAAGAATGCTCTAGTGGGTTGCCATCCCTTCTCCAGGGGGTCTTCCAGACCCAGGGATTGAACCGGGGTCTCCTGCATTGCAGGCAGACCTTTACTATCCTGTCTCTGCTCTCTTTCTCTCTGCGGAGGCTGGGATGTCCAAAACGGCTTCTTGACTCACATGCTGAGGTTGCTGTGAGTAAGGCTTGAGTGAACTGGGTCCTCGGTTCTCTCTGTGGGGTCTCAGGTCCTTTCCTTCTCTCCGTGATCTCTCTGCCAATGTAGGTGGACTTCTTATTCACATACAGTGGCTCAGGACTCCCAAATTAATAGTTTGCTATGGGTGTTCATTGAGTGTATGAATGAGTGACTAAAAGATGATGCCCTATCACTAGTTCATTCACTTCCAAACCTAATTTTGGATAAACAGGATCTTTCCCTGAGAGGAGCCTGGCTTCACTCTATCTACACTGTCCCTCTCAGTGCCCCTAGCATCTGACTAGACCTGCAGTCCTGGGACCTGCCCATGGAGACCTGGGGCCCTTCTCCTGATTTCCAGCCCTGACAGATTTAGCTAGTTAGTTAGTTCCGTCGCTCAGTCATGTCCGACTCTTTGCGACCCCATGCTAGGCCTCATAGGTCGCATGCGACCCATGTGACCACAGCATGCTAGGCCTCCCTGTCCATCACCAACTCCCGGAGTTTACTCAAACTCATGTCCATTGAGTTGGTGATGCCATCCAACCATCTCATCCTCCATCGTCCCTTTCTCCTCCTGCCCTCAATCTTTCCCAGCATCAGGGTCGTTTCCAGTAAGTCAGTTCTTTGCATCAGGTGGCCAAAGTATTGGAGTTTCAGCATCAGTCCTTCCAATGAATATTTAGGACTAATTTCCTTTAGGATGGACTGGTTGGATCTCCTTGCGGTCCAGGGGACTCTCTAGAGTCTTCTCCAACACCACTGTTCAAAAGCATCAATTCTTTGGCGCTCAGCTTTCTTTACAGTCCAACTCTCACATCCATACATGACTACTGGAAAAACCATAGCTTTGAATAGACAGATTTACTCATCTATTTCTGGAAATCACTTATCTCTTTCCTCTACTCCTAAACCATTTTTCTTAAAGCGCATTTTTGATTCCTTTAGATTTCTGTGAATTGTCAGGACCTCTGAAATCTCCTCTAGTAGTTTAATCACAAACTGTTACCTACCTCAGCCTTGTTTCTCATGTCGTAGTTCACCTCTACCCAGACGTTAGCTTCTAAAATCTTAATATATGCTTCTTAGATCACATACACACACACATTGCATAACTTATTTTAATTTTAGATTTTTACAATTAAATGATGCTATTTAATGGCCATTTGTATGTTTGGAAGAAAATAGCTCTATTAAACTTTATATTAAGGTCTTCCCTGTAGCTCAAATGGTAAAGAGTTTGCCTGCAATGTAGGAGACCTGGGTTCGATCCCTGGGTCAGGAAGATCCTCTGGAGAAGGGAATGGCAATCCACTTCAGTATTCTTGCCTGGAGAATCCAATCCACTCCAGTATTCTTGCCTGGAGAATCCCATGGACTGAGGAGATTGGCAGGCTACCATCCATGGGATTGCAAGGAGTCAGACACAACTGAGCAAATAACACTAAATTTTATATTATACACACACATACACATGCAAATATCCACACATGTACAAGTGCACACACATTCCTAAACTCAGAATTCTTTTTTCTCTTCTTCCCCCAAACTGCTGTCTCTAGAAGGGCCAGCCCTGCACTTCATTTCTGACTTTGAACCTTGGCTGTAATGAAGCTTCTCTGCTGTGTTTAAGCTTTGGCTGGTCTCCTATAGATCCAGAGCCAATTTGAGATATGGATTTGCTCACTGGGACATGAAATCCCAAGGGATGAACTAGTATCACCCACATGATTTCAGTTGTAATAAAAATCTTTATCATGCAAGGGACTTGGTTTCTGGACTCTCTTTGACTTTCAAAAATATTTTTGCAAGCTTAAATAATGTCAACAAATCCTGAATGGAGGAGACTGCTCAAGAATTATAACCAAGCAATAATGATGACATTAGGCAGGAAAATGCAGATGAGCATCAGTTTTCTTTTATCTCCTCCAGTAAAATCCTTTTAAGAGAAATTTGGAGTTGTGTTACCCTGGAAAACATAGCTGCTTATACGGAGAGATGAGGTCATGTTTTTCTATTGCACCGAGGAAACTCAATTATTAGAAATTCCAGACTTTCTAGGGGACTCTGACTCATGTTTTGAGACCATTTTATTCAGCAAACCATAACATTCACATGTCCATCTCTCTCTCTGCTGAGGCATCCGGCACCACATTCTACTTGCAAATGTTTAAGCGTTTTTCTTAGAGTAGAATTCTGTGTGAGTCCTTCCCTTATTTCTTTTACCTCCCACCCACATCGTCTGCCTCACAGATGGAGGCAGAAAGTGCACATTAATATTCTTCACTCCCCCAACTGGTGGGTGGCAGAATAAAGTCACACTCTCTAGTCAAGGACTGAAAGTTTTGATCACTTTGGTTCTTCCTCGTGCTCGCTGACCTAAGTCTCCTTATCACCGTCCCCTCCCTCCAACTCTCAGCTCCAACAGGCTTTTGAGTGAACCCTGGGCACTGATTCATCTCTCTGAGTGGTTACCTCACTCATTTATTTGGTCATCTGTTTAACAAATATGTGGTGAGTATCTCCTGATGTTTGACAGTGTTCTAAGCACAGGAAATAGAACAGTGATCAGAACAGATAAAATCTCTGTCCTCCTGCAATTAACATCAGGGGGAATTCACACTGCAAGCATGATATGTAATTGTAATATATAATTTGTCATGGGCCCGCCAGGCTCCTCTGTCCATGGAATTCTCCAGGCAAGAATACTAGAGTGGGTACCATTCCCTTCTGCAGGGGATCTTCCCGACCTAGGGGTTAGACCTGGGTCTCCTACACTGCAGGCAGATTCTTTACTATCTGAGCTACCAGGGAAGCCTGGTAGCATCAATAATTGGTTGGGAATGAGGGCGATGAGAAAAGTACAACAGGGAATGGGAAATGGAGCATTAGAAGCAAGGGTTGCAATTTTACTTTATTTTTAATTTTTTCAACTTTATTTGAGGTATAATTGACAAACATAATTGTATACATTTATAGTGTACAGCATGATGATTTGAGATTATATGGTGGAGTGATTATTAAGATCAAGATAATCGACATATTCATCACCTCACATAGTTAACTTTATTTTTTAATTTTTGGTTATGTGAATGCTTAAGTTCTACACTCAGCTACTTTCAAGTATATAACACTGCATTAATAACCATAGTCACCATTCAGTCTATTAGAATCTCAGCACTTACTCTTCATAAAACTGAAAGTTTGTATCCTTTGACCAAAGTCTCCCCATTTTTCCTTCTTACCAGTCCCTGGGAAACCACCATTTTATATTCTGTTTTTATGAAGTTGGCTTTTAAAAGAATAGATTCCACATATAAACATCATACAGTATTTCTTTTCCTCTGTCTGACTTATTTCACTTAGCATATGCCCTCCAGGTCCATCCATGTTGTTACGAACGGCAGTGTTTTCTTCATCTTTATGGTTGAGTAATATGCCATCACCAGGGACTTCCCTGGTGGCCCAGAGGTTAAAGTATCTGCCTGAAATGCAGGAGACCTGGGTTCAATCCCTGGGTTGGGAAGATCCCCTGGAGAAGGGAATGGCAACCCACTCCATTATTCTTGCCTGGAGAATCCCATGGACAGAGGAGCCTGGTGGGCTACAATCCATGGGGTCACAGAGTTGGACACGACTGAGCGATTTCACTTCACTTCAGTATGCCATCAGATATATATATATCGGGTTCCATACAAGTTTTAGAATAATTTTTTCTATTTTTTGTCGAAAACACCATTGGAATTTTGACCGGGATTACATTGAATCTCTAGGTCACTTTGGATAGAATGGACTTCCCACAATATTAATTCTTCCATTTCAAGAAGATGGGGTGTCAGCCCATGAATTTGTGTCTTCTTCAGTTTCTTTCATTAGTGTCTTATAGTTTTCAATGCATAGGTCTTTCACCTCCTTGGTTAAATTTATTACTTAATATTCTATTGTCTTTGATGCCATTGTAAATTGGATTGCCTCTTAATTTCTCTTTGATATAGTTCATTAGTTATATATCCATTCATTATATATTTATATATATATGATTATATCATATGTATGTGTGATTCAGCCTTTGTAAGTTGTATGTTTCTAGGAATTATTCATTTCTTTGAATTTATTTAATTTGTTGGCATATAATTGTTCATAATAGTCTTTCTGGTTCTTCGCATTTCTGAGGTATCAGTTGTAATGTCTCTTCTTTTTAAAATAATTTTCTTAATTTGAGTCATCTCTCTTTTTTCTTAGTCTAGTTAAAGGTTTGCCAATTTTGTTTATCTTCATAAACAAGCAACTCTGGGTTTGTTGATCAAAAGACTGTGTTTCTAGTCTCCACTGACTTTATTTCTGCGCTAATATTTCTTGTTTCCTAGAACCTCCAACTCACTGCCTCTGGGTCCCTCATTGTGTCCTTGCCACACTCACTCACTGTGGACCTAATCCCTAGTTCAGCATCTTCTGTCCCACCCAACCCCTGCGCTGATTCTTGGCAACCTCAGCCTCTGGGTGGACGGTCTACACCACATCCTGCCTCTCAGCTCCTGCACTTTCTCATCTGCAGTGTTTTTCTTTTTTCTGCACTGGTTAGCCACCCACTCCCATGGCCACATCTTAGCTTTTTGCACCAAAATAACTTTTACAATTCCCTTAATATCTGAAATGCTAATGCCCACACTCCTACAAAAGGCCTTTTATTCTTTTTTTTAGTTAACTGTTTGAGGAGTCCCCACTATAACCATTCTTTGGCCTTATTGTAGTCAACTGAACACCCTAAGTTCTTACTGTTCATTAATTCTCCCTAAGCTTTCTTCATTTCTTTTTTGTCCAGCTTAGGTTCTGTGTTGTTGTTCTGTTGTTAAGTCGTGTCTGACTCTTGCAACCCCATGGACTGCAGTACACCAGGCTCCTCTGTCGTCCACTATCTCCCGGAGTTTGCTCAAATTCATGTCCATCGAGTCAGTGATCCCTGCTCAGTCAGTATTATTGTCTTGCAGATGTCTGCTTCTTTTTGGCTATGATGCTGTCTTTTCAGAACTCATCATCTAAAGCACTTTAACACCACCAGTGCTTACACGCTAAGTCACTTCAGTCTGACTCTGTGACCCCATGGACTGTAGCCCGCCAGGCTCCTCTGTCCATGAGGATGCTCCAGGAAAGAATACTGGAGTAAGTTGCCATTCCCTTTTCCAGGGGATCTTCCCAACTCAGGGATCGAACCTGGGTCTCCCACATTGTGGGCAGATTCTTTACCATCTGAGCCACCAGAGAGCTTTCCAAATTATCCATGCCTGGGCCCCTGAGGTGAGTTGAATCTGTCTGGAGGAGGAGCGCAGGTATCAGTATCTGTTAAACAGCTCCCTGGTTGTTCTAATAGCCAGTCAAGGCTGAGAATTGCTGCCTGGATGAACCCAGCTGTGTTCTGCCTGTGTCTGAGCCTCTGAGCCTCGTCAGAGGAAACCACAACTGAGAAGTCTGAATTCCTCTTACATTCTTGATCTCGGACCTCGGGAGGGTTTCCAGTACTGCTGGGACATCTGTCAAATATGTCTATAAGCTCCCCTCTGAGAGGACTGTTTTATCCTTTTTCTTTCTTCTCAAATCTTCTTTCCTCCTCTGTCCAATCACACTTAGCTGGTGAATTTACCTCATCCTTCACTGGAAAAGTGGAAACCATCCGATAGGGACCCCCAGTCTGCTCGTTGTCCCCCTTCCACATGCTGGGTGTGGTCACTTTAATTCATACCCATCTCGTTTGTTTTCTTCTTATTGCCTCTCTTCCATGAGACTATGAACTCTGAGGGGTCATGTTGGTTATTTACTGGTGTAGACACCCAGCACAGGGCCCTGCTTGATAAAGCAGGAAGGAGACACATGAATATTTGCTGCGTGAATAAACAAGGCAAATCTTGATGACACGCATTAATACAAAGGTGTAGATCATACTTGGAGCTGTTTTTGTGGCCGGACAGAGGTTAGACATCATTCCAGCAGTCTCGCTTTGCCCAGACTGAAGCAGGTCACATGACTTCCTCATGACCGTGCAGATGGTGGATTGAAGAGGTGGACCCAGAACTCTTACATAGCCCAGCCCATGTGGTCAGCTACAATGAGAGTTTGAGCCAGACTCCATTTGCCCATTGATATTTGGCTTTGGGACACAGGGTCTTGTTTTTCGGGCGGAAGATGGTGATGTTGGGTTCAGGCCAGTATCCCAACTGGCTTGTGTTTCCTCAGCACCGACTGACAGAGGTGGGAATGGCTTCCGGAAGGAGTTGCTGTGGAACAAGGCCAGCCTGCAGACCACAGCACTGAATTGTTCTCACCTGTGCATTCGATACTTGCGTTTTGAAAAAACCTCTCGTTTAAAGCACTTTGCTAAAAATAAAGTTTCTAAGATATTGAGTGACTTTATGGAAGAAGTACCTATAAGGACTTACACTGTGCTTGTCAGTGTATAATCACAGACATTTTGACAAAGGTACCATTTAAGCAAGAAATAATAGAAAGAGAAACAAAGATATCTCCTTCTTCCACATTAAATTGGCTAAAAAAATCCCAGATTAACTCAAGCAAAGATTATTCCAAAAAAGAGTGCTTTTCTGGTGTGATTTGGCCAACATCTGACAATCTCCAGATGCAGATTTGCTGTGTAGTGATGGCTTTTGTCACAAACTTGAAAAACTTAACTAGAGGAGTGCTCAGTCTTTAACAGGTACAGGGGGCTTTCCTGCATGCATTAAACATCAGAGAGGACTGTTATGAAGTAGCAGTTCTGTTTATCCAATCCCAATATCCAATTCCTCATGGGTCAAACTATGGCCCTTTTAGGGTAACCAACCATCCCAGTTTCCCTGACATTGATGGGTTTCATGGGATGCAGGGCTTTTGGTGCCAAGTTGAAGGTCGTTCTGGAAAAGCTAAAGTGGTTAGTCACCCTAAACACTGGTAAATGTTGGGGAATGGCTCTTTTCTCTCCATCATGAGAAAATCCTTTCTTTAGTTCTGTCCATAGAAAAAGGAGCCATGAATCCAGACTCTGCTCTCTAACCTGCCCAGTATTCATCAGACCTCCTTTGGAGGCTGAAATCAGTTGCAGATACTCTGGCTCTGAAACAGTGTTTAATGTCCTACTAACTCAAGAAAGTGAAAGTGTGAATGGCTCAGTCACCTCAGACTCTTTGTAATCCCATCGACTGTAGTCCACCAGGTTCCTCTGTTCATGGGATTTCCCAGGCAAGAATACTGGAGTGGGTTGCCATTTCCTTCTCCAGGGGATCTTCCTTACCCAGGGACTGAACCTGGGTCTCCTGCATTGCAGGCAGATTTTTTTACCATCTGAACCATCAGGGTTCAGGGACCATCTGAAATCCCCAGCTACTCTTTTGGCTCTTATTCTGGATTTTCTATAGACCTGGACCCATGTAGGACCTTTGCCTAATGGGAATATTACTGCAATTTTATGTGTGTCCAAATTGTTGTAACCCACTCTTCGCATTACTCCCTAACCAGCTTAGAGTTAGACCAGTAATCCAGGTTGGTTAGCCACTATCATTGTGATGATGGGGAAATCACCTGAATGCTCTAGTTCTTCATTTCCACCTTTGTAGACAAAGGTGTGGCATTTCCCACATCTTAAGTGCAGCCTATAATATCTGGGGAGTCCAAGATTCTCTTTGAGAATGGATAGTAAATAGGATAAAACAAATTCTCCCATAAATATTTCTAAAATCCATATTATAAAATTAGATTGTCAAGTCCTGTCTATTCATCTTTTCATACTTGCTTGCCACATCCTGACATTGGGAATGGTTGTCAAAATAAATCAAAATCTCACTGTTTGAAACAGGCATTAGTGATATTAGATGAGAAGAATTTTCCAGACAGTTTTGAACTCTTGCTATGATATGATTTATGTTGAAGTGTTTGGAAAGTTGGCCTGAAGTTTGGCAAATGATCACAAATTGCCTGGAATTATTTAGCTCTGTATGATTGTTTAATTTTTGTGACTGTATGCCTTCTTTCTTCAATTAGATTGTAAGATTATTGGGGCCATTAAGCAGGGGTTATGGTTCCAGAAATTCTCCACAGTGCTTAGGACAGAACTCTGCACACATTGAGTGGGAAGAAGGCTGTGTATATAGTCATTGAGCGAGAGCGTTGTATTTCTCCAAGTATTGGCATTTGTGTTGGTTGGTGGATGGCCAGTCAGCAGAGTGGCCTTGGAGAGTGAATTATGTGTGGAAATAGCTCTAGGTTATGTGAAGAACATCCATTCATTCATTAGGCTGTAATTAACCCTACAGGTTCCCACTGTGGTGTTAACATTGAATAAAAACAGAGACAAAATAAAAAGCTCTTTCATGTTGACACAAACTTGAATAGGCCAGCTATTAACCACTGATGTTGAGCTCTATTTTGTCAAGATAATTTCATGCCTCACTTTGAGGTGAATCTAATATTGGGAATATTTCCTCTACTGCTCAGCTTGTAAACCCACCTTGGGGTATTATGGCACCACACTAAGATAAGCTGTGGGAGAAAAACCAGAGTCATCGTTTTTCTTATTTTTAAATATAAAATTGAACAGATCTTGTGCCAGTTAGTTCTGATTAAAACTTCCAACCTTTCTAGTCTTATATTTCTCATATTTTTAAGTGGAAAGGATTCTAATTATGACTATGGGGACCTGAGATATTTGTGTATATTATGTCATAGACGTGCACAGTGTAATTATTATTATCAATAAATCTTCTCATCAACAAATCTTAAAACAGTGGAATCCTTGCATTCCCTTTTAGCAGGGAAGTTGTACATTCTATACTAATGGAGACTACTATGAATCATTTTGACCTACTATGCCAGGGTTGAAAATAGGTTTTTTTCTTGCTGTCACCTCTGATCTATTGGCAGCAATTGATAGGAGCACTGAGGTAAGGATTATGAAGCTACCTCTAGACTAGGAGTCAGCAAACTTTTTTTTTGTAAATGACCATAGTAAATATTTTAGGCTTTTTGGACCATATGGCTTCTGCTGCAACTATTCAACTTTGCCATTGTAGCATAAAGATGATAAGTAAACTCAAGGGCATGGCTATGTTCCAAAAAACTTTATTTACAAAAATGGGTGGCAGTGAGATTTGGCTCGTGGTCCACGGTTTGTCGTCTTCTGCTCCAGACTCAGAAAAGGTAATGGCCGATTAGCTTTGTCTGCTGGGGCATGAGAGTAAGAAGTAGCGTAATGGATATCCTTCCTTTCTTCTCTTTGCGTGTCCACAGCATTCATTGTAAAAGAGTTCTGATCACAACTCTGGCTATTGATTAGCATGCATAACCTAGATAGATCAATAGAAGTTTTGGATGAGAATTAGCCAGTTATGCTCTACATAAATTAAAACAATCTGTAATCACTTATAGTTCTAAAATCCAAAGTTCTGGAAATCCAAAGTTTTTTGTTTCAAGTGGCAAAATTTGAACTGTCTCATTTGGCAGTCAAATCTGACTGGAGTGGGCATAAGGCTCTTTATAGTCTGTATTTATCTTGCTCAATGTGGCAATTGATATATCTTATTATTTGATCACAGACTGTCTTCGTAGACTCTTCATTATGTACTAAAAGGTATATGTACCAAATCACCTTTCTGAAATCCAGAAATTTCTGAGAAAACCATTTGACATGGAGGATTTCTGATAAAGGGTTGTGGACTTATAAACACAAACTACTCCTTTTTCTTTTGTGGAAAGAGGAACATCTTCAATATATGCATGTCTGAATAATGATGATAAATTAGTCTAATCAAGCCATTTGACCGATTGCTAGTTAAAATAGTGTAATCAGCTTAATCACCTGTGTTAATGAAGAGTTAAGCTTCTGATTTTAAACCCAGTAAAGCCAGGAAAATAAACATTAATCTTTCCCATAATGACCTTTTCTCTACTCCTTTTATGTAAATACATTTTGACAGTGCTGTTTGGCATATCTATCCATACAAAATGGTGCAGATCTTTTTGGTCAATAATTGGCTTCTACAGTCTTGGGTTACCCCTGAAGGTGCAAACAAGTGTGGTATATTGCAGTGAAGGTCAAGGGGATGCACGAGCATTGAACTGAATCAGATCTCAGGACTCATCAGAACAGAAGTTAGAAGGATTGGACCTCACTCTTGCCCTTCCATTAGGGGTGCTTATCCATAAAATGGGGCTATTGGCACAAGGGTGGAATTGCACATCTCTCATTGTCTTTATATATTTGCCATGTTTTATCTTCTTTTATTCCAGCATTTACTGGTTCCCACTTTACATTGGACAACAATTTCTTAGAGTGTAAGAAAACCCTTGTATCTTCAGTCTTTATCACAGAGGTCAGATGTTTGTTGACCAACTGAATGCTCGTAGATTCAAGGACTTAAAACTAACTGGGGACTCTAATACCATCTTTTCAAATCTTTCTGTTTTATAGATGAGGAAGCTGCTATCTAGAGAAGTTTATTAGATAGTCCCACATACTGGATACTGTTACCCAGCACTTTGCTGACATCATTTTATTAATTCCTACAATAGCTCTGGGAATTAGGTGAACCGTCCTCAGTTTCACAGGTGAGGCAATTGATTCTTGAAAGGTTAAGTAACTTGGTAAAAAGCAGTACAGATTACTAGCTGAATCCAAAGTCTATCTTATTTTAGTGTGTAATTTTCCATCATATTATAGGATCATGCCTGCCTCTGATGACTCATAGATGCCTCTAGATCCTACTAGGATATTCTGTTCATTTTGATTATATCCACTGGAGAATATTAAGATGAGTAAACATAATCCTTGCCTCTGACAAAGTTTACAGCCTGGAGGAGAAGCAGATGTTTATAACCTAGGTTATTTTTATATATTCTCCCCCTGCCTCCTTGTACAGCTTTCTATAAGATATAATTAACAAATAAAATTGTAATATATTTAAAGTGTACAGTGTGATAATTTGATATACATAGTGGAATAACTACCACAGTCAAGTTGGTTAATTAACATATCTATCACCTCACATCTGTTGTTCAGTCGCTCAGTCGTGTCTGACTCTTTGTGAACCCACAGACTGCAGCACGCCAGGCTCCCCTGTCCTTCACTATCTACTGGAGTTTGCTCAAATTCATGTACATTGAATCAGTGACATTATCTAACCGTCTCATCCACGCTGTCTAGGTTTGTCATAACTTTCCTTCCAGGGACTCGCATCACATACTTATCTTTTTTTTGGTGAAGTCTCTTAGCAACTTTCACATGTACGACACAGGATTATCAGCTACAGTCACTATGCTGTACATTAGACCCTCAGAACTTACTATTCTTCCAGCTGAAAGTCTGCAGCCTTTGACCAGCATCTCGCTATTTGCCTGTCTCAGGTCCCTGGTAACCACCGTTCTTCTGTTTCTATGAGTTCTGTATTTTTTTAAGATTCCACATAGAAGTGATGTCATATACAATATTTGTCTTTGTCTGACTTATTTCACTTACCATAATGCCCTCCAGGGTCATCCGTGGCAGAATTTTCTTCCTTTATGGCTGAACAATATTTCATCGGGCTTCTCTGGTGGCTCAGGGGTAAGGAAGCTGCCAATATAGGAAAGCAGGTTCTATCCCTGGGTTGGGAAGATCTTCTGGAGAAGGAAATGGCAACACACTCCAGTATTCTTGCCTGGAAAATTCCACAGACAGAGGAGCCTGTCGGAGCTACAAACCATGGGGTGGCAAAAGAGTTGGACATGACTGAGTGACTGAGCACTTGTGTATACTATATGTTATAACTTATATATGTATTTATATAAAAAAAAAGTTTCTTTATCCAATCATCTGTGATGAATGGTTAGGTTGTTTTGGTGTCTTTTCTGTTGTGAAAAATGCTGCAGTGAACATGGGAGTGCAGATGTCTCTTTGAGATAATTACTTCATTTCCTTTGCATATATATCCAGAAGTAGGATTGTTCTATGTTTAATATTTTGAGAAACTTCCACACTGTTTTCCGAAATGGCTGTACCAATTTACATTCCCCCCAGCAGTGTGTAAGGGTTCCCTTTTCTCTACATCCTCACCAACACAGCAGTATCTCTTATCTTTTTGATAATAGTCATTTTAATAGATGTGAGGTTATATGTCATTGTGGTTTTGATTTGCATTTCCTTCATGGTTAGTGATGTTGAGCATCTTTTCATGTACATATTGGCCATTCATATATCTTCTTGGGAAAAATGTCTGTTCAGGTCCCTTGTCCATTTTAAATTTTTTATTTTTCTATTGAGTTGTAAGAGTCTCTTATATATTCTAGATATTAACCTCTTACTATATATGGTTTGCACATATTTTCTCACATTCTGCAGATTACCTCTTCATTTTGTTGATTTTTTTCCTTTGTTGTGCAAAAAAATTTTAAGTTAGATATAGTCTCACTTGTTTAATTTTTGCTTTTATTGCTTGTGCTTTTGTTATCAGATCCAAAAATGATCGCCAAGACTGGTGTCAAGGAAGCTTTTCTTTTATGTTTTCTTATAGGAGTTTAAAGGTTTTATGTCCTACAGTTAAGCCTTTAATACATTTTTAGTTCATTTTTGTTTATGGTGTAAGATAAAGTTCCATTTCACTCTTTTGCCTGTGAATATCCAGTTTTCTCAACACCACTTAAGGGAGAGATTACCCTTTCTCCACACTGTATTCTTGGTGCCTTTGCTGAAAATGAGCTGACCATGCATGTGTAGGTTTATTTGTGGGCTCTTCATTATATTCCACTGATGTGTTATTATGCAGATACCATGCTGTTTTGGTTACTGTAGCTTTGTAATACAGTTTGAAATCAGGACATGTGGAGTCTTCAGTTTTGCTCTTCTTGCTCAAGATTACTTTAGCTAGTCTGGGTTTCTTTTGCGGTTTCATATGAATTGTAGATTTTTTTCTATTTCTGTGAAAAATTCCATTTGAAGTTTGATAGGGATAACATTAACGCTGTAGTTCACTTTGGTTTGCCATAACCTCTTAACCAGTATATTTGATTTTTCCCTCATCCACTTACAGCCTTTACTCTGCACAGAACCAAAGTAATTCTGTTGATTTGTAAGAAGATCGAGTCCCTTCTCTGTTCTAAGCCCTCCAATGACTGAACTTAGTATAAAAGCCAGAGTCTTTTCAATGACCAATAAAGCCATTTGCAGTCTGGCTGCTATTATTTCTCGGACATAAACTCTTACCTCTCTCCCCTTCCTCCTTCCATCCTAGCTGTATTGGTCTTTCTGCTCCACCTTGAACATGTCAGGCACATTCCTATCTCAGGACCTTTGTATTTGCTGCTATTCAGGCTTGGAAGACTCTTAGATAACCTTGCATGGTCTTCTCCTTTATCTTCTGTAGTGAGATTTTCCACTGTTCATCCTATCAAAACTTGCAATCTCTTCTACTCTTCATATGCCTGTACATAATAGTCACTCAAATATTTGCTGGATATTGAATAAATATATTATTTGGAATGTAACTGGAACTTTGAAAATGTCTAACTGAAGTGTCATAGGAACCCAGGAATCCTTTCTCCTTAAGCACACAGGATTTGTAATTCCTCTATTTGCTGAGGGCCAAATTTCTCATCAATTATGAAAAGAAAGATTAGATTCAGCCATACAGAGATACAAATACATTATGCTGGAATTAACCAAAAAATCTATTCTTTAAAATAGTTATAGGACTGGAAGCAATCTGGTTATCAAGATACAAGAAACCAGTAAAATTATGGGCTATCTGGTGAATGGAAAATGATATAATTAAATAAAAATATTTGTCTTGGAAAAAATTAATGACATGTGGATTTATGTTATTTTATATTATTAAGAAAACTTAAAAAAATCAAGTTGTTTATTAGTATAAAAAGATTCCATTTTTTATATGTGTATTTCAAGTAAAGTTTAAGATTATCTTTGTGAGTTTTTTAAAAAAAATTTCTATGAGTTTTTCACCTATTTTTTTTCCATGGAATCTCATAAAGTCTATGAATTTCTTCTTAATGTCTTTAATTGCATAAAAGTAGGATAACAAAAGGAACATTATATTTAAGTGTACTTCTCAAGATGTTGAAAGACAAAATTTTGATGTAACTATATATGTATTTTTAATTATCACTCTGAATAATAAGACACTTAAATACAGTCATGCTAAAGTTAAATTTTACTTTCCAGTGACAAATCAGTGTGAAAGCTGTGATAGCTTAGCTTAAATAAGAACATTAAATTGTGGGATGGTCTTTACCAAGGCAACACTCATTCATATTGAACATACAATCAATTTTGATTTCTTTGTGATCACTACAAGTAGTGGAAATCTAAATGTACAAAAGTCTGCCTTTGTAAGTGGAACAAATTACTTCCATAGCTTGCTTTAGAAGATGACAATAGGCTCTCCCAAAGAACACAAGAATTCTTCAAATCTTTTTCTCTTTCTAGATCTTTGATTTTTTTAATGTTATTTATATTTTTAAAACTGTGGTATAATTTAAATATAGTGAAAATCACAGATCTTAAGGTAGAGTTCAATGAGCTTTGACTAATGCCTAATCCTGTTTCCTTCCACCTCAAACATTTTCGGATTTTCGAATTTCAAACTATAGCTTACTTTTTGCTTATTTCAAAACTTATATGCAAATAGAGTAATGTAGCATGTACTTTTTTGTACTTGCCTTCTTTTGCTTAGTTTATTGTCTTTGATCAATATCTAATTGTATATATTAGTTGTTCATTCATTTTTATTGCCAGGTAGTATTTCATTATAAACAAATGGTTTATCCATTCTTTGTCGACAAAATTTTTGGTTGTTTCCAGTTCTTAACTATTATGCATAAAGCTGCTGTTATCTTTGTTGTATGTCTTTTTGTGGAAATATATTTTACTTTCACTTGGGTAAATATCTAGGAATGTAATTTCTGGGTCACAGGATAAATTTCTGTTTATATTAAAAACTGCCAGTTTGGCAATTTCTGTATGTTATTTTTTTTTCTTGCTGTCATTTTTGTTCTTCAGTCTTGGTAAGGGTTAATCAATTTTACTAATATTTTTAAGGAAAAAACCTTTTTACTATGTTAACTTTCTTTATTATTTGTTTTTCATTTTGCTCTGATCTTTATGTTTTTTTCCTTCTACTTCAGGTTTAAATTATTCATTGCCTTCTAGTTGCTTAAGGTGAAAATCTAGATAATGAACTTTAAACCTTTCTTCATTTATCATATAAATATTTAAAGCTAAGATTTTTCCTCTAAGCACTGCTTTAGTTACATCTCATCCATTTTGATATGTTAGATATATGTTATTGTTCAATTTAAAATATTTTCTAATTTCCCTTGTGATTTCCTCTTCAATAGGTTGTTTGAAAGTATGATACACTCTTTCCAAATATTTGGGGAATTTCTAGACTTTTAAAATTGATTTCAAATTACAGTATAGTCAGAGAACATACTTTGTATGATTTCAGTCCTTTGAAAAGTATTGATGTTTGTCTTTCCTATTTACTGTTTTTTGCTCTCTTACTTGCTTTTTTAAGGTTAATCTAAATTTTTATATATCATTTAATCTCTTCTATTACTTTTCAGCTATATCATTGTAATCAGTTTCCTATTGGATCTATAACAAATTACCATAAACCCAGTGACTTAAAACAATACAAATTTATTATTTTATAGTGCTAGAGGTCATAAGTCTAAAATGGGTCTCACGGGGCAAAAATCAAGGTGTCAGCAGGGCAACTGCATTTCTTCTGCAGACTTGAGGGGAGAATCCATTTCTCTGCTTTTTCATCTTTTTGTGACTGCCTATATTCTTTGGCTCATTGCCTCCTTCATTCTTCAAAACCAACAATTATACCACTTAGACCTCTGATTCCATGATCAGAGGTCACATGTCATTAAGTGACAGGCCTAATAATATAATTTCAAAGTATTGATGAATATAAATAATGTGCTAATTCATTTTCAGTAACTGTAATGTGATTCTTATTGATAAGGCCACACATTGCTCATATTGCTGTGGTTTGTAATTCCTATTTTACCTGGGTTCAGGTTCACTGATCTTTTCTTCTTCAGTGTTTAATCGGCTGTTAAGGCTATTAAGTGAAATTTCATTTCAGATATTGTATTTTTCAGTTTTAGAAATACCAGTGTTTTTTTTTTTTTTAAATTTTCCTTTTCTATTAAGATAACCTGCCTGTTGCTATACTGTGGTTTATTGTCTACTTTGATGGTTAAAAAAAATGTGAAATTCCAGTGAGGATATAAAGATGTATTTTTTTCCCATCCAGATTGGGTCAGTTGTATCTCAACATATTAATACCAGTTACCTCTGGGTGATGACTATGACAGATTCTTATTCTTTGCTCTTTTCTGTTTTTTAAAATGTTTTTTCAATGAGCATGTATCACTTTTTAATTGTAAAGACTATAGATTGCTTAAATATATTAACATTTAAGTGGCATGTACATAAATGTAATATTCTTTTCTACAATATTATGTATATTTTAAAAAACATGTTGCATAAATGTTGAATGCATTATATTCCTGTTAAGGTAAAATGATTAAACAGACAAGTTAAAATGATGGTAAGTTTTCTTGAGGATGGAAAACAGAAAAAAGCCATGTCATTATCATATCAATATTTGTTATAACTATTCTCTCAATTTTAACATATTTTATATTCTATGCTGCTGCTGCTGCTAAGTCGCTTCAGTCATGTCTAACCCTGTGCGATCCCATAGATGGCAGCCCACCAGGCTCCCCTGTCCCTGGGATTCTCCAGGCAAGAACACTGGAGTGGGTTGCCGTTTCCTTCTCCAATGCATGAAAGTGAAAAGTGAAAGTGAAGTCGCTCAGTTATATCCGACTCTTAGCAACCCCATGGACTGCAGCCTACCAGGTTCCTCCATTCATGGAATTTTCCAGGCAAGAGTACTGGAGTGGGTTGCCGTTGCCTTCTCTATAAATAAATCTATTTCATATTCAGAAAAACAATTATTTTTTAAAATGATAATTTATATGAATAGGGTAGTTATAAGTACTTTATGATATATTTGTGCCTTATTAGTCTAAAACATTTTATTTTTCAGTGTTGGAATTCATTAATAATTATGTCTTGTCATTGAGAGAAGATAGTTTTTTGATTATTCATTATAGTTTACTACATATATCTAGCTAGCTTATTTAAAGGTAGTTACTTCATGAAAGTAGGTTAAGCTCTTGAGAAGTAAGTATTTTTTCCTTTAGGATATTTATTAAATCACTATTATGCAGTGTATTATTAAGGTCATAAGCCATTAATTATTAGCTTCCAAATTATCACGTTAAGCAATGGTTATTTAATATAAAATAATCCTGCTTTCCTTTTGCTGTGCAGTAGCATAGATAGAAGAGACACTTGAAGAGGCAGAGTTTCTAGATAAACAGCAAACTACATTTGAAAGATGACCTACTTAAAAATTTAAAAGCCACAAGACAGGTAAGTGTTAAAGGAACCACCCAACAGCCTTTCAAGAAAAGCGCAAAATCTTTTCTCTCAGGTTGAGCCCTGTTACAACCTGGGTCCTGGGGCAGCTTGAGGGATGCCAAAGGCCAGCTTGTGTCCCACACATCACCTTACATAGGGCAAAAGGCGGTCATCCTCTGGATCTCGGGTTTCTGGAGTGGCTCAGACGGTAAAGAATCTACCCGCAATGCTGGAGACCTGGGTTCAATCCCTGGGTCATGAAGATCCCCTGAAGAAGGGAATGGCTACCCACTCCAGTATTCTTGCCTGGAGAATTCCATGGACAGAGGCTATAGTCCATAGAGTTGCAAAGAGTCGGACACGACTGAGTGACTAACTCTTCCACTTTTTCCTCTGGGCCTCACCTCTCCTGTAGGTGACTGTCCTGTGCTGGGTAGCACAGCGTTTGGTGCTGTGTGTACATGTAAGTGATGCAGCCACGGCCCAGATCCATGGTGCGTTTCTCTTACAGTCTGGCGTACACATTCATTTTCTGGTGTGGAAGCAGCACTCCATCTTCAGCCTGGGCTCTGTGATTTGCAGTGTATTCAGTATTAATTGCTCACTATTCTGGGAACTTCACATATCAATATGACTGTGCCATACAGTGTGATCACTCACTACAAATGTGTTTGAAATATTTCCTTGCAGCGGCAAGTGCTAAAATGAACAGATATTCCTTTTTATCATAAAATGAATTATACCCTAGACCTTCAGGCTTGAAAGGCGCTGTGTGGAGTCCCCTATGCAAATAACAAGGGAAAGAGGGATCTTCATTTATAAGAAGTTCAGGTGTAACATCCAGCAAGTGTCCAAGTGAATGCAGGAAACAGACGCTTAGCTTCTTCTGGGATGGAGATGAGTAAGTCCTTCAGAAACACTGTTTTGTCATCGTTGGTCACAAGTGTGGTCAGGCAGTGTTGTCTCATCTCCCCCCGCCCCCCCAAGATGCCCTAGGATAGTGAGGAGAGCTGGGAGATTCCTGGGACTTCAATCACAGTCACATCATAATAAACAGCAAAGAGAAACAGTTTCCATCATTTTTTTCTTCCCCTTTGCACTCCATTTTGCAACAACTTTCTAGAACTTCGGTCAGTATACAAATCCCCGGAATCAGTTTCAGGGCTTCTTCTCTGCTGACCTCTGAACCCAGGAACCTCTTCATTCTAGGGCCTGCAGAGAAGGACACACTGTCTCCTACTCTTAACTATTCAGACTTCCTAGTCTGGGATATGTAAAAGTTGTTTTGCTAATAACTACCTGGAGAGAAAGAAAAGTGTTAATCACTTAGTAGTGTCTGACTCTTTGTGACCTCATTGACTGTAGCCTGCCAGGTTCTCTCCATGGAATTCTCCACACAAAATAGTGGAGTGGGCTGCCATTCCCTTCTCCAGGGGATCTTCCCGACCCAGGGATCGAACCCGGGTTGCCTACATTGCACGCAGATTCTTTTACCGTCTGAGCCACTAGGGAAGCCCCTACCTGGAGAGAGGTAGGTGTGATGCGAAAGGACAAACAGGGACCTCATAAGAAATCTAAGAAAGGTAGAGTTATGGTCATCCTTGTCCCCTTGTCTGCACAGAAATGACTTGACCGAGTGAGGCAGGATATTCCTTACCTTGTGTCTATTGCTTTCTGATGCGTTTCTCTTTTGAGTTATTTCTGTCCATACCCTTCCCTTTTTCTTTCAGGACTAGTGAATCCTGAATTGAATTTACCAAACCTCCCTATTATAGGAATCATCTGAAGTTCTTCGAAAAAATGAATCAAACGGCCATATCTATGATATAAAAAGTAAAGGGCTCCAGAGGAGAGACCCTGATTGTGTTTTAAATCATTGCTCAAGTAATTTACACTATCAGACAAACTTGGGAAACACTATACAGACTTGTCTATGGTGGTGGTGGTTTAATTGCTAAGTCATGTCCAACTCTTGTGACCCCATGAAACTGTAGCCTGCCAGGCTTCTCTGTCCATGGGATTTCCCAGGCAAGTGACTTGTCTATAGTGCCAAGTAAAAGTCCATTTCCAATTTTCTATGTCTTGCTGGGCTCTTTGGAGAATGGGATAAAGATGAGTTTGCCCAGGAATTCAAACAAGTTTTTTTTTTTTTCCTAGTTCAGAAGAAACATTAAAAAATAATTTTTTTACTGAAAAGTATAATGATATAATAGAGATAAAATCATAAAATATAATGTAATAGAGAATTACTATTGCTCATGTATTTGCTCACAGACTTTACCCTTCCTCAAAAGTTCTGGAGGCCATTAGTTAAGAAAAGGGCAGAACACTATGCCTGGCATGTTCTTCTCTTGCATATGTGAAAATTCTAGAAAGCTCTGTGAGAAACAACCAGCTCTTAGGGGTAGAGGATGGATGTGGTTTTTCAGTCTAGATATTTCAGTCTTGACTGATTTGTATTCAGTTCAGTTCAGTCGCTCAGTCGTGTCCGACTCTTTGTGACCCCATGAGCTGCAGCATGCCAGGCCTCCCTGTCTATCATCAACTCCCAGAGTCCACCCAAACCCATGTCCATTGAGTCGGTGATGCCATCCAACCATCTCATCCTCTGTCGTCCCCTTCTCCTTCCGCCTTCAATCTTTCCCAGCATCAGGGTCTTTTCCAATGAGTCAGCTCTTCGCATCAGGTGGCCAAAGTATTGGAGTTTCAGCTTCAACATTTGTATTGATGTTTTGCAAAAAATGTTATCTTTACTTTTAAAACTAATAAGAATGAAAAAAGTTGCCTTTCTCAGTATGATGGGTCAAAGTTTCTCCACCTGAACATAGACATTTGTGACTGGTAACAGAGGAGCTGAGGCCACCGCTCCATGAATCTGACGGATGTTTTCATTCGTGTATCTGGTTCCTTCTGGCCACACAGGCTTGATTAGGTTTCTTGGGTCTCTTCTTTGTGGCCTTTTCAAGGAGCTCTGCAGAGCCTCTGCTTCTCAGGAGAGCTGTCCAGGAAGACTGGACACAGGCTGGAGCAGGGCTGTGTGACTGGCCTGCTCCGACGATTTGTTGTTCTTGTTTAGCTGCTAAGTTGTGTCCAACTCTGTGACTCCTTGGACTGTAGCCCACCAGGCTCCTCTGTCCATGGGACTTCTAGGCAAAAATACTGGAGTGGGTTGCCATTTCCTTCTCCAGGGAGGCAACCCAGCTTTTTTTTTTTTTTTTTCCCCAAAAAACCCAAAACCAAAACCAAAACCACCAAACAGCATGCAAAAACAAACTTCCTGCTATCCAGCAAGTAGCAAAGTGCTCTTTTAATTGTAGCTGTTGCTATAATTTAAACGGAAAGTGTTTTACATCCATTTTTCTCAAACTGCTCTAATCACAGTAGTTTTCATTTTGCCTTAATGTAGCAAATACATCTGACGACTTAATTTTGCTCCTTTTTATAATATAGCATTTTACTTTTAAGTATCCCAGGCTGCTCTTGTGTATTTCCAAAGTAGAAATGATAAAAACTCCCTTAGTTATGCTATGACTGGAAAAAATTAAACTGTACTTTCAAATGACTTACTTCATTCAACTCCAAATGAAATAATGGCTTTAGATGTCTCTTGTATTTTAAATTTAGATGGAAATTAAATCCAACACAAACCACATTGGGTATATAATAGTCAAATATCATTTTAAGAGATTATTATTTGAATGGATCATTTTCTCGGGGGCTACTATCTGTAGCTAAGTGAGTTAACAGTGGGTTCTGCCTATCCTTATTAACGCATGGCTAGCATTTCTTGTTTTCAATCCCACAGATAAAAACCCTTTTCCAAAGATAGGGAGAGAAAAAAATTCCCACTGGGATATTGTAATTTTCTCTTGTGACAGATAAATTTCTCCATACATTTGTCTTGACATGTTGGCTTAGCCATTGTCCATGTGGTGCTTCTTGACTGAATATGTGATAAAGATATTTTAAGTGGATCTGTGCCTTTTTTCTGCTGTAAAGTTTGCTTCAGTTTTATCAGTGTTGTTGGTGGGTCCTTAAATGATGACAGAGTTCATCCCAGTGAGGGGTAGGGAAAAGATGACCTAAGAAATTATATTTGCCTGAACTTTATAACATTATCAATCTCTGAAACTTTATGTAGGCCTGTTCAGATTGGTGTTTTGTACACCCTTCCTGCAAAGTCCAGACTAAGATATTTAATAAGTTTTGGGGGAAAGCAGTTGAAAAGCAGAGTCCTTCCCTTTAAAATGCCGGTCAGTCATTTCATTTTGTGCCTTTTGTGATAACCTTAAGCTGCTTAACATATAATAGCTTAACAGTCTATTGTCAGTGTTTTCATTTAATTAAAATATATGAAATGCATAGAGAATATAATTAAGAGAACTTGTTCAATGCAAATGTCGGCCAAACGCCAAAGAAAGACTTCTGTAGGAAGGCAGAAAGTCTTGACTGCATTTTTTTCTGTGCTCATCATGAACTTGGGAAGTCACTTAACATTTTCAGGACTGTGTCCTTATAAGGACACATTTTCAGTCCTTATTCAAAAAGTGGAGATGATAATACTTGCCCTGTTATGAACTTTGTTTCTTTACCTGTGAATTGAGCTAGACCATTTGCCCAACTTTTCTTTCCCTTGTGTTCTACAAAACAGGATTATTTTAAAGATATGAAACAAACTACAAAAGTATCATCAAAATATCTAGAGAATGCACATATCTATGAAATACAAATACATTTGACATAGATTGTTACCACCTTTTATTATGGTGGGTTTCTGACATGAAGAGTAGAGAAGCAGCTATTTTTGGAAGTCCTGAAAAGTAAGCCCCATCTTTCCTGAGGAGGGGGAAATAACTTCTTAAAACTTATTAGGACATGGATATTAAAAAAAAAAAAAATCCTCATTATTTGGTTAAGTGGGCCTCAGATGTGCTAGGGCTGTTAAGAAGTTTGTGGCAGAGGTTTTAGTCTGTAGTTTGCCTTAACTTTTTCTGAATTACATAAAAGATATTGCTAAAGCAGGTAACAAATTTCCTTTGCCGTTTGAAAGCAGATTTTGCCTGTATTTAGGGTGTGAGGTTCCTATTTTTAAAAAGCAGGACATAAATAAGAGATATAAATAAAATATCATTCCACTAAGGTTTGTTTTTCTTTTTTATCCTCTCTAGCTCTTTCAAGGGTGTTGAAATCTGCTGAGATTTATTTTGATGAAGGTAAGTTTCTTCTCGTTATCAGGCAGTAAAGATGTTCTGTTATTGTTTACTGGCTCAGCAGCTCTGAAAGGTGCCATCTGAACACTTGTGGTTATAATAGGCAGAAATAATGAAAAGCCATTTTTTGCTCGTGATGTCCAAAGCTTTGATTTACCCTCTTCAGAAAGTGAAAGATTTATTACTGACACATAAGGTGGTTTTGAAAGATAACAGGTCACAGAGCTCTACCTGTGAGCGACTTTTGAGGTTTGATTCCTGGGAGCAGTGGGTTAGTAGGTGGAGAAGGATTTTCAGAGATGTGGATCTTGGTGGCGGCTGCTGCAAGGCACATACAGAGAAGGGAATCACCAGGTGTGGAGGTCCTGGTCAATCACAGGATGTGAGGTTTAAATCATCACCTTGAGTTGCTCTTCTAAAAACGCTCTGTGTTAAATGTAGCACATGCGTTGCGGGGGCAGTAATGTGGCCTGATTTTGTCTTTATATAGCAGAGTCCTGGACGAGGAACAAAGGCACCTGCCTGGGTCATATGCTGGCCACATGGGGAACTCGGAGAAAGTGGTCTGTGCTTTCTCAAACCCAAACAGGGCTGAATCGATGGATGTTGGGATACGTGTGTGTGTGTGTTAGTTGCTCAGTCATGTCTGACTCTTCACCACTCCATGGACTGTAGCCTGCCAAGCTCCTCTGTCTGTGGGATTCTCTAGGCAAGAATACTGGAGTGGGTTGCCATTTCCTTCTCCAGGGGATCTTCCCAACCCAGAGACCGAATCTGGGTCTCCTGCATTACAAGCAGATTCTTTACCATCTGAGCCACCTGGGAAGCTGACTGTTGAGATGAACTTCCCCAAGTGAACTCATCTTATTTAACTATGCATTTGTTGAAATGTCTGGACATTAGGCATCTAAACGTGAATAATGCTGAGTTCTTGTGGTGGTGGTGGGCTAAATATGAAAGTGAATATTTATAAAGCAGTGTGGTAAGAGACATATTGAGGAATGGATATGGCATGATGAACACACAAGTTAGGAAGCTCTCTCTTTTAAGGGTAGAAGGGCTAATGAGAGGGAGTTAAAGGAGATTGCTTTTGAACTTATTCTTGCATGATGGTCCAGGAAAAAAAGGCCAACGGGAAAAAGGTGTACTATATAAAGGGCCAGGTAGTAAATATTTTTGGTTTTTCAGGCCATATGGTTTCTGTGGTAACTACTCTGACACTGCAGCATACAACCAGCAATAGCAAATGAAGGGGCATGGCTGTGTTCCAATAAAACTTTATTTTCTAAACAGGCGAGATTTACCTTGTAGTCTTGTTTGTTGACTCCTGCTATACAAAGGCCATATGCAAAGATGGATGCTTTTTTCCATCTTAGAGTTTTAATAAACATGACTTCACAGATTAATATGTGTGTGTGTAGGTACAAACCGGGGATGTTTATCAGAAAGGTGCTCACATCCTGATAGCACTGCAATCTCCAGGCAAACTGGCCCAGCTTCTAGCTCCTACACTGATGACTGGTTGTCTGAAGGTTTTCTCTGGCTGCCAGAGCTGGTAGGCCAGGCAGGCAGAGCAGGGCAGGTTGCTGGGGAATTACTATGGCCCTCCCCTTCTCAAAGTCCTCAGTCAACTATTGACTGAACTTGGTGGACAAGTATCCCAGTCACTTCCCCCTGGGGAGGGTTCTCAGCATGGGATCAATGCACTGTCTCTGAGTTGCCCATGGGACTGAGTCCAATGAACTGAAGTTTTAGTTTGTGTCCCAACACACTCTTATTGACATCTTACCTGGCCTTCACCTGCAAGTCCATGGTCACCTCCCAAATCCCCTGTGTGTACTCGAATCTGTGTATTAACATTTGTTTCTGGAAGCCTGCAAACTAAGTGTTGGGGTCCTGAAGGACATAAATCAAACTCACTATGTGATTACTTGGAAACCCCTGATTAAGAGATGCTGCTGAGAAAGCTTCTCAAAGTAGGGCAGCCCTCCTCTGCAGACCTGATTTGGGTGCAGAGACCCAATAACAAAAACCAGTTTTCTTTAACTATGGACTTCGCTGTAGCTCAAATGGCAAAGAATCTGCCTGCAATGGAAGGGACCCGGGTTTGATCTCTGGGTTGGGAAGATCCCCTGGAGAAGGGAATGCAATCCACTCCAGTATTTTTGCTTGGAGAATGCCATGGCCAGAGGAGCCTGGTGGGCTGCAGTCCGTGGGATCGCAAAGAGTTGGCCACAACTGAGAGACTAACATCACTAACTATGGACAGATCTGCCTACTGTTTGATCACGGCCTGTGGCTTCTGCCTTTGATCCCCCTTGATACCCTCTGTGGCTGCTGACAGTGTTCCCTGCCTCTACCTCAAGCTCCCGCATCCATCTCTTTTCCTCCCATTTCTGGAGCTGTTGACCCGGGCACAGGTGCATCTGAGACATGTGTGATCAAGGCTGGAGGAGGTTTGGAGAGGTGGATTCACTGGAATGGGTTTGAGCGGGAAGATTGAACAGACGGGAGAGGGGGTGGGGCCTGAGCTTGACGGGCCAGGAATGACTGGATGCAGCACTGGGATCCAGAGTTGAGTCCCTGGCAGTCTTGGAGGAGGCAGTGGCAGGAGTGTTCACTGATCATTCCTAAGTGCTCGCTGACAGTCCACACTACGCCGTAGGGCTTCCCTGTGGCTCAGCTGGTAAAGAGTCTGCCTGCAAAGCAGGAGACCCTGGTTCGATTCCTGGGTCGGGAAGATCTGCTGGAGAAGGGATAGGCTACCCCCTCCAGTATTCTAGGGCTTCCCTGGTGGCTCAGCTGGTAAACAGTCTGCCTGCAAAGCAGGAGACCCTGGTTCGATTCCTGGGTCGGGAAGATCTGCTGGAGAAGGGATAGACTACCCCCTCCAGTATTCTAGGGCTTCCCTGGTGGCTCAGCTGGTAAAGAGTCTGCCTGCAAAGCAGGAGACCCTGGTTTGATTCCTGGGTCGGGAAGATCTGCTGGAGAAGGGATAGACTACCCCCTCCAGTATTCTAGGGCTTCCCTGGTGGCTCAGCTGGTAAAGAGTCTGCCTGCAAAGCAGGAGACCCTGGTTCGATTCCTGGGTCGGGAAGATCTGCTGGAGAAGGGATAGGCTACCCACTCCAGTATTCTTGGGCTTCCCTGGTGGCTCAGTTGGTAAAGAATCCTCCCACAATGTGGGAGACCTGGGTTTGATCCCTGGGTTGGGAAGATCCCCTGGAGAAGGGAAGGCTACCCACTCCAGTATTCTGGCCTGGAGAATTCCATGGACTGTATAGTCCATGGAGTCGCAAAGAGTTGGACACGATTGCACAACTTTCCCTTCCCTTCACTTCTGTACCACGCTGGGGACTGTGGACAGGCGCAGCCACGTGGACAGGGAGATGCTGAAAAGTCACTTCCTTTGTGAAACACTTCCTGACTCTCCAGGTACACAGGGCCCCTCCGCGTGCCACTGTGCTTTCTAATAAGTCAGCTCAGCACTTCAGGGACTTATGAAGCGCACAGGGATCAAGCCTGTGTATCATGTCCCCTGCACTGGCAGGTGGGAAGTTCCTGGGTGGCTCAGTGGTAAAGAATCTGCCTGCAATGCAGGAGCCACAGGAGACACAGGTTCGATTCCTGGGTCAGGAATATCCTCTGGAGGAGGGCATGGCAACCCACTCTAGTAGTTTTGCCTGGAGAATTCCATAGACTGAGGAGCCTTGTGGGCTGCAGTCCATAGGGTTGCACAGAGTCAGATACGACTGAAGTGACTTAGCACGCATACTCCAAAGTGCTCAAACATCCTCTCCTTCACTCAGAGCCAATAGTTATTTAGAATTTCCCATTCTTGTTTCCTCTATTCATCTCTTTACTTTTTTTCTTAAGTGTTTTAAAGTAAACCCCAGCCATTATCTCCCTTCACACCTGTCCTTGTGTGAGTATACATCTCTTAAAAATATGGCCATTTTCTTACATAATCAAAATGCACAACTGATCACAATTTCTTAGTATCATCAGTCTATATTTAAAATTTTGCAGCTGCTTCAAATAACATCTTGTAACTGTTGAGATAAGAAATTAAACAAGAACCACATGTGTCCTTTGTTTGGTCTGTCTCCTCAATGTCCCTGCTGGAAATTCAGTGTTCTTTGGGATCTGACCACACTGTGACTGGGGACTTGTGATAATCCTTCTACTTTGACAGTTTCCATCTCTCCTTTTACTCGCACCCTCTTCTTCCTCCTCCTTCTTCTTCTTTTTTGTTTTAATGGCAGAAAATTAGATTACGTATAGATAGTTTTGGTGGGGACACTGAATTTGAACCTGTGTTCTTATCTTAGAGGACTGGTTCTCATCTTTGAAGATTTAGCCTGAAGGTTAAAGCATCATGAAAAATAAAACTACAGGTGTAAACCTGCAGTCTTTTTACCCCTTACAGCTTTGGCCTTATTACCCCAAGCAATAAGCCTAACCCTTTTTCCTCGGTGTATTGAAACTAAAGAGTAAGTAGTTGATTCCCACTGTTCTTCCCACAAATTTTCAGCAGGGTAGGGCCAATTCACTGCTTGTTTTAGGCTTGAAACTCCTCCTGAAGTGCCGGATGAAAGCTGGTGTGTAATTGAAGTCACTGGATATTGTGCGCATGAGATGAGAGAGTGAGTTGAATTTCATGGGCTTTTCTGCAGCTTTCTCTCTTAACTAAAAATGTTGGCATTTTCTAGGAAGTTTGCTCTATGTTTATTGAGAAAGATACTTCTCTTCAGTACAGTGTGACATTTCTACAAAAATCAATGATTTAGAAACAGGTATCTGAAATGAAATGTGCAACTTCAGTTTCCATCTGTTGAAAAGCCTGCTGGGCTGGTTTTGAAATCTTCATAGGCGTTTGGTACACCTTCAGGGGGTAAAAATTATATTGACTCTGCACTCTGGAACATGTAACAAATATCTTTTGGAATGTGGCAAAAAATATAACCACGACCTAGTCCTGTGTTTTCCAAATTGACTGTGGGATATTTACTTAATTTTGTTTTTTTTGCACTTTTAGTACTAGTGTTTACTATTTTCCTTTTATCTTGGGAGAGTTTCATTTTTATTACGCATGATTACCTAATCCAGTGAAAGGAGTGGCAATGAATGTGGCTCAGGAGTGCCATATCCCTGTGTCAAGTTGAAACTTGTTCTTTGATTATTAGAGGTAGTGAAGCTTATAGGAGCATGATGATGTTTTAATTTGAATTTTGAAAATTAAAAAAAGCCAGGCACTAACTATGGACACAGTGAAGAGGGAGAGGCTGAATCCACTTTGAAATCCAGCTCCTCCTCCCTAGATACTCAAGAATTTTTACATCTGCTTTCAAGCCCTTAAAATATAAAAGGATTAACTTCTAAAGTTACTGATAAAGGGGGAGAGAAAAATAGCAAAGAGTAGAGAACGACTCTAAT
The DNA here is from genome assembly GCF_033118175.1 of Dama dama. Taxonomy (NCBI): domain Eukaryota; kingdom Metazoa; phylum Chordata; class Mammalia; order Artiodactyla; family Cervidae; genus Dama; species Dama dama. Next base: position 47,113,897 of record NC_083706.1, on the reverse strand, counting down.
GAAACCTCGGCACAGGGCTAGCACTTAATTCCGTCTCACAATAACAAGAAGAAAGCATAATGGAGAGTGAGGAGCAGAGCTATTTACATAATAACTTCCTAGCAACCGCTGTAATGAACAAATACGGGCAGATGAGTCAATTCTCTAAGATACTACCTCACATCAGAGCTTAGAAAAAAGGGGAAGAGGAAGCAACAACTAAACATCTGAGATTCATGAATTTGGGTTATGTTCTATGCAGTTTCACACTAGACCACTTGATCTTTGTGACTGTGGCTTAAAACTGATTTGGCAAAAGAGAGATAATGTGGTGAGATGAATATCATCTCCATCTAAGCATAAGTGGGAGTGAAGTGTGGAAGGTCTACCTTTTCTGGGAACAGATGGTTAGAACTGATGCCTGTGAATTTTCTGGCTTAACTTGAACGTCATAAACACTGAAATCCTCCTCACCCTCATCACTGCTATCCTTTGCTGAGTGCATCCTTTATCTCAGATACTGTGTTAGGCACTTTACATATATTTTTTTCAAACCTCACAACACTCATGTATAAGTCGATATGATTATCTGCATCTTACAGATAAGGAATCTGAAGCTTAAAGAAGGAAAATCACTTGGCTAAAATCTCAATCAATAGTAAGTAAAAGTAAATATAGTTCATCTTGACTGAGGACGTACTGTTCCGGGTGCCTGGCGCGGTGCTGAGGGCTTTGTGTGGACTGTTTGATGGGACTTTACTCAGATTACAGATGAGGAGAAGGAGCCACAGGGGTGGCATGTGGTTTGCCTGAGGTCATATGGCTGCTCAGAGGGAAAGCTGGAACTCGAATTCAGTCCGCTGTGGCAGAAAGATGGGAGAATTAGGATTCAAACCAACCATGCGGGCTTAGTTGCTCAATCATGTCCGACTCTTTGTGACCCCATGGACTATATAGCCCACCAGGCTCCTCTGTCTATGGGATTCTCCAGGCAAGAATACTGGAGTGGGCTGCCATTTCCTCTTCCTGGGGGATCATCCTGACCTAGGGACTGAGCCCACATCTCCTGCATTGGCAGGCAGATTCTTTTACTGCGGAGCCACCTGGGAAGCCCCAAACCAAACATGCTTGATGCTAAAGCTCAGGCCGTATGGCTGCTGCTCACCATGTCCATGGACACTTGGAAGGTGGAGGCAACCATGCTGTTCAACAGTCATGTGAGTTGGGGTCTTTATAATCACTCCAGTGGATGTAACAAAATTATCAGCAGCTACATTGGGCTTCGGGCAACTGACTAAAGCCAATTTAAAATCACAGAGAACTTGCGTGTCCAAAAGCATGTAAGTGTTCACACCTGGATGGTGGTTCTTCCTCCTGTGAACTCCTGCTGGGCAGTGTGTCTTGCCCCAGAACTTTCTTTCAATATTCACTCAACTTACTTTCTTTTGTTGTGTTGAAGACTCTTGAGAGTCCCTTGGACTGCAAGGAGATAGAACCAGTCCATCCTAAAGGAAATCAGTCCTGAATATTCTTTGGAAGGATTGATGCTGAAGCTGAAACTCCAATACTCTGGCCACCTGATTTGAAGAACTGACTCATTGGAAAGGTCCCTGATGCTGGGAAGGATTGAAAGCAGGAAGAGAAGGGGACGACAGAAGATGAGATGGTTGGATGGCATCACTGACATGATGGACATGAGTTTGAGTAAGCTCTGGGAGTTGGTGATGGACAGGGAAGCATGGTGTGCTGCAGTCCATGGGGTCGCAGAGTCGGACACAACTGAGCGACTGAACTGAACTACTTTCTTCTGCCTCAGCCTGGTTGCTGACTGGATACTCGTTAAGAAAGCACTTTGTCGGGGGGAGGAGCCAAGATGGCGGAGGAGTAGGACGGGGAGACCACTTTCTCTCCTACAAATTCATCAAAAGAATAACTGAACGCAGAGCAAACTTTGCAAAACAACTTCTGATCGCTAGCTGAGGTCATCAGGCGCCCAGAAAAGCAGCCCATTGTCTTCGAAAGGAGGTATGACAAAATATAAAAGATAAAAAGTGAGACAAAAGAGCTAAGGACGGAGATCCGTCCCGGGAGCTCTTAGGCGGCATTGCTTGGGGTAGGGTCCGGGCCTGAGTGCCCTGAGGACAATCGGAGGGAGCTTCTGTGAACTGCCAACTTGAACCGTGGGAGACCAAAAGAGAGAGAGTAAATTAACCGGCCCGAACACACTGCCGGCCGTTCGCAGAACAAAGAGACCGAGAGGGTCCAGAGAGGAGCTCGCAGGCTGCGGACCGGCCCAGCCCCGCCGGAGGCAGGAGGCAGGGGGGAGGGGAAGGTCGCGGCGAGACACAGGGCGCAGGCACCCGACCGGCGCGGGCGGGGACTGGGGCTGGGGACGCGGAGGGCAGAGGGCGCGCGCACCCGACTGGCGCCGGCGGAAACTGAGACTGGGTCCGCGGAAGGGAGGGGGCGCGCCACACCTGGGGAGAGAGCGCCCACCAAGCCCCTCGCTGCCTGGACCGCTCTGACGGGGAAGGCACAGAGAGCGGGCGCAGCTTTTCCTTCCGCGCTTTTGTGGAACACCCGAGGGCTGGAACCTCGCGCAGCGCGGGGCGCACTCCATATAGAACAGCCGGGAGCCTGAGCAGCGCAGATGGAGAAAGCAGCGTCAGCCCCTCCCGGCAGCGCCAGCCCGTCCCCGCGGCGCCAGCCCCACCCGGCGGCGCCAGCCCCTCCCCACGGAGCGACGGAACTAGCTACCTGAATAAGAGTCCACCTCCGCCCGCCTGTGTCAGGGCGGAAATGAGGCTCTGAAGAGACCGGCAAACAGAAGCCAAATAAACAAAGGGAACCGCTTCAGAAGGGACTGGTGCAACAGATTAAAATCCCTCTAGGAAACATTGACTACACCGGAGGAGCCTGTAGATATCGAGAAGCGTAAGCTGGAACGAGGAGCTATCTGAAACTGAGCCGAACCCACACTGACCGCAACAGCTCCAGAGAAACTCCTAGATATAATTTTACTTTTTTCTCTCTTTTTTTTTTTTTTAATTTTTTTTCTTTTTTTTCTTTTTTCTTTTTTATTTTTTCTCTTTTATTTTCCTTTAAAATCCCCTATTACTGCCCCATTACTCCTTAACTTTCATTTCCATAGACTTTTATGATTTTTTAATTAGGGGGGAAAAAAAATAAAAAAAAATTTTTTTTTCTTTTTTTTTTCTTTTTCTTTCTTTTCTTTTTCTTTTTTTTCTTTCCTTTTTCTCTTCTATTTTCTATTTTTCTTTTTCTCTTATTTCTTTTAAAGTCCTCTAGTACTCCTCTACTACTCCTTAATTTTCATTTTCAATACACTATAACCTTAAAAAAAAAAAAAAAAGAAGAGAAGCCCTATTTTTAAACCGAAGATTATTCTCTCCCAATCTTGACTCTCTGTTTCCTACCTCAGAACACCTCTATTTCCTCCTTTCCCCTTCTCTTCCCAATCCAATTCTGTGAATCTTTGTAGGTGACTGGGCTACGGAGAACACTCTGGGAACAGACAGCTGCGTAGATCTGTCTCTCTCCTCTTGAGTTCCCCTTTTTCTCCTCCTGTTCATCTCTATCTCCCTCCTCCCTCTCCTCTTCTTCATGTGACTCTGTGAACCTCTCTGGGTGTCCCTAACAGGGGAGAATCTTTTAGCCATTAACCTAGAAGTTTTCTTATCAGGGCTGTATAGTTGGAGAAGTCCTGAGACTACAGGAAGAATAAAACTGAAATCCAGAGGCAGGAGACTTAAGCCCAAAACCTGAGAACACCAGAAAACTCCTGACTACATGGAACTTTAAGTAATAAGTGACTGTTCAAAAGCCTCCATACCTACACTGAAACCAACCACCACCCAAGAGCCAATAAGTTTTAGAGCAAGACATACCACGCAAATTCTCCAGCAATGCAGGAACATAGCCCTGAACATCAACATACAGGCTGCCCAAGGTCACACCTAACACATAGACCCATCTCAAAACTCATTACTGGGCACTCCATTGCTCTCCAAAGAGAAGAAATCAAGTTCCACGCACCAGAACACTGACGCAAGCTTCCCTAACCAGGAAATCTTGACAAGCCAATCGTCTAACCCCACCCACTGGGTTAATCCTCCACAACAAAAAGGAACCACAGACCTCCAGAATACAGAAAGCCCACTCCAGATACAGCAATCTAAACAAGATGAAAAGGCAAAGAAATACCCAACAGGTAAAGGAACATGAAAAATGCCCACCAAGTCAAACAAAAGAGGAGGAGATAGGGAATCTACCTGAAAAAGAATTTAGAATAATGATAATAAAAATGATCCAAAATCTTGAAAACAAAATGGAGTTACAGATAAATAGCCTGGAAACAAAGATTGAAAAGATTCAAGAACTGTTTAATAAAGACCTAGAAGAAATAAAAAAGAGTCAATTAAAAATGAATAATGCAATGAATGAGATCAAAAACACTTTGGAGGGGACCAAGAGTAGAATAACGGAGGCAGAAGATAGGATAAGTGAGGTAGAAGATAAAATGGTGGAAATAAATGAAGCAGAGAGGAAAAAAGAAAAAAGGATCAAAAGAAATGAGGACAACCTCAGGGACCTCTGGGACACTGTGAAACGCCCCAACATTCGAATCGTAGGAGTTCCAGAAGAAGAAGACAAAAAGAAAGGCCATGAGAAAATACTCGAGGAGATAATAGCTGAAAACTTCCCTAAAATGGGGAAGGAAATAGCCACCCAAATCCAAGACACCCAGAGAGTCCCAAACAGGATAAACCCAAGGCGAAACACCCCAAGACACATATTAATCAAATTAACAAAGATCAAACACAAAGAACAAATATTAAAAGCAGCAAGGGAAAAACAACAAATAACACACAAAGGGATTCCCATAAGGATAACAGCTGATCTATCAATAGAAACCCTCCAGGCCAGAAGGGAATGGCAGGACGTACTGAAAGTAATGAAAGAGAATAACCTACAACCTAGATTACTGTATCCAGCAAGGATCTCATTCAGATATGAAGGAGAATTCAAAAGCTTTACAGATAAGCAAAAGCTGAGAGAATTCAGCACCACCAAACCAGCTCTTCAACAAATGCTAAAGGATCTTCTCTAGACAGGAAATGCAGAAAGGTTGTATAAACGTGAACCCAAAACAACAAAGTAAATGGCAACGGGACCACACCTATCAATAATTACCCTAAATGTAAATGGGTTGAATGCCCCAACCAAAAGACAAAGATTGGCTGAATGGATACAAAAACAAGACCCCTATATATGCTGTCTACAAGAGACCCACCTCAAAACAAGAGACACATACAGACTAAAAGTGAAGGGCTGGAAAAAAATATTTCATGCAAACGGAGACCAAAAGAAAGCAGGAGTCGCAATACTCATATCAGATAAAATAGACTTTCAAATAAAGGATGTGAAAAGAGACAAAGAAGGACACTACATAATGATCAAAGGATCAATCCAAGAAGAAGATATAACAATTATAAATATATATGCACCCAACATAGGAGCACCGCAATATGTACGGCAAACGCTAACGAGTATGAAACAGGAAATTAATAGTAACACAATAATAGTGGGAGACTTTAATACCCCACTCACAACTATGGATAGATCAACTAAACAGAAAATTAACAAGGAAACACAAACCTTAAATGACACAATGGACCAGCTAGACCTAATTGATATCTATAGGACATTTCACCCCAAAACAATCAACTTCACCTTTTTCTCAAGTGCACACGGAACATTCTCCAGAATAGATCACATCCTGGGCCATAAATCTGGTCTTGGAAAATTCAAAAAAATTGAAATCATTCCAGTCATCTTTTCTGACCACAGTGCAGTAAGATTAGATCTCAATTACAGGAAAAAAATTGTTAAAACTTCAAACATATGGAGGCTAAATAACACACTTCTGAATAACCAACAAATCATAGAAGAAATCAAAAAAGAAATCAAAATATGTATAGAAATGAATGAAAATGAAAACACAACAACCCAAAACCTATGGGACACTGTAAAAGCAGTGCTAAGGGGAAGGTTCATAGCATTACAGGCTTACATCAAGAAACAGGAAAAAAACCAATTAAATAACCTAACTCTACACCTAAAGCAATTAGAGAAGGAAGAAATGAAGAACCCCAGAGTTAGCAGAAGGAAAGAAATCTTAAAAATCAGGGCAGAAATAAATGCAAAAGAAACTAAAGAGACCATAGCAAAAATCAACAAAGCTGAAAGCTGGTTTTTTGAAAAAATAAACAAAATTGACAAACCATTAGCAAGACTCATTAAGAAACAAAGAGAGAAGAACCAAATTAACAAAATTAGAAATGAAAATGGAGAGATCACAACAGACAACACTGAAATACAAAGGATCATAAGAGACTACTACCAGCAGCTCTATGCCAATAAAATGGACAACTTGGATGAAATGGACAAATTCTTAGAAAAGTATAACTTTCCAAAACTGAACCAGGAAGAAATAGAAGATCTTAACAGACCCATCACAAGCAAGGAAATCGAAACTGTCATCAAAAATCTTCCAGCAAACAAAAGCCCAGGACCAGATGGCTTCACAGCTGAATTCTACCAAAAATTTAGAGAAGAGCTAACACCTACCTTACTCAAACTCTTCCAGAAAATTGCAGAAGAAGGTAAGCTTCCAAACTCATTCTATGAGGCCACCATCACCCTAATTCCAAAACCAGACAAAGATGCCACAAAAAAAGAAAACTACAGGCCAATATCACTGATGAACATAGATGCAAAAATCCTTAACAAAATTCTAGCAAACAGAATCCAACAACATATTAAAAAAATCATACACCATGACCAAGTGGGCTTTATCCCAGGAATGCAAGGATTCTTTAATATCCGCAAATCAATCAATGTAATACACCACATTAACAAATTGAAAGATAAAAACCATATGATTATCTCAATAGATGCAGAGAAAGCCTTTGACAAAATTCAACACTCATTTATGATTAAAACTCTCCAAAAAGCAGGAATAGAAGGAACATACCTCAACATAATAAAAGCTATATATGACAAACCCACAGCAAGCATCACCCTCAATGGTGAAAAATTGAAGGCATTTCCCCTGAAATCAGGAACAAGACAAGGGTGCCCACTCTCACCGCTGCTATTCAACATAGTGTTGGAAGTTCTGGCCACAGCAATCAGAGCAGAAAAAGAAGTAAAAGGAATCCAGATAGGAAAAGAAGAAGTAAAACTCTCACTGTTTGCAGATGACATGATCCTCTACATAGAAAACCCTAAAGACTCTACCAGAAAATTACTAGAGCTAATCAATGAATATAGTAAAGTTGCAGGATATAAAATTAACACACAGAAATCCCTTGCATTCCTATATACTAAGAATGAAAAAACAGACAGAGAAATTAAGGAAACAATACCATTCACCATTGCAACAAAAAGAATAAAATACTTAGGAGTATATCTACCTAAAGAAACAAAGGACCTATACATAGAAAACTATAAAACACTGATGAAAGAAATCAAAGAGGACACAAACAGATGGAGAAACATACCGTGTTCGTGGATTGGAAGAATTAATATTGTCAAAATGGCTATTCTACCCAAAGCAGTCTATAGATTCAATGCAATCCCTATCAAGCTACCAACGGTATTTTTCACAGAACTAGACCAAAGAATTTCACAATTTGTATGGAAATACAAAAAACCTCGAATAGCCAAAGTAATCTTGAGAAAGAAGAATGGAACTGGAGGAATCAACCTGCCTGACTTCAGACTCTACTACAAAGCCACAGTCATCAAGACAGTATGGTACTGGCACAAAGACAGAAATATAGATCAATGGAACAGAATAGAAAGCCCAGAGATAAATCCACGAACCTATGGACACCTTATCTTTGACAAAGGAGGCAAGGATATACAATGGAAAAAAGACAACCTCTTTAACAAGTGGTGCTGGGAAAACTGGTCAACCACTTGTAAAAGAATGAAACTAGAACACTTTCTAACACCATACACAAAAATAAACTCAAAATGGATTAAAGATCTAAATGTAAGACCAGAAACTATAAAACTCCTAGAGGAGAACATAGGCAAAACACTCTCCGACATAAATCACAGCAAGATCCTCTATGACCCACCTCCCAGAATATTGGAAATAAAAGCAAAACTAAACAAATGGGACCTAGTGAAACTTAAAAGCTTTTGCACTACAAAGGAAACTATAAGTAAGGTGAAAAGACAGCCCTCAGATTGGGAGAAAATAATAGCAAATGAAGAAACAGACAAAGGATTAATCTCAAAAATATACAAGCAACTCCTGCAGCTCAATTCCAGAAAAATAAATGACCCAATCAAAAAATGGGCCAAAGAACTAAACAGACATTTCTCCAAAGAAGACATACAGATGGCTAACAAACACATGAAAAGATGCTCAACATCACTCATTATTAGAGAAATGCAAATCAAAACCACAATGAGGTACCATTACACGCCAGTCAGGATGGCTGCTATCCAAAAGTCTACAAGCAATAAATGCTGGAGAGGGTGTGGAGAAAAGGGAACCCTCTTACACTGTTGGTGGGAATGCAAACTAGTACAGCCGCTATGGAAAACAGTGTGGAGATTTCTTAAAAAACTGGAACTAGAACTGCCATATGACCCAGCAATCCCACTTCTGGGCATACACACTGAGGAAACCAGATCTGAAAGAGACACGTGCACCCCAATGTTCATCGCAGCACTGTTTATAATAGCCAGGACATGGAAGCAACCTAGATGCCCATCAGCAGATGAATGGATAAGGAAGCTGTGGTACATATACACCATGGAATATTACTCAGCCATTAAAAAGAATTCATTTGAACCAGTCCTAATGAGATGGATGAAGCTGGAGCCCATTATACAGAGTGAAGTAAGCCAGAAAGATAAAGAACATTACAGCATACTGACACATGTATATGGAATTTAGAAAGGTGATAACGATAACCCTATATGCAAAACAGAAAAAGAGACACAGAAATACAGAACAGACTTTTGAACTTTGTGGGAGAATGTGAGGGTGGGATATTTCAAAAGAACAGCATGTATACTATCTATGGTGAAACAGATCACCAGCCCAGGTGGGATGCATGAGACAAGTCCTCCGGCCTGGTGCACTGGGAAGACCCAGAGGAATCCGGTGGAGAGGGAGGTGGGAGGGGGGATCGGGATTGGGAATACATGTAAATCCATGGCTGATTCATATCAATGTATGTCAAAACCCACTGGGGAAAAAAAAAATAATAATAATAAAAAAAAAAAAAAAAAAAGAACAACAACATCATCAAAAAAAAAAAAAAAAAGAAAGCACTTTGTCTACTAAGAATGGATTAAAGGGTTCTCTTTCCAGAATAGCACACTCATCCTTTTTAAGGTGCAGATGTTTTCAGTGCTTCACACAAAATCAATGATTAACTGTGGAATTTCAGGCCCTTGACAGGGAGCTGGAGGAGAAAACTTGAGGTACGTGTCTATGGAGGTAGGAGTGAGGGCTGGCTCAGAGAGGATTTTCTGGGCAAAGAGAGGACTTTTGCCCCTCTAAAGATGTCAAACAGGCTCATGTTGCTTATTCCACCCACATTATAATCCAGGGGGCTTGTTTTTCCTCCCTGTTGGCTAATAGGAAAATGCAGGGGGGTGGGCAGGGATCTGGGGGAGACGTAGCCCAAGGAGAGTGGGTCAGTAGGCTGAGAGACAGGGGGCAAATCTCTCTTCAGGTTCCTAGACTGTGCCGTTTGTCAGGTTGCCTACAGATACAGCGCCTGTGTACTCCCATTTTGCAGAAATACCTTCCCGGGTTAGTACCCAGACCCCAACCCCAGTGAAAGTGACAGTCGCTCAGTTGTGTCCGACTGTGCGACCCCATGGACTATACAGTCCATGGAATTCTCCAGGCCAGAATACCGGAGTGGGTTGCCTTTCCCTTCTCCAGGGCATCTTCCCGACCCAGGGACTGAACCCAGGTATCCCACATTGCAGGCGGATTCTTTACCAGCTGAGCCACAAGGGAAGCCTATCTGTATAAATACTTGCCAACCAACATCCCGTTCTCTTTCCTCTCTTTCTCAGCTCTTCAGCCTCCTCTGACTCTGCTGGGGTTCGGGGCCATCTGAGGAGTGAACCATTTTTCCAGCAGGTCTTGTCTTTGCTTAAACACAGGCTAATGTCTGGACCCCGTTTTGAGCTGGCTTCTCTCCCGGGACATCTTTGAGTCAGCCTGCATTTTTTAAGGGCTTCCCTTGTAGCTCAGTTGGTAAAGAATCTGCCTGCAATGCAGGACACCTGGGTTCCATCCCTGGGTCGGGAAGATCCCCTGGAGAAGGAAATGGCAATCCACTCCAGTATTCTTGCCTGGAGAATCCCATGGACAGAGGAGCCTGGCGGGCTACAGTCTATAGGGCCGCAAGAGTCAGACACGGCTTAGGGAGCATCTTTTAAAGGGGAAAACTCCTCAGAGGGGCCCTCGTCTCCCTGTAGGAGGTGGGGTGGGGGTGGGGAGCAATGCTGGGTCCCGGGATCTCTCTAGGCCGGTGTTACTCCATGGGCCTGACTGCTGCTCACACTTGAGGGCATTTTAAAAAATGCTTAAGGCTTGACTAGCTGCTGCGGTAAAGGAGACAGTACTCATTGGCGGCAGGTGCCCAGGCTGCGCAGAGGAAACAGAGAAACTGAGGCAGCGGAAGAGGGCTGGGGGTGGGGGTGGGGGTGGTGGCGCCATCCAGGGGCAGCTCACCTGGCGTGCGGGGACCACCTCCTGCCCGCCCTCCCTGGCATCCCTGGCTGGGAGGTGAGGGTGGGGGTAGTAGGCTTGGAGGCGCCCCACCTGCAGCTCTAGAGTGCATGGCCAAGGGAATGGTGGCCACCTCCTTTCTCCAGAGCTGGTGTCTGAAGGTCACTAAGACGGGAATCTTATGTAAAATTTTATTTATTATTTTCCTCCCCCACATTTTCTTTCTCTGTCCCTCACTAATCCCGGGATTGGAAAAATTCATTGATTCCCAAGCTTGGAATGGCTGGTGAGAAACACTGACATCACGCTGTCTGGCCAGCTTTTGTTTGGGGTCCACTCGAAAGTTTTTGCATCCGAGATAGTTTGAGATTGTTGTCGTTTGGTGGCTAGGTCGTGGTGTCTGACTCTGTGCGACCCCATGGACTACAGCCCCGCCAGGCTCCTCTGTCTATGGGATTCTCCAGGCCAGAATACTGGAGTGGGTTGCCATTTCCTTCTCCAGTGGATCTTCAGTTTCTTAATTTTGTTCTTTCCTAGTTGGGGAAAAAAAAATACAACTTATCTTTGCAGTAAGAATTTCCCCCACCTTCCTTTTAGAGAAAGGGCTTGACAGCACCACCATCCTAGATTAACAGACCAATAATTGCTACATTTCATACCATGTAGGGTTCCCTCTGAAACCTCAGTCACATTCAGATACTGTGGTGGGGGTTTAAATGCAGCAGTTAATGTGCATTCCCCACCTCTAATCTTTTTTTTTTTTTTTAATTGAACCTTTAAATGGAAGTTATGCTCCTGTGGGTGGAAGCAGGGCTTTGAGATGGAGTTCCATGGTTTGGTTTGGTTCTTCAGTGAAAATTCTAAGAGTGTGAATTGTACCAGTAGATGCATTTGTTGTTGTGGTTTTCAGAGGAAAGCATGAAATCTCACTGACTTGTTGAACATTGTGGTTTCGAATCAGGGCTTTGGAGACGAAGCTGCTAAACCTCTCCGACCAAACTCCGAAGAGAAATCACCAGCTTAATTTGCATATTGGTTTTGCCACAGGTTTAGCTCCACCCCTTTTCAATGACTCTCCTTTTCAGTGGCTACGAAGTCTTACAGATAAGAGTATTTTCTGATGTTTAACCTAAAGCCCTCTTGCTCTTTCCAAAAATCCGTTGCCTCAGACAACCGAGGCACCTGGGCTATGGTTTGGACAGTATTACTTCGTGCATTTAAGGGCTGACTTTTCCTCCAGACTAAATAAATCTGGTGTCACCGTCTATTAAGATGAAAAAACACAACCCTTTGCTGACTGACATACAAGATGGAAATGCAAAAGGCTCGGGCTTTCCTTTTATATTTCATTCTCTCTTTTTAACCCTTGTAAAGGTGTTGACACAGATTTCAGTATGCTGCCAGTGAGGCTATGTTTTTGATTAATGATGGCTCTGCTTGGCATCACAGACTTGAATTGACCGTTTACTGTGGGTCTGCCTGACCTGGTCATGGCCAGACCAAAGGAAGCCATGTAGACTACTGACCACAGCTGTTGCCATCTTTCTCCTTCCTTATAACCGCTTCCAGCAAGAAGGTCAAAGCATTTTGTTTAACAGCAAGTAGAGAAAAACATGTTTCTTGCTTGTTTTTAAATGGTGAAAATTAAGTCAATTGGCAACAGGTGCTTATTTCCCTGTAGGTGGAGGAGGTGCCAGATGATGTGGATCTGTGCCTGTGGATCTGGGCAAGCCCAAATTGTAACCATACCACCCCTGAGCAGAGTCCATTTAGTTCCAGCAGTTGGATCATTTGGCAAATGTTTGAATCACTACCCAGGGTTTCACAGATGGCATCTCCACTGCAGAGACCCTTCTCTTACTCACAAGAAGAAAGGGAAAGGGGAGACAGTCGAGCAGATGCATTGATTATTGCCCACGGGTGAACACCTGGAGGACTGGCCATTTGGGTATTTGTGGAATGATGGTTTTTCCTTCATGACTAGAACAGGTAAAGAACTTTCAGGTAATGCTGAAGCAAAAAAAGAGGCTGGCATCTTTGGAATTGTAAGTAAGAGTTTGGTGCTTACACTGTTAAATGTGACCTGGATAGTCTACTGCCCCTTTAGAAATTGAAATTTAAATGTGGGATAAGAGAGCCTTAATTACTTATAGCGAAGACATCTCTTCCACTGCTGGTTGGAATGTATGTAAACAGATCAGACATTCCACAAGTTTTTGATCTTGAACACTGCTGTAATTGAGTATCCCACATAGAATGTTAAGATGAGGGGTGATTCTTATTGAAATATGTTTTAAAATCTCTGATGTGGAAGCCTTTATCTGCTTATCATTAAAGATGTTGGTCATGAAGAAAGTTGTTATCTTGAAGACTTTGATACCTGTGATGGATCTTGTGAACACGATTTTCTTATGCTGTTTCTGTCAAATCAGATTTCATCTGGAGTACTAATGCTCCATCCAGATCCTGTGCTTCTCAAGGTACCTCTGATTCTTTCATTTGGTACTGAAAAAGTTTTCATTTTTAAAACCTTTCACAGATCTTTCTAATATAACACTTTATTTTTTCAAAAAAATCTCATCACCTTTGATGGCTCATCAACTTTTGATGGCTCTCCATTGCCCTTTGAGTCTTGAAGTGGAAAGGGATCATACAAATCCAGTCTCTTGCTGGATAAAGAAATTATCTCTGCAATAATCTTCTTTGGTTTCCTGCTTATTTGCTCCAGCCATAGGGACTTCACTGCCTCATGAAGTGATGGGTTTCATTATTGGCCAGTCTGAGGTGTTAACAGGATTGTTTTTGTATTGATTGAGGTGAAATCAGTTCGTTGAAGCAAGCACCTATTGGACCCAATTTTGCCCATGAGAACAATCACGACCGAATCACCTGCTCTTTTTGTGCTCAGTTGTGTCCGACTCCTTGTGACCCCATGGACTGTAGCCCACCAGGCTTCTCTGTCCATGGGATTTTCCAGGCAAGAATACTGGAGTGGGTTGCCATTTTCTCTCCTCTCTTTGGACATGGTGTTTGAAGACATTTCCCTTTCATGGTTTCCTTCACCAGTTCGAGCTTTAGAACCCTTTCACTATTTCTGGGATGTGACCTCTGGGTCACTTTAGCTGGTCATTGCTCCGCTCAAGGTATAAAGGTCAAGCCCAGACTTGTCATCTGGGTTTTCAAGAGCTACCCTGCCAACCTGTCTACTGTATCTACCATATTTGCTTCTAGGACTTCACTGTACAAATATCCAGGTTCAGCTATCTCTTCAATGCCCTTTAAATAAAGCAACGATAATTCTTCTTTCTTTGGTTTGTCTGAAAGATACAACAGAAGTATAAGGTATGATAATACTTTTAATGATGTGATTTCAGGAACCTACAATGTGCACAGTGCTGGAGTTAGGTGAATGACTCTACTCTGCCATCTTGGAGCTCACAGTAGGCCTCTAGAGGGACAGTGAAAAAGTGAACAAAGAAATTGGTGATTGCAAATTTCAGTAAGTGCCGTGAAACACTGAGCCAGAGAATTAGGACCATGTAGGTTTGCTTGTAGAAAACCTGATTTTTAGGTTTGTCACAAAGGCCTCTCTGGGGAGACTATACTGAAGTGACACCTGAAGGATTGGGACTTCCCAGGTGGTACAGTCTGCCTGCCAATGCAGGAGACACAGGAGACCTGGGTTCGATCCCTGGGTCAGGAAGATCCCCTGGAGAAAGAAATGGCAACCCACTCCAGTATTCTTGCCTGGGAAATCCCATGGACAGAGGAGCCTGGAGGGCTATAGTTCATGAGGTCACAAAGAGTCCAACACGACTTAGTGACTGAGTACACACCTGCGGGATGGTAAGAAGCAGACTCTGCTTGGAGTGGAGGAAGAGGAGGGGGAGAGACCGAGCCTGCTGGGATCTGAGGTGAGAAGAGCTTCCTTGCTCAAGGGACCCAAAGAAGCGCCAAGGGGCTGGGGTGTGGAGAGCGTTAAGGGCAGAGGTCAAATCCAAAGGGCTTTGGAAGCCATTTACAGCTTTGAACTTTTCCCTGAAAGCAAAGAGGAGTTCTATTCTGAAGACATTTAAAGCAAAATGTGTGTGTGTGTGTGTGCATATGTCTGAGAGAGGTTTAATTTTAGAGAGACTCCCAGACAGCTGTGTGAAGAAGGAAGGGCTGTGGTCCAGCTCTGTGATGGGTGGTGTGGGTGGTGGGGGAGCCTGCCTCGTCAGGGCACATCCTGTGCTCCCGTCAGGGACCCCCGGTGTCTGAGGGGGAGCTCAGGGCGTGGCCATCCTCTGGGTAGGGCTTGTCCAGCAGAAACTCAGGCAAAAATGAAGACCCGCCTCGGTCAGGAGCCAGCACCTCAGATCTGGGGCTTCCTCTCCCCACTGGGGACCTGGAAAGCCACCTGACCCTAGGGTCCCAGTGACTCCAGGGGGAAGGGCGGCTCTGTTTCGGAGGAGGAGCCTGAAATGAAAACCTGAGGCTTCCTGAGTTATATAGGCTGGAGACATGAGGGGAGAGATGAATGAAGTGATCTGTGCCCATAAACCTGGCCTACTGGCTGTCTTAAAAGTTACATGAGGGTCAAGGGTAGTGAAGAAGTAGATGGGTCTTCTCCCCACTGGCCCCTCTCGCCCCTCCCCCTCAATCTCCTCCACTCTTCAAACCACAGTCCAGACCGCAACCCAGGGAGACAAAGGATTCAGCCTTTCCTCTAAACTTGACCTCTGCAGGTAGGGCCTCACAAGCAGACAGTTACTGGAGGGAGGACCTCTTGCTTTGTCTCCTCGCTTCTGCGGTTGAGAAAAGCCCACTGCTCTGGGCCAGAGAGGAGGGGGAGTGGGGAGAGGCGAAATCAGTGGTGGGAAAGAGGAGACGTTTGAGTGGAGAACAGAAAGTCCACTGAAGACTTTAATCCGTTTCCGCTGTGTGGATTCTATAATGAAACTCTTCCTTATCTCTCCAAGAAACTAGCAGTAGAATGTGAATTTCTCCTCCAAAGAATTGCAGTTTTGTAGGGAGCTGTCTTTTAATTGATGGCTTCCCTAGGTGGCCCTAGTGGTAAAGAACCCACTTGCCCATGCAGGAGAGGTAAGAGACATGGGTTTGATACCTGGGTTGGGAAGATTACATGGAGGAGGCAGCCCACTCCAGTATTCTTGCCTGGAAAATCCCATGGGCAAAGGGACCTGGAGGGCTTCAGCCCATAAGGGTTACAAAGAGTCGGACATGACTGAAGCAACCTAGCATGTCAATTGAAGTAATCTTTCTGTCTTGATGGGCAATGTGGGCTGTGTCCAGTTATGAAGTGTTGTGGAATTGGTTTACACAAACATAAAAGCAAGGGTGTGAACCACATACACACACACACGTTTCAATTGGTTTGGTCTTGACTTTTCCTTTGTTTGGCCACTCATGACTCCCGTGAGAGCCAAAATTCTAGGTTATCCCTGACTCTTTTTTTTTTTTCTTTTTACAAACCCTTGTGTTGAAGGCGGACTTTCAATAGATCACAGCGAGGGAGCTGCTCTGCTACATACGAAACCCTGACCCAGAAGCGGGTCTATCACTGACTCTTAAAAGGGGAGAGTCTGGGTACTGCCAGGATCCTGGCACAGTGTTCTGTAATTGCATTATAGTTCATAATTGTTTGGAGCTGGATTATTTGTCCAATTCCATCACACATGATTATTTCCTTCTCTTGCCTTATAAATTGGATAAAGCTCTTATCAGCGTTCGCTCAGCCATAGGAAGCGGCCTGGGTTTTTCAGGCCCTCACACTGTGCTTAAACAGAATTTTAATGTATCTAAAAGTACCAGGCCTAGTGCTGTTTGTTTAACACCGGTATTGCAGAGCCCTCTTTTTGACCAAACCAGTCCCAGCTGCAGCAAGCAAAGAATACAGTGAACAAATATCCACAAAACAGGAGCGCTGCTCACTGGTGGATCTCACGTGGAGAAACCTGGGTGTTTGCTGCCTGGGTTCAGCAGACCGGGTCTTCAACAGCCACTCTTGCAGGTTCGCAGCCAGGAAACCTGCCTCTTCGGACTCCCGTGTAGATGCCCTCGGGCCCCTTAGGCAGGGACAGAAGCTCTCGTGTGGCAGGCAAGCCTCCGGACCAGCGCCGACCTGGTGTCTTGTCTCCCTTTATCTCTCCCTCATTTGTACTGGTGGGCGCGGTGCCCAGGCTTTATGGTGGATTTGTTTTCCACCAGCTTGATGGATGATGTGGAGCTAATGTGGTTCCCATCTACAGGGGAGAGATTATGGCTCAAAGAGGCTTCTCATCACAAATGCAAGTCAGAGACTTCGTTGTGTCTTGAACCTTTGCCTTTTGACTCCACACCCAGTGCTCTTTTTGTGACACTTTGCTGGCATAATATAATCAAAATGCTTCTTAGTTGTGAAAGAAAAGCTTTGAGTCAGAGAAAGCCTGAGATGGTTGGGTTTGAACTTTCTTGGATGTCAGTGGAGATTTCAGCAGAAGGGGAAGAGAAGGAGGTCTTAGGCCTCTATCCAAGGGATTGGCTCAATGTTTCGTGGAGATTATGCAGGCCAGAGGACATTCAGTAACTCAGCCTCAAATCCTTGTAGGTAGCTGAGACCCACAGCTGGGACTGAGCTGACATCCTTTGCACAAGATTCCATGGGATTTGGGTATTCCTGACCATTGCAGTAGTAGCCCTGGGTATTATGCAGTAACGAAGGATTTAAAAATACCCCAACTTGTATATGTTAATGAGCAAGGGCAGCACAGTGTTTTAACTGAAAGAACCATTAGCACTTCCCCTGTTAGAGGGATTTTATATAATTTAGAAGAAAACACTCATTATTTTAATTTTCATTGTTAGCTGTAATATTCTTTACAATCATAATGTATCCCTAAGCAGTTTTTTCAGAGTTCAGTAGTCTAGTTAAAAAGAGGAATGTCAAAAAAATAAAAATTTCTAAAAATGGTTCCTGGGTAGGATTTATTTAAAATCTACTTATGTATTAATATATACAAATAACAAATATAAACAATGTCAAAAAGCAAGAAACACAATCAAGTATTTAAAATTCTCCCTATTATTATTCAACTAAGACAAAGCTGTTCTATTTTTCTTTTTAAAGAAAGCCTTTTTTAAGTGAGCAGTCACTAAAATTACTGGTATTACGGCATAATGTATTTTGCAGTTTTACAAGTGCATCTTAATTTCTCTTGTGTTTCTTTCCTTCTTTCTCTCACCTTTGCATCTCATTGCATTGTAGACATTTTCTGTTCTGTCCTGGATGGGGCCATCTCTCTCTGCCTTTGTCCTAGCTCCTTGTCTACCTTGAGCCCGGCTACTTCAGTGAAAAGGTCTTGGTTTGTATGTGACACCTCAGCCCTTGTTTCAGCAGCAGTGGCTGGTCCTCCTGTAGACTTGTCCTCCTTTGATGACAGTGCCGTGGTCCCCAGCACTACACAGGCTGCTCTTGAGTCCTGTGTCCCCCGATCCAGGATTTGGCCAGATCTATCTGAGCAACATGGTGGATGGTGCCAACATTTCCTTTGCTCTCCATAACCTTCTTCTCTGTACAATTAGAAAGAACACCCAAAGGGAACTCAGATCTGTTACAAGGCATCTGGAGGAAGCCACTGGAAGGGGTTGCCTCTGTTCTTGCTAACAGCAGACAGGAAGAGTTTTATATTAAGGTACAACCAGTGGTTCCAGCCAATGGTCCAGACCAACCAAAGGTCTAGTTTCTGGTTAAGACATGCACCTGAAGATTTATATAGACCAAGGTTCCTTAATCTGGGGCCTAGTGTTCCCCATGAGTTTCACATGGAAAGGTGTTTTGAAATAGTCTGACCTAGGCCCCAGTCTATATCCATTGAGTCAAAGTCTCCATGGGGGCCTCATCGTTGGATGAGGGATGTTGTCAGGGGATGCTCACACACATCTTAGTTAAAAGCCACCGGTTCAGAAAAAACGACTGGTTATTTGGAGGCCATCTGGCAACCAAGCTGTGATGTGTTTCCTTCAGGCCTTTCATCTGCATCGAGCACTGTTTTGTAGGGCACTGAGGTATCACTCAGAATGCATGTCTGGGGGAGGCTGAGCTTCTGGGGGTTCAGGAGGATGATTGCATAGCATGTTCTGTCATCTTCACTGTGCAAAAGAGCTTAGTTAGCTGCCTTCATGAGGGAGGGCAATGCAAGGACCTGTGGGTGGCGATGAGCCAACTCTACTCCTGGCTGTGTTTGTTAAATTAAAAAGAGTTAAAAAAAAGAAACTGCTAAGTCATGACTGACTCTTTGCAACCTCATGCAGGGACTGTAGCCTTCCAGGCTCCGCTGTCCACAGGATTCTCCAGGCAGGATTACTAGAGTGGGTTGCCATTTCCTTCTCCAAGGGATCTTCCCAACCCAGGGATCGAACCTGTATCTCCTACACTGGCAGGTGGATTCTTTTCCACTGAACCACCTGGGGAGCCTGTTTGTTAAATTAGCTTACTTGATTTCTCTGGACTTTGGTCTTCTTGCTGTTAAGAAGACTAGATTAGGTGATGTGTAAGTTCCTCTGAAGTTTTAGGCTACTTTGACTTCAACTTAAAATAACACAAAACTTACAGTATGATACAAGTGATTTATTGTACAAAACCATGGAACTTGGGAGTAAGCAAAAAGAAAAGGAAAAGTTCATTATCCTATGACCCCACCACCCTGAGATGACCTTTAGATATAAATTCTTTTCATCTTTGTGCAAAGATAAACACAGGTATGCATGTGTGCACATAAATATTCAAATACATATGTTTTATTATAGTATGCATTTTATTAATACGGAACGGTGATCATATTGGGTACTGTCCTGTAATCTGTCGTTTTAGTTAATATAGCAAGAACAGGGGAATGCCTTTCCATGCCACTAAATGCACACTTGGTGCCTTTAACTTGGGGGCAGAGAGCTTAGTGATCAAGAGCCGGGCCTTGGAGGCTGACTCTGGCTGTGGTCCATAGTCTCTGTGTCACCTTGAGCAGATTACCTCACCTCTCTAAATCTCAATTTCCTCCCGCGGAAAATGGCCATGGCAGTAATGTCCACTTCATAAAGTGTTCTGAGGATGAAAATCAGACAGTGCATATTAAGTGCTCAGAGCAGTGCTTGGTAAGTGCCCACAGTAAGGGCCCAATAAGCAGTAACTGAAAATGCGGCGTATCATTTCATTTTACTAACGTGCGTAATTTCACCAATCCTCTATTACTGCTTATTTAGATTTTTCTTTGCTATTATACACAGTGCTGCACTGATTGTTTTATAGGTAAATATTTGTACATATCTGTATATAGTTTTTGGACATACTCCCAAAAGCAGAATTGCTGAGCTAAATAAAGGGCACATATATTTTAAAGATCTCAATACATAGAGCTCAAGTCTCCTGCAGAAAAATTGCAGTGACCTTCCCCACATCTAAAGGATGTAGTTTTTTTTTTTTCTGTTTTTTTTTTTTAATTTAAAGGAGAGGGGAAATGAGTGTAAATGGTGTCATCATTTTATTTTGCATTTATTTTTATAAACCTACTCACTTTGCCCACTTCTCTGCTGTACTGTTTGCCTCTTTATCAATGATTTGTAGAAATATTCATACATTCAGAGGAGCAGCCTCTGTTTTCCTTTATTAATTCATGAGAGCCAGCTCCGTAGCCCAGAGCTGTGGTAAGTGCTAGTGGTGAGCAGATAGCCCCAGTCCAAGATTCAGGGAGGAAAATGGAGATTCAGAAAAAATGATTTTAACCTGCAATAAAGGAGGATCACAGGGCTATCCTGGAAGACTTTCCAGAGGCAGTGATGAGTGAAGAGAAATTGGGGGAAGAGGGCTTAGCCAGGTTCAGATGGGGTTCCAGGTGTGTAGGAACATTTTTCTTAGATGGTTCTTTGCCTTTAAAAAAACAAAACAAACAAACAAAAAAAACCTTGGCTCATGGTTTATGCTGACATCTCAAGATTTTTAAATTAGTAAAATCTATAAATATTTATATTCATGTATATTTTCTGCCTTTGATGATTTACTTGGAAAATCTGCCCTATCAGGTTTTTACTTAAAAGTTTTGGTACTGTTAGAATTTCTCATCCTAAGTGAGCAATTGTGGGTTTCTAAAACTATCTTGTGGGTCTGAGCTCATGGACAATAAGACTAAACTTTACAATGATCTTTTAAAACTTATGCTCAATGATAAAAGGAGGGAAAATGTCTTAATTCACAGGAGAGTTGTGAAAGGGTAGAGTTTGTATTCAACTCTCTCTTCTGAGCTGTTTGATTTGTAGCATGTCATGCTTTGAACAAATCTGTATGGGCCCAGAGTGCTCTACTGGTATAAGAAAGTTTTCTTTCAAACTAATTCATGCTAAGATGTGAATGACTAATTAAACTGTTTGTCCCTTGTCCATTTACATTTGAACAGGACACCATAAAAAAGAATAATGCTTATAAAAAATTTTCAGAATTTCAGACATCCAAGTCAGACTGAATGTGGGAGATAAAGTTTTGGTTAAATGAATTTCTGCCAGCATTCTTCTATGTACTCACATTCCTCAACCTAATCCCATTCTTAGTTGTCATCTTTTCTCCCACTCCTCTCTCACTGGTCCTCTCTCCCTGGTCTACTTATCACCTCTTTGAGTGGTTTCTCAAATTCATATCACCAGCCTATCAGTATGTACATACTCTTGGCTGTTTTTTCAGTTAACAACTGTGCATGTGCATATTTGCTGTGATGATAGGAAACACAGTTTAAATAGGCTTAAATGATAGGGAAGTTCATTATTTGAAAAAAATCCAGCATAGTGGCTTCAGGTATGGTTTGATCCAGGGACTCCTATGATAGACTTAGGCCTTGAATTTTCTTATTTTTTGTGTTCCTTGGGATTGGACCCATCCTCTGAGAGTCAGGACCTTAGTGAGAATCTACAAAGTACTCATGTTTCTTGTTTTCCCATGCCACTGATAGGGAAGAGAGAGCCTCTCTCTATAGCTTTAGAGGAGAATCAGTTCTATCACACTCAGTAGCTTACAATCAGGGTACTACTTTATGAAAAGAAGTATGAATGAATGCTGATAGGCAAAATCCAGAAGCACTTCACTATAAATGCACTGCTTTCTATCAGATTCATCAACACACAACCAAGATGGTATTTGATGCTTTGGTCCTGACTTTACTAATTCTACCGGAACAATTACCACTCTCCCATTTTCTGAGTTCATAATCTCAGCATTCAAATTTGTTGTTTTCTATTCCTGTAACTCCATGTGCATTTTAGCTACTGGGTCCTACAATACAGTCTACCCATGTTGATGCTTCACTCACTGGTCCAGCTCATCACAAGCCCCACCTGCCCTCTGTAGCATTCTGTTGACACTGCGGTCTATACTGAATTCATCCGCTCAGTTCCTATAACAAGGATGTCCAGCATTCACGGGCATTGCTTATTTTATGCTGCTTTATACCGTTGCTTATCCCTGCCTTACTTCCTCTCCCACTTTTACTGCCTAACTGGATTTAGCGTGTGTGCCTCTGGACACTCTGGTATTTCCCCACCACAAGCTGCCTGAGCTGCGGGGACACAGTTGAATCTCCCGTTGACTGAGGGAGCCCCCAGGCCCCAGGGAGGTGTGCTGGGGTGGGATTTTCTGCAGTCAGCATGGAACTTCGGGCAAGCCTTGGGCTTGACAGCTGCCCAGTGGTGTGCCCTGGGAAATGAGGGCCCACAGCATGCGAAGAGAGGTGATAGGGAAAATTCTAGGGTCAGATAAGTTAGAGGAATGCTACTTCAGACAAGATTATTTTCTCTACTGTATGAAGTTTCAGCACCTTGAAGTTTCTGAGTCTGCACAAAAGGGGTTACAAGCTGAATTCTGTTGGATGCAATCCACATGCCCCCCCTCCCCAAGTTTATATGTTAAAGTCCTCACCATCCCGCAGAATGCAACTGCATTTGGAGAAAGCGTCTTTAAAGAGGTAATTAAGTTCAAACAGGGTCGTATGGTGGCTCCAATTCAAAAGGACTGATGTCCTTATAAGAAGGGGAGACTGGGACACAGACACACACAGACAGAAGAACCTTGTGAAGACACAGGGTGAAGACAGCTGTCTGCAAAGCAAGGAGGGAGACCTCAGAAGAAACCAACCCCACCTACACCTTGATCTTGGATTTCTAGTCTCCAAACTGTGAGAAAATCAGTTTCTGGTGTTGAGGTTCCCCAGTCTGTGATACCTTGTTACGGCCGCCCTAGCAAACGAATATGGGGGAGGGGGTGTAGTTTTATAAGTGGATTTGACCGCACAATCTCTCTTTTACCAACAGAATTTCATTCCTTGGGCTGTAGCACTGTCAGCACTGTTGGCACAGCAGACGCCTCCCAGGGACACGCTGGTGGTGCTGGGTGCTCGGCCATTTACACACACCTGTGCACACGGGAGCTCCACCCCTCTCTGCCCTGTCTCGTAGCCACATTTGTGTATTAACCAGCTGGAGCGTATGATGGTTCCTGCTCACAAGTTGTCAAAGACTCTGATTTCTAGTTCATGCAGCAGCACAGTCTTAGCTGGGATTCTCTGGAAGTCAGAGATGGCATTTGATTTGTACGATAGAAGGTGGACACAATACTTAATTTCAGTATTAAGAGGAGAAATTAAGAGGAAGACTTAGATATGCATGCACTAGGCATCTCTCAGAAAAGATCTGGTTTGTCATCATTACTTTGAGTAGAAGTGTCTGAAGTCTCTTTCTTTTCCTTGAGGAATGTGTTGTCCTTCAGAAGGATTCTATCTCCTTTTTAACCAAGGACCTGTGTCACATGATGTGAGACCAAGATTTGGTAATAAGGATGCGTTTAGCTCTCTTCATTCCTTGTACACATTTTCTTTTCTTAAAGGTTTCTCCTATTTTTTTTTTTTTTTGGTTATAGAGCTTGCTGTTTGGTCACAAGAACTGTAGTTTGTAGCATGAGAAGATGCTACTTATTTATTAGAATGTGTAAGCAGATGCTTGAGAGTGGGGGCTAATGTCAAGTACAGACCGTGAGTAGTTTTTGTAAGGCTTTCATAGAGGGGTGGAGAGACTCTTCTAAAGATGAAATGACTATTGCAGTGGCAAGGGGAGAAGAGAAGAGACAAGGCTCTGGTGTTTCCCTGGTAAATGCAGCACTTCTTCAGAGGGTCAGACTAGCATCTCTAGAAAAGTCACAGCACAGGTTCATCCTGAGAAGAGAGTCAGGTGAGCATTTCTATTATCTGTTATAAGTGTGTGTGTGTGCATATGTGTATATGGAAAATAGCACCTCAAGTAAGTGTGGTTGTGGTGGAGAGTGGGAACTCTAGGAGGTGCTGTGGATGTCTGGGTCTTAAAGGCATCAGCCCCTCCTACACTGAACCTGGCATCAACCTTGGTCACCATGACTGACCAAACACAACCAGAGAGCTGTGATACCAAGGACACAAGGAAATTAAGATGGAAATCAAATTATCACTCTTTTGAGGGTCAAACTCCAGTGTGCTTGAGAATTACCTTTGAATGCTTGTTAAAATACAGATTCCAGGAATTCTTCTCCCCAAGATTTGGATTCAGGACTTCCGAGGTGGGGACCTGGCGTCTGTGTTTTAGCAGGTGCCCAGGCAATTCTGGGCTTCCCGGGTAGCTCAGCGGTAGAGAATCCACCTGCCAAAGCAAGGAGACAGGAGAGATGCAGGTTGGATCCTTGGGTTGAGAAGATCCCGTGGTGGAGGAAATGGTAAACCTTTTCAGTGTTCTTGCCTGGAAAATTCCATGGGCAGAGGAACATGGTGGGCGGCAGTGAATGGGGTTGCAAAGAGTCGGACACGACTGAATGACTGAGCGTGCACGCAGGCGATTTTAATGTAGCGAATCTGGCTTGGGAACTGCTGACCTAGAAGGCTGTGTTTCTGGGCAGTGGATGGACCTGCCTGTCTCCTTGCTGATAAAACCTGCCAGTAAGCCACGCAGCCTGGCTGTGTTATGGAGATAATACTGTGAACGGAACCCAGATGACTCATATGTAAACTTATTAAGTTCCAATGTTTTCATAAGCAACTTATCCTTTTCAAAAATCAGGTTATAATAGATTTTGGAAGGAGTCTCTGGGCTTGCTTGTCAGAAACAATGGCACAGGTAGATGGTAGATTTAGGGACGTTGCCACACCCCAACAGTGGATGCTGTCATCTGGGGGGGCACAGATCTTGGCTGGCGATCAGATGACTAATTGCACCGGATTTCTCTGCAAGGGTCCTGTGAGGGTCACACACATGCCTGGCCCCTTACTTGGGCCGCAGTAAACCAACTGCCTGTTAATAGCCCTGCGCTCCCTTTAAAAATGTCCCAGGAGGCTCTTTCTTTCTGTCCTGCAGAATTTAGAGTCTCTGCTGAGAAATGGGCCTCGGTCTTGGCTAAATTAACTCTTCAGGTGTTATTTCCATCAGGATAGACTCAAAAAGGGGGGACTCTAGATCCCTTACAAACCACGGAGGCAGAACTCTGTGGGACATTTATGTAGTCTGTAGCCCTGTGTTTAACCTAATCCTAAAACAATTTAGATTTTTTGCAAAACTAGTTTAGTATTGGTTGTTGCTCTTTCTGGACACTGATGAAATGACGTAAGAAAAACACGAAAGTTTTCTGAAAGTTCATGTCTGTTTCATTGTCCTTTAATATGTAGACAGGAATATTTTATGGGCCAATCTATAAAACCTCATTGTGTATCCTCAGGCCATTAGTGTTTCTCAAAGTCTAACTCACAATACTGTTGTCAAACTCTAAGAGGCAAAGAAATGTTCTTTTTTTGTCAAGTCAAAATCCAATTTATGTGGTGGGAAACAATGCTGTTTTTCTATTAAATGTGTATTTAAGTCATAATACAGAAGTCAGATAATTTGGGTGCTTCTCTGCCTGTCATGGGAACTAGGAAGACCCACATTCACTTCTGTGTTTATGACATAATCCATTTTTTCTTTTCCATTATGGTTTATGAGAAGATATTGAATATAGTTCTCTATGCTAGGACCTTTTTTTAATCCATTCTACATATAATAGTTTGCATCTGCTAATCCCAGACTCCCACTCCACCTCCCCCCCACCCCTTTCCCTCATGGTATAATCTTAATATTACATATTGGAATGATCAGAAGACACTGATGAATCCCCTGCCTGATTATTATCAGAAAGAATCATATCAACTAAAATTACTCTGGTTGGCCAAGATTTCTCAGAGCTGAGTTGGACTTTGTCCTAGCTGGACAGTTCTAAAGGAAAAACTCATTCAGAGTTAAACAAAATAATGAATGTTCTGGGTAAAATGTGAAGCTTTAGTCACGTTAAAGAATGTTTTTGTGTTCTTGGGGCTACCTATGGCAGCTAACATCCTGGTGAGCTCATCAGAATTTAGAGCTATTGAAAATCAGAAATTCACTTGGGGCCATATTGGGATTTAAAAATTATTGAGATAGCCGACCAGTAAGACTTAACTTTGGAAAATCTTGAAATTATTTCTTTCCTTTTTGGACCTAGAAATCTGGGAGTTGCAAGCCCAAATCTGTCCGAGCACTTGGCAGATTTAAAGTCCAATTTTTGTGAAAGTCTTTGGCTCTACGTCTGGGCCACCAGTGCTCAACTGGGTCTGTTCTCCTCCATGCCCCCAGGAGTGCATATAAGGTTTGTCACACCTGGGCTAAGGTACTGCTGACATGTAGGGAACATTTAGCGGGATGCTAAACACCCGATTGTGTATTCCACAGCCTCTCCCCTCCCCCACAAGAAAGCATTTAGCCTTCTTTTTTTCTCTTTCTAAATTATGAAAGTATGATAATACATTTACTGGAGACTTGGAAAATACATAACAAAGTTACATATAGTTCCACTATATATTACAATTATTTTTCTACTATATATTACAATTATTTTTAAGTAGATAAATTAAGATTTTTAGTTGGAGTTTCAATATAAAACTCTCAAAAATTAATAGATGAATATATAGAAAAGTAGAAAGATATAGCAGACCTGAAAAATACCAGGAACCAATTCAACATAATTAAGATTTATGCAATTTTCATGTAACAGTAGGATACAAATTCTATTCATGTTCCCAATATAGACTATAAACTAAGCGACACTGGAACATACCTAGGGACCATTTATTCCTCTTATGTGTCAATAGTGCTGAGGTTGAGAATCCCTGTTCTAGGCCTTGCTGGGACCATCCTGGTGTGGTTCTGGGCTGACATCCCATGAAGGTGAGAACCAGGCTTCTCTGTCTTCTCAGAGGACTTCAGTTCTGCATTTGACATCAGTTTAGTTCACCTGCTCAGTCTTATCCGACTCTTTGTGACCCCATGAACCACAGCATGCCAGGCCTCCCTGTCCATCATCAACTCCTGGATCTTACCCAGGCTCATGTCCATTGAGTTGGTGATGCCATCCAGCCATCTCATCCTCAGTCGTCCCCTTCTCCTCCTGCCCTCAATCTTTCCCAACATCAGGGTCTTTTCAAATGAGTCAGCTCTTCGCATCAGGTGGCCAAAGTATTGGAGTTTCAGCTTCAACATCAGTCCTTCCAATGAACACCCAGGACTGATCTCCTTTAGGATGGACTGGTTGGAACTCCTTGCAGTCCAAGGGACTCTCAAGAGTCTTCTCCAACACCACAGCTCAAAAGCGTCATCCTTCGGCACTCAGCTTTCTTTATAGTCCAACTCTCACATCCATACATGACTACTGGAAAAGCCACTGATTTGACATCAAAGACTCAGAAATTCACCTTTAGTAGACTCCAAGACTTACTAATTACTGAGGCCCTTTTGGGGATGTCCACTCTGAAAACAACCCAGAAGTCACTGAAAGGTCAACTGAGTTTTGATTTGAGGGAGACAATTCAAGGGAAATTTTGCCCATTCATTCATCTACAGTCTCGAAAATCATTCCCTGCATTGAGTAGATGTCGAGCAAAATAAAAACAAGCAAGCAAACTCAATGCGTATGCATTTTGTTATCTTGGTTTCTCAGATATTTCCTAATGAGAGTGATGCAGTGATAAGCTCCTGGGATGGGTTGAGTTCATGAAAGAACACTGTGGTGTGTCATGTAAGCGTGCTGCTGCTGCTGATTTGACATTTTTCTTGTAGCTGTTTTTGGGTGGTGTTATTTAGAAATCATTCACATGACGAGTATTTTTGTGACTTTATCCATCCTACGTATACATCCTACAACCTGACAGTGTTAATTTCCTGAGAGATGCAGCACAAGGAGACCAGGCCCGAGTTCCAGCATGCTTTCCTTTTATTGAATCTCCCCAGGTGACACAGAAGCCTCAGTTGGCTTCATAAACTGGAGCAGAGCCAGCCTGAAGCTCATTTCCTCCTTTCCCCCACTCCCTCACTGCCAGGAGCTGGCCTGGCTTAGCGTCCAGACCCAAAGCTCCTCTTATGAGTCTGGTTCCCCAATCTCAGCTTTCGCCTTCTAGAGAGATAGCAGAGGAAGCTGGAAGTTTCTTTAACTTGGAACTCCCTTCTGAGGAAATTCTGCAGGATGGAATAGGTACACCATCAGGCCATGCTCCCCCTCTGAGATGCCTTCATGTTGAAGTTTGGACTGAAGGGGCGATGAGGGTATGGGGGCATACCTGCATCAGAGGCGAAGCCTTTCCTAATCTGCCACTTCCTATATAAACATGCTAGCAACATAGTCTTCTTGGAATATAGAACCTGGAAGCTAAAGTAATCTCTTTTCAATGAACTTGATACTTCCCTTCATTAGCAAGCCAGGGTGGGCTAACAGAAAGCCTGTTGGCGTGCACAGTTGCAGTGACTAATTAAACCCAGATGCCTGCCTCTTAATTGGTTTTGATCTGTCTTTTACTTTGAATTTTTCTGTATGATTTAATAATGTAATACAACTCACCCTCCTTGGGATGTGAGCAGGGTAGAAATGATAAATAGCAGGTAAAAAAATTGATAAGTTTTAATGTTAATGCCCTTTTAATAATGCTGTACTCACAAAGTACCTTTGCTGACTGTGGGATGAGTCATTTGGGTATTTTGTTTAGGGTGTGGTGGTTGCCTTGGATGTGGATAGTTTCCCCAGTATTACTTGCTTTCTTTTTTTGTTCATCCTTCATGGACTTGGCATCCTCCACTGTCCTTCCTGTTGGTGCCTCTTTTCCCTTCTCCAATTCTGCATTTACACTTGTGTACGTCTCTTGACAATTTTAAAATACAAACCAAAAAAACTTCAAAAAAGTTAATTTCTTTGCAAAGAAAAGTGAAAGTTGCTCAGTCATGTCCCACATTTTGTGACCCCAAGGACTGTAGCCCACCAGTCTCCTCTGTCCTTGGAATTCTCCAGGCAAGAATATTGGAGTGGGTAACCATTCCCTTCTCCAGGGGATCTTCCCCACCCAGGGATGGAAACCAGGTCTCCTGCATTGCAGGCGAATTCTTTACCATCTGAGTCAGCAGGGAAGCCCTTTGCAAAGAACTCTGCCTATTGGCTGCCCCTATGCTGATTTCATGAGTTTGAGTAAACTCCAGGAGCTGATGATGGACAGGGAGGCCTGGCGTGCTGAGATTCATGGGGTCGCAGAGAGTCGGACGCGACTGAGTGACTGAACTGAACTGAACTGAACTGATGCTGACTTCCCATGTGGTGCCAGTGATAAAGAATCTGCCTGCCATTGCGGCAGATGCAAGAGACGTGGATTTGGTCCCTGGGTGGGGAAGGTCCCCTGGAGAAGGAAATGGCAACCTGCTCCAGGATTCTTGCCTGGAAAATTCCATGGACGGAGGAACCTGGTGGGCTATAGTCCATGGAGTTGCAAAGAGTTGGACACAACTGAGCATCCATGCATGTGACAGGCTGTTACAAACTAGCCCAGGTGTTATATGAGGGTAGAAACCTGGTGTTCAGTTCCTTGACTTCTGAGGTGATTGGTTTGAAAGATGCAACATTGACTGGACCTTCCCTTTCTGTCCTTAGCATCTACCGCTGCCGAATCTTCTCTTTCTATTAATTCTGGTTCTCCCTGCCACAAGGCACCTTAGGGATCACCCCTCCTACTCAGGTGGATAACAAAACATGCATGAGGACTAGAGTAAATTCTCCTTTTAGTCTAGTGCCTTTCCTATAATATTTCATGGGCCTGGCCTCAAAACACTCTGAAGCTGTGTTCTTGCCATTATTACTTAACAGGACGAAGTCATACTAACGTGCATGTCCTAGAGCTGGAATTTATGGTTTTTCTCCTTTGGCTCTTGTACCAGATCTACATAAAGAGTCTCCTAATTCAGCTTTTCCTAGAGTGTGCTTTTCTGGACACTGATCCTAGTAAATGCTAGAAAAGACAGTTTTATCATCAAATAAACAATGTTTGGAAAATCCTACGTATTGTGCCTGACTCTTAAGAATTCAGAATGTACATTATTGGTACATTATAGTCTCAGAGAACTCTTGCAGAGCTCAAATTTATTTCTCTGTTTAACTCAGTGTTTCCTAAATATGCTTAACCATAACTTCCCCTACTCCCTTCCTCTTTTTTCTTCTCCAGTCCCTGCATATAAGCATCAACTAATAATATCTCCATGAATTAAAATTCCTTGGAATGCACTTTGGGAGATGATGTTCTAAGCAAGGATATGGGAGGGCTCTCAGAGCCCCTCTCACCATGAGGTTACCTGGAAAACCGTGCTTTTGTCGTCCTGCCCAGTGCCAGCCCCCATTTCACGTCCTTCTGCACGTGATACCATGTCTATCTGCCTCCATCTCATCCATGTATTTTGAAGGCTCAGTATTTTTCTGGTCTGTATTGTCTCCGATTGCACCAAATTGTAAACATATGACAGAACAAAATATTTCAACTACAAAGTGAAACTGAATTCTTGCAAAGGAGCCAGGATTTCGTGAACTTCATGGAAATGATGTTGGAGAACAGTTCAAAGCTTATCTGATGCCACTTACAAATGAGGTTCTGGGAGAGTTAACCTACTTAAGAGCAGAAGAGAACCTCATTGGGGATAAAGGCTATATGGATTCTCCCGACAAGGAAGTTCTGAATCTCCAAAGAATAAGAGCTGACACTGGGAAAATTAATGATGTGTGTGTGTATATACATATATATAATATCACACACATGTATATACATATATGTGTGTATATTTATTTATATTATTGTGTATGTGTGTGCTCAGTTGTTCAGTTGTGTCCAACTCTTTGTGACCCCACAGACTGTAGCATGCCAGGCTCCTCTGTCTTCCACTCTTGGTGTTGAACATGCTGTGGGTTTAGACAAGTGTATAATGATGTGTATCCACCATTACAGTTTCATACACAATAATTTCACTGCTATAAAAGTCCTCTGTGATCCACTTTTTCCTTCCCTTCTTCCAGCCCTGACAACCACTGATTTTTTTTTTATTGTCTTCATAGTTTTGCCTTTTCCAGAATCTCATATAGTTAGAATTGTACATTATTTAGCTTTATCAAATTGGCTTCTTTCACTGAGTAATATGCATTTAAGATTCCTCCATGTCTTTTATGGCTTGAGAGCTCATTTAGTTTTTTATGCTGAGCCATATTTCATTGTTTGGATGTATCGTAGTTTGTTTATCCAGTCATCTACTGAGAGACCTTCTGAGAGCATCTTGGTTGCTTCCATGTTTTGGCAATTATAAAGAAAGCTGCTGTCAAGCCCTGGACAATTTTGAGATGACTCAGGAAAGCCGAGACAGGAGTCTGTTTACCTTGGGTTTAGTGGGACACATGTCTGTGATTCGTCGTCACTTCCGTGTCTCGTCCAGCGTCACTAGTTATCCCAGCGCAGGAAGAGGGCCAGGAACGCCTGTCCCGCTCACTGCACCGGTTCTCCCAGCACCGTGGTCAGAGGTGCTGAGTCACGCGCCATTCTGCAGTTGTGTTCTTCATCAGCGGATCCCCGAGATGTGCTGCCGGTGGAGGGGAAACAAGGTTTGAAATGTATGGAGCCAAAGTGTGCAAGTGTCATCGGTTATATGACATTGTAAGTTAAAGATTTGGTTCTCATCAACACCTAGTTGAGTGGAAGTTCTCTCTTGTCAGTAATATAATTGTTAATGCAGCATCTTTCTGTCAACTGTGCAAGAGGACAGGCTGAGCTGTCTTCTGATTCTCTGTGTAGAACATACACAAGAATTTTTTTTTTTTCTGATAAAGAGGTGCTCAAATAACATCCAGCCAAAAATGAAGAAAAAAGTATTATAGAGCTTTGTTAATTATTCAGTTAATAAAAATATTATGGCATTGTTGCATTTGATGCTCTATGTGTGGTTTTTGTCAGTTTTAACTATAAATTTTTGAGATTCCCTTCCTCAAGTATATATTTAATATGCTTCTGTACTTCAGTAGCAACTCTATACTTATAACTTCACATTCTTTTTTATTAAAGAGGAAGCATAACATTGTAGAATCTTTTGGCACTAACTCTAGATTCTTCCATAACCCTTGGCTTCTTTATGTTAAGATCTGGTTGCTTTTTGTGGTATCTGACCAGTTCTCTTTGTCACATCTAGGTCATTTTAAGACCCAACAATAAAGCAAATGTTATTTTAATAGGCTTTTGACTCAGAGAAATTAATGAGGGCAGAGTGTTTAAAGGAAGAAGTAGTGTGAATGCTACCTCCCTCCCAGCCTCACCCACCTGAGCACATCTGTGGAATGTCTTTCCTGTACTTGCAAACCTCATAGTATGAAAGGAGGGATTGCTAAATTTGTCTTTTAAAGAGTCTTTCATCATATAATTAAAAATATTGCTGTTACACTCACGGAACAGTTAAATATGTTTTAAAATTCTGTAAAACTCCTATGTGTTCTTAATGTTAAGATCACGTATTAATCTTTTATTGCAACATAAGTGAGTTCTACTATTTTAACTAGGGGACATTTGATTATTGTTAACTGTATTTTTATTTAACAAAAATATTCTATATGTGTTTTTTTAACTTATTCATAGAACATTGAAAAAGTCAAATAATGATACTGTTTGTCTATAGAATATGCTATGAGGACTGGACTGAAATTTAACAGTGAATAGAGAATTGATATAAATTTCTAAGCAGCTTTGTTCCCCAAACTCCACTTTCGATGTCCTTTATTTGTTATTTAAGATTAAATTCTGTTGCGTTCCTTGAGCTGAACACATTTCAACCTATTTAGGTGGGCAGTTTTAGCTTCAGAAAGATGAGAATTTGCATATTTTGGTTTTTAAAAGAGCTATAATAAAGGATTCTAAATCTTTAGATGGCCAGTTTAGATAGGATATAGCTAGAGGAAGGCTGGGCTCCCTTTAATTTTGTGTTTCCTGAATATTGCTGAGGGCAGGAAAAGGAACAGCTGATGCTTCGTTCTGTGTCTGGACATGAAACATTGGCCTCAGTTCCTCTTCCTAGAGCGGACTGCGTTTCATGTGTATCTTCTGTCTCACACCTTCACCACAAGACACATCACAATTACATGGAGCTGGCGAGCTCTGCAAATCCTGAGATGATAGAAACACATTTTCTGGCATTGCCTTCGATTGTACAAATCTTATGGAGTTGTCCTTAAATTATGCGAATTGTGCTATAAAAAGGAAACAACTTAGGAAGAACTCTGTCAGGGTCACATCAAAATGACTATAATGCTACATAAAAGAGGAACGACTTGTAAATTTGATTTCATTCATTTGTTATTGGCAACAAGCTTTTAGATACAGAAAACGCTTTGAATCTTACATGCCTACCTGGAGTTCTGAAAACACCAGACTTGGTATCTCACAAGCATTGAAACTGAATCGATCACACTTTCAATCCTCAACTCCCTCCTGAGTCACCGCTCTGAGTTTGGCGTGGTTTTCAGCACCACAGGCGCGAGGATAGTGCGGTACTGGGGCCCTTGCTCTCAGAAGGTTTCAGTTCAGAGCGATGGAAAAGGAGCCAGTGAACCAGTGCAGATGTAACGTGAGCGCCACACCAAGGAAAGCAGAGGAGAGAAAGGGGGCAGAGACTGCGGGAGAGGGTACTTCAGAGTGAGTTATCTGAGAAGGCTTCCTGGAGGTGGTGATGTTTGAGTAGAGAACCTCCTTGCAGTGAGAGGGGGAATCACGTGTGGTTCTAAGAAAAGAGCTTTCTAGATGGAGGAAATTGCACATGCAGGTGTCTTGAGGTGGGAATATGCAGGGCTTGTTTGGGGAAGAGCCAAAGGCCAATGTGACTTGAAAATGAGTGGTGGCAGTCATCTTTTCTGACCACAGTGCAGTAAGATTAGATCTCAATTACAGGGAAAAAATTGTTAAAACTTCAAACATATGGAGGCTAAATAACACACTTCTGAATAACCAACAAATCATAGAAGAAATAAAAAAAGAAATCAAAATATGTATAGAAATGAATGAAAATGAAAACACAACAACCCAAAACCTATGGGACACTGTAAAAGCAGTGCTAAGGGGAAGGTTCATAGCATTACAGGCTTACATCAAGAAACAGGAAAAAAACCAATTAAATAACCTAACTCTACACCTAAAGCAATTAGAGAAGGAAGAAATGAAGAACCCCAGAGTTAGCAGAAGGAAAGAAATCTTAAAAATCAGGGCAGAAATAAATGCAAAAGAAACTAAAGAGACCATAGCAAAAATCAACAAAGCTGAAAGCTGGTTTTTTGAAAAAATAAACAAAATTGACAAACCATTAGCAAGACTCATTAAGAAACAAAGAGAGAAGAACCAAATTAACAAAATTAGAAATGAAAATGGAGAGATCACAACAGACAACACTGAAATACAAAGGATCATAAGAGACTACTACCAGCAGCTCTATGCCAATAAAATGGACAACTTGGATGAAATGGACAAATTCTTAGAAAAGTATAACTTTCCAAAACTGAACCAGGAAGAAATAGAAGATCTTAACAGACCCATCACAAGCAAGGAAATCGAAACTGTCATCAAAAATCTTCCAGCAAACAAAAGCCCAGGACCAGATGGCTTCACAGCTGAATTCTACCAAAAATTTAGAGAAGAGCTAACACCTACCTTACTCAAACTCTTCCAGAAAATTGCAGAAGAAGGTAAGCTTCCAAACTCATTCTATGAGGCCACCATCACCCTAATTCCAAAACCAGACAAAGATGCCACAAAAAAAGAAAACTACAGGCCAATATCACTGATGAACATAGATGCAAAAATCCTTAACAAAATTCTAGCAAACAGAATCCAACAACATATTAAAAAAATCATACACCATGACCAAGTGGGCTTTATCCCAGGAATGCAAGGATTCTTTAATATCCGCAAATCAATCAATGTAATACACCACATTAACAAATTGAAAGATAAAAACCATATGATTATCTCAATAGATGCAGAGAAAGCCTTTGACAAAATTCAACACTCATTTATGATTAAAACTCTCCAAAAAGCAGGAATAGAAGGAACATACCTCAACATAATAAAAGCTATATATGACAAACCCACAGCAAGCATCACCCTCAATGGTGAAAAATTGAAGGCATTTCCCCTGAAATCAGGAACAAGACAAGGGTGCCCACTCTCACCGCTGCTATTCAACATAGTGTTGGAAGTTCTGGCCACAGCAATCAGAGCAGAAAAAGAAGTAAAAGGAATCCAGATAGGAAAAGAAGAAGTAAAACTCTCACTGTTTGCAGATGACATGATCCTCTACATAGAAAACCCTAAAGACTCTACCAGAAAATTACTAGAGCTAATCAATGAATATAGTAAAGTTGCAGGATATAAAATTAACACACAGAAATCCCTTGCATTCCTATATACTAAGAATGAAAAAACAGACAGAGAAATTAAGGAAACAATACCATTCACCATTGCAACAAAAAGAATAAAATACTTAGGAGTATATCTACCTAAAGAAACAAAGGACCTATACATAGAAAACTATAAAACACTGATGAAAGAAATCAAAGAGGACACAAACAGATGGAGAAACATACCGTGTTCGTGGATTGGAAGAATTAATATTGTCAAAATGGCTATTCTACCCAAAGCAGTCTATAGATTCAATGCAATCCCTATCAAGCTACCAACGGTATTTTTCACAGAACTAGACCAAAGAATTTCACAATTTGTATGGAAATACAAAAAACCTCGAATAGCCAAAGTAATCTTGAGAAAGAAGAATGGAACTGGAGGAATCAACCTGCCTGACTTCAGACTCTACTACAAAGCCACAGTCATCAAGACAGTATGGTACTGGCACAAAGACAGAAATATAGATCAATGGAACAGAATAGAAAGCCCAGAGATAAATCCACGAACCTATGGACACCTTATCTTTGACAAAGGAGGCAAGGATATACAATGGAAAAAAGACAACCTCTTTAACAAGTGGTGCTGGGAAAACTGGTCAACCACTTGTAAAAGAATGAAACTAGAACACTTTCTAACACCATACACAAAAATAAACTCAAAATGGATTAAAGATCTAAATGTAAGACCAGAAACTATAAAACTCCTAGAGGAGAACATAGGCAAAACACTCTCCGACATAAATCACAGCAAGATCCTCTATGACCCACCTCCCAGAATATTGGAAATAAAAGCAAAACTAAACAAATGGGACCTAGTGAAACTTAAAAGCTTTTGCACTACAAAGGAAACTATAAGTAAGGTGAAAAGACAGCCCTCAGATTGGGAGAAAATAATAGCAAATGAAGAAACAGACAAAGGATTAATCTCAAAAATATACAAGCAACTCCTGCAGCTCAATTCCAGAAAAATAAATGACCCAATCAAAAAATGGGCCAAAGAACTAAACAGACATTTCTCCAAAGAAGACATACAGATGGCTAACAAACACATGAAAAGATGCTCAACATCACTCATTATTAGAGAAATGCAAATCAAAACCACAATGAGGTACCATTACACGCCAGTCAGGATGGCTGCTATCCAAAAGTCTACAAGCAATAAATGCTGGAGAGGGTGTGGAGAAAAGGGAACCCTCTTACACTGTTGGTGGGAATGCAAACTAGTACAGCCGCTATGGAAAACAGTGTGGAGATTTCTTAAAAAACTGGAACTAGAACTGCCATATGACCCAGCAATCCCACTTCTGGGCATACACACTGAGGAAACCAGATCTGAAAGAGACACGTGCACCCCAATGTTCATCGCAGCACTGTTTATAATAGCCAGGACATGGAAGCAACCTAGATGCCCATCAGCAGATGAATGGATAAGGAAGCTGTGGTACATATACACCATGGAATATTACTCAGCCATTAAAAAGAATTCATTTGAACCAGTCCTAATGAGATGGATGAAGCTGGAGCCCATTATACAGAGTGAAGTAAGCCAGAAAGATAAAGAACATTACAGCATACTGACACATGTATATGGAATTTAGAAAGGTGATAACGATAACCCTATATGCAAAACAGAAAAAGAGACACAGAAATACAGAACAGACTTTTGAACTTTGTGGGAGAATGTGAGGGTGGGATATTTCAAAAGAACAGCATGTATGCTATCTATGGTGAAACAGATCACCAGCCCAGGTGGGATGCACGAGACAAGTGCTCTGGCCTGGTGCACTGGGAAGACCCAGAGGAATCGGGTGGAGAGGGAGGTGGGAGAGGGGGATCGGGATTGGGAATACATGTAAATCCATGGCTGATTCATATCAATGTATGACAAAACCCACTGGAAAAAAAAAATAAAAATAATAAAAAAAAATAATAATAAAAAAAAAAAAAAGAAAGAAAGTGAGTGGTGGCTGATGATGGAGGGGAAGCCGGTGGGGGCAGAGGTGTGCTTTGGTCTTCAGTTTCAAAAGATCGCCGGTTGCCCTGTGGAGAACATTCTGCAGGCTGACCAGACAGAGAGCCCCGTCTGTCCATTCGCATTTGCAGAGAAACCATCCTAAGATGTAGCAGCTTAAAGCAACAGCCTTGCGTGCAGCTCACAAGTCTGCAGGTCCGCAGCTTGGGCTGGACTTGGCAGGTGGTCTCCACCATGCTGAAATATTTCAGTTCAGGGGAGCAAGGCATTAATGAAACATCGTGTGGTTGGAGAAGGCTTCCTGGCAGAGCTGAGACCTGAGGTGTCCCTGAAAGAGGTAGTGGGTTTGGACAAATAGGTGAGGACGTTCTGGAGAGGGGGAAGCATGAAGGGAGGAACTGGGCTGAGTGCACACAGGATGTGTAGGTATGTGCTGTTGACCACACTCTTTAGTCTGACTGGGGGTGTGATGACTTGGGCAGGGCTGCAGAGGTGCTTGTTTTTCAGTCACTCAATCATGTCCGACTCTGCGACCCCCATGGACTGCAACACGCCAGGCTTCCCTGTCCTTCGCCATCTCCCAGAGATTGCTCAAACTCATGTCCATTGAGTCAGCGATGCTATCCAACCATCTCATCCTCTGTTGCTCCCTTTCTCTTTCTGTCTTCAACCTTTCCAAGCATCAGGGTCTTTTCCCATGAGTAGGCTCTTTGCATCAGGTGACCAAAGTATTGGAGCTTCAACAGGTACTTCTAGTGAATATTCAAGGTTGATTTCTTCTAGGATTGACTGGTGTGAAGTGAAGTGATAGTTGCTCAGTTATGTCTGACTCTTTGTGACCCCATGGACTATACAGTCCATGGAATTCTCCAGGCCAGAATACTAGAGTGCATAGCCTTTCCCTTCTCCAGGGGATCTTCCCAACCCAGGGATCAAACCCAGGTCTCCTGCCTTGCAGGTAGATTCTTTACCAACTGAGCCACAAGGGAACCCCAAGAATACTGGAGTGGGTAGCCTATCCCTTTTCCAGGGGACCTTCCTGACCTAGGAATCAAACCAGGGTCTCCTACATTGCAGGTGGATTCTTTACCAGCTGAGCTATCAGGGAAGGTTTGATCTCCTTGGTGTCCAAGGGACTTTCAAGAGTCTTCTCCAGCACCAAGTTTTGAAGGCATCCATTCCTTGGCACTCAGCAGACAGAGGTGGTAGGTGTGTGGCTAAGCTTCAGAAAGACTGGACCACGAGAGGATCAGCTTGGAGGTGGAAGGAAGTAGCCCTGGAAGACATTTGAGGACGGGCGCAATGTGGGAGGTGACAGAGAACCCTGGCCTTGTGCTGGAGATAGGGAGTGGGTGGGCGCTGGAAGCTGCCCACTCACGGGGGAGCATGGCACAGAGAGGACCACCCTGGACTGATGACCACGGGATGAGGAGGTGGGTGCCAGCTGACCTGTAAGATGAGGCAGGCCTTGCTGATGGCTCCATGTGGGAGGGGAGGGGAAGGAGTGTAAAAGGTGATCCTGCGGCAGGACATCCTCAAAGTGTGTTCTCTCTCCCATAGAGTAATAGCATGTACTATTGATTGAGTTCTCATATCATCACGATGATGGACCATAAAGAAAGGATGCTTTCTAACTGTGGTGTTGGAGAAGACTCCTGAGAGTCCCTTGGATTGCAAGGAAATCAAACCAGTCAATCCCAAAGGAAATCAGCTCTGAATATTAATTGGAAGGGCTAAAGCTGAAGCTGAAGCTCCAATACTTTGGCCACCTGATGCAAAGAACTGACTCACTGGAAAAGACCCTGATGCTGGGAAAGATTGAGGGCAAGAGGAGAAGGGGATGACAGAGGATGAGATGGTTGGATGCCATCACCGACTCAATGGACATGAGTTTAAGTAAACTCAGGGTGATGGTGATGGAAGCCTGGAGTGCTGCAGTCCATGGGGTCACAAAGAGTCGGACATGACTGAGTGACTGAACAACAAAAGAATCATCACGATGGTCAGAGATATTAAAAAAAACTCCAGGTGGTCAAGAAGAAGGGGACTTAGTATAGGGGAATACTTAGCCTTTAGAGAGACAGGAAGTAGTGAGGTCTCCAGGAAACTATTAGATGGAACTACCCCCCAGCACAGATGGTGATGGTGGTTGACTAAAACACCCCTGGGCAGCCAAAGCCCTCACTTGGCCACTCCCTCCCCAGAGGAGCGCTCCCCATGATGGCTTCTCTTCTGCCTCCGGTTACGTGTAAGCACCTCTTCTTGTGGGGTCTGACAAGGCAGGCATCCCACAGGCAGAGGTTCTGGAGTGGTGGATGGGGGACCACCAGCTCCACAACACAGGGTGGGTTACAGGAGGGGGAAGCAATGCTGAGGAATCCACAGCCAGCCTGTTTCCTGCAGGTTCGTCCTTCCTCCCTTCCCTTTAATTCCCATTCCTGCAGAGATCCGTGCCCTATTTTATAACATTCCTTTTAGCAGAGTTTGGTCAAAATCCACCTTGGCATTCTCATAAGCAGTTGCAAAGAATAATTTAATGTTAAAGACCACTTAGCAGTGTTCCTTATTGTTTCCTATTATGGAGCAAGACTGGACAGAAAGTCTGGTGAAATAATTCACTGGGTTACAGAAATGCACTTGTACCTACCTTGTATATTTTATCTATATATCTACACATTCATCAAAATACAAGTACAAATGCACAACTTGCTCTTGCTAGTTAATTGACTTCCAAACTCCTCTGGTGTGAATGTGTATATGTGTGTGTGAGTATATTTTATTTTTACTTCTTGGCTTCTTACACGCTGCTAGTCCTCTGCTCCCCTCAGTAGCCCTTCACCTGTACTGCCAACATCAGCGCACACAGAGATGGGAAAGTGTTGCTCAGAAATATTTTTGAAGGTCAGCTCTCTTATTTTCCTTTCCCCTTAATGCTGGAGCAAGAAAGGGAGAAGAGACAGAGGAGAAGAGAGACGAAGGAAACTTACCTAAAGTTCATCAAACCCCAGAAGAGAGGGGGAGACTCCTGGGGCGCATACTCGGGTCTGTTTTGCTGTCATGCATGACAGGATGCTCATGCTCATTCTCTCACCGCCTTACCAGCTCCGATTCTTCTGTTCCTTCATCCTGAAAATATTTATTAGGAGCCTAGGGTATGCCAGAGATTGTGTTAGAATTGGAAGATGAAAATATAGGGTCTCAACTCTTGAAACTTTAGTTTAATGTGGGAAATAGATATATCCATATATAATTAGGATGTAGTGTGAGCCTTGCATAGCAGGGTCACAAATTTACAAGTATTTCAAGCCGGGGGAATTTATCTTTTCTACATTCTATAGCGGTCTTTTCTGGAAGTCCCTGCAATGGTCGATTTATGTCTCAACGGCACTGGGCTAAGGGCTGCCTGGATCGCTGGTGAAACATTATGACTGTACGTCTGTCAGGTGTTTCTCGATGAGATGATCATTTGAACCAGTGAAGGGAGAGAGCAGATGGCCCTTCCCAGCATGGCAGGCATCATCCAGTCCTGTGAGGGCCCGGATAGAACAGACAAGCCGAGTGAGGGTGAATTTGCTCTCTTGTCTGCTTGAGCTGGGAAATAATTGTCTCCTGCTCTTGGACATCAGGGCTACTGGTTCTTGGTCTTTTGGACTTAGACTGGGACTTATCCAAAGGCCCCAGGTTCTCTGGCCTTTGAACTAGGACTGGATTATACACCAGCTTTCCTGGTTCTCCTGCGCGCAGACAGCAGATTATGAACCTTCCATGCCTCCATAATTGTGCGAGGCAATTCCTGCAGGAAATGTCCATACTTATGTATTTGTCAGGTTGGTTTTGTTTCTCTGGAGAAGCTTGACTAATGCAGTCCCTATCCAGTTTGATGGGTTTTGAGTGTGCGCTGGGCTTTAACTGGTAGCTCAGCTGGTAAAGAATCTGCCTGCAATGCAGGAGACCCTGGTTTGATTCCTGGGTTGGGAAGGTCCCCTGGAGAAGGGATAGGGTACCCACTTCAGTATTGTTGGGCTTCTCTTGTGGTTCAGCTGGTATTCTGGCCTGGAGAATTCCATGAACTGTATAGTCCATGGGGTCACAAAGAGTCAGACACGACTGAGTGACTTTCACTTTAGTTATCTTGATCTAGCTAGTTAATTTAGTTACTAAACTAAATGCCGAATGCTCGGTAAATTATCTCACTCTCTTACAGGTCATTTCATTCCTTCTTGGTATCTGTCCAGCAAGGACTCAGCCAGTGAAAGGCCACATATCCTTTGTTTATTCCAGCCCTCCCAACTTCCTTTTCCTCTCTATTAAGCCTTCTCCTCCTTTGCCTTGCAGGACTCACCATGGTTGTAGATCCTGAACTGCAATTCTCTACTGATGTCGAATAAAACCATCTTTGCTGGAAAAAAAAAAATATATATATATATATATAAAACCATCTTTGCTGGAAAAAATATCCAGTAGTCTGTTTCAGGCCAACAGGACATATACAGGGAAATATTTATAAAACACAGTTCCTGTGGTACTTGCTATTTGGGGGAATCAAGGGGAACTTCATAGAACTAGCAATTCTTAAGCGGGGACCTGAGGGGTAAGTTAGAGTTTTCCGAGTGTGCAGGAGTAGGAAGAGCATTCCAAGCTGAGGCACAAGTAACCCATAGAAGCACACAAGGCTTTTTGGCAAGTGCAAGAAAAGAATGTTTTGGTCTCTGTTATTTCAGAAAGTCCTGGACAAGAGTTATTTTTGTTGGTGGGAGTCACCTGGCCAGCACCACTGAGCTGACTCTACAGTAAAAATAAAAACGTGTGGTTCCAGTTTAAGATGGGCTCAGAGCCCATGCATTTCTCTCTCTTCACTCCAAAAACGACCTCTAAAATAACAGTGAAGGGATGATAGCAACAATAGTAATAGTAATAATAAGGAAAATGACGAAATATTGGGATGCCCTTTTATGACTCTACCATTTACTTTTGCATTTTGATTCCTGGATTCAAACTGGAGGAAAAAAAAAAATAGGAAAAGCGTTAGTGGGTATGTCTCCTTGGAGGAGGCAGGGCGGGCCTGAGAACTCCTTGGCATCCACTACCCTGTCACTCATCTGCCTGATGAGCGACCACCACCAATGGGTACTTCAGGTCCTAGGGTCTCTGGCTCTGTGGTCCTGTCCCCCGCCTCCACCTCTCTTCCCAGCCAGAGCCACCCTCCCAATCATTCACCCCCCAAATCTTGCTTTTACACATTGCGTTCTTAACATAACGTCAGTCCTGTGCTGCCTCTGCCCTTCCGTCCCCTGCAGGCCTCCAGGCTCACAGTCGTCCTGTGTGTCCCGATTCAGTGTCTCAGCCACGTCCTCTCTCTGGCGCACCCATTCTCCGGATCAGTCACACCTTCCTCACCAGCCTTCTATTCTGCTTCCTGCTTTTGTGCGACCGAGAGTTGCGAACACACAAAAATGTGTTGATTGATTTCCTGTGTTTATTAAACACATCACACAGCAAAGAGGAGTGGGGTTTTGCTTCAGTTAAATTCTGTCTGAGTCAAACTCTCCATCCAATATTCCTCAAGCAGTCATGGAAGATGGTCTCGAATCAACTTTCATGTAGAGTGTTTCCGCTTAAATTCAGCTCC
The DNA here is from genome assembly GCF_033118175.1 of Dama dama. NCBI lineage: Eukaryota > Metazoa > Chordata > Mammalia > Artiodactyla > Cervidae > Dama > Dama dama. Next base: position 47,070,702 of record NC_083706.1, on the reverse strand, counting down.
CTGGACGTCCCTCCTCTCCACTTCAACACCTGTCTGTATTTCCCTTCTGCTTTCCTACTCCTTTCCTGTGTCAAGGAAAGAAACTGCCCTTTATCCCTCTATGTTCCTCCATCTGTGCTGTGGGCTGAATTCTCTTCTACCTCCTCACACATCTAGCATCATCAATTTTCTACACTTCTAAATTTTTCTGCCTTCTCTCTCTTTCTATGACTCTCTTTTCTGTCTTTTGATATCTTAATATTTTCCAATCTTAAATATCCCCTATACTTTGCTATCCCCATTAACAACTCCCCTTCTTCTTACCTTTGAAATTCTTGAGCTAGTAGTTGGCACATCCTGCTTCTTATCCTATACTCCGCTCTTTTTCCCTTCAACATTGGCACTGTTTCCAATATTCTATTGCAACTTCTTTCTGGAAGGTTATCAATGACCTTCAACCTCCAAAATCCAGGAACTTTTCTCAGGTATAATTTCCCTTGACCTTGCTCTAGCATTTAACATTGTTCATGAACTTCTCCAGCTTGAAATCCTCTCAGCTCTTTGTTTTCAAGACAACTCACTTTACAGATTCTCCCCCTTTTGATTTCTCTTTCTTCTTCTTCTTTTACTCTTTTTTCTCTCCTCTTCTTCCTCAGATGTAAACATCTATCTGTATGTTATATTTATATATAATATTATAACTTTTGCCATCATTATTAACACTAATATTATTTTCTTGAGCACTAAGTATCCACCGTCCTTCCAAGTGCTTTCTCTATGTTAACGTGACTAATAATTATCATTAGTGGCAGCAACTACTATTATTCTAATTTTCCAGATGAGGCCATTGAGGGACAAAGAGGCTAAATGATTGATGAAGATAAGAGTACAGAGCTAGTGAATGGTGGAGCTGGGATTCAAACTCAGGCACTCTGACTCAGAAAGTCCAAGTTTCTAACCATCTCGGTCATCTTTTCTTCTCATCTCCAGGTTTTCTAGGTTCTCGCTCTCTTCCCAGGCTTTGAAACTCATCCCTAGGGTGTGACTACTCCTGTACCCTTTTCCCACTACACACTGCTGACTCCGTAGTACAGTGTGGATGCCGACTAACAAACCCAATGAGTCCCATCAAGACAATGCACACACAACAGTACATACGCAAAAGAAAAACCATTAGCAGAGGGTGCACACTCGTGACAGTGTCTGCCAGACACTGAACGTGAACTAACTTATGTGATTGGACAAGTGAATTCACATTCTCATCTTTGAAAATTTGCAGCTTGAAGGTTCGTGTATAAGGAACTTACTGTATTACCAGCCCAGGAGCATTATCTTTGTTAATGGCTCCACTTGGTTCTGCCCTCAGCATTATCAGTGATGATGTTTCTACATCTATTTGCCCCTGTAAATTCTACCTCATCAACATATTTCTTCTACCCTCACTCTGCTTCACTCTCTGTTTCTTCTCCTTCTAACAACCTCTATGCTAGCTTCTTATCCACCAGAAAGATGATTTAGGGTGTATGAATAAAATACATGGTTGTCATAGAGGGGGCTCTCTGGAAAATTCTTCTGTGTTTGATGTCACCAAATGGCTGCTCCATTTTTAGGAGCCTTTTAGCTAAATTTTGTGGGTCTTTCAGCATGAGCCATAGCCAGGCCGGGTCTTAAGTACAAATGTTTACAACTTTGAAAAATAATCTCCCATCTACCTCTACAGGAAGATGTCAGCAGCTTCATGAGTGATTTCTAACCCCGCTTAAGGAAAACCAGTTCTATTTGATGGACAGGCGATTGAGCAAAGCATTTTCATGTGAGATGGAGCTGATGCATTCACTATATGCCAGGCTGGAAGAACAGACCCCTGTTGAGAGGACATCATGGAAGTGGGTCCTGATGCTAAGTCCTCTTGACAGACGTTGGCCGTGTCCCCTGATTTTGCTGCATTGTTTAGGCTCCTGCCCCCACAGCTGACCTCTTCTCAGGATGCTATATTTTGGATTTTACCTCCCCAGCCTTATAATTTCAACACATGGATTTTCTTCTCTATATTCTTAACGCAAAGGTTGTTTTTCATAGCGACTCAATTTAGTGATTAGGCTTTTAAGCTTTAAAAAAGTAATTTTTTTTTTTTTTAATTAGAAGATTTTGTTTTTGAGTGAATGATACATAAAAGAGATATACTCAGAGCCTGGGGACCTAGGGAGTCCAGTCCAGTCACTGCCTCCTCCCGTGGGCAGCTCTCAAGGAGGCCCTGAGGGTTGTTTGATTCATATCAATGTATGACAAAACCCACTGAAATGTTGTGAAGTAATTAGCCTCCAACTAATAAAAAAAAAATAAATAACAAAAATAAAAAAAAAAAAAAAAAGAAAAGAAAATATACAGAGTGTGAGGAGAAGGTATACATGGAGCCCTTGGGTGTGAGGTTCTTGTACCTTGGTTTTCCTTGGTAAAGCAATCAGTCCCTGGGAGCCTTACTTTCCTTCTGCTTACAGTACGCCTATTAAATAATACTTGCCTTACCTAATCCTACCTTGAAGGATCTTGCAAGTAAGGTACTGTTTTTCTAAGGACAATATGAAAAAAGTGAAAAGTCTGCAAAATGGAAAAAGTTTTGCAAATGTTAATTGCCACATTCAGATTAAAAGAACTTCCCTGAATTTAGTCAGTATCTGTTGACTTTTTAAAATGGTTTTAACAAATGAATGGGTGCCTATAATTATTTTTAGCTACTGTGCATCTTTCTCATTGTATCTCCTCCAGTAAACAATTCTCAAGGCTGCTGTACCAAGCAAAACCAATATAAATGTGAATAGAAAATCTCATTCTCGTTAAACGAGAGATGGGTACACGCCGTGGTGTATTTTGTGCTCTAACTGTGGGAGGCTCTGAAAGCATATTGTTGACTGAAAAATAAAGGCATTATATTTGCTCTTATTTTCATTTTCCATGTTCTATATCTGAGAGCCGCAAGGAAAAATGCCCAACAGACCAAAGTAATGGGGGTTCATTTATGTATTCGGCCCTTTATGCCCTGCAATAGAATTCAATTGGTGAATGTACTTTGCATGATTTTCCCATAGAGCATGCTGTATTTAATAGCATCTGGCACATCTCGGAGAGCCCCATTGCATATCATGAGATGTTTAAATTGTATTGAATACTTTATAGAAGCAATTTCCATTCTGTTGTGTTCTTTCCACAGATGGTGATCTGAAACAGTTAACAGTGATAATACTCTTCACTTTACTTATTTGTGACTTATCGCTGTTGCAGATGAAAAAACAGCATTTAGGGATCACTGTTTCTATTTCCCGATTTGGAGGCTGACTTCTCCTCAGATGATACCTTAGACTTCACATTTAGGTCCCTGGAGCCAGATGGAAGCTAGCGTTTGTGTGCGTGGACTTGATTTGTACCTGTAATAGTCAAGTAGAGTGCTCAATTTAATAATGACTGGTACCTACAGAGACCAATGAACTCGATTCTTAAGGTAATGGAACCAACACAAATACCGTTTGAAGAATGTGTCTGTCTTGCCCAATTTCAAATGCCCATGAGCACACACTTATTCAACCAACATTGAGCAGAGTGGTTGGCTCAATGGGGCTGTGCGGTTAATAAGATACTCTTCCTGCTCTCAGGGATTATATAATCAAGCAGGGAGGAGTTATTTGACAATAACAAGTATTTGTCAAGTGTCTCCTTTGTTCCAGGCATTGCACTATTTAAGACAGTAGCAATTGTATTTTGTTTAGAGTATTTCCAGGTAAACTTAACAAAATATCCAATTTGAAGATTTAAGCAGAAACAATAAAGACATTGAAAGTTATTGTGATAGGCTTAATTAGCCTTGATTGTCTAAATAACCCCACCAAATACAGTCTACCTTGGTAAACTGGGTATTTGGTTGGTTAGTAAGCCGATGGCTATATCTTAACCCATTCACCAAAGAAGTCTCTAACTTCTGCTTTTAAGATCTTAAAGTTTTGATCTAGGGAAGAGAAATAAAATCAATATAAGTGAAGGTTTTTTCTAATTCACTTAAGGACTGTGGAGATTTACATTTTAATGATACGCTCTAAATCTCACTACATATATATTCACATCCAGAGTTAAGTGCTAAGATGCTTTTTATGTGTAAAGTGTAACCATAACATAATGAAATTGATTGTAAAATACTAGAATACACTCACACCCTCCTTAATCTTTGTGTTTCTATAGGGCTCCCCAGGTGGTTCAGTGGTAAAGAATCCTTCTGCTAATGCAGGAGCCACAAGAGACATGGGTTCAATTCTTGTGTTGGGAAGATCCCCTGGAGGAGAAAATGGCAACCCACTCCAGTGTCCTTGACAGAGGAGCCTGGTGGGCTACAGTCCATGGGGTCACCAGGGGTCAGACATGACTGAGTGACTGAGCGTGTGCACACACACACACACACTTGTTTGAATCTCTCTCAAACATCTACTGTCAGACTCTATAGGTAGGTGTTACTGAATTCATGCCATTGATAGACAAGAAAAAAATCTGTCAACATTTATCCATTTGTTCATTTAATCATTTAGTTTAAAAATCTGTATGCATTAATGCACATATAAATGTTTAAAGGGTACCTATTAAGCCTAGTGGGCTGCCGTCTATGGGGTCGCACGGAGTCGGACGCGACTGAAGTGACTTAGCAGCAGCAGCAGCATTAAGTACTAAGTATTGAATGTTGGAAAGATAAATGAATTAGGCAGCATCCCTGCCCTCAAGTATCATGAAAATAAATGCCTTTAATACCATGTGATAAGACCTTATGCAGAGGTAAGCAGTGGGTAGAGTGTTTTCATGGAGAAGGAAATGGCAACCCACCCCAGAATTCTTGCCTGGAGAATCCCAGGGACAGAGGAGCCTGGTGGGCTGCTGTCTGTGGGGGTTGCACAGAGACGGACACGACTGAAGTGACTTAGCAGCAGCAGCCGCAGAGTGTTTTCATGGAAGGAGGGAGGTGACTGCCTGCCTTGAGGGCCTGGTGACTCTATGAGTTAAGCTTTCTCAGAAGTTGTTGTTCAGTCGCTAAGTCATGTCCAACTGACTCTTTGTGACCCATGGGCAGCAGCACGCCAGGCTTCCCTGTCCTTCATTATCTCCTGGAATTTGGTTAGATTCATGTCTATTGAGTTGGTGATGCTATCTAACCATCTCCCCTCTGCCACCCCCTTTTCCTTCAGCCTTCAATCTTTCCCAGCATCAGGGTCATTTCTAATGGAAAACGTGAGCCACGGTAGTGTCATATTTAGCAGGAGAGAGAAATAGGCAGAGAAGCCATATTTGGTTGCAGAGTAATGCACTTAGTTTTGTCCCTGTTGGTGTTGGACCATGGTGGAGAGGAACTCCTGCAGGCAGTTTTGGCAAAGTCTCACTCACGGTACCATGCCGCCTGGGAATGTGAGGGTAAATAAAACACAAGCCGCTGCAGAGAAGTCACAGTCTGGCAGAGGAGTTAGTGTCCACATCCTAGAGGAATGCACAACAAGGCTGGCCCTGAGCTGTCCCAAAAGACGTTCCCAGGTAGCTGTTCCCACCTGTGGTCCTGCCTGCAGACCCCCTGCAGCACTTCCCCCTGAAATCCAGGCTGGACCGGGCCGGACTTGGAACACATTGTTAATTACATCACTCCCTCGTTAGAAACCCTTTTGACAGTTCTCAATTACCTATGGAGTAAATCCCGTAGTCCTTACTGTGTCACATAGGGTTCCTCAGAGCTGGTATTCCACACCTCCTCCCAGAGTGACACTTGGAGACAGTGCTCCGGAACTTGGTCCAGAGTGTTACTTGGCTTGGATTGGTCTCCCCAGCTGCTGTGTGGGAATGGTTGTACTAAGACTCAGCCTTGACCCCTGCTGCACCCAGAATAATGACTCCATATAGAAGAGTATACAGTGACGAGTGGATACTGATTGGAAGACCTGGGTTCTAGTCTTGATTCCATACTTTCCAAATTCCACTGGTCATGTATGGTTGTGAGAGCTGGACTGTACAGAAGGCAAGGTGCTGAAAAATTGATATCTTCCAACTGTGGTGCTGGAGAAGAGTCCTGAGAGTCCCTTGGACAGCAGGGAGATCAAACCAGTCAGTCTTAAGAGAAACCAACCCTGAATACTCACTCATTGGAAGGACTGATGCTGAAACCGAAACTCCAGTGTTTTTGGTCATCTGATGTGAACAGCTGACTAATGGGAAAAGTCCCCGATGTTGGGAAAGATTGAGGTCTGAAGGAGAAGAGGGCATCAGAGGGTGAGATGGCTGGATGGCATCACCAATGCAATGGATATGAACTTGGGCAAACTTTGGGAGATGGTGAGGAAAAGAGAGGCCTGGTGTGCTGCAGTCCATGGGGTTGCAAAGAGTTGGACATTGCCCATAAATTTCTTATGTTTGATTGCATCTGTAAAATTGAGTTAAAAATGCTCTTGTAGTTTTCCTACAAGGGTGATGGAGAAGTTCAGAGTAATATAGATTACAGTAACTTGTAAATGAAGTGCTTTATAAATGTATTTTATAAGGACATTTCATTTTAGGCATTGATATGCCTATTTCTAAATAACAAGACAAAATGTACAATTAATGACATCTTGCAGTGGTACACCTTTTTTTTTCCTGAGCAAATTTTGATGACTATATGTTAAAAATAGAGAGTACCATCTATCACCAACCTAAATCGATCACTTACTTTGTACTTGGTGCCCTGCTAGATATTGAAAATTCATCACTTACTTTCTTCTTTTGGGGATCATATGTATTTACATGTCACAAGTAACTAGGCAGCAAATTATATGCTTTGATATTTCAGGGAAATTCAATGTTATCTCAATTTCCATAACTAATTTGTACTTAGGTTTGGCTACACAATGGGTAATGGATAATTTCTTGCACTTTTGCTTGGTGTTCCTCAAATGTTTATGGTCTTCTCTTCTGGCTTCCCAGGTGGCTCAGTGGTAAAGAACCCACCTGCTAAGCAGGAGATGTGGGTGTGATCTCTGGGTGGGAAGATCCTTCTGGAAAAGGAAATGGCAACCCACTCCAATATTCTTGCCTGGAGAATCCCATGGACAGAGGAGCCTGGTGGGCTACAGTCCATGGGGTCACAGAGAGTCAGACACAACTGAGCGATTAAACAACAGCAGCAGCATTCTTCCCCTCACATTAATCTGATGGTGCTTGGAAGATGCCTTGTGAAGACAGTGCACCTGGAAAAACCGTGATGGGTAGCCCCTTTAGCAGTTGCATTAAACTTTTTATCTGCTTGTCCATGCAGCTACAAAAGTGAACCCACAAACGCAGTGGAAGAATTGAAAATGGGCTATTTCGGAGACGAAGGTGTGAATGTGTCTTCTGAGATGGAGTCCTAACTGGCCCTAGATAGCTGCTAAAAGCATTCTTTGCTCTTCTCCTTTGACCAGGGCTTCTGTGTTCAAAATGATTAGTTTTTCTATTTTTTTTTCCTGTATCAGCAAGCATACAAAATGTTTGCTTATCCGCCTTTTCTGAAAATTCACATTTTCATCCCTCATTTCTAACCTCTAAGCACTGACCTTTAGCTGCAGGCATTATTTAGCAACATTAGTAGCAATACTTGTATTACCAATACAGCTAGTTTTATTGAGGGTTCCAAGCACAGGCTCTGTGCAGAGTGTTTTATTCACAGTATCTAATTTATTCTTCCCAACACAGGTGGATGAGAACAATTAAATTAATAGATAGGGATTATTCGATCCCTGTTGTCCTGATTAGAAAAATGAAGCCTGGAGAAGTTAATTTGCCCAAGGGCACACACCTAGGTTGTGGAAAGGCAGAGTCTAAACTCAGAAAACTCAGAACTTTCTGATTCTAAAGCCTGCATAACTAACCACTGAACTACACTGTCTTCTGAGGCTTTGTCTCCTGGTTACATGTCTCTTTTACAAAAGCTATACCTCTTCTTCAATGAACTGCACATTAGTTTGCATGCATGCATGCCTGCATGCTAAGTCACTTCATTCAGGCATGCTAAGTCACTTCAGTTGTGTCCGACTCTTTGCAACCCCATGGACTACAGCCTGGTGGCCTCCTCTGTCCATGGGATTCTCCAGGCAAGAATACTGGAAAGGGTTGCCATGCCCTTCTCTAGGGGATCTTCCTGACTGAGGGATCGAACTCGCATCTCTTACTTCTCCTGCAGTGGTAGGAGGGTTCTTTATCACTGGTGCCACCTGGGAAGCCTTCACATTAGTTTGCATCACCTGTTTCTTCTCTCTTATTAAAACCTTCCCTCCGCATAACTAGATCCCAATCTATGCCTGCTTGAAAGCAAAGTGTCTGACCGGAGGGTTTCGAACGAGTGACCAGCAGTGACAAGTGAGCCATCTTCCCCGTCCCTGGTAGCTGGTGGCTCTGGCCATCACGGGCCGTGAGTAGCATCCATTTACCCTTTGGTGTACACGCAGGCATCATTCTCTGTTTTGATGGGGGATAAGGTCTGTTAGGGTCTGTGTCAAGCCTGGCTCCTCGAGAAAGCTTTCATAGAATTCCGGCTCCTCAGCAATCATAGCATTATTTCATATTCCCTCTTTCTAAATCTAGCTCTTGAGGGGTCCCTGATCACATTTCACTGATCTTTCTAGAGTCCACGTGTTGACTGCAATTAGAATAAAACTTCCTGAGGCCAGTGCGAGGCACATAGGAGCTGCTTATCAATAGATGAGCATTATAAATAAATAAGCAAATAAACTTCTGCCTTGTACAATGACCTGTTATTATTCTGTGACTAGGTTTCTAAGTCAAAGTGAAATGGAAAATTGAAGTAATTATCTGGACAATTTAGCAGGAAAAATAGTAGCAGGCAAAATTTTCCAGATAATGTGTGACTGCGGCTCATATCACTTAAAATAGAGAGTCCGAATCGTGTTTGCACACCTGGGTCTATATGTTAGGAGTCAGCTCTCAGCCCTTTAGGAGACAACTCTGGATGTTTATCCAGAGAATGCGTCTAAATGCACCTCCCCAGCCTGGCCTCTGGTAGTCTGGCAATGTACACAGTGCGATCATGCATCACTGTTTTGATGCACAACTGTTGTCTGCAGTTCCCGTTGACCACCCTGTTGGAGAAGCTGGTAACTGTTCATAAATATACATGTGCCACGTGTCTCAAAAATGTCCGTATATGGGAAGTGTTGCAAAATGCCATGAGCTACAATACACATGGCCTGGATAAAATGCTTTCTTTATAGAACCATCTCCGGTGCAAGAATCGTTGTCTAATTAAGGCACCAGAGCCCACCCCACCAATAGCAGCAAAGGACACAACACTGAAGCATCTCTTTCTCCCCAAAGGCATGTTATTTTGTGCTGGAGACTCTCCATAGGTGGAAAAGCACAAAGAGAGACAGCACAGCATTTGGGCTCTTCCATTAGAGCAGGACGGTGGGGGGTATAAGAGTAGGGCAATAAGGGGGCCGGCGGAGGGGTGGGGTGGTGCTGAGATGACTTATTTCCATTTCTAAGTAACACAGAAAATTGGCCCCGTCCCTTGCAGTAGCTACGATACCTGTGAACATTTCTTTCTCTGCCCAGATCTGCACTGAGTGTTTCCTCCTTGATTTCTCAGCTCAGTCTGTGGTCGTTGGTATAAACCAAACAGATCCTTAGAGTCCTTAATACATCCAGAAGAGGCTTATAGGGGAGCCCTTATAAATATATAATAGCCACCTCTGGATAACATGTAGACGTTTTAACTCCCTGAAAGGGATGTTATTTTGAGGGTCTCCAACAGTAACATCAGAAAAGGAGCCACATGGATGATGAGGGAAAGGAAGGAGGAGGCTGCATTTAAGATGGCTTTTTCGGACCACTCTTTCATCAACTATTGATTTGATTGCAAAAGCCTTTAGTTAGTGCAGGAATTCCACTGGTAATAATTAAATTTTCAAGAGAAACGCTCGTAGGAGAAATGAGGGGAATTGGGTAGGGAGGGGCTGCATGTGGAGTGGGATCCACGAATGTTAATGACTCCGTTAGAGTTACATAAAATTAACAGAAATTAGATCTACGGTTATTGAAGAGCCTCCTTTATATTGAGAGGAGCCATTTAAGTATAACGATTGGGGATTATGGTTCAGTGGAGCCTTTTAACTGTTCATTTGCCTGCCTAACTGACCGCTGGGCAGGATGCGATAAATTCAGGATATTGTACGATGACTCCTGTTTCCCTTTAATTTGGATTCTGTTACCCAGTTTTCTTCCTGACATCACAGTAAGGGTTAATGTTGGGGTTTATCTGTTCCTGAGTGAGGTTGACTGACTCTAACAGTTCTTGCAAAGTGTACAGTCATTAATGGTTTCCCAGCGCCCCATTTATCACGATTTCTGTCTAAAAGACACCCTCCCTCCATTTCTGTAGCATCTACTTGGGATGTAGCTTGGGCATGTCCTTCTTCCACAGGGCCCATGATTGCTTTCAAACGTTCCCATGATCTGAACCTTCGTTATCTCCAAGGTGGGGTGGGTGAGCATTCTAATGGAGGATGGTGATGTTTAAGACAATGGAGTACAGCTCCTGCAATTGACGGATTTTTTTTTCCCTCCTATAGACAAATTTTGTATGCTAATGTGCTTCTGAAGGCGAGACCTGACTTTTTACTGCAAACTCCTGCATTGGCTGCCGAGAATGTTAGCTCAGGTTTCATGGGAAAAGATATTCTTTGTGAGTAATGGGGTGAGAAGCAAGAAGAAGAGTGCAATCTGACTGCCTATGATGAAGACTTGACAAGAAAGAGTTAAATCCCCATCTATTGTCTGAGGCGGGCTTACTGTTAGGAAACTGGGGCGTATAGATTAATTCACTGGGGGCCAACTGTTTGATTTCTCTCCCTGCTGCTTGGCACAGGAATGAAATTGTAGCTGCGTTTATAGCAGAAGGTTGGATTATATTCTCTTTTGTAGGAATTAAACCCCATAGAATAATTTATGCAGAGCCAAGCAAAATTAAGTCGAAACACATAAAGAGAAGTTGGTGGAGTTATCTTGAGGCAAACACCCTTGGTGTCAGTGTCAAAATGGTGTTTGTGGTGTGCGCCATTCTTTGGGCGGTGTGTATTCCTTGGAAGAGAAATGTGTACAGAATATTCTTGGAGCTTTTGCTCTGGGTTCTCTTTATGATATAACCTAGGAAAGCTTGGCTTCTATGGAGAACGGACAGGCTCGTTCACCCTCAGGACTCACCACTACCAGACATTATGACACTTTATTGGGATCGGAGTCCCTATGAAAAAGTGTGTCACCCATTAGCCTGGGACCTAATGTGCACTTACTCAGGTTAAATAATTCAGCCAGTTTGGGGAAAGCTAGGTTTTTACATAAATATTAAAGGGCCTGCTTTAACTGCTTGTTGTGCCAGAATGCCCACGGCATATGAGACAGGGGTGGCCAATGTTAAACTGATAAATCAAGGCAAATGATGACTTTTGTTCTAAGGGGCTGTGCAAGGGATGATGAAAGGAGGATAAATTGCAGGAGGCTGTGTTCGCCCCCTCCCCCCAGTATGCGATGCTATAGTGGTCCCCCTTATCTTGGGGGGGGTATACATTTCAAGACCCCCAGTGGATGCCAGAACCATGGATAGTACCAAACATTACATATGCTGTATCTTTTTTTTCCCTTATACATACATACTTATGATAAAGTTGAATTTATAAATTAGGAATGATAATATCCAAGTTGTCAGCATCACCACCCTTGTGCTTTGGGGCCATTATTAAGTAAAATGAGTTCCTTGAACACAGGCACCTCGGTCCTGTGACAGTGGTCCTGATAATGGAGATGACTGCTAAGTGACTGATGGGTGTGGATGCACCAGACAGGGAGGGTTCACATCCTGGCTGGGAGGGCATGAGATTTCATTATGCTACTCAGAACCGTGCACAATTGAAAACTTATGAATTGTTTATTTCTGGAATTTTCCATTTAATATTTTCACACTGTGGTTGACTGTGGGTAACTAAAACCTCAGAAAACAAAACCAAGGATAAGGGGGGAGCCACTGTATTTTGAGTAGAAGTGCTTTTCCAGGTAGTTAGGTGTGTGATGCTCATTGTCAGGGAGAAAGGAAACCTCTCTCGGTGAGGGCCCAGGGCCTGGTTCTCCATCCACAGGCTGTGAACCAGGTTGCTCTGGAGCCTGAACATGCTGCTGGAATGCAGACCCTGCGGCTGGGGGCGGGGCAGGCTTTCAGCTTCAGCAATTGGTATTATTATCCTTGTTTTAAAATCACCAATGAATTTTTTGAATATCATTTTCTTTTGAGTTGCTTATTCAAGAGCAATAATTCAATAAACTTGGAGGAAGAACATTGTTTTGCAAAAGACTGGAATATAAATATATGTAGGTCAGTTCTGCTATAAGGTTTATGTTGAAACCATGAGTTTGTTCCAGCGCTAGCGATCTCTTAGGGAATGATTTGAGCACAAAGTGAATTCTGTTCATGTCGGCTTATGTGTGATTTCATCAGTAAGGAACACTAAGTGAATGCAGAAAGCTGCACCCAACTGAACCAAGTCTTAGACACAAAAGGCACGCACCTCAAAAGGCGGCCAGCTGACTTTGTCCACCACGTGTGTGATGGGCCACAGCCATACACAGGGTGATCCGCGTCACAACTTTCATCCTGTTCCGATGACCTCCCTGACACCACTTCACAACAACTCACAAACAGCAACCTCATGATGCACACAACTTTAGGTTGGTAGTATGCCGTATTTATTGTATGTATAACTTCTTAACCTTTTAACATAAATACTCATGTTTTATATAGGTTCTTATCTTCAAATTTTGAAAAACATGTCACTCAGTTTTTGAGTCTCGTGCCCTAATCTCATTTTCTCCATAAACCTTATTGTTTTCATTGTATGATTTTGCATAGTATGATGACATGGTGATATTTAGGAGCACATATCTCACCTTATGGGCTTCCCTGGTGGTTCTGATGCTAAAGTATCTGCCTGCCATGTAAGGGACACACGTTTGATCCCTGGGTTGGGAAGATCCCCTGGAGAAGGGAATGGCTACCCCCTCTAATATTCTTGCTTGGAGAATCTCATGGACAGAGGAGCCTGACAGGCTACAGTACATGGGGTTACAAAGAGTCAGACTTGACTGAGTGACTAAGCATGCACACATGTCACCCTATAGTAGAACTGACTGTATTTGTTACAGTAATTCAGCAAAAGCTCATTTTTTTTCCATCTCTTTTCTTCAAAAACTGTATTTTCTGGGTTTATTAGAGCCCCTTCTAGTTTTAATATAGAATAATATTCAGTATCATATGGATATTTAGTTTTGTAAAATCATAGATCTCTTCATATTGAGTGATCTGAATAAATGTTTGTTGAAATAATCTGAATTGGCTTATTCACTCTTTAAATAACAGAACCTGTAATTATGGATGCTAAGATTCCTGTCTCAGATATATATTCAATCTCACTACTCTCATACCCATGAATTTTCCAGAGCTTATTTGCCGAGTTAAAATTCTATGGAGTTAGCAATATTTCCAGATTGAGTTTAATAATGATACATTGAAAGCAAGATTTTAATAAAAACAGTTAAAGGATCAATTCACTTTCTCTTTGCTCTGTAAATGTTGTTGCTAAGTTGTGTCCAACTCTTTTGCAACCTCATGCTCCTCTGTTCATGGGATTTTCCAGGTAAGACTACTGGAGTGGGTTGCCATTTCCTTCTCTAGGGTGTCTTCCTGACCCAGGGATCGAACCCGTGTCTCCTGCATTGGCGGGCAGATGCTTTACTACTAAGCCACCAGGGAAGCCTGTAAGTGTTACTAGTTTCAGCTTAATCTAGGATTGCATTGATCAGAAACTCTTAGCATGGTCCTTCCTATGCTAATTTCATTCTTACCTTGGAGGCAGTTGCATTGGAGGCCTGGTCACAACGCCAGCATTGCAGATCATATTGATAAGGGCAGTTTAGGGAATTACTTGCTGAAGTACTGAATACATGGCTTATGAACAGATCTCATTCTCTACTCATTTTCAATTCTCTCATAATTCCCTTCTTTCAGAGGAAGAAAAAGAAATTACAGTATGAAAATTCCCAGTATGGTAAATACAAGTTTCCAGTCCCTGTATAGGAAGAGAGAAGTATTTTTAAGTAGATACTGGAGGTATTCTGAATTTTAAATTTGATGACCACCTTCTTCCGCTGAGGTTATATCAAGTAGCATTTAGTGCACTCCTTGGAGCAGATCAAAATGCTCTATTCGGTAGAAGAATTTTGCAGGACTGATGCCTTTAAATCACTGTATCCCCTCTCACTGAAGTTTGGAATATTCAAAATTATTTCTGTGAGAATTTATACTTAAAATTTTTAAAATGTATTTTTGAAATTAAAAATCACCTGCATCTCTTGCATCTCACTGCATTGGTAGACAGATTTTTTTTTACCACTAGCGCCACCTGGGAAGCCCTTAAAAAAATTGCTCTTGGGTCATTTTAATTCCTGGCATTGCTTTTTCTTGATTCTTTTATTTTTCTTTGCTACTTCATTATTTTTTGTATAGCTTCTATGCTGATTCTTTTTTTTTTTTTTTAATTATTATTGTGCCTAACTCTTTGTAAGAAATTATGGTGGCTCAGAAATTAAGAATCTGCCTGCAATGCAGGAGACCCTGGTTTGATCCCTGGGTCGGAAAGATACCTTGGAGAGGAGAATAGCTACCCACTCCAGTATTCTTGCTTGGAGAATCCCATGGACAGAGGAGCCTGGCTGGCTACAGTTCATGGGATCACAAAGAGTAAAAGACACGACTGAGCAACTTTTGTGAAGAGGTCAGAATCATGTTTATTAGGAATTCTCATTTCATAAGGTCGTGTGTGAGAGAAGATTCTTTTATTCCTTATTTCTCTTAAGCTAGCAGAATTTGGTAATCATAAGCCTGTTTACAATCTGACTTTCTCCATCACCATATCATTTTGACAGATTGCTTCCTGCAAATATGGCTTGTTTGTGTAATTCTTTGTTCAGACTCAGCTATTCTGCATCTGATAGAATGATACTGGAGAGGAAAACTGCAACAACAGGAAGCCAACATGCAATTGGTGGTGAAGAGGGATGGACTGGGGGAGGCATTCAAAAATATTTACAGTACTCAGATAACTTGGATCTAATTACACTTAGACTCTAAAGATAATTCTCCAAATTAGTTTAAGCAGTATTTCTTACTTCCCCAATATTGAGACTTCATCAGAATAGTCACTACATAAAAAAGGGACTGACAATTCCAGAAATTCCTTTTGTCCTTTCGTCACTCACCCTATGAAAACAGAGGTGACCTTAGGCAGTAAGAAGACTGCAGGTAAAGGGAAATCGAATGCAAGTCACTAAGTCGTGTCTGACTCTTTGCAACCCCATGGACTGTAGCCTACCAGGCTGCTCTGTCCATGGGATTTCCCAGGCAAGAATACTGGAGTGGGTTACCATTCCCTTCTCCAGGGTATCTTCCTGACCCAGGGATCGAACTGGGTCTCCTACATTGCAGGCAAATTCTTTACCATCTGAGCCACCAGGGAAGCCCAGGTTAAGGGAAATTGCAAAGTCAATAAACTAAACCCTAGTTTAGTTTAAAAAATGGACAGGTGTTGTAGTCAGGAAATTTGAACCAAAAAATATGAGGGCAATTGAGATAATCAGTGAATCTTGAAATTAAAGAGTTGCAGATCATTCTCGTTATTCTGGTCTTAGTCTTGCTATAGTCTTGAGTAAAAATCTCTCCTGATCCTTCTTAATGTATATATATATATACCTTGGTTTTTAGAGCCAGATGTTTCCCCTTCTAAAAACAATATATTGCTCTTGGTTCATGTGATAAACATGTAATAAAGTAGTTCTAGAGATTTCAAAAATTGAAAGTCCTAAATATCCACCATAAAATATATATATTGAAAAAATATGTTAGGTAATAATCTCAAATGTTCAGAAAAGAAGAACAGTAGGCAGTGGATGTTCAGAAATCACAAATAAATTTCCTCAGCCAGGCTTGTTAACTTCCTCTCAGTTTGCTGAGCTCTCTTCTCTCCCACAGACTGAGAGAGAGAAAGACCAGCAGATAAAATCATTTTGCAATACAGAAGCAATCACACCAACATTGTGCCAGATAATAGCCCTGTTTAAGTCTGCAGGTGGGTCACTTTATTGACTGTAAACTCCTAGAACCTACGCACAAATATTGGCAGGCAGGTAACCAGCTAACAGCTGGAAAAGGTAGGCAAATAGATGAAGTAGAATCAGTCTGAAAAAAAGATATTCATTGTTACGGCCACGTAAGCGGAGGATATTTTTGCTTATTCCTCTGCTTCTACCTTATTCCTTGGTCATCTTTCTCGAGCGATTACTTCTGGCCACACCTTTGGTCTACACCAGTGGTTTTCAATCTTGGCTGCATGTAAGCCTCAAAATACTGACACTGGGTTGGCACCTGGGTAGATTCTGACTTCTTTGGTCTGCAGTGGGGCCCAGGACTGGGTGGGTTTTAAAGTTACCCAGGTGATTCTAATGTGTGGTCCTGGTTGAGTGGCACTGGTCCCATCCATTTCCTGGCAGTGTAGCAGTTCTTGGGTCTAAAGAAGTGACTCTTGAAACTTGGCTGCAGATTAGAATCACCTGCACCAGCTTTTTAACATGCCAGTGTCTAGGGCATGCCTCTGACCAATTAATTCAGACCCTCTGGAGTTGAAATCCAGGAATCATTATTTTTTAAAACTCCTTTGTGATTCAGTTGTGCAGCCAAGATTAAGAACCGCTGATGCAGATGCTGTGGGGGCCACGCAGGAGAACAGTCCAGGTGTGAGCAATACCTGTCTGTGGAGAGTCGTGCTCCAAGGGGATGACTGGCTCTGTCCGGAGGCAAGAAAAAACCCCCGACACCTAACAGAAAAGGGAGAACTGAATTGGCTTCCATAGTCTGTCGTTTAGGAAGCTGGGATTTTAGACTTTAAGAGGGCTCCTGAGCTCCATGGGGAGGATGATGGAGGAGGACAATGAGGGATGAGGAGAAAGAATCTAGCAGGTGTGGTTTCCTTGGGGGCTGCACCAGAGAGGCTGGGGGAAGCTGGGGGGCTCTGAACCTGAGGGCTCTGAGCATTCATCGCTCCTACACCCTCACTGCTTCCCATTCCATGCAGCACCGTTATCCCCATTCCAGAAGATCTGTGGCTGCCCCAAATTCCCAAACGACCCTTGTCACAAACCTGTCTCCAGAACACCCAGGTACCTAGATCAAAGCTATGGCAAGCCCTGTAGACTCATCTTCATTAAAGAGTAAATAACCATGACCTCTCAACAAGAGCTTCCAAAGTCTGTGTGTCAACATAGGAATTCCCCGAAAGTTGGTCTGACTTGTGGCTTCCTGGCTGCCCTTCTTGTGAATCCACTTAGCCCATCTGCAAGGGCCCAGGATCTGTGTCTTGCAGTGGGTATCCAGGCGGTTCCAATGGCCTCAGTTCTCCAACCTCGAGCAGAGAAATTGTTGCAGCACCTGTGGGTCTTTGACTTTTAGGGGAAACGGCTGATAACCCAAATGAAGATCTGAAGTTGTTTTCTTATACCACATTTGACTTTATTTTTAATATCTAGCTGTTTCGGCAGGACGGGGTCTGAGCCCATATCTGCTGTGTATTTCTATGACGTTTGTGGTTGTCTTGAGTCATAAGCTGTGTATCACATGAGCGTAAAACAAGTACTTGTCCCCAACCCCCCAAATTCCTTAATGATGAGCCTCTCTTCAAAAGCATGGCTGGACAGACTGTACAGAGGCCTCACTAAAATTCTTAGGAAACACAAAAGCGGAGCAATAATGTAATTTATAGTATGGTTCTCCCATACTGTAGATGGATGGTTACATAGCATCACCGACTCAATGGACATGAACTTGAGCAAACTCTGGGAAATAGTGAGGACAGGGAAGCCTGGTATGCTACAGCCCATGGGGTCACAAGCAGCTGGACACAACTGAGTAACTGAACAAGATCAGCAAATGGTTCTCCCAGGCATGGTGGGGAGATGCCTAACAGAACTGACTCCCATGCTGGCCCTTGGAGTGACTACCATGAGTGACATCACTGGTCCTTTATGTGTAGATCTCAAAGATGTTTAGGGTTGAGAACATGGGCTGGGCTTTTCTTTGATGCATGCTCTTAGCCCCCTTCAGTCCATGCTAAACTTCTCTATATCTGAGGTTGGGTTTTCTTTAGCATGACTGGGGTCCTAGAAAATGGAGTGAAACTTGAGATATTTTTTTACAGTCAATGCAATATGATGCAATCATATGAGGACTATAAATCAGTATCACCAATTTTGGAGTGCCTGCTGTTGACCAGGCTTTGTAAGAGAGGGATTTCAAGTTCATGTCTTGTCTACTTAACAACTCAGGATTACTCTAGTTTATGCATGAGAAAATGGAAGTGCAATCAGGAAAGTAACCTGTTCAATGTCAGGTAGAGGATAAGTGGTCAAGTCATGATACATATCCAGATCTACCTGCACACAAACCTGTATACTTCCCTGTTTCTCTGCAAACTGCCCTGAATGAATGGAGAGTGGAAATTTTGTTGTTGTTCAGTTGCTAAGTCTTGTCCGACTCTTTGCGACCCCATGGACTGCAGCACCCCGGGCTTCCCTGTCCTTTACTATGTCCTGGAGTTTGCTCAAATTCATGTCCACTGAGTCCGTGATGCTATCTAACCGTGTGGAATCTGAAGTCTACCCTAGACTGATGGAATTAAATCTTCATATTAAAAAGATTCCCATGAAATTTGCACACATGTCAAAGTCTGCGATTTCTTGCTCTTGAGTAACAGTTACTGGAAAAGACTGGACTGTAGAATCAGAAACCTCTGATAGAACAAGAGAGTGGTAGATTTGTCTTAGATATCAGATTGTCCCACAGCACCAAATGAATTTTATGATGTAAAGCTTAACAATACCAAGGATAGAGTTTACCTTCCAGTGCCGTCCCCCTCCTTTCCTCTTCTGCTTTCATCGTCCTAACCCATAGGCAGAGACTTTCTGGAATGCCCAGGTTGGTTGTTGTGATGTGGAACTCAATGTTGGGATATAAGGGTGGCTCAGTGAGGAAGCTGAGATGTTTGGGATTGGCTAGGGCAAGGGGACAAGGTATCACCCTGGCTGTCAGTCACTTTTCAGCGTCTGAACAGCAAACCCAGGTGGAATCTGGTCTGAACCTGCAGAAAGGTCGGCTGCTTAGTTAGCAATAAATCATCACAAAGTAGGCAGGCCCTTAGTACCTGCAGCTGAGTGGAACTGAGGCCGGCCAGGCTGACTCTAGTCATTGGTGAACATTAGTCAAGAGCTCACATGGCTGGTGTGGGAAGAATGAGTCATACTGGTCACTGTAACAGACACTCCCTCTTGTCAAGGTTTAACCTAATGGAAGTTTACTTCTTGCTTGGGTCCCAGTGTGCTGTGGGTCAGGTGGCTAGCCCAAGCTTCACACTAGGGACCAGGACTATTTCCTCTCTGTGGCTATGCCATTTCCTGGCTTCAGGCCACCTTGACCTCATTCAGAACTCAAGACAGGATTGTGTGGGATGCTTTCATGAACCAGACCTGAATTGGCATCTGTGGCTACAACCTTCACATCATCCAGAATTTGGTCATCTGGTTCTACAAAATTACAGGAGAGCCTGGGGTAAATGGCAGAGAGCAAATTGGCTTGGTGGCCACCCAGCAGAAATCTGCCTTTGTCTGAGTTCATAGAGGAACCAGGACTGCCTCACTCATCGGGAAAGTGATGAAAAAAATCCCCTGCTCTTCCTGTGTTTGTTTAGGTGAAACCCATTTGTCTGAGATAAAATGTATTTTTTTGTATGTGTTCTATATAAATGAGTGTGGGGAATACAAATTTGACAATGTCCTACAACTGATGGGTAAAGATTACACACTGGGAAATTATCTGAAGACCTGAAAGAAGAGATAGGGACCCAGTTAGAGTCCTTCGTGCCCTTTAAAATCCAGAGGCCCCACACCAGGTGGGCATTCTTTAAGAAGATCATCTATGTGTTTCAGTGGTCAGAGGAGGGCAGGACGCACAGGAGGAAAGGAGGAAGGTGGGGAGGAAAGACTTCCAACAAGCTGGTTGGTAGAGCACGCTGCCCAGGAAGAATCCCCGTGGTTGAATCAGGCTGGTCAGTCTTTGGCTCCTGGTTCTTCCTGGTTGTCGAGCGTGGCGTTGATCCCATGCTTGCCATCTGCCTGTCTGCTCTGTCCGTCTTTCCAGCTTTGCCCCATCAGGTCTGCTTGCTCTCATACAAAGCACCAGACATAATTTCTGCCCCAGCTCTGTCCTGCTCTTAGCTCCTGTTCTTCTCCTGGATCTCACCCTGAATTTCTCATTTTCACACGTTGACCAGTTTAATGGCAGAAAGAAGGAAACCAGTCCTCACTGAGCACCCGTCATGTGCTGGCTCTGTGAAACTGGCATCGTCAGACCATCAGTCTTTGACATGGGTGTTAATACTCCCATTCAGAGGAAAATAGGAAACAAAGAAAACACCAAAATCCTGACCCAGATGAAGGTTAAATTGTTTTTCTATGCCACCCTTCTAGTGAGGGCTGGAGTTAAACTTTGAGCCAGATGTTTGACTCTAGACACTGCCCTTTTCTATCCCAGTTCGGATCAGCCTGCCATGAACCCTCATTACCCCATCACCCCAGCCCTGGAATTTGTCTTTATCAGTATCACCTTTGAAGCTTGGTTTTGATAGCCAGCTTTCCCAGCTGACAACAATATAGGCAGAGTCTGGCCTAGACCAGGGCAAAACCTCTGATGCTGCTGGAGACTCAGAAAAGAAGAGATGAAAAATCAGGCATGGGAGCTAGAAGGAAGACGCCAGAGCCTTTATCTTTTGCTTCTTCTCATCTTCACTTGATTTTCTGTGGGAAGCACTCAATAAATTGTTGTTCAGTGAATGGACCCAAATCCCTGTGATGTTAGCCGTGGGGCTGACCAGAGGTGAATACAGGGATTTCCTGTCTGGGGCTTTGTTAGTGACCGACAACCAACACTGAAGCGGTGGCGATCAGGGACCCAGAAACTCCTGACAAGGTCATTGCTTTCGGGAAGCCTTTCTGTGTGCTGCCCGGGGCAGCGGAGCCTAGCAGAGGAGCAGCGTGGCAGAGGAGGCACACTGGTCTGCAGAAAGACAGATGGGTTTGAGTCCTGGCCTGACTCCTTGCTGACAGTGTGGCTTTGGGTAAGTCACAGAACAGGTGTGAGCCTCTGTTCCCTTATGTTAAAATTTTAATTAAGTAACAACTGTATTGAAAAGGCTATTGTATGGAGTGTGTGTGTGTGTGTGTGTGTGTGTGTGTGTGTGTGTTGGCAAACAGCAAGCTCTCAATAAATTGTAGCTATTATCTTTATTCCAAGCAGATGCAGTCTCTGCCCTGTGGAAATGTGTTCTCTGAACCAGCTAATATTTACTCTGATTCCTTACTGAAATGATAAATGGCAGTGATCAGGAAAGGTCCACTTTATGTGCAATAGGAGCTGGTGTCATCTAAGGCTTTGCTACTCAAAATTTGGTCCATGGATCAGCAGCGGCAAAATCACCCGAGAGCTTGTAAAGGCTTCGGACTCCCAGGCCCCACCCCCGACCTCTGACCCGGAAGCTGCCTTGTAACAAGAACTGCATGTCATTTATATACATATTAAAGACCCTGGCAGCATCTGCAGGCTTAGACCCTTATCTTTAAACTGCAGAGAGGACAATGCTTAATTCATAGCGCAAGGAGGAAATGTCGGCATTTTTCTAATTTTCTCTTTGGGCAGAGATTCGCCGTGTAGCCGAGCAACGTCTGATGGGTTCTCTCCCACCACGTGGAAGAGGTACCCGCCCTGTGTGCAGTGTTCATTCTGGGTGTGGTAGAGTTACAGGGAAAGGAGCTTCTCGCTCACGTTGACTCTGAGCCTCAATCTGACTGATTGCTCTTGGCGGCGCGTGGCCGGGATGCATGGCCTCCGATGCTGAGTCAGGGCATGCCGAGGAGGGGAGAAAGGCGTGGGTCTGCTGGTGGCGGCATCTGCCGTGGTGACCCGTGGCCTCCACGGAGCACAGTGCAGTGGTTGCCATGGTAACGGCTGTGCATGGTCAGGGGTGACTGACTGAGCCGCGGGAGCTGGACCGATGGCCCCGCTGTCGCTGACACAGCTGCGTGAGGGCGGCTTGGGCTCCGCCCACGGGGGAATTTGACAGAGAGGCACAATGGAGCCTTCTTGTTCCTTGTTTCCTGTATGTCCTTCATTCTGGAGGAAAACCCAGAGATCTAAAAAGGCTGAAATGAAAACCATGTGAAATTGAAAGTATTCTGTGCTAAGCACGACGAACGAGGGGCACAGAAAGGGAGTAGGAGCTGAAGGCACAAAGGAGGGACCGCGCGTGGTACCCCCGCGTCAGAGCTCATCCAGGTGAAAGCTCCGGGGAGCTCCCGAGATTGCCTCCTCCCACCCCTCAGTTTACAGATGGCAAGTCTGAAGCCCAGAAAGGATCAGAGATTTGCTCAACATCACACCGCAGTGGGTAAAACCAATACAGGCACTTTATGGTCTTTAGAGGGCTTCCCTGTGGCTCAGCTGGTAAAGAATCCACCTGCGATGCAGGAGACCTGGGTTCGATCCCTGGGTTGGGAAGAGCCCCTGGAGAAGGGAAAGGCCACCCACTCCAGTATTCTGGCCTGGAGAGTTCCATGGACGGTATAGGTCATGGGGTTGCAGAGTCGGACATGACTGAGTGACTTTCACTTTCATGGTCTCTAGAAGCTTATGGTTTTGAGAATCTTAAGGACTGATCCTAGAGCTTGGGGATCCTTACTCCTAGTGCAGTGCTCTTTCCAACATAACAGCCTGCCTGTTTTTCTTATGATTTATATGTTTTGGATCTCAGTGTTTCCCAGGCAGAAAAGAATAGTGTCACCTGTATCTGCTTTTTGGTGGTGTGGGCCAGAAGAGGAGTGTAGGCCTGTAGTTGTGCTAACTTGGATTCCAGCCATGGGTGTGTTACCTACAAACAATGACTTTGGGTCAAGTTATCTTCCTCCTCACGAGTCTTTATGTATACAGACATATATATTCTGGAAATCCAAAATCCATCCATATATATTTTGGAAATAACCAAAACGATAACATCTAGCTCCTAGGGGTGTGAAGATCATATATGTAAAGTGGCTGACGTAGTCAGTGTTTGATAAATGTTAGTTTTCATTCCTAGCCTAACCTTGAGGTGGAAGGGGCTTCTCCTTTGTGTACCTGACCTAATGACTAGGGGAAATTTGCAATATTGAGTGGAGTGCATATTAAATGCATGTCATTAGTGTGTGAATTCAGAAATGATGAAGTGAAAGGCAAACAGTAAATGGGTTATAACCTCTAAACCTCCAACAGTCTGTGGTTCCTATGTGACAATAGCTAGTACTTGAAACCACAATGATAAAGCCATACAGAAATGTACCAACAGCTTTCAGAGATGTGAATAGAGTGTATTGAATTTGAGTCAAAGGGAATTCTTCTACCATTATGTAAAAGGACTAGCAGAGTCTCATTTAGAATATCATTTTCAATTCTTATCACTTTGGTGTAAAAAGGATATTGTACTGAAGGAGAAGGTGAAGAAAAAGCAATGAAAATGATTCAGGGACAAGAGGAACCTGGTCAGATGGAAAAGTCAGAGGATCTAGGCTTGTGTTGAAACTAAGGTGATGTCAGAGAGGCGTAGGCAACCCTTTTGAGAACATGATGAATCACCACTGCACAGATTTGTGCTCATGAGAGAAGGGATCATGAAGGGGGCAGAAATTAAGTTTTGTGCAACATCCAAGCAAATTCCCAATGATTCTAGGGTTTATACACATGGTATTAAATGCATTAGTTTCCTAAGGCTGTTTTAGCAAAATACGACAAACGGGTGACTGAAAACAACAGAAATTTATTATCTCATAGTTCTGGAGGCTAGAAGTCCAAAGTCAAGGTGTTGGCAGGACCAAGATCTCTGGAGGATCTAAGAGAGAATCTCCCTTGTCTCTGCCAGCTTCCAGTGGTTGCTGGCAATTCTTGGCATTCCTGGGCGTGCATCTGCATCCCCCAGTCTTTGCCTCCATCTTCACATGACCTTCTTCCCTGTGTGTGTCTGTGTGTCTCCTCTTCTTATAAGCATGAGGGGTAGGATTAAGGGCCCACCCTATTCCATTATGACTTCTTTTAACTAATTGCATCTCTGCTGTCCCTATTTCCAAGTCAGATCACATTCAGAGGTCCCAGGACTTGAACATATATTATTTTGGGGGACACAATTCAACCTGTAATACATAGAGATCATTCATTGAATAGTCCACTGAAAATTACTCTCTGCTCCCATGAGGGTGACCATGGAGATTTCTGAACACAAGATTTTTTTTTTAACTTGAAAAACTTTTTATATTTTAAAAATTGTGGCAGAAAACACAGAACAGAAATTTTACCATCTTAACTGTTTTGAAGTGTACAGTACAGTAGCATTACTACATGTAAGCTCACAGGGTGTCTGGGGGCCAAGTGGTAGGCCAATGGGAGAAGACTCTGAGATGTGCCAGAGTCCAGCACAGAAAGCATGGGCAAAAAAACCCAACTAACTCTACGGCGATGGGCAGCGCAACTTCACTTTTGAGTGAAAGTTGGAGAGTGGGCAAGAAAACACACTCATCTGGAGATTAAAAGGAAAGAGCTGGCAAAAACAACAGCTGAAATCCATTGGATGGGGAGTAGAGTTGGGCTGTTCGGCTGTGATCCCAAAGTAGAATGGATGCTGAGAGCAGCAGAGGCTGAAGTCACTGGTTTATTGGCTCCAGGAAATTTCCCTCCCTGGATTGGGGCATTCCCACATCAAGAGGACATGTGGTGCGCCACCAAGGAAGTCAAGGGGCTTCCCTGGTGGCTCTGATGTTAAAGAATCTGCCTGCAATGTGTCAGACCCAGGTTCAACCCCTGGGTAGGGAAGATCCCCTGGAGGAGGGAATGGCCACCCGCTCCAGTATTCTTGCCTGGAGAACTCATGACAGAGGAGAGCCCTCCATGGGGTCGCAAAGAGTCAAACACGACTGAGCAACACCCCCCACCCCCAATACACACACCCCAAGGAAGGCAGGGGGAGGGGATGGAACACTCCAAGATCTAGATGAGCTTCTGAACTTCCTGCTGTGGTTTGCAGGGAATGGCAGGGAGTAACAGAGGGCAAGAATCCCTTGGCAGAGAAACCCCTCCTCCCCTTGACCGGAAGTCGGGGGCAAGAGTGAGGACCACAGAGGGCGACCAAGACTAGGCCTGTGTTCTCCATCTGCTTGTCCCCACTCTGCTCTCCTTTCCTCCAAATCAGAAACCTGCCCACCCTTTTCCAGGGAGAGGGGGAGAGCCAGGACTGTGTCCCACCACCTCTTCCCTCTCTTTATTATTATAACTGGCTTGCAGGAGGCAACCCTCATTATCTCATGAGCTGGTTTTGAAGGCTGTCTGAATAGGAGGCAGGCACTCTGCTGTGGGCTGGGAGGCGAGGGTGCCTAGCGGCCCTTCAGAGGGGTGTTAGGGACAGAGGGTGCAGGTCTGAATGGGAGAGGGCTCGGTGCTGGGAGCCCTGAGGGTGTATGTCTGGTGGATGAGGCAGGGTCCTGGGTCGTGAGCAGAAGCACCCAGGTGAAGGAGGAGGCAGGAGTCGTCCTGGTGTGAAGGGACAGTGCGTGTGTCCGGTGCGTGGAGCATGGGGGTGTGGGGGCAGTGGGCAGCCCCTGAGGCTGGAGGAGGAGGCCTGGACTGCATCCGGGTGATGAAGGTCCACTTCCGTCTATCAAGAGGGCGATGGTGTGAGGTATCAGAGGATGACTTTGATTGTGGGCAAAAAGCAAGACTGTTCCAGTATGTTGTCTAATGGCAGGCAAACTCTTAATAGGGTATTATGGACTGGATGTCGTGTCCCCTCAAAATTCATATGCTGAAGCCTTAACCTCTGATGTGATGATATTTGGAGATGGGGCCTTTGGAGACAGTTAGGTTTGGATGAAGTGAGGCTGAGGGTCAATGTTCTAGAAGAAGCACTGCCCCCCCATCCCCTCCCCTCCCCCCATCTCTCCCATATGAGGATAGGGGGAGGGCAAATGTCTGCAAGCCAGGAGGAGGGCTGTCACCAGGAACCCTGTCTGCCTGCAGATTGACCTTGGACCCCTCAGTCTCCAGACTGGTGAGAAGTAAATGTCTGTTAACACATTTTGTTACTGAACCCCTGAGTGGTTTGTGAATTGGGTCTAATGCAGGGCTCAGATTGTTATGGAGGATGCCCAGATCTGTCTGAATGGGCAGAGAGAAGAAGCCCCTTGATGTCCCCAGTGCTGAAACCCTGTGGCTTTGAACCTCATCTGAACAGTTCCCAGGCAGATCGCCCCCACTCTGTACCGCAAGCTTCTGCATCTCTGCTCCTTCTGCCCTCTGCATCCGGAGTCAGACCTGCCTTTCTCCGTCAGCAGGTTGGTAGCATCCTCTCCTCCTCCACCGCGGCCACAGTGCGTGGGAGGCCAGGTCAAACCTTTAATGCACATGGCTTGGAGCCCTTCCATAGACTCAGAGGAGATGGCTCCCTCCCTCTCCTCCTCTCTCTGTCTCTCTCCTTTTCCTTCAGTTCTGTGGTCTCGCTGGTCTGAACTCCTCACTGACCTGCCAATGACACCTCCCTCCCTGCCCTCCTCATCTGGAAGCTTCACGCCCAAGGTGCTGGCGCTGCCTTTTCCAACCCTAAGCAGAGAACCGGTGCCGGCCTGGTAAACAAGCCTTTCCTGCAGCGTGGGGGAGAGCTCACCTCGCTTCCAGAGGCGGCCGAAAGCCAGCATCGCTGGGCTGCCCGGAGCCCCGATTTCCCGGTGTGTTGTTGACAGTGAACACATGAGTGCCCAGCACTTGCTGACATCGGGAGCTGTAAGCGTGCCAGGAGCGGGGAGAGGCAGGCGGCTGGGGAGCTGGGAGCCGGGCGGTAATACTGCGGCGTCGTGAATTATTTTTAACGTGGATAATTAATACTGGAGAAACAATACAGCGACACAGAGCCTCCCACGAGAGAACACTGTCAGTCTCCGTGTTCATTTATTCTTTTCTAACCAAATTGATGGGCCAGTCCACCGCCTTTCTAGATCCACACGGATGATGAAACTGCAAACAAGTTTCATTTAAATAATGGGCAAATCTTCCAATTAGTCAAAGCCTAATCCTCATGCCTTAAAAATGACAAACTGCTCTTACTACGGCTTCTGTTTGTTGAAAAGATAGAAAAAAATGTTTGGGGGGGGGACCCAAATGAAAACATTGATTGAAAAAAAAATTTAGATGCACAGATTCTATTGCACATTAATCTAGGGGGAGCTTTACAAAGTCAATAATTGTCATAAAGATTCATTGGTCAACATTTAGGGCCTAATTAAAAAAAATATATTTTGATGGTTTTATTCCTTGAGCATCTGCTTTTTTTCAGCTATTGGAATATTTTAATTTCCCTGTAAAACTGTAGAGTTTTCAATAAAGGAGCATGTGTAACTGATATAAATAAGTAACTTTTAAAAATAAGTACCTTAAAGTGAATTAATTTATTATCTGTATGTTTAAAGTTTTCTGCTGTTGAGGAAGATAAAATGAATCCTTTACCAGATAACTGCTTCAGTTCTGGTTTAGAAATCACTCCTAAATATGTAAGAACAAATGACCTGCAACATGGTCAGTACTCCTTCATCTACTCAGCAGGCATCTCTGAAACTCCTAGTAAGTTGCAGGCCCTCCTAAGAAACTGAGCAATAACAGCCGCCTGTCTTCTAGGAGACTGATCGGTAAATAAGCAATTGTCGTACCATTAAGCTGGCCAGTCCCCTGACTTGTAGTGCTTGGCAAACCTTAATGAGAACAGGGATCACTTGAGGTCTTGTTGAAATGCAGGTTCCAAGGTAGTTGGTCTGGAGTAAGACCCAAGATTCCACATTCCTAACAGAATCCCTGGAGATGCTGGGGACCACTCTTGGAGAACAAGGGCCCCAGAGAGGCACCGGGGGTTGTAGGATGATGGAGAGGAGGGCAGTTCAGCATGTGGATTGGGGCTTGCCATGGCAGCTCAGGAAGTGGCCTTCTGGAAGAGCATGCGGGTGAACTGAGAGGTTAAGGAAGGAGTGGGGAGGGCTGGTTCGGGAGCCCTTGGGAAGAGGGTATGTCCTCACGTTCCAGCCTCAGTCTCAGAGGTCAAAGAAGCCCTGTGTTTGGAAAATCCCAATTAGCTTGAGGTGGCTGGAATACAACTGAGTTACCAGTTGCGTCTACCGAGAAATTCATGTCTCTAAATATATGTTTCGTCAATATAAATTTGCCCTGGATAGGTTGGTTTTCAAAGTGTGACCTTTGGGGCTCCCCAAGACCACTTTGGGGAGAAGTCTGTGGGATCAAAACTGTTTTCATAATAGCATTAGATATCATTTGCTTTTTTCCCACTGTTATGATGTTTGCAATAATGGTGCCAAAGCAATGATGGGACAGACTGTTGGCGCCTAATGGTTGAATCAAGGCAGTGGCCCCAAAGTGTGCTGGTATTCATCCCATTCCTCACCACCAAACACTCAATGCAAAAAATTGAAAACAAAACCCGAAAACCAGAGAAAGCACAGTTTCATGTAAGAACGTCTTGTGGATTCTCTACCGTCTGAGACACCAGGGAAGCCACTAACACAGCCTTAAAAATTATTAATTTTATTAAAGCTTGGCCCCTGGGTACACTTCTCTTTAGTGTTATGTGTGACAAAGCAGGAAGCACGCCTAAAACACTTCCATTACCTAGTGAAGTCCCATGGTTGTCTGTAGGAAAAGCAGTTGTGTGATGGAGTCATGGGCTGAACTAGCTGCTTTGTTCCTGAAACACTGTTACTTGAAAATGTCTGACAGACAAACTGGTTATTCAGACTTGGCTATGTGGCAGACATTTTCTTTTAAAAATGAATGAAGGGAGCCTGTCAGTTCTAGGAAAACAACTGACAGTATTTGTTGCCAATGATAAAATCTGAGCTTTCAAGTGAAAATTAGAATTTTGGGAAACTTGAATCTGCCTCTGTGAGTTTGACAGCTTCCCAATGCTTATAGACATTTTTGGTGAGGTTCATGGTGATATTAATGAATTTTTAAAAATATTTATTTATTGAAGCATAGTTGCTATACAATATTGTATAAACTCAACTCTTTGCAACTCCATGGACTGTAGCCCGCCAGGCTCCTCTGTCCCTGGGGATTCTCCAGGCAAGAATACTGCAGTGGGTTGCCATGCCCTCCTCCAGGGGATCTTTCCAACTCAGGAATCGAACCCAGGTCTCCCACATTGCATGCGGATTCTTTACTGTCTGAGCCACCAGCAAAGCCCATTATATGAGTTACAGGTGTACAATATAGTGATTCACAATTTTTAAAGGTTATTCTCCATTTTATTTTGTTGTTGTTCAGTTGCTAAAGTCATGTCTGATTCTTTGCGACCCGATGGACTGTAACCCACCAGGCTCCTCTGTCCTCCACTATCTCCCGAGGTTTGCTCTAACTCATGTCCGTTGAGTGGGTGATGCTATCTAAACATCTCATCCTCTGCCACCCACTTCTCCTTTTGCCTTCAATCTTTCCTAGCATCAGGGTCTTTTCCAATGAGTTGGCCCTTTGAATCAGATGGCCAAAGTATTGGAGCTTCAGCTTCAGCATAGTCCTTCCAATGAGTATTCAGGTTTGATTTCCTTTAGGATTGATAGATTTGATCTCCTTGCTGTCCAAGGGACTCTCAAGAGTCTTCTCCAACACCACAGTTTGAAAGCATCAATTCTTTGATGCTCAGCCTTCCTGATGGTCCAACCTGCACATCGGTACATGACTACTGGAAAAGCCATAGCTTTGACAAGATGGATCTTTGTCAGCAAAGCGATGTCTTTGCTTTTTAATACACTATCTAGGTTTGTCATAGCTTTCTTTCCAGGGAGCAAGCATCTTTTAATTTCACTCCATTTATAGTTATTATAAAATATTGGCTATATCCCCCATGGTGTATCCTGGTAGCTTACTTTATATCTAATAGTTTGTACCTCTTAGTCCCCTACCCCTATACTACCCCTCCTTCCTTTCATCTCTCCACTGGTAACCACTAGCTTGTTAGCTATATCTGTGAATCTGCTTCTTTTATGTTATATTCACTAGTTTATGGTATTTTTATATTCCACATGTGATATCATACAGTATTTATCTTTCTCTAACTTATTTTACTTAGCACAATGCCCTCCAAGTCCATCCATGTTGCTGCAAATGACAAAATATCATTGTTATTATGGCTGAATAATATTCCATTGTGCATATATACACCACATATTCTTTATCCATCCATCTGTTGATAGATACTTAGGTTGCTTCCATATCTTGGCAGTTGTAAATACTGCTGCTGCTATGAACACTGGGGTCCATGTATCTTTTCAGATTAGTGTTTTTGTTTTCAGATAAGGAGTGGAAATGCTGAGTCACAGGGTAGTTCCATTTTTAGTTTTTTGGGAAACCTCCATACTGTTTTCCATGGTGGTGGCACCGATTTACATTCCCACCAACAGTTTGTGAAATTTCCCCTTTCTCCACATCCTTTCCACACATTTGTTATTTGTGTTCTTTTTGAGGATAGTCATCCTAACAGGTGTGAGGTGATATCTCATTGTGGTTTTGATTTGCATTTCCCTGCTGATTAGCGGTGTTGAGCACCTTTTCATGTGTTTAAGCATTTTGATATTATGTGACAACAGAGCCAACAACTGGAAGGTATGCATAAATCAATAAACCAATCTCTTCCAAATGATCAATGCATGAGTAAAAGATCCACTTGAAGTGCGATGAGTGGATTTAATACAAACACACAGGGAAAAGTTCATCAGTATAGTTTTGGATTCCATATCACAACTAACCTTTAAGAAATGACCACTGTTGGGTTTCGGCACGGTATTGAAGAATATCCACAATTATCTGAAACGGCTATAAAATACTCTGCCCTTTTCCAACTGCACATCTGTGTCAGATTGTATTTTCTTCATATACATCAACCAAAATAAATATCTCAACAGACTGAATGCAGGGAAGAAATGAGAATTCAGCTATGCTCTGTTAAGCCCAATATTAATGAGGTTTGTGAAACTACAAAGCAATGTCATCCTTGTCACTATTTTCTGTTTAGAAAATAGTTGTTTTCTCATAAAATCAAATAATTTTGGCAGTATGTAATGGACTTATTATTTTTTGAAAAAGTAAAGTAATAAATATTTAAAAATGATCAGTTTCAATTTCTATTATGTATTAATCAATATATAAAATCCCCATGAACCAAAATTCTTTGGGGTCCTCCATAAATTTTAAGAATTTTAAAAAGTCCTAAAACTAAAAATTTTGAGAGTAAATATTTTGAATTACACATTTATAGAGACAGAGATGGGAAAAAGATAGATATTTTTGCTTTCCCTGTGTTCCACTTGTGAACAAGTATCATCAGCATCTACAGAGTTGCTCAAGCCTCATATCTAGAAATTATTCAGCGGTTAATCCCCACCCTAGTGAATTACCTGGTCCTGTTGGATCCCCTTCTCAGCCCTTGTGCTCACCGGCCTCACCCACAGCCCAGACAAAGCTGAGGAGTTTGCAGGTTTCTTCTGCTCATCAGCAGGCAAAGGGGAGAACAGAAAATGGGGGAAAGGAAGGTCCCCTTTCCTTCCATGCCCAGGTGATAAAAATTTCAGCAGATCAACAGGGCCTGACATGTATTATCTATTTAGATTTCTAGCACCATTCCTAGGAATTTGGGTGTCATTAAAATGTTCCCATAATAGCTGTGGACACTGAGGTAATAGCTAATGGGACACCCTCACCCCTTAGGTTTATTAAGGATGGAATTTATTTTCAGTTTCTAAGTTACTCCATAAGCGCTAGAGCTGAAGCCATGTGATGCTACGTTAGACCACAGATTTGATCAATGTAGTTCAATAACTGCTTCACAAGGGCAGGGGCTTCATGGTTGTTTAGTTGCTAAGTCATGTCCAGTTCTTTGTGACCCCATGGACTATAGCCCTCCAGGCTCCTCTGTCCATGGACTTTCCCAGGCAAGGATACTGGAGTGGATTGCCATTTCCTACTCCAGGAGATCTTCCTGACCCAGGGATCGAACCCGCATCACCTGCATTGGCAGGCAGATTCTTTACCACGGAGATACCAGTGAAGCCCTAGGACAGGGGTATCAGGTATTTAATGGAATTACCTAGTAGTTGAGATGGCAGTTTGGGGGTTGTTTAGCAGTGTGGCTGAGATCTGGTAGCTTAGTGAGAACAGATTCTGAGTCATGTGCTTTATTTATGTAACATGTGTATTTTTTTTTTTTTGACTATTTATCTGATACAGCATCAGGTGAAAGGTGGAAAGGATTTTAATAAAATTCTACAGTAATTTAAGGATCTTAACTTCATTAGATGTGCCAGAAGCCATAAGAGTGCAGCAAGTCTGGAGTGTCATGAGTATTTTGGGGGCCAGATCCCCAGAGTGGACGTTGTTAATCCTTATGATGTTGTGGCTTTGAACCAGTTTCAAAGTTGTGAAAAAGACTGCTGTTGTGTCAACTCAAAAAGAAAACTATATACATTCACATTTAGAATTACTAAACTGCATATTTGACCTTGGTCAAAATTAACATTACATTTTGTACAGCACTCATCATGATGATACATAACAATCACATTTAAGCATTATGAAGTGTCTTATTATCATTGCTCTGATATTTGATCATTTTTCCAAGTAATTAAATGTTTCCCTTCCTTTGGTTTTTTCCTTCTTATTTGTATCTAGATGGGCTTCCCAGGTGGCCCAGTGGTAAAGAATCCACCTGCCAGTGCAGGAGACACTGGAGATGTGAGTTTGAACCCTGATTCAGGAAGAGCCTCTGGAATAGGACATGGCCACCTCTCCAGCGTTCTTGCCTGGAAAATTCCATGGACAGAGGAACCTGGTGGGCTGTAGTCCCTGGGGTTGCAAAGAGTCAGACATGACTGAGCGACTAAGCATGCATATTTATATAGATATACAAAGGGTACGAGTTGGTTAAATTCCAGATTACTTTTTATTACCTAATTGCTCATGGAATGCTACTTTCAACAGAAGGTACCCTCCCCATATAAGTCTCACCAGACTTTATGGTCAGGGGAAGCTACTGCTGTATTTGGAAAGAAATGGGCATTATTTAGAATTCAGGGATGAGTGAAAATCAGAATGAACGCATCATGTCAAAAAAAAAAAAAAAAAAACAACAAAAAAAAAACTCCTTAACATTCCTAGAAAAAAACTCCTTAACATTCCTAGAAAAAAAATTCCAGATCCTCCACACACATAATCAAGCATAATAGTAGGAAGAAAGCATTTAACCAGTGGGACTGCAGAGCTTGACACAAGGCAGAATCGCATCATTGTCTCCTCACTTCCTGCCGTTCCTGTTATGACTTCAGACTTGAGAGCATCTGCCTTAACCACGGCAATGCTTCAGAGAGTTTTAGGTCTAACTCTGCCTCTCATTGGCTGTGTATGAGTTGAAGCTAGTCAATTCAGAGCTCTAAAATCTCATTATTTTTATTATTTTCACAAAATGAGGAGCTTGGACTAGTTAAGTAGGCTTCAGACTTACAGTAACTCTCTAAGTTTGGAGCAGATAATGGCGGGATGCTCTGGCTGAAGGAAGGGGGTGAATGGCCCAGAAGCTTCTCTGATGAATGTTTAGAGTTCCAAGGAACACAGTTTGAAAGTGTATGGACAAATCAGGCTCTAGGATCCTAATAACACACCATTGAAAATAGGCATTGGTAATACACCTCTATACTACTAGCCAGGTGGTTGGCATATGTAACTAATATTTTTATGGTAACTAAACTCACCAGCCTAGCTATGTTCTATAATTTGCAAGTATTGACCAACATCTGAATTTTTGTACAGCAGAATATATAGATTTGAAACAACTAACAAAAATACTGTCATAATACGTTTGGTGATTTTCTGACAGTAACTAAAAGAAGGATATATTTCTTACACCCATGGCTCTAGGAAAAGTGAACACATGAAACGTAGACTAAGAGGGTCTGTGTTTCAAGAAAATGAAGATAATCCTACGGGTTTAATGTGAAGCACACACAGGCACCACCAACACCATCACCACTAAAAATAACAAGACAGAGTAGCGTGGAAACATACACGTTATAAGACAGAGTAGCGTGGAAACATACACGTTACCATATGTGAAACAGACAGCCAGTGGGAATGTGCTGGGGAGCTCAGACTGGTCCTCTGTGACTACCTAGAGGGGTGGGATGGGGTGGGAGGTGGGATGGAGTTTCAAGAGATAGTGGACATATGTATGCCTATGGCTGATTCATGTGAAGTGTGGCAGAAACCAACATAATATTGTAAAGCAATTAACCTTCAATTTAAAATAAAAAAAAAAAAAAAAAAAAAAAAAAAGCCCAAACAAAAAGAACCACAAGAAACCCCACAACCCTTCCCTACGTACTTTTCTCCCTTAGCTACTGGGGAACCGCTGGTGTCCACTTCTTGTCCTCGGCTCACCCCTTCTCAGCGGCTAGCTGCGCTTTCCGAAGCTGCACCTTCTTTCCGTTTCTCTCCTGGCCGGGAAGGCAGCTTCACGTGCTTTGTTGCAACAAGTAGAGACTCCTTCTCTGGCCTCACCCCAGAACCCCACCCTCCAAATCCAGTCCATGCTGCTCTTCCAAGGTTAATTTTGAAGATTCCCCCTTGTGCTCCTCTTGATCCAAGCAGGCTTATTTCTTCCCCCAAAGACACAGATGCTCCCAAAGCCACCTTGCTTCCTGCCCAAAGGCCAGACTTCTGTTCTTTCCACTTGACTTGGGGCAGCCCTAAGCTTGTGTTAGGAAGAAGGACTATTGCTACTGGAAATCTCTCATAACTTAAAAAAAAAAAAAGTAGGATGTCAGATTTTACAATTATTGTAATTACAATGAAATATTTATGTATGAGGAAATACTAGAAAGAAATATTTTTAAAAATCACACTGGCAATATTAGAAGGTAGAAATCAATAGGAGATTCTCTCTCTTGTTATTTTTCTATAAGATTCTTATATTGCATTGATAATTACACTGAAACAAAAGAAAAGTAATGAGTTTTAACTTTACATTAAACTCTGAACTAAAAACAGATCTCTAATAGTCCTAATTTAAAATTCTGTGGCTTCATGAAGTGAAGTAAAAATGTCTCAAGAAAATAAAAGGATGAATAAGCCAATAGATTGTTTATAGCCATCTACAAACAACAATCTTCATATATACAACTGTAGGTAATATATATTAATAAAAGATAAGGGTTAAAAAATTTCTGTCTATTGAATCAAGAACCTAGATGATAAACTATATTTATTTAAGAAAGATTACTATTTTTTTCAGAAAAAAGTTCTCTTGCTTTTTCTTCCCAAGCTTGCTATTAGAGACGAGCTTTTAAGGCTTATCCTTTTCTTTTTTTTTTTTAAACACACAAAGCCAACTTTAAAAAAAGAGGAAAAAGAAAAACCAGCCTCTGATAGATTGCCCAGTAGAGAATTATTTATATGAAAAATCCTGCCTAAGCATAATTTTTTGAGATGACATGTGCTTTGAAAATACAATATGATTTCATCTTGAATGTAAAAGTAACTGTGGTGTTTTTTTTTTTTGCTGACACCAAAAGATACAGAACCTGCTGATATAACATGGATAGCAGTTGGCTCAATCAATCCTGAAGCCTATAAATCCATGTGATATACAGTATACAAAATGGTATTGAGGAAAATATCATTGATTTATGTAATTGGAAATTTGAGCAATACAATTTTACTTAATTATGTTTGGTTTTCCTCCTTGAAAGCCTGCGTCTCTGATGATGGGGGGTTGGCTGTGACTCTAACAGAACCTGTTTCTTCGATCCTGGTTCCTCTTTGGAGAGCAGTTTTGGATCTATCACAATTGTTTTTGTGGTCCCCTGAGTGTAAGAGCATGCTGTGTGCCGGGGAGGAAAGATGGAAGTGAGTTTTGAGGGTTACTTGTGAATAAAACTGCAGCACATGGCACTCAGGAAAGGAAAAAAAAAAAAAACCCCACAAACAGATAAAATCAGACCAGCCAGCTAGTCTCCTGAAAGTGTTCATATCTCTGGCTTCCCAGGTGGCTCAGGGGTAAAAGAATCTACCTGCCAAGCAGGAGACACAGGTTTGATCCCTGGGTCGGGAAGATCCCCTGGAGAAGGAAATGGCAACCCACTCCACTATTCTTGCTTGGGAAATCCCACAGACAGGCAAATCTCAGTCTTACCTGTCTCCCTTAATGGGTATTTTGAGTGTACCTGATCTTTCACCATAGAAAGTATGTTTGACGTATATTGGCTCTTCTCACGCCGAGAGAGCAGCCTCAACAGATGTCTGTTGAATGAATGGATTCCTCTCCAGTGAAGTCGACATCCCGCTGCCAGAAAAACCATTCTCAAATGTCGCTTTCATTACTTCATTTCCTGTTTTCAAAACTTCAGAGGCCTCACTTCACCCAGAGCCCACATTTATCTTTCATGGTTCTTTGCGATCTGGCCTCAACTCTGATTTTCAAGCTCTATCACCTGCTCACTGCTTCCCTAGGCCTGCCCCCTACTGTGCTAGATGTCCGGCTACTCACGGACTCCTGGAAGGAAGTGCAGGCCAAGAGCTGTCATTTTCTCACTTGTTCCCACTTACTGATCTCAGGTGTGCCTCTGCTTGATCCCTCCTGCTTCTGGGGAGCTTGTCCATAAACTTCCAACCCGTGAGTGATGCAACCCAACCAGTAAGTGGCCTCAAACCCCTCCTCTGAAGCCGTACCGGAGGTGCTGGTACGTCTCAGTTGGCCCTTATTCTCTTCCTTTGCTGTGATGTCAGTTCTGCACTTGGCTATGGTTGTGCATACGTTTTTTCATGTTCTCAAATATGACAAATGTTATGAGACGACCTCAAAATATTTTGAATTCCCAACAGAGCCTGGCACAGCGTTGTGTACATAGAGTGTTATGAACTGAACTGTGTCTCAGCAAAATTCCTATGTTGAAGTCCTAACATTAAGCACCTCAAATATGACCATGTTTGGAAATAGGGGTGTTGCAGGTAAGTAGTATATGAATCTCAGTCAGGGTGATTGATGCTCTTAGAAAAAGGGGAAATTTGGAGACAGACACATACACAGGGAAAGTGGCAGGTGAACATGAAATCAGAGAATGGGTATGTCAAAGATTGCCATTAAACCACTAGAAACCAGGAAGAAGACATGGAACAGTGCCCTCAGAAGGAACCAGCTCTAATAACACTTTGATCTTGAATATCTAGTCTCCAAAACTGAGAGACAATAAATTTCTGTTGTTTAAGACTTAGAAAACCAACTTATGGTTGCTGGGGTCAGGTTTGGGGAAGGATAGTTAGGGACTTTGAGAAGGTCATGTACACACTGCTATCTTTAAAATGGATAACCAACAAAGACCTATTGTATAGCACATGGAACTCTGCTCAATGTTATGTGCCGGCCAGAATAGGAGGGGCGTTTAGGGGAGAATGGATACATGTATATGTATGGTGGAGGCTATTCGCTGTTCTCCTGAAACTACCACAATATTGTTAATTGGCTATATCCCAATACAAAATAAAAAGTATAGAGTCCAAAAAAGAAAAAAACCAAAACTCTGTTGTTTAAGCCATGCAATTTGTGGAACTTTGTTAAGACAGCTCTAAGAAATTAATACCACATGCTTAATAAGCATTTATTAGATCAAGGTGAAAGAAAGGCCAAGGGCTCATGTGGCTTTTTTTTTTTTTTTAAAAAGGCAAAACACATTTATTAAAACAAAATTTTAAAAAGTAGACTATTTTGAGAGCAGTGTTTTGGGCTTCCCAGGTGGCTCAGTAGTAAATAATCCACCTGCCAATGCAGGAGACACGGGTTTGATCCCTGGGTTGAGAAGATCCCCTAGAGAAGGAAATGGCAACCCACTCCAGTATTCTTGCCTGGGAAATCCCATGGAGAGAGGAGCCTGGCAGGCCACAGTCCGTGGGGTTGCAAAAGAGTTGGATGCAACTTAGCGACTAAACAACAACACCAACAACAACAAAGAGCAGTTTTAGGTTCACAGCAAAATCAAGTGGAAAGTTGGGAGATCTGCCATACTTTCTGGTCATGCCTGCAGACAGCCCTCCCCACCACTGTCATCCTTTGCCAAGTGGTACATTTGTTCCAGTTGATGAAACTGCACTGATGCATCCTTATCACCCGAAGTCCGTAGTTAACCTTAGGGTTCTCTCTTGGTGTTGTACAAATGGGTGTTGGCAAATGTAGTCACTATTACAGTATCATA
The DNA here is from genome assembly GCF_033118175.1 of Dama dama. Taxonomy (NCBI): domain Eukaryota; kingdom Metazoa; phylum Chordata; class Mammalia; order Artiodactyla; family Cervidae; genus Dama; species Dama dama. Next base: position 47,032,182 of record NC_083706.1, on the reverse strand, counting down.
CAGAGTATTTTCACTAAAATAAAAGTGAAAGTTTTTAGGATTTCACTTAAAAATACTCTGTGCTCTGTTCATTCCTCTCCCAACCCCAATTCTTACAGCTACTGATCTTTGCATTATTGCCATCATTTTATAGTATGCAGCCTTTCACATTGGCTTCTTTCATTTACCAATACTGTATTCAAGATTTGTCCATGTCTTTTCATGGCTCAATACCTCATTTCTTTTTAGTGCTGAATAATTTTCCATTGTATAAACATACCAGTTTATTTATCCATTCACCTACCAAAGAACCTCTTGGTTACTTCCAAGTTTTGGTAATTATGAATAAAGCTATGAACATTCATGTGCATGTTTTTGTGTGAACCTAATTTTTCAGCTCATTTGGTTATGTACCAAGAAGTGTGATTGCCGGATTGTGTGTTAAGAGTATATTTAGTTTTGTAAGAAGCTGCCTAAGTGTTTTTCCAAAATGGGTGTTCAGTTCGGTCACTCAGTCGTGTCCAACTCTTTGTGACCCCGTGGACTGCAGCACTCCAGGATTCCCTGTCCATCACCAACCCCTGGAGCTTGCTCAAACTCATGTCCATTGTGTTGGTGATATCATCCAACCATCTAATCCTCTGTTGTCCCCTTCTCCTCCTGCCTTCAATCTTTCCCAGCACCAGGGTCTTTTCCAATGAGTCAGTTCTTCGAATCAGGTGGCCAAAGTGTGGGAGCTTCAGCTTCAGCATCAGTCCTTCCAATGAATATTCAGGACTGATTTCCTTTAGGATTGACAGGTTTGATCTCCTTGCTATCCAAGGGACTCTCAGGAGTCTTCTCCAACACCACAGTCCAAAAGTATTAATTCTTTGTTGCTCAGCTTTCCTTATGGTCCAACTCTCACATCCATACATGACTACTGGAAAAACCATAGCTTTGACTAGATGGACCTTTGCCAGTAAAGTAATGTCTCTGCTTTTTAATATGCTGTCTAGGTTTGTCAAAGCTTTTCTTCCAAGGAGCAAGCATCTTTTAATTTCATGACTTCAGTCACTGTCTGCAGTGATTTTGGAGTCCAAGAAAATAAAGTCTGTCACTGTTTCCATTGTTTCCCCACCTATTTGCCATGAAGTGATGGGGTTGGATGCCATGATCTTAGTTTTTTGAATGTTGAGTGTTAAGCCAGCTTTTTCACTCTCCTCTTTCACTTTCATCAAGAGCCTCTTTAGTTCCTCTTCACTTTCTGCCATAAGGGTGGTGTCATCTGCATATCCGAGGTTATTTACATTTCTCCCTGCAATCTTGATTCCAGCTTGTACCATTATGCATTGCCACCAGCAATGAGTAAGGATGGGATACTGCTCCCATCTTTACCAACATTTGGTGGTGGTAGGATTTTTGTCATTCTAGTAGGCATGTAGTGGGATCTCTGTTGTTTTAAGTTGCATTTCCACAACAATATATGATATTGAGCACTTTTATCATATGCTTACTTGCCATCAGTGTATCTTCATTTATGAAATGTATGTTCAGGTGCTTTGCTCATTTTTAAATCAGGTTGTTCATTTTCTGATTTCTGAATTAAAAGTTCTTTGTATATTTTGGATAGCAGTCCTTTATCATATATATCTATTGCAAATAGTTTCTCCCAGTCTGTGGCTTGTATCCTCATTCTTTTAGCACAGTCTTTTGCAGAGCAGATGTTTTTACTTTATGCAGTCCAGCTTATCAGTTATTTCTTTTGTACATCATGCCTTTGGGGTTGTATCTAAAAAGTCATTGGCAAATCCAAAGTTACCTACCTAGATTTTGTCCTCTGTTATATTTTAGCAGTTTCATAGCTTTTCATTTTACATTTAGATCTATGAACCATTTTGAGTTAATTTCTGTGAAGAATGTGAGGTCTGTCTAGAGGTTTTTTTTTTTTTTTTTTTTTTGCATGTGAATGTCTAGCTCCTCCCGCACTATTTGTAAAAGACTATCTTTGTTCCATTGTGGCAACTTTTCTTTCTTTATTTCTGTAAATATATTTAGTTGAATAAAATTTTGTGTGGGTCTTTTACTGGGTTCTCTGTTCTGTTTCATTATTTGTCTATTCTCTTGCCAATACCACACTATTGATTACTGTAGCTTTAATGAAGTGAGTCTTGAAGTTGAGTAGTGAGTGTCCTACAATTTTATTCTTCTTCAATATTGTGTTGGATATTCTGGGTCTCTTGCCTTTTCACATACATTTTAGCATCAGTTTGTCAATAGTTGAAAATAACTTGCTGTGATTTTGATTGGGATTTATTTCAGTTCAGTCACTCAGTTGTGTCCAACTCTTTGCGACCCCATGAACCACAGCATGCCAGGCTTCCCTGTCCATCACCAGCTCCTGGAGTTTAACCAAGCTCATGTCCATTGAGTTGGTGATGCCATTCAACCATCTCATCCTCTGTTGTCCCCTTCTCCTCTTGCCCTCAATCTTTCCCAGCATCAGGGTCTTTTCAAATTGAGTCAGCTCTTCACATCAGGTGGCCAAAGTATTGGAGTTTCAACTTCAACATCAGTCCTTTCAATGAACACCCAGGACTGATCTCACTTAAGATGGACTGGTTGGATCTCCTTGCAGTCTCTCAAGAGTCCCTTGGAGAAGAGTCTCTTCTCCAACACCACAGTTCAAAAGCATCAATTCTTTAGTGCTCAGCTTTCTTTATAGTCCAACTCTTACATCCATACATGACTACTGGAAAAATTGCATTGAATCTATAGGTCAATTTAGGAAGAACTGATATTTTGACAATATTGCCTTTCTACCTGTGAATGTGGAAATTTTTGTTAGATTACTAGATTTATATCTAAGTATTTCAATTCTGGAGTGCTAATGTAAATCATATTGTGTTCTAAATGTCAAATTCTACTCGCTCATTGTCAGTATATAGGAAAGCAGTTGACTTTTGTGTATTAACCTTGTATCTTGCAACCTTATTATAATCACTTATTAGTTCCAGGAGTAGTTTTTGTCTATTATTACTTTTTAAGCTTTCTACATAGGCAATCATGTCATCTGTGAACAAAGTTTTATTTCCTCCTTCCTAATCTTATATTTTTATCTCCCTCTTTTCTCTTATTGCATTAAACTAGTACTTCCAGGATGGTATTGAAAAGTCAGAGCTGTAGAGGGGACATCCTTGCCTTGCTTCTGACCTTAGTGGGATAATTTTGAGTTTCTCATAATTAAGTCTGATGTTAATTATAAGGTTTTTTGTTTTTAGAAATATTCTTTATCAAGTTGAGTAAGTTCCCCTCTATTTCTAGTTTATTGAGAATCTTTACCATGAATGAGTGTTGCATTTTGTCCACTGCTTGTTATGGATTTTTGATCCATTTATGTGATTTTTCCTTTTTAGCCTGTTGATGTGATAGATTACATTAGTTGATAATTGGATGTTGAACCAGCCTTGTATACCTGGGACAAATCCTACTTGGGAATGATGTATAATCCTTTTTACACATTATTGGATTCAATTTTCTAATATTTTTTGATGACTGTGCATGACAATGTATTGGGGAGGACGAGCTGGGGCAAATAGACCTTTAGTGATGTGGAGGCAAGGTGTAGGGGAAGGGCCGTGTTCCATTGCCCTCTGGTTAGGTTTTAGTCTCTCAGTGAGCCTGTTCTTCTGGACTGGGAACTTCACAAGTGCTTGTTAGTCCCCTACCCCTTTTGATGGGATGTGATAGCCTGAATGACTAGTATTTCCCTTCCCCCAGGTCACTTAAGCTCTGATCAAATCCCAAATTAAACTAGTATTCCTCCCTTTTGAGGAAAGGCTTTGTTAAGAAAACCAAAATGTTCTAGCATGTTTCTAAATGGTTTCTTCTTCCCTCCACCTCCCAGATACAAGGAGTTTTTCCTCTGATAGTCAGAACCTGGTTCATCTTTTGGAGGTAAAACTCACAAAAATGTGGAGCTCCCCCATTTCTGAGCCCCCTTGGAGTTTCTGTCTCTCAGAGTTGTTTACAATGAACCTCCAGCAATTTCTCAATGATTGATCAGGTTTTTCTAACCCAGTAGTAGTTGCTGTGGAGTTTTCTGCTCTGTAAGTTGCAATTTTCAGCATCTTTCCTATTTTCGAGGCAGCAGTTTGCACTGTAACCTCAGGTCTCTGACCTCTTATTAGAAGTGACACCTTCCAAGCTCCTTACAAATTGGGCCAGAAACCAATAGTCCTGTGGACTTTTTAATTACTTGCTGGAGTCACACACAGCTACTTTGGCTATGTGTTCAAGGCAAAGATGACTCACTGTTGTGAATATGATGCAGTTTTAAAATTATAATCTACTGTGGGAACTTCAGTAGGAGTTCATTAGATACAATATGAGTTTGGATTAAAATACCAAGAAAAGCTTTCTCATATAAATTAATTGCTGTAAGAAATCAAATTTAATTCATTAAAACAGAGCAAAAAAACAATTTAGATAAATTTAATCCTTTATATTTTATTAAGAGCCAAATATATATAGAAATATAAAACATCATTCATTTTGCCTTTTGCTGCTCTAATATGTGGTATTTAAAAAAACTCCATTCAAAAAATGAGAATAATTTGCCATTTCTAGGCTTACGTAGTCATCTGATATCAAGAGTCACATTGGATCATATGCAAGGTCAGATCTTTCTCCACCTCCCTTTTTACATTCATAGCTCAATAATCTAATTCTCATTTCACAAGAGTTTCTCTTTGATAAATGGAAGAGAAACATCACTGCACATTTTACAGCAGTTGCAATTTTTTTTGAACTAGGCTGCTCCAAAAATTAATTGCTTCATTGTGTAGAGCTCCTCTTCCGATTTTTTAAGAAATGGGAGCTATAGCTTGCTTTCTTTGAAGTGTTTCATCATTTTGCTTATTTTGTTCGGATGCTTTGAAAATGCCTGAAAGATTAAAGAAACTTAAATGTAAAATATCTTTTTTTCAGTCATGGAAACATTTAATAGTAATATTAAATATGAAATAAACTAGATTCTTTACTGGCTGAGCCACCAGGGAAGCCCCAAAATAAACTGCAGTGTCCCAAATCTATATTGAGTTAACTGGGCGTCTCCAGTGGCTCAGCAGTAAAGAATCTGTCTGCAATGCAAGAGCCACAGGGGATGAAGGTTCGATCCCTGGGTTGGGAAGATCCCCTGGAGAAGGAACTGGTAACCCGCTCCAGTATTCTTGCCTGGAATCCTATGGACAGAGGAGCCTGGCAGGCTACAGTCCATATGTTTGCAAAGAGTTGTACATGACTGAAGCGACTTAGTACAAGCATGCAACAACATAACTAGAGGTAAATGGGTAACATTCATATGTCATGTGATTTCCCACACTGTTCCGGGCATGGTCTGCCTTCAAAGACATATTGTGTATATAATATACAATTACGATTATACTATATACAATGATATATAATAATATACAATATGTTAATTATAATATTAATATATAAATAATATAATAATAAAAAGAATAATATGTAATTGTATATAATTGTATAATATAATATAGAATACAATTTAATATATAATTATGCATATATATGCAGCTAGTCAGGACTTTTATTTATCTTTAATTAATCTTTTGCCCATAGAATAGCTATTGCTGACTCATGGAATGCTCTTTCATCAGTGATTAGGAATCTTCTCCTCCTGGCTTGAGCACCCAGAGGGGTTTGTTTTTAATGACATAATTTGAATTTGCATATTTGAAAAGCTTTACTCAGTGAAGTACATTTTATATATGTGTGTAGAAAATCTATTACTGGGTTAAGCTATGATTTTTGGGGAACAAAGAAACAATTCTGTCTGCATTGAGTTGTAGTTAAGCTCTGAATTTTCTCAACTTCTTCTCTGATGTGTATCCTAATTTTCCTTCCTCCAGTTTGATAAATAATATTGGCCTCATGGTTACCCATTTATCTGTTATGCATTTATTTGAAGCTCTGCAGGAGATGCTATGTGTAGAAATCCCTGGATCTCTCAGAACTGGTGAAGTCTTTCTGTTTGACTTATTCTAGCTCAGATGTGTTAGTGTTCATCACAGTTTTCTTTTTTTTTTCCCAGAGGGTAGTTTGGAAGGTCACCTTATCTCCTCCATGGAGGCCAGGGTCAAAAGAGACAAGCATGCTGAGTTTCCATTCCGCATGTGCTCTGCTCCAGCCTCTTCCTCCCCTCTGAGCTGACATGTGTGGGGAGACTCAGAGACAAGCTTACAAAGGACTGTAGTCTTGATCTGAGGCCATCAGTTAAACCTTTTCCTCCAGCCCTCAGCACAGCCTGGGTCCAGCTTGTCTAGGGCACACATCAGAAGAGAGATAGGGAGGATGAAAAGGTGATACACATATGGAGTAGAAAGCCATCATGTCCTTGCATGCATCTCTTGCCTTATCCAACTTAACTCCAACAAAAGAATCAGAATCTCTTGGTGAAGATATATAGCCCAAACTCCTATGAAATTATAATAGATAGAGTAGCGGGATTTCCAGGATGAATAAGTGTTAGAGTTGTTGGATGAAATAAACCTTATTTTCTATTTTGTTGTTGTTTTTTAGTCGCTAAGTCATGTCTGACTCTTTGGGGCCCCATGGACTGTAGCCGGCCAGGCTCCTCTGTCCATGGGATTTCCCAGGCAAGAATACTGGAGTAGGTTGCCATTTCCTTCTCCAGGGGATCTTCCCAACCCAGGGATCCAACCCACGTCTCCTAGATTGACTGGCAGATTCTTTACTTGCTGAGCCTCCAGGGAAGCTCATACCTCTCTCCAACTCTACCAACTAGCCTCATAATTTTTAATTTGTGCTGCTGCCTTTAGGATCCTGAATATTCATATATCCATATATGACTCTCTGATGTATGGAAATGACTTGAATAACAGTATCAAGTCACAACTACCAGTCAACTTTGTAGTATTTAGTTGTGTATGTGTATTAGTTGCTCAGCCATGTCCAACGCTTTGGGGCCCCTTGAACTGTAGCCCGCCAGACTCCTCTGTCCATGGGATTCTCCAGGCAAGAATTCTGGAGTGGATTGCCATTCCCTTCTCTAGGGGATATTCCTGACCCAGGATCCAACCCAGGTCTCCAGTGTTGGAGGAAGTTTCTTTACTGTCTGAGTCACCGGGGAAGCCCTAGTATTTAATTACATATGATCAATGAAATTACCCAATCTGACAAAAAGTCTATAGGATAGTACCTCTAAATAGTAAATATATTGGTATAGTGTAGAGATTATACATTATAGAAATAGAAAGGTACACATTTCTATTGTTGTGATAGATGCAGTATTCCCAATTCAAATGTTTCTTCAGAGAAAAATATCAGAATAACATTCTCTTCTGCTCACCACCTCTCAATTTCTTTTATTTTTCTGCACCTAAATATATATATACTTTGAGTATGGAAAGACCCGCAGTTGCTGACATATGAGAAGGAGCTTGTTTTGACAGAATCTCCAGATTAGTTTGGTAGAAGAATTTCTTGAGCTTTGGTGAGCAAGATAATTTATAAAAATTCTAGGATTTCAGCAAACTAGTCAGGAAACATTAGAAAAATTTGAGTGTACATCTCCAATGTTCAGTAATTTTTTCTGTCATTCTTCTTTTTCCAAGACATACAAAATCAGGAATAAATAAGTCCCTGAGTAAAAATGCCAGTGGCTTTTGACCTCAAAGTACCAAACCAGTGGAAGTACTGGAATTCAAACACTGCCTTGTCCTCCTTTTCTCTGGGTACCTTGGCACTTTCCTGATGGTCTTGGCATCCCCACAGTCTTGGGCAGCTTAACTCTGGCTTCTTGCTCTCTGCTTACAATGGGGCAGGCATCTCTCAGCCTTCCTGTTTCTCTCCTGATCAACTTCCAGGAGCTTGATAGAGGCCCTGAGTATATGCCCCAGTGCCACACACATCTCTCCCCATCAGATAAGACCTCAAGGTCTTTAGCTTATTCTTTCAGTTCAGTTCAGTCGCTCAGTTGTGTGTGACTCCTTGCGAACCCATGGATGGCAGCATGCCAGGCTTCCCTGTCCATCACCAACTCCTGGAGCTTGCTCAAACTCATGTCCATTGAGTCAGTGATGCCATCCAACCATCTTATCCTCTGTCGTTTCCTTCTCCTCCTGCCTTCAATCTTTCCCAGCATCAGGATCTTTTCTAATGAGCTGGCTCTTTGTATCAGGTGGCCAAAGTATTGGAGTTTCAGCATCAGCGTCAGTCCTCCCAATGAATATTCAGGACTGATTTCCTTTAGGATTGACTGATTTGGTCTCCTTGCTATCCAAGGGACTTCCCGGAGTCTTCTCCAACACCACAGTTCAAAAGCATCAATTCTTCAGTGCTCAGCTTTCTTTATAGTCCAACTCTCACATGCGTACATGACTACTGGAAAAACTATAGCTTTGACTAGACGGACATTTGCTGGTAAAGTAATGTCTCTGCTTTTTAATATGCTGTCTAGTTTTGTCATAGCTTTTCTTCCAAGGAGCAAGCATCTTTTAATTTCATGGCTTCAGTCACCATCTGCAGTGTCTTTGGAGCCCAAGAAAATATAGTCTGCCACTGTTTCCATTGTTTCCCCATCTATTTGCCATGAAGTGATGGGACAAGATGCCATGATCTTAGTTTTGAATGTTGAGTTTTAAGCCAACTTTTTCACTTTCTTCTTTCACTTTCCTCTTTAATTCCTCTTTGCTTTTTTGCCATAAGGGTGGTGTCATCTGTGTATCTGAGGTTATTGATATTTCTTCCAGCAATCCTGTTTCCAGCTTGTGCTTCACCCAGCCCAGAATTTCGCATGATATTATTTAACTCTGCATAGAAGTTAAATAAGCAGGGTGACAATATACAGCCTTTCCCAATTTGGAACCAGTCTGTTGTTCCATGTACAGTTCTAACTGCTGCTTCTTGACATGCATACAGATTTCTCAGGAGGCAGGTATGGTGGTCTGGTATATTCCCATCTCTTGAAGAATTTTCCACAGTTTGTTGAGCCACACAGTCAAAGGCTTTAGTGTAGTCAGTGAAGCAGAGCTAGATGGTTTTCTGGAATTCTCTTGCTTTTTCTATGATTCAGTGGATGTTGGAAATTTGATCTCTGGTTCCTCTGCCTTTTCTAAATCCAGCTTGAACATCTGGAAGTTCTTGGTTCATGTACTGTTGAAGCCTGGCTTAGAGAATTTTGAGCATTACTTTGCTAGCATGTGGAATGAATGCAATTGTGTGGTAGTTTGAACATTCTTTGGCATTGCCTTTCTTTGGAATTGGAATGAAAACTGACCTTTTCCAGTCCTGTGGCCACTGCTGAGTTTTCCAAATTTGCTGGCATATTGAGTGCAGCACTTTCACAGCATCATCTTTTAGGATTTGAAATAGCTCAGCTGGAATTCCATCACTTCTACTAGCTTTGTTCATAGCGATGCTTCCTAAGGCCCACTTGACTTTGCATTTCAGGATGTCTGGCTTTAGGTGAGTGATCACACCATTGTGGTTATCTGGTTCATTAAGATCTTTTTTGTATAGGTCTTCTGTGTATTCTTGCCACCTCTTCTGAATATCTTCTGCTTCTTTTAGGTCCATACAATTTCTGTCACAATAAGTGCCCATCTTTGCATGAAATGTTCCCTTGGTATCTCTAATTTTCTTGAAGAGATCTTATTCCTTAGCAAAAGTAAATTCTGTGCCTCCAAAGGACACCTCCCATCAGACTTTGGGGAGCTGCTTACATTCTTTTACTGGGAGAGTTAATTCTGGGGTTTAGAGGTTCAGTTCTCCATCTGACATTTTTCCAGTATTTCTCCCAAGGTGCTAATGTGTCTTCAACAATTAAAAATAATTCAAATAGTCAGTTTAGGAGTTTTCTTTTGCTGCAGTTGAGGCTGTCCAGTTTATAATTAGTGATTGAGAAGATGCCTGTATGTGTATAGAATAAATAGTCCTACAAAGTTCAGTATCAATCACCCGTTTCCCAAGGATCAATAATGATGTGTGTTTTGTTACCATGTTTCTGAACTATGTCCCAAGGGAACAAAATTCAGAAGGAAGATTAGCCTCCTTAAATCATCTGTTCTTGTTTGTAGTAGTTTACACTATTAATACACATGTAATAGGCATTTAAAAATTCATTTTTCCATCATTTTCTGTTTCAATGCCATTGAATCATTCATTTATTCCCCCCACTTAGTAGCTAGGTGTTGGGCATATACTCCTTGGAGAAGGAAATGGCAACCCACTCCAGTATTCTTGCCAGAAAAAATCCCATGGACAGAGGGGCCTGACGGGCTACAGTCCATGGGGTTGCAGAATCAGACACATCTAAGCAAGTGAGCACGCACACACATTGGACACTTACTACATGATTGCACCGTGCTCTGTGCTAGGCACACTGAGCAAAGAAGATGGGCAGGAACTTGACTTCACAATCTTACGGGCTATTGCCTCTTAATCATATATATAGTTTCATCATAACTGCCCATCTCAACTTGGAATGATTCTTTTTTCAAGACCTGGCACTCCAGTTACTTTCAAGGTGAGAACAAATACAGTTTTAAAACACAGAAGTCATAGAGAGGCACTAGTATATGTTACATGACCTTCTGAAAAATGTTAATTTGCAGTGTGTTTCCATATTTGGCACTATGCTCTGAGAGTTGTAAAGAACGGTATCTGCTTATTAATGCAAAATGGTTAATTGTGAATATAATATACTTGTTTGTATAAAATGCAAATTAAATATCAAGAATACATTTGATTGTTTTGAGAAGTCAACATAAAACGTAGAATGTTAATGCTGTAGGGACCTGGAGAATGTCTCATCTCATCCCATTGTTTTATAGAAAGGAAATGAAGAGGCGAGAGATAGCGCCAGGTCACCCCTTCCCCCTGCTTCACACAGAGGGTTTAATTGAGATCAGCTGAGGCCGAATGGCCTTACCACTGACTCCAACTATAAAAAGAGAATTGCAGAGGAAAACAAAAACTTAGAAGGGGAAGCTGGGTTTTCTTCAGGGAATTGGTCTAATGCAAAGCTTTGTTGTCCAGGACAGCTTAGAGACAGAAGCCTGTTACAGAGATGTTGCTTTAGGAGGTCACTGGCTTGAGGTTTCCAGGAAGAGGAGATAGATGATTTTGAAATCCTGAAGAATAAGGGAGCCAAGGGCCATTCTCAAAAATTTCACTCTAAAGGTAGTTAGTTGAAATTCCTTGGGAATTTTAGCCATTTAAGAATGAATTGCAAAATGTTTTAGAGAGAAAGGATTGGCTAAAATACACTTATTAAAAGCCAGTTATCCATTTCATTAATTCTAAGTCACAATTGACTTAAAATGCTCCATTATTTTATATGCCACTGAGAAGGAAAGATTGCTGCCCATGAAACATTGATATGATGCTTTCTTACCACTTAGAATTCATTTTATACTCATTTAAAGTCTTTGGACTTAGATATAGTTTTTTTTTTTTTTAATGAATCATTTATCACTCCTTTGCCTACAGAAGGAAGGAAAACATAAGGGAACTAAGTAATTGTGGTATTCTAATGTTTCTTCCCATCCAAAGTCCAGTTCTTCTTCATCCCTTTTCATTCATCATTATTAATGTCCTTGTTCATGTGTATATAAGCCTTTTTCTTTGAAGACATTGAGGGTCGTTGTTTCTTAAACAATCTGTAAGATAACCCAAAGCTATGGTGCAGGGCCCTTCACCTGGCTTTGACTCCTAGGTCAGGAACGGGGCTCATCATTTAGTTATCACCCCAGACCCAACTCCCCACCAGCATTTGATTGTAGGCTCTTTACAAGAGTGGTTTTCTCATTTTCCAGGAATTTTTTTCCAAGTTGTTGATGTTAGGTCACACCTGGGCAATGAGAACCCTGTCATGATTGCCACAGGGCAGACTGAGATTGTTAGATACCACCTAGAGACATCCTGATTTTGGATTTCAGAGAGTAAAATGTAAAGAAGTGTGACTCTCAGAACTAATGAAATATGGCACTAAAGGACTCCTCGCCTTTATTGCTTTTTTCCCTTTGGTATTTGACCTATTTTGCAGACAAAGTAAATTAGCTGCTTTGTTTTGTTACTGTGAGTAATTGAGCTTGGGGTTGTGCGTAGTACCTTCCGCTTCTTGGTCAGCATTTCCTGTATGTCTTTTCCAAACACAGGTGATCTCCCAGTTGTTAGCAGGTTTCCTATGTGGAAAGAATTCTGTGGTTACAGAAGTCTGGGAGATGTCATCCACCACCTTCATCTCTTGAAGAAGCACCATTCTAATAAGTAGCAAAGCCTCTGAGTAGTCCTACAGTGAAGAACCCCACTTAAAACTCAGCTCTGTGTTTTCAAATCTGTGTGACTGTAGAAGTCTTTCCCCCCATTTTTTGTGAGTGCACTCTAGCAGAGTTTGAGAGATTCTCCCCTGGGTCCCTCTTAGCTTGTACCATTTGTCTCATATGGCCTGTCCTCACCTATGGGTCCGTACCTAACACCATTCCTGGATGGTCTTCATGCCCAAGGCTTCACTGTGTACATCCTGTTGAGGATTCCCAAAGCCACTTCACCCTGGACATGATCTGGAGACATTGGCTTGGCAACAGATCATCCCCAGCTCAGAGTCTCCCATGCCCTTCCACCTCAACGTGTTCTAAAAGAAATTCATAATATTCATGTGTCCCCAAACACAGTGTTCCTGGGTTCTCTCTCTTGGTTATAAGCAGCCAGGAGATAACACCCCATCAAGGCACAAACATGCCCTGACTCAGTGCCCCGTGGTCAGCCCCCACGTCCTATAACTTCAAATCCGTGAGTCTCCAGCTCGGTCCTTCCCTGTCTGGCCACTGCTGCCTTAATTCAGCCCCTCTTTGATTCCACCTGGAATAATGATGCCCTTGAAGTTCTTTTTGCTGGGATCTATCCTCCTTGTTGGGCTTCCCAGGTGGATTAGGGGTAAAGAATCCACCTTCTAAGCAAGAGAGGTAGGCTCAAACCCTGGGTTGGGAAGATCCCCTAGCGAAGGAAATGGCAACCCACTCCAATATTCTTGCCTGGGAAATCCCATGGACAGAGGAACCTGGTGGGCTACAGTCCATGTGGTCACAAAAGAGCTGGACATGATTTAGCGACTAAACAACAAAAGCAATTTTTGTTTTAACCAACCCCTCTGGTGGTGTTCAAGTGAGTTATGCTGGACATTCTCATTTAATGGGAACTAGAAGATTTTTTTTTAAGAAGGAGAGTGGCAAGATATGATTGTAAGGAAACAATCAGGCAACAAGAAAGATAGTTTTTGTTGTTTAGTCACTAAGTAATGTCTGATTCTTTGCGACCCCATGGCCTTCAGCCTGCCAGACTCCTCTCTCCATGGGATTCTCCAGGTAAGAATACTGGAGTGGGTAGTCATTTCCTTCTCCAGAGGATCTTCCTGACCCAGGAATCGAACCTGCACCTCTTACATTGGCAGGGAGCTTCTTTACTGTTGAGCCACTAGGGAAGTCAGCCCCCACCCTCAAATTACATATGCATTTATGGTAAAATACTATGCAGTCACTTTAAAAGTTGTACTTATTTTTATATTTCTTAATATGGAAGACAGTTCAGGCTATATTTTTAAGTGAAAAAAAATCAGATTACAAAATAGTTTGTATCATATATTCCTCACTAGGGACACATAAATATTTTCCATATATATATATGGCTTCCCAGGTGGTACTAGTATAAAGAGCCTGCTTGCCGAGGCAGGAGACATAGGGACCCAGGTTCAATCTCTGGGTCAGAAAGATTCCCTGGAGGAGGGCATGGCAACCCACTCCAGTATTCTTTCCTGGAGAATCTCATGGACAGAGGGGCCTGGCGGGCTACAGTGCGTAGGGTCACAAAGAGTCTGACATGACTGAAGCAACTTGCCATGCGTACCATATATATATAAAGATTATGGAAGTATATAAAAACGCTAAAAATCATTTATCTGTTGGCCCTGGGTATCACACAAGGTTTTTAATTTATTTTTCTCTGCTTTGCTTATGTGTTTTGAATTTTCTAATACTGAAGTGGTATACTTCCAAAATTAAAAAGTTAAAAATTATTTGAAAGATTTGGTCCTAAAACACTACTCCCTGTGTAAGTTTCCCTGATGTGGCTCTTCCCAGCACTCACTACTCACGTGCTTTGTTGCTCAGAGAACAGTCCAGGCTGTGCTCACATCTGTTCCGTGTGCTGGGCTGTGAACTCCTTAAGGACAGAAGCCATGTCTTAATTATCTTGTATCCTGTTATTTAGCCCAGTTTGACCCTCAGTGAGTGCTCAGTAAACATTTAATGAATGATTGAGACGAATTTTGTAAAGAAAGCTAGATTTAAGGCTCTTTCTTGCTGGTACATGTGTGTGTGTGTGTATGTGCCTCTGTTCACTAATGCTGGGCCCTGCTCTAGGCACATTATATGCATTCCCTACGAGGTAGATAATCCCATTATTACTGCTGTTACAGGGTATAAATGGAGGCTTGAAGGTAAGATCGGCCTGTGGATTTGCTCTGAGTTGCATATGCCTTACTTGAAAACCTCTGCTTTTAAATGCTATTACACTGTCCCCTAAGGGATTCTCTGGTGGCTCAGTGATTAAAGAATCTACCTGCAGTCCAGGAGCTGCAGGAGATGCAGGGTTCGATCCCTGGGTTGGGAAGATCCCTTGGAGAGGGCATGGCTACTCACTCCAGTATTCTTGCCTGGAGAATCCCATGGACAGAGGAGCCAGGTGGGCTACAATCCATGGGATCGCAAAGAGTCGGACATGGCAGAAGCAACTTAGCTACACTGTCTCCTGGGGCTCCACCATAACCACACAACACTTGGAAATAAATGCACTTCAAGCAGCAAAGGCCTGGGATGGTGGCAGGCTCCTGATGAAGGGAACGGTGGTTCTGATTTGAGTGGAGACCTGTTCAGAGCCAATGCTATTTTCCTGCCCCACAGTTCCCAGAGTGGCTCCGTGCATCAAACCTGATGTGGTACCAGGTCACCATGCTGACTTGAAGCCATGTCTGTGGCTTAAGTTGACTCTTGAATGTGTGGGCCTGACATGCGTAGTTCGTAGTTCCAGAGCCCTGAGGAGAAGAGAAAGCAAAAGCAAAGCAAATACATAAGCCTAGAATCTTCTATTCTGTGTGTGTATTAGTTGCTCTGCTGTGTCCGGCTCTTTGAGATCCCATGGACTGTAGCCTGCCAGGCTCCTCTGTCCATAGAATTCTCCAGGCAAGAATACTGGAGTGGGTTACCAGTTCCTTCTCCAGGGGATCTTCCCGACCCAGGGATCAAACCCAGTTCTCCTGCTTTGCAGGCAGATGCTTTACTGTCTGAGTTCTACTATTCTGATCCAATCTAAAATCCTTTATTGTTGTCATTCTGTCAGTTGTATCCAACTCTTTTGACTCCATGGACTGCAGCATGCCAGGCTTCCGTGTCCTTGACTGTCTGCTCAAACTTATGGCCTTTGAGTCAGTGATGCTCTTCCTAGCATCACGGTCTTTTCTAATGAGTTGGCTCTTTGCATCAAGTAGCCTAAGTGTTGGAGCTTTGGCTTCAACATCAGTCCTTCCAATGAATATTCAGGACTGATATCCTTTAGGATTGATTAGTTTGATCTCCTTGCTGTCCGAGAACTCTCAAGAATCTTCTCCAGCCCCACAGTTTGAAAGCATCAATTCTTAGGCATTCAGGCTTCTTTATGGTCTAACTCTCACATCCATACATGACTACTGGAAAAACCATAGCTTTAACTAGACCGGCCTTTGTTGACAAGATAATGTCTCTGCCTTTTAATATGCTGTCTAGCTTTGTCGTGGCTTTTCTTCTAAGGAGCAAGTGTCTTTTAATTTTATGTCTGCAGTCACCGTCCACAGTGATTTTGGAGCCCAAGAAAAAGTCTGCCACTGTTTCCATTTCCCACCCGCTCCATCTATTTGCCATGAAGTGATGGGACTGGAATATTGAATTTTAAGTGAAATTTTCCACCCTCCTCTTTCACCTCAAGACTCTTTAGTTCCTCTTTGCTTTCTGCCAATAGGGTGGTGTCATCTGCATATCTGAGCTTATTGATATTTCTCCTGGCAATCTTGATTCCAGTTTGAGCTTCATCCAGCCCTATGCTTTGTATGATAATAAAAGTTAAATAAGCAGGGTGACAATATACGACCTTGACATACCCCTTTTCCAATTTTGAACCAGTTTGTTGTTCCATGTCCTGTTCTAACTGTTGCTTCTTGACTTGCATACAAGTTTCCCAGGAGGCAGGTAAGGTGGTCTGGTATTCCCATCTCTTTAAGAATAAAATCCTTTTATTACTTTGCCCTGAATCAGCAACATGTCTCTGTATATGAAAAAGAGAACATGGTGAGAGCAGAGAGTTGCTCTTATCTTTCCACATATTTACGGTGTTGCCTGGGTTCCACAAATCTAAATATCCTGAGCAGCCCATCAGGAAGAGTCAAGTGGTTTCCAGTTGGTAAGAACTATAATGGCATTGGTATGACTCCCCCTCCCAGCAGCATTATGCTGTTTTCTCACTTGGTTTCCTGTTGGGTGACCAGCCATCCAGATGTGATTGGGACTGAGTGCTTTTCTGCAACCAGTTTTTTGTGTGAAAACTGGCATGGTGGGCTACTCACCAGCTCTCCCCTATGTAACCCCATTAGGCAGCTTCTTCTTACCCTTTCCACCACCACCACACACACACACACACACATGCACACACACACACACATTGCAAATACCATTTACTCTTTTTTCTCATAAAAAATTAATGCATTAGAAGAGGTTTGGAAAATAAGAAATGTGTAAAGAAAGACAAAACACATACCCACAGAATCCTACCATCATCCAGGAATAACTGCTATTAGCATTGTGATATATTTCCTTTCAGTTTTTTTTTTTCTTATGGACAACCTTTCTGTGACTTATTTTCACATTTCACAGCTGCCTTCAATACTCATTCCAACCAAATTATCCTCATAAAATTATTTGTAGGTGTGAGGACAGCCTTGGATGATTTATTCCATCCCATATTCCTGAGATATGGTCCTGGACAAATGCCCGAGGTGTAACAGGCAAGAACTACCAAGGACTTCAGAACCAGGTAATTAAATCCTTAACAGAGGGTAGCAACCATTTTTGAGGTTGATAGGTAAAGGAAAGCAAGGGAAGTTGCAGAATATTTAGCAGAGAACCACAACAACCTTGGGATATTGCATTATGAGATTGCAGAGTTAATTCCATAATTATGATCAGTATGTGAGTATTTCTTATATGAAAGAGAGTGATAAATTATTCCTGGTACCTCTAGTGAACAGTCAGACAAGAAGAAATGAGTCTTGAGCATAGTGTGAAGGATTTAGGCTAGATAATAAGAAAAGTTATTAACTACCTTAGTGGGTTAGAGAGAGTCTAAGAAATCTTCTCTGAAAGTCTTTAAAAACGATAAGAGATTTTTCCTATCAAGGAAGGATTAAGTGTGGGCCTGCCTAATGGAGAAGAATAAACAAAATAGCCTTGTCAGAGTCTTAGCCGGCCCTGAGCTTCTATGATTCTATATAGAACAGACAGCACATAAATTACATGTAAAATTGATTTTTATTTCACATTTTCCTTTGAGAAACAAAGAAAAATATAGTGATATTTTCAAAGTCTGAGTCGAATTTTCAGATGGTGACAGAGCAACATGTTGTTTAGGGTTGGATAGTAACAGCAGAGGAGGGGCATTGGGCTGTGACGAAGTTGACTTTCATTATTTTTCCAAATTGCATTCTTGTTGCTTTTCCCTGAAACTTTAAAATAGGTTCACTTAGTTTAGTAAATGTCTTAGCTGAGATTTTAAGCCCTATTTGTGTTTCAAGGGATTAAACAAATCTGCCTGGCTTGCAACACCGCGGGTGACTTCCGGCCCCTGCTTCTTCACGCCTGTTATGTGGATCCTTCTTAATTGTTCACAATGTTCAGCCCAACACGCTTTATATTTTCTGCTGGTCTTCCCCTCTCCTGCACAGTCATGCGAAGGGTGTATTCATGGTAAATATGGTCCATGGAGAGAGCATCCCTTTCTATGCAAATTGGCTGCTCAGGGAATAGTTGGGAGCTTACAATGTCATTGAAAGTCGCACAAATCAATTGGCAAACATTACTTTCTGTGATTATCTTGTTTTTGCACTTACATTTCTAAATTTGACAGTTTAAGTGTGTTTGGGGTTCATGGTAGTGAAAGGCCAAGTAGAATGTGGGGCAGGTCACTGCTGAGATTCCTGTCGCTTGGCTAATGAGGTTTTCTTTGGACTGTTGGTGTCATTTAATCTCATTAAGATTAAAGAGAGATGCTTTAGAACAAAACAAATGAACAAATATTTATTGGGTGCCTGTGATGTACAAGGGATGTATTAGGTAGAATGGGGCATGCAAATTAGAAGCACTTGCTTTTAAGGGCTTTACTACCTAATTAACAAGAAAAGAAATAGGAAAAATAAAAGAATACAGACCACATAGGAAAAGGTGCCACAGAGCAGGACATGATTGAATGTCAGTTGAATTATTCAGGTGAGGATGACTTGATTTTGGAAAGAAAACTGTGTCAGGCTCCTTTCCTTCAGGTTATAAGCTATAAGTTGGTCTCAAAAGCCTTGGCTAAACAGCAAAGAGACCCTTCAAGAGAGCAAGTTAATGTGTGTAAAGGCTGCCTAGCAGACAGCAAAAGGTATGTTCAGGAAGCAAAGAAGATATTTTGGTTGGAAAGGAAACTTGGAGCAGGAGAATAGTGGGAATGTTTGGAGAAAGATTCTCAGTTAATACCACATGAATTCATTTTCTGTTGCTTGAAACAAACTCCTGCAAATTTAAACGTTTAAAACAGTACCCATTTATTAGCTTGTAACCCTATAGGTCAATAGTCTGGGTAGGTGCAACTAGATTCTCTGCTTAGAGTCTCACAAAATCAAAGTCAAGGGGCCAAGTGGGCTAAACCAGAGATTCTGGAGAGAATGCTTCTGTTGCAGGAGAACGGAGTGAGAGAAATCAGTCATACCCCAGGTCTTGGGTGAGTCTCTGGAACAGGCCTCCGAGAGAGCGTCCTTGGCTTCTCAAGGGAAGAATTCAAGAGAGAGCCAGAGTAGAGTGAAAGCAAGTTTATTTATAGAGATATACATTCTATAGGCAGAATGAAGTCTGTCTCAGAAGGGATGTGGGATGGTTAGTTTTTATGGGCCAGGTAATTTCATATGCTAACAGATGGGAGGATTATTTCAACTATTTGGGGGGAGGGGAAAGATTTCCAGGAATTGGGCCACTGCCCACTTTTTGGCCTTTTATGGGCAGCCTTGGAAATTGTCGTGGCACCTATGGGTGTGTCATTCAGCATGTTAATTTGTTACAATAAGCGCACAATGAGGCTCAAGTGCTGGAACTCGAATCTTCTGCCATCTTGGCCCTTAGTTAGTTTTAACCAGTTTTTGTCTCATCCTCAATGGTCATGTCATTCTTTTACTGGTTGTACCCTGACTCCTTCTCTCCCATCTCATGTCCAAGCTCATTCAGATTGTTTGCAGGTCAAGTGATTGCAGGCATGAAATCCTTGTTTTTTCGCTAATTGCTGGAGAGGTACCACCCTCAGCTCTTAAATGGCACACTCATGTCCTTACCTCATGGTTCCTTCCATCACAGGGATAGCCAACCTCCCTCACATTGAATCCCTCTCCCTCTTAGCATCTCCCTTACTTTCTTTTCTGCTACCAGCTGGAGAAAACTTTTTTTTCTTTTTGTAAAGGTCTCCTGTGATTAGTTGAGGTTCTCGCACATAATCTCCTTTTTGATTAATTCAAGGTCAACTGCTTAGTGACTTTAATTATGTGTGCAAAATCTCTTTTCTCCATGAAATGTAACAATCACATTCACAACACAAGGAGATGAAGATTGTGAAGGGTCAACTTAGAGCCCTGCCTCCCACACCCAGCCTCTAATATTCTGCTGCTACGTCCCCTTCTGTTACCTAAGAACTCAAGTGTGTGAGGAGAAAGAGCCTAGTTTAAATGGAGACAGAAATATGGTGGAATTTGGCACTTTTGTCAACTCTGTTTTATTTTCAATCAAATATCTTTTTCAAGGAGGAAAAAATGAACATGTAAGGAAAGTTCTTAGATAGCCTTCCATTCATCTTTCAAGGTTATAAGCATGTGAAAGGCTTCCTTATGCCCATAAAGACTTTGGCAGCATTACTGACTTGACCTAGATGGGAAGACATACTTCAAAGAGTAAGAAAAATTCCACTGAGGGTGTGTATACTATTCATAAATCCTCCTTTTTCTTTCCCTGGCCCAAGTATTCTTGTATTTGTTACATTTTTAAAGCGTCGTGTCATTCCACAAAAAGTGCAAAATCCTATTTCAAGGGATAGTCAGGAGAACTGGTGTCAGAATTTAGTTAAGAAAAAATAACTCTAGATGTTTATAACTCAAGTTTACCATGCTGATGGCATTCTCTGTTCCAACATGGCTGTAACATGTTGAATCATTCAGGGAAGAAACTGTTTATTTATATCTCTCTCACTGAGTCATTGCAGTCAGTCTGAAGTTGGACAGTCATCAGAGTGGGCAGAGGAAAGGGGAAGGCTGGGTATAGAGTGCAAAAGAACAAGGAAATTGTTTCTTGTATGATATCATTGGACTCAGTTGCAATACAGTGTCACCAGTTTCGTGTAAGTCAGATAAATATTGCCAGTTAACATGTTCATGGGGCCCCTACTAGTTTTGCACAGATCACACACAAAGTGTTGCTAGACTTTTTCAAAATTGTTTAAGTCCGTCTAGACTATAAAAGTAGCTCTTTCCCTTCACCAGTTGCTTAACTTCATTTCGGAAGAGTGTTAAGACCTTTCTCATAATCTATGAATCCCATGCTAATGGATGAATGCAAATATTGTTATCACCTTCCATTGACAGAGGACTCCATTGTTACAGTGGAGAAAAGTGTTAATCCTTTTGTAATTAATGCCTTATTGGGGTCTGTACAGGTCAAGGATGTAGTAGGATTTTGGTAAATTAACTTTGAAGTCCTGTCCTTAAATCCTCATTTTTTCTTTATCTTAAAAAATAACACTGCTATAACTTTGTTCTTTTTCTTTTACCGATGATATAAGATGTAGTTTATATGCTGAAATGAAACTAAACTGGACAAAAAGTGAATATGAAAGCTCTTAATGTAACACCTGCTAACAAAACAGGCAGGAAAATTTAATGTAGAGAAAGGACTATGCTCCTGTGGTAGAGATGAACCACGAGTATAACAACTTGCTCTTATTGTACTGGTCTTTCCAAAAATGATCAGGAAGACTATTTCTCCTATATACTGTCACTGACAATGTCTTAAACCCAAATGGAAGCTAAAACTCAATATATTAAGTAATGAGCTCATCAGTCCATGAATATTTGTTAAGGATGTGTGACATAGAAATATAAAATGTATTGATATTGTTCCCTCTTGGTTGCAACATGGAACTGGAGAGACATGAAGCCAGTAAAGAGCTTGATGGGGTGTTTCAGTCCAGGGATGCTAAATGTGTCTCAGACACGAGAGGCAGGTGTGAAAGAAGGTGCTCAGGAGGAGTCTCACTCACTGAGTAGATTCTGGGCTGGTGGGGACCATATAAGGTGAGTCTAGCAGCCCAGAGATGGGCACGGCCAAAGGCAGCATCACAATAGCTTTGTTATAACTGATGACCTTGTATGTACATGTATATGTTGGCAACCAAAATGGTGATGAGCAGTGTGGGGTCTGCACCCAGGCAGAGCTTGGTTTCAGTCCAGCGCCATCACTTCTGCAATGGCCTTGGGCAAGTTATTTAATCACTGGCCTTCAGTTCCCGTCTGTAGAATGAGAACGAAATTAATGATTACCTAACGGTTGTGAAGATGACTGAATGAGAGGATATCTATTGATAGCAAGCACTTAGAATGTATCTGACATGTAGAAATATTCAATATCATTTAGCTTATTTTTGTTATTTTTTGTGTAAAAATAGTTATGGCATTGATCAACCAAGAGCTCCTGTTAGCTCGTGAATAGAGTAAAAATATCCAACCACCGTTGTTTCCTGCATGCCAAACATTCTTTGGGAGTACCTGGCACATATTACCTTATTTACTACTCACACCAGTGCTCTGCCCGTGTTACCTGTGGGGAAAGCCAAGCAAGAATTGTAGTAACTTGTACGAAGTCACAGTGTATAAGAGCTAGGATTTCCACCCCGGCAGTCTGGTGCTGGTATCTGGCTTTTGGTCACCATTCTGTGCCACCCGGGACTCCAACTCCATAACTGAGGCATTTAACCCAATTATGATTCTACTCCTTGTCAGAGAGGAAGGAAGCTAGCAGTTATCATCTCCCAGTCTATACTGAGTGTCCTGAGCATGCCCCATTATGGTGTACCAGCCTGTGGCAGGATGCTCAAAGTCGTTTTTTTTTTTAATTAATTTATTTTTTTTTATTGAAGATGTCTATTCCTTACTAAGAATACCAGTAAGTTGTAATGGCTTCAGACATCTTTAGGAATTAGGTAGTTCATTCCAGAATAAGAATTTATCTTAGGAGATACAGATTTTCTTCAGTAAAAATTTAAAAGATTTTTTTCAAAGGAGCAGTGGAGGAAATAGTGTAATATATACATTGAATCTACAAAGCTCATAAATCTGTATACAGTCTGTTGTTTTATTGCTGATCTTAGAAAAATTTCAGCAATCAATTTTTGGACAAGTATGCTGAGCAGTTACCACATGCCTGCCACTCAGAAAAGCAAGGCGATCTCTGATTCTTAAGGATGACCCATCCAGTTGAATGCGCAGAATGCTGGAAGAGAGCTTGGTGTGTGGATTACACAAAGACCCAGAACTGACACACAGCTCCATGGTTTCCTAGCTGTGTGACCCACACTTGGAAGTTTCTGACCTCTGGTTTCCTTATTGGTAAAATGGGGATAATGGCACCTACCTCCAGGGCTGTTAGAACTGAATAAACTAAGGTTATATCTGCAAAGCACCTGGTATGATAGCTGGAAAGTAGCTGGTTTCTTCTTAAAATGGTATCTGTTATGATTAATATTATTTTGACATCCATACATAACCAGCCATTACAAATACATGAAACTAGAGGTGCAAACAATAATTTTACTAGGTTCAGAGGGGTGAGGGCAATGGGATGGAGTATTCAGAAGTTATTTTCTGAAGGAAATGGAGTTTGAGTTCATGTTTTCCTGAGTGGTTTCTAAAATAATACCTCTTTTGTTAGACGTAAAATGATCCTGGGGCTTCCCTGGTGGCTCAGATGGTAAAACATCTGCTTGCAATGCAGGAGACCCAGGTTCGATCCCTGTGTCGGGAAGATCCCCTGGAGGAGGGAATGGCTACCCACTCTAGTATTCTTGCCTGGAAAATTCCATGGACAGAGCAGCCTGGCGGGATATAGTCCATGGGATTGCAAAGAGCAGGACATGACTGAGCAACAATACACACAAAACGGTCCTACAGGCAAAGACATTTAGGTTATCACTGGCTAGAAAGGTTAAATGAGTTTCTTCACAGCGCTGTTTCTCAGGGTCTTTTTATGATAAACACACAATAACTCTCCAAAAGGAACTCAACGTGCTGTGTTTCTCAAGCATCTGTATCTCTTTGTTCTGTCATGGAGTTCTCATGGGCTGGGTGGTGGAGCAGACTCTGGGAAAGGTGTGGCGGGACCATGTCTGGAGGATGGACTGGCAGCTTTCTGGAGGGAGACGCGGCAAGGGTACAGGAGTAATGGCTGGGGCAGGGTGGCCCAGGGGAGATCAGACTGAAAGGGTAGACTCAGAACTTGTTGGCCAAGACGGTGGATGAGGGGAGGGTTTGTTGTTTTGTTTTCAGAAGTTTTGTGTTTTTAAGGTAGTGTAATCTGACAGCATGGTCCAGAATGGTCTGGATGGGCCGAGTCTGCAGCAGGAAAGCCCATCAGAAGGTTTGGGGTTAGTCTAAGCATCAGATGACCGGGTTTCCCAACCTTGTCTTTCTGTTATGAAGTCTCAGCCAATGATGGTGTGATGACTGCTGTGCTTGGATGCATCACTGCCAAGTGTCTGGCTTCATCAAGGGCGCCCAGCATTTGTACCGGGCCTCCGATTCAGTCCTTCGTTAGCTCAGGGATATGCCTTCTAACATTTCTGTTGCTCTAAGTCTTTTAAAAAGTCTTTTGCTTCGAAGTCATTTAAAAAGGACATTTAAACATGTGGAGATATTCACTGTTAGGTACAGTTTCTTTCACAGCTGGCCGATCTAAACTTGCAGAAACCACAGCCCTTTATGGTACATTTCATGTTTGCGTGTCTGTCATTTGAAATGCCTCCCAGAATATATTGGCAGCTCACCAGACTGAGCACATAAATGGGATGGCCTGCCAGCCTTCATGGACTTTTCCTTTTAATTATCAAAGAAGCAAAATCAAGAGGTGGGTTTTTTGTTGTTGTTGTGTATGAAAATTAAAAAGATAACTGGAGAAAGAGCTGGTAAGTCACAGTTTACAATTACTGGAAATCCCAGCTAAGAAGGATGCAAGTACTATGTAATGACCTGCATGGAAAGAAGAAATATTCTTGTTTTTGTTTTTTTTTTAAGTCCTCTTTCTCTCTCTGTCTTGATGTTTCTCTATTCTCTGCATCCTCATATTACTGGGATTAGCAGGTTGATGCTAGTGAGTTCTAGATGCAGAATGAGTTCCCCGTCTTTTCCCTTCCTTCCTAGTTCACTTTGACCTTTACCTGGAAAATACCCTTCCACCAGGCAGGAATCTTCAGCAAAAGTGTTGTGCTTGGCAATAGCAGTGGTTTGATCACATGGCTATTTGGTGTGAATTGCTTTTAAAAAAATATACAGAGAATAATTTATTTATATTTCCTTATTTAACAACTGAGGGGTGAAATAAGGAGCTCTTCATGTATAGACACTGAAAAACAAACCAACAAATTCTAACCACCTTACAGACAACAGCCAACAGCTGCCGGTTGAATGTTGTCTGCGTGGATAGCAGAAGTGGTCAGTGACAACGCAGCAGAAGGCAGTTCAGGTCACAAATCCAGAACAGGAAATATATTTTCATCTTGTTATTTATGACCCAGCCTTAAAGGAAAACAGATGGTAGTACTTTCAGAGCTGTTTTGCTCTTGTTTCAAATGGCTAATTCAAATCAAACATGGGATTCTATTCTTAGTCAAGGCAGCTGCTGCATTGTCTGAACTGGGCTGTTTTTCCCAACCACACCCCCTCCCCTGAACAGAGTAGCCAGGCAAGACCATAGTGAAGTTCCCATCACCCAGCAACCCTAAGAGAACTGCATCTGCCCACAGCAGAACTACATCTAGTGGGATGTCACCACTTCCAATAAACTGGCTGCATTTTGAGTATAATCCACAACTTCCACACCCTGCACTGGTGCAGTTCATCCTGTCAAAAGCATAACTTGCCCTTTGAAAGCAGTGATTTATTCCAATTTTAGATCCGAGTGGCCTCTCAGGGACTCCTTTAGGGTGGGGAAGGTTGCAGAGATGGGAATAGAAGTCAAAGAGGGCCGAAGAGGAAATGGAATATGAGATGTTCCCACCAGGCGAAGGAAGAGGCAAACACGGTGGAAGTGGCTTCACCCTGGGTGGCCATGTTGCCCTGTTGATTCCTTCCGCCAAAGGCTCTTTTATAAGACTCAATGGCAAGCAGTTGAAACATAAATGATTGAATTAACCACTCTTTTAAAAAATGAATTTTTGAAAACAAAGTAATATATGTACATCATTGAAAAAATAAAGCACCTTCCAGTCTTTGGTCTTCTTTCTTCACTCTCTGAGAGAGTTCCTTAGCTCCAGCCTTCCACAGAAACCTCCTCCCTGCCATCCCACAGCCCGGAAGCAATCAGTTCAAATACTTCCGGCTGTTAACTTTGGCCATTTACCTCTGTATTTCTAAGAAGTAGACTTATGTTGTTGGTTTTTTAAATTTTAGACACTATTTCTTAATGTTCTCTGATGATATTTGAGGTTTTACCACCCCCTAGAATTCCTTTCCCAACTTACCCATTCTCCAAATTGAGTTATAGTACATTTTTTGGTTAATTACCTGACAGTTTTTATATTATTACAAGTAAGTAAACATTTTTCATTGTCAAAATATATGTCACAGTATTATTAGACTTCCTTTCTTGTTCAAATTTTTGCTTTTTTGTGCAGTTAATTATTGCAGTTTTTAAGTTTTCTTTTTTTATGTTCTTTATAAACTTTTTTCCTTTGATATAAAAACTTACCCAATGTATAACTATAATATTTCTCAAATAACCGAGCATGTCCAATAATCTTTTAGCATCCTTCTATTCCCTTATTCCCCCTTTCTTCTGGAAACCTTCCTTCTCCCTCTTTCTTCTTGCTCTGATCTAGGCTAGGTCTTTTGAACAAGGCTTAATCTAGGACTCTTTGTTATTTTTACTCTGTGTTGGCTCCTTTCCCCAGGATTCAATGTCCTATGATAGCATCTTAAACACAGATGCATGGGAAGTAGAACTTCTGATTCCTTGCATTCCTGAATCTATTGTTATTTTACCCTGACGTTATACATATAATAGTTTGACATAGCAGTGATAATAAGAAACTAAGATTAATGAACTTGAAGTCATACCAATAGAAACTTAAAACTATAAAACTTCTATAAGAAAACATAGGAGGAAATCTTTATGATCTTGGAGTTAGTTGAAGACTGCTGAGATATATGACTGAAAGCACGATCCATTAAAACACTGAATTTTACCAAAGTAAAAAACTTTGACTCCTTCATAAGAGTAGGAAAATAAAAGTCACAGACTGGAAGAAAATATTTGCAAAACACATATCTGATAAAGAACTTGGTAAGTAGAATATATTGTTAACTTAATTAAATAAGAAGGCCATTAAGCTGAGTTGGTCCTGATGCCTTAGCCACTTACAGAAGCAAACCAAAACCTAAGCCTGTAAATGCCTCAAGGTTATGAAATCAACACCTAAGAACTACCAGTTACAAACAACCAACTAACCTTTTTCCAAATGAGGCAAATGCTTAGCCATTGTCTCATCAAGTAATTTCATGGCTTTGCTTCTGCTCTTTCTCTATAAGTCTATGCCCTTGCTCTTGTTGATGGAATATTCCTAAGCACTTCGCATTTGGCATCACCTGATTTAAATAGGTTTTTGCTTAAGTAAACCCTTACGAAGTTTACTATGCTTTAGTTCATTTTTTCACTATTCTGTCGCTGTAAGTGGAGAGCCCTGACGGCCTCCAGGAGCAACAAGCATCGAGCAGGCATAAGAAAGTCCCTGCCCCCTTTGTGCTCACCGTTCTGTTGCTGCTCTTGAAGATCACAGGTAAGTCCTTTTCGGCTCTTTGTGCTACTGAAGACACGTTTGTGCCTGATGCGCAGTGAGACCAAAGAAACCAAAATGTTAGAGTTTGGAGCAGGGAAAGTTTTATTGCAGAGCTATGAAAGGAGAATGGGTGGCTTGTGCTCAAAACCAATGAGTTAGGAGAAGTTTTTAAAAAAAATTATTTATTTATTTATTTTGAAGGATAATTGCTTTATAATATTGTGTTGGTTTCTGCTGTATATCAACATGAATCAGCCATGAACCAATAGGTTTACATGTGTCTCTTTCCTCTTGAACCTCCCTCCCACCTCCTACTCCATCCCACCCTGCCTCTAGATTGTTACAGAGCCCCAGACTGAGTTCCCTGAGTCATAGAGCAAATTCCCACTGGCTCTCTATTTTTACATATGGTAGTGTATATATTTCCACGCTACTCTCTCCCTTTGTCTCACTCTTTCTTCCCCGCACCCCAACCCCATGTCCATAAGTCTGTTCTCCATGTCTGCATCTCCATTATTGCATTGCAAATAGATTCATCAGTACTATCTTTCTAGATTCCATCTATGTGCCTTAATATATGATATTTGTTTTTCTCTTTCTGACTTACTTCACTTTGTATAATAGGATCTAGGTTCATCTATCTCATCAGCACTGACTCAAATGCATTGCTTTTTATGGCTGAGTAATATTCCATTGTATATATGTACCACAGTTTCTTTATCCATACTTCTATCAGTGGACATCTAGGTTGCTTCCATGTCCTAGAGTTGCAATGAACATTGGGGTACATGTGTCTTTTTCAATTATGGTTTTCTCTGGGTATATGCTCAGTAGGAGGATTGTTGGGTCGTATGTTAGTTTTATTCCTAGTTTTTTTAAGGAATCTCCATATTGTCTTCCATAATGGCTGTGTCGATTTACATTCCCACCAACAGTGCAAGAGGGTTCCCTTTTCTGGGGGAAGAAGTTTTTACAGGCAAAATTTGGGGTGAGGGCTGTAAGGTGTGTGGCTTTCTTCTCATTGGTTGGTGGTTAGCTAACAGGGTTGTGCTCCAAGAATCTTGCATTTAGCATGAAGTCACCATCCTCTGCCTGGATGGGGGCCTTTGTTCCAAAAGAAGAACTCAAAGATATTGTTGTATGTATTCCTTGAGGAGAAACCAGGACCCTGTCTCAAGGCTGCACTTTTATTTCTTGACTGCTCTTCCCTTGTTCCTGCATTCACTGTGTTCCTTGAATTGCAGCCTTTTGAATCTGCCCTTTGGAGCTCAGGGAAGAAGGCTGAAATATTTTCCCTGAAAATAAGAAATGGAGGACACAGAAAGGATTTGTGCCTAGGAGGGTCCCACAGAGTCATTTGGTTTCACCTGAGCCCCACAGATTTTGTGCCATGAGCTCTCAGACTTTATATACACATTTCTTTTTCTGAACAGCATCCAAGATTGAGCTGCATCTAACTTAAAATATACTGGGTCCAGTGTTAGGCCTCAGGTAATCCAAACTTTGTTTCAAGGGGGGCAAAAAAAAAAAAAAAGAGAGAGAAAATGGGTTCCTATGAGTACAAAGACTCTGAGACTCCCCCACCTGGGATTCTGGCTAACTATCTGTATAAAAATTATGTGTCCATTTGTGTTTGAATAAGTAGATTAAACTTACTGAAGATAATCTTAATTACAGTAGCCACAGTAGGAAACTTTTAACCTAGATAAGCTTATCAATTTACTTGATGCCCTAGAGAAAGAGGGATCTTAGCCAAGAATTCAATGTAAAGGGTAAAGAGAAAAATGTTTTTTCTCCTCTACAGTTTCTGGTGACCAAGATGGGACCTGCTGAGACATCCCACTTACTCTGGAGCTTGCAGATGGAATCCGAGGAAAACTGGCAGAAGCTGGTGAAGGGTAAGAACTTTTATGAAAGTCGGCTATTTCAAATCAATGTCTATAGTGCCTGGTTGAGAGAGGATTTCATGTTGTCCTTTTCTTTTCAAATTCAGACTCCTATGACTTGTTTTTGGAGTATCCATTGGTTATAGATCCTTTCCCTCCCAAGGAGGGCTATTTTTTCTTCTTCGTATTGTTTGGTGTCCTTAGAACTTGATTTTCTGCCATTTGTCATTAGTGGCCTGTGAACTGTTGCCCATCTCATGGGAACTGGCTAAATTGTGCCTCCTTTTGGTTATCTTTAGTAGTCATTCTTGATCTTGGGAAGGCTGCATCTTTTTCACCCTCTTAGGGAATGCCTCTTGTATCCATGGGTAAGCCATAAAAGTCTTCCTTGGTTTGGTTTTCAGTCACTTAATAGGTATACTTTTTTTTTTTTTTAAGAAAAAAGTTCAATACTGCCAAGAATATTTACTGTTTGTCCCAAGTAAAACCTGGTAAAAAGATACTTGAAAGATTTTTTAAACATGAATTCTATGGGCAGAAGTTGGGCAATCTGGAAATTGATATTCAAAGTTTGATAGAAAAATTTTAAAGGCCTTTTCCCCTAACTTAAAATGAGATTGCATGCCCACAAGGGGAAAACAAAACAAAACCATTGAAGAAGAATTTATTTTTGAAGCCATTGTGGAAGAATTTACTGAAGCATTCCAAAGACACATAACTCTAAATCTAGAACACAGAAATATTTTGATTTCCATCTTAGATGGAATTCTTTTATGTTATATATAAGCAAATTGAAGATAATATAGTTCTATGGGTGAGACAATTCCTTGATATAATACAGGTTGCAACTCAATTCTTTGAGGAATTAAAAACAACTGTACTTGCCTTACAAATGAACTCTATAGAAGAACAGAATTGTAGCTCTAGGAGCAATTCAAAGCTCACCTATCTTTTTTTACCAATCCCCAAACATCCTCTATTCATCTCAAAGGTCTGCAGATACTGTAAAAAGTCTTGACTTAGGAAACAAAAGTCCTTTTGGAGGAACTTACATCCTTTCTCTGTGCCTTTGAGGTGTAAATGTTCTACCAGATCTTCTCTAAGTACCAAGAGCCATCTCTTTGAAATGCAAACTTCTGTGGAGTAATTCTTATCCGAAGGATAAAGGAATCTATCTGGAAACTAGGTGAATAAAAATTGTGAAAAGTCTCCTCCACAAATGTTAGTAAAAAGCTTAAGCCTTTTGAGCAGGAAACTTCAAATTATTTTCGTCTTCCTGAAACACAATTCAGATCCAACTGTCCTTTTATAAACTAGTGAGTTTTGCATTATTGTACTTGTCGCATGACTAAAATTTTAAAATGAAATCTGTAAAATCTCTGTTTGGGTCTGTCTGTATGTTTATGTATGTCTATATACATATGTTATAGATGTGTGATTTTTCTACCCGTAGATAGTGTTTCCAAGATTTGTAAAAGAGCTCTATTTAATTGGCTTAAGGAAAAATAAGCATGTATATAAATTAAGTATTCCCTCAGAATTATAGAAAATAACTTGAGTGACTTTTAAGTTCCCGTGATTTGGAATAATCTTTATCAAATAAAAACTGATTTAAGTGTTGCTTTAATTAAAATAGCCATGTCTGCAGAGTTATCAAGATTAAATATAATGCAGACATGCAACTTTTATTCTACTTGGATTTACCAAAAGTCAGATAAGCTCATATTATGTGTTATAAAGTTTGTCAGCAAGAAAAATTACTTATGATGATGGTTGTTTACGGTCTCGTGAAGTTTTTATGAGTAACCTAAACATAATTGTTAAGAATAAGAAATTTAAATAGGAGTAAATAAGATAAAAGTTTATTTAAAAACTTTACAACAATAATTATGTTTTATGGTATCTTTGCATAAAAATAGTTTCCAAAATCTTTTTGGTAACTTGAAACATTAAAGTTATATTAAGTTAAATAAAGCATATTCATTGGATATCTAGATTGTTTCCAAATTAGATAAAATACTGAAGCATTAATTACTGAACATAAGTTAATCTACTTTTGGTATTTTGATAGAGGAACTTAAGATATTTTGGTTTCTGACAGCCAAGAATTATAATCGATACATGTAATTAAAACTTCTAGAAATAATAAGGATGAAGGGACGTAACTATGTATGAAAAGTACATAAGAAAAATAGAATGTGTTTTTTGGATTAGCCAAGGTATAAATGGCATGTTGTTGTTGCTAAGGGAAAAAACTGTTTTGCCCTAAGTAGGATGACTGGTTGTTCCAGACTAACAAGGAGGAAAAAATATAGGACAATAACCTGAATGAATATAAAAAGGTTATAGAAGGTTGATGGAAAAGGAGTCTTGGAAAAGAAATTTTATGAATGGTCAAGATGGCTAAGATTGGGTTAGATTTATTTAAATGTTTTAAGAATGAGGTTTTTTTTTTTTTTTTTTTTTTTTAGCTAAAAAAAAAAAGAATGAGTCTTAATATAAAAATACCCTGGTACAAAATTAGAATTTGGTTGTCTTTATATTAAAAGAATTTTGGACTATTGGTCTGCTCTTGACAGTGATTCTGAAAGAGTTTTTCTTTACCCTTTGAGTAGTCTGCTTGAAAAGCATAGATTTTGATTGTCTTACCAAAATAATTTTTCTAGGCTTCATTCTGTCTTTATTAAGTCTTTGATTACTTGGGAGAACTGAGTTTTCTCAATATTAAGAGAAAAAGGTGTTGTTTTTTAAAACAACCGTATAACCTTCTGTATTTGCTCTTAGGATCTTCTACTGTCACTTTGGTTAAATAGATAATTGAGTATTATTTCATAATTACCTGTGGTTTTACATAATCAAATATAAAAGATTTTTGCCATTTTGACAACTTCCCCAAATCATATTCTAAATGGAATCTTTTTGACAATAAACTAACTTTGAGAATTCCTGGGGAGTCCCTCAGAAATCTCAGAGGATTTGTGTCTTACCTTGTGCAAGAGAGATATTGAACTGATTAGGTTTATTTGGTATGTTAAATTATTAACATATCAAAAAGGCATTATCAAATAAGAAGTGATGATAAATCTCAGGTATATGTGTACGGATATCTGTTACTAATATAGATACTCCAGAAATTGCAGTTCATAGAAATTGGTCAATACTCTCATTGTTCAATTATTATTTTAAACTGTTATATGCTATAGAAATAACTATACTTTTATATCAAATTCTCATCATATGTTTAACCATTGCTGTTTTTTTCAAAGTTTTTTGTAGACAGTTATTGTTTTATTTTCATGCTTTTATAGAAGTGCTCTGTTTTTAGAGAGATTTACTGAAAGGACTCTGCTAAATATCCTAGAATACAGATTTCTGAAAACTTTATGATCATATCGCTGAACTGGGTAATAATTTCTAGAACCTTATAGGAAAAACTGGATTCAAGCACAAGAATTAATAACCATGGACTGACTGAAGAGATAAGGATGATTGTATGTTTTCATGAGTTTTTGTTAGAAAGATTGCTGTTTCTTTAATGTTTTGGCTTTCTAAGTTTAAGAAAATCTTTTCCTCTTTTCTCTTAATCTATCTATGGATTATAGTAGTTTGGCTATATACTTTTGTTAGCAGAATTGAAACAATTATTTTTTCCCCTACCTGATCCCTCCTTTCTGTTTTTAAAAAACAAATTAATTAATTAATTTTAATTGGAGGCTAATTGCTTTACAATACTGTAGTGGTTTTTGCCATACACTGACATGAATCAGCCATGGGTGTACATGTGTCTCCCATCCTGAACCCCCCCTCCCACCTCCCCCCCCCCATCCCATCCCTCAGGGCTGTCCCAGTGCACTGGCTTTGAGTGCCCTGTTTCATGCATCAAACTTGGACTGGTGATCTATTTCACATTTAGTAATATACATGTTTCAATGCTATTTTCTCAAATCATCCCACCCTCGCCTTCTCCCACAGAGTCCAAAAGCCTGTTCTTTATATCTGTGTCTCTTTTGCTGTCTCACATATAGGGTCATTGTTACCATCTTTCTAAATCATATATATGTGTTAATATATTGTATTGATGTTTTTCTTTCTGACGTACTTCACTCTGTATAATAGGCTCCAGTTTCATCCATCTCATTAGAATTGATTCAAATGTGTTCTTTTTAATAGCCGAGTAATATTCCATTTTGTGCATGTATCACAGCTTTCTTATCCATTCATCTGCCAGGTGACATCTCGGTTGCTTTCATGTCCTAGCTGTTGTAAACAGTGCTGCGATGAACATTGGGGTACACGTGTCTCTTTCAATTCTGGTTTCCTTGGTGTGGATGCCCAGCAGTGGGATTGCTGGGCTATATGGCAGTTCTAGTTCCAGTTTTTTAAGGAATCTCCACACCATCCTCCATAGTGGCTGTACTAGTTTGCATTCCCACTAACAGTGTAAGAGGGTTCCCTTTTCTCTGCACCCTCTCCAGTATTTCTTGTTTGTAGACTTTGACATTCTGACCAGTGTGAGATGGTACCTTATTGTGGTTTTGATTTGCATTTCTCTGATAATGAGTGATGTTGAGCATCTTTTCATGTGTTTGTTAGCCATCTGCATGTACTCTTTGGAGGAATGTCTGTTTAGTTCTTTGGCCCATTTTTTTTATTGGGTCGTTTCTTTTTCTGGTATTGAGCTGCAGGAGCTGCTTGTATATTTTTGAGATTAATTCTTTGTCAGTTGCTTTGTTTGCTATTATTTTCTCCCATTCTGAAGGCTGTCTTTTCACCTTGCTTATAGTTTCCTTCGTTGTGCAAAAGCTTTTAGGTATAATTAGGTCCCATTTGTTTATTTTTGCTTTTATTTTCATTACTCTGGGAGGTGGGTCATAGAGGATCCTGCTGTGATTCATGTCGGAGAGTGTTTTGCCTATGTTCTCCTCTAGGAGTTTTATAGTTTCTGGTCTTATGTTTAGATCTTTAATCCATTTTGAGTTTATTTTTGTGTATGGTGTTAGAAAGTGGTCTAGTTTCATTCTTTTATAGTTGGTTGACCAGTTTCCCCAGCACCACTTGTTAAAGAGATTGTCTTTTCTCCATTGTATATTCTTGCCTCCTTTTTCAAAGATAAGGTGTCCATAGGTGTGTGGATTTATCTCTGGGCTTTCTATTTTGTTACATTGATCTATATTTTTGTCTTTGTGCCAGTACCGTACTGTCTTGATAATTGTAGCTTTGTAATATAGTCTGAAGTCAGTCACGTTGATTCCTCCAGTTCCATTCTTCTTCCTCAAGATTGCTTTGGCTATTAGAGGTTTTCTGTACTTCCATACAAATTGTCAAATTATTTGTTCTAGTTCTCAGAAAAATACCGTTGGTAGCTTGATAGGGGTGCATTGAATCTATAGATTGCTTTGGGTAGTATACTCATTTTCATTATATCGATTTGGCCAATCCATGAACATGGTATATTTCTCCATCTATTTGTGTCATCTTTGATTCTTTCATCAGTGTTTTATAGTTTTCTATATATAGGTCTTTTGTTTCTTTGGGTAGATTTATTCCAAAGTATTTTATTCTTTTCATCACAATGGTGAATGGAATTGTTTCCTTAATTTCTGTTTCTGTTTTCTCATAGTTAGTATATAGGAATGCAAGGGATTTCTGCATATTAATTTTATAACCTGCAACTTTACTATATTCATTGATTAGCTCTAGTAATTTTCTGGTGGTGTCGTTAAGGTTTTCTATGTAGAGGATCATGTCATCTGCAAATAGTGTGAATTTTACTTCTACTTTTCCAATCTGGATTCCTTTTATTTCTTTTTATTCTCTGATTGCTGTGGCTAAAACTTCCAACACTATGTTGAATAGTAGTGGTGAGAGTGGGCACCCTTGTCTTGTTCCTGACTTTACGGGAAGTGCTTTTAGTTTTTCACCATTGAGGTTAATGTTTGCTGTGGGTTTATCATATATGGCTTTTATTAAGTTGAGGTTTGATCCTTCTATACCTGCTTTCTGGAGGGTTTTTATCATAAATGGATGTTGAATTTTGTCAAAGGCTTTATATGCATCTATTGAAATATTCATATGGTTTTTATCTTCCAATTTGTTAATGTGGTGTATCACATTGATTGATTTGCAAATATTGAAGAATCCTTGCATCCTTGGGATAAAGCCCTTTTGGTCATGATGTATGATCTTTTTAATATGTTGTTGGATTCTGGTTGCTAGAATTTTGTTGAGGATTTTTGCATCTATGTTCATCAGTGATACTGGCCTGTAGTTTTCTTTTTTTGTGCCATCTTTATCTGGTTTTGGTATCAGGGTGATGGTAGCTTCATAGAATGAGTTTGGCAGTTTACCTTCCTCTGTAATTTTCTGGAAGAGTTTGAGTAGGATAGGTGCTAACTCTTCCCTAAATTTTTGGTAGAATTCAACTGTGACACCATCTGGTCCTGGGCTTTTGTTTGTTGGAAGATTGACTACAGTTTTGATTTCTGTGCCTGTGATGGGTCTGTTAAGATTTTTTATTTCTTCCTGGCTCAGTTTTGGAAGGTGATACTTTTCTAAGAATTCTTCCATTTCTTCCAAGTTGTTTATTTTTTTGTCGCATGGTTGCTGATAGTAGTCTCTTATGATTGGGCACTTGGGAAGTTGCTGGTATGTACTTATGGGGCTTTGTCCTGGAGCCAGAGAAGCTGCTCACTTGTATTTGTAATGTTCATCTCCAGTCTTCTCGCCAAACTTATTCTCTGCTACTAACTTATTCAGGGATGGGCTTGGCTGAAACAGCATGAGTCCATTTCATGCCAACCATCCAGGATGAACTTCGTAGTATCCAGCCTAACATAATCGAGACACTCAAATGGACCCATGGGGTACCCGGCTCCCAGCTTCATAGCAGTGTTGACGTCTTCCTTGGACATGTCACCTCGTTCATACAGCCTGACTGCTTCTATGAGGTATGGAACCAGAAGATGGTTCATAATAAACCCAGGTGTGTCCTTGCAAGCAATAGGATGCTTTCCTAGGGCTTTGCTGAGGTCTAGCAGAGATTCAAAGGTCTTCTGGCTGGTCATTGGTGTTTTAATGACCTCCACAAGCTTCATCAAAGGAACTGGGTTGAAGAAATGGAGCCCAGCGAATTGGTCCTGTCTGGTGGTGGAATTCGCTAGGCTTGTGACCTGCAATGAGGAAGTGTTGCTGGCAAAGAGTGTGTGTTCCACAGCAAACTTGCCCAGCCTCTTGAAGAGCTCATTCGTCATCTAGAGATTCTCTACAATGGCCTCCACCACCAGGTCTATGCTGTGGACCATGGATGCTGCATCCATTCTGGTCGATATGCTGCTCAGAGTCTTTGCCACAAACTTATCAGCACCCTTGAGGT
The DNA here is from genome assembly GCF_033118175.1 of Dama dama. Classification (NCBI taxonomy): domain Eukaryota; kingdom Metazoa; phylum Chordata; class Mammalia; order Artiodactyla; family Cervidae; genus Dama; species Dama dama. The sequence goes on along the minus strand of NC_083706.1, from coordinate 46,995,507 downwards.
TTTCTGCAGACTTCTTCTTGGCCACTTTCTGAAGACTTTCCTCAATTCCCTTTCTAGATTTTGCCAGGATGTCCTCTGTTTGGTTCACCAACACTACTGTGTGGTCAGTTGCTGCAGCAACCTGGTCGATGCTGGTGCCCATCAGCCCACCACCAATGACTTTCATGTGCTTGACTAGGATTTTCTTCGCCGAGGCCGTGGTGGTGGAGGAGGAGGACATGGAGCGCATGAATAGTCTGGTTATGAAAGCCATAGGGCTGATGGTGAAGGCAGCAGCAGGGACAAAACCTGGCAGAGAATGATCCATCTTCTCTTAATCTATCTATGAATTATAGTAGTTTGGCACATATACTTTTGCTAACACATTTGAAACATTTATTTTTTTTCCCTACCTGATCCTTTCAGAATTCAGGAAATTATTGAATATTCTTATTTTCAGGGTAATATAGTTAGTTATTTGCATAAGTTTAATAAGAACCTGTTTTGCTTATATCAGTACACAATTAGAAACACTGATTATATTACCAAGACTTTGACTGGAATGTCATCTCTGTAAATGATGTGCATAAAATCACATATTAACGGATAGTTTAAAGGAACTAAGGTTGAATTTCTGGAAACAATAAAACCCCTTGGAAAACTAGTTTACAGAATTCCAAGCCTTACAAAGTGAGGAAGAAAGGTCACTTTCTGCAACCCCTAAAACTCTCAGGATATTTTGGGGACCTTGGGAAAAGAGGAATTAACCTAAATCTCTCTATCTCTATCTCTCTATAGAGATCACAGGCAAAGTCTGATGGTGTTCTGGGCTTGGCTTCTTAGCCTCAAGAGATTTGAAAAGTCCAATTTGAGATTCCTCATGTAAAGTTCCAGCAAAGATGATTTAAACAAAGTCTATAGGGTCAATCACTGTTCTTGCTTCATTTATGCAAATAGTCAGGTCAAGTTTAAAACAAATTAGTCTTACTATGAGTATCTGATAGATATGACGGTGATTGTACAGAAGAGAAAATTAAGTTTCAGTAGGAAACTATAGCACAGTCTTGTGGATATTAAATTCTGGTCCTATTTATTGTTTTGTCATATACCTGTAAACCAAACTAGATCCTGAATTATTCTAATTTCCTCAAATGTTTGGCTATGACTCTCCAAACTAATGTTTCTGACTTTTCTCCCACCTTCTGATTTGGAATCACTAAGAACAATATTTGTCCTTGAACTTTGTTGGAAAGGACTGTACCTGGTCCTCCTTACTATTTAGACTGCAGTCAGACTTGAACCTTGTGTCTGCACTGCCCAATTAATTACATGGCTTCTCCAGATTCTTGGACTTGTACACCAGCTAGAGATATAATATTAAAATTGACTATAGAGGTTCTTCCTCAGAGGCAGATGGCATCTTGAGGTAGATAGCTTTCTGAAGATCACAGAGCAAGATTTTCATCTTCAGTATGAAACCTTTATTTCTTTTTGCCTTTTCCCATTGTGTGTTTTCTCTTTGTCAATGCTTGGGCAGAAAATACACCTTAACTCTGAATTATCATTGAATCTATTGCTAAGGCCACATCTGTACAACAGAAGTCCCTAGACTTTCTTGCTAAGGTGGTTTTAGATGATCAGATTGCTTTAGATTACTTACTGGCTGAACAAGGAGGAGTCTGTGCTGTGGCAGATATCACCTGCTGTGTCTGTATCAACACCTCTGGTACTGTAGCAAAATACAAGAAATTAACAAGCACACCATTTGGCTAAATCAAGTTCACACTCCTTCAGGTACATTTCCTGATTTATTTGATAATGAACTTATTTGGTTCATAAGGCCTTCTGGCTAAGGAGAGTAATTCAGTCTGTTGGTTTTATCCTCTGATAGTCATTATTGTAGTCTCTCTGGTGCACGGTATTCTCTCAAGGGCCTTAAATGCCCATTTGCAGCCATCAGCAGTGAATCAGATGGTCTCTCTGTGCCTGGAGAAACAGAAACAAGATGAACAGCAAAGACAATTTTTCCATGAATCTGACATTATAACCTATGAGTTTCATGATGAGACAGAAACAACCCTGATGGTGAGTGAGAATGTTGCTAATAACAAATTTTTGGTCAATTTCTTATGTATGCAAAAATGTCCAAAATGGGGGAATTATTAAATAAAGTGAACAAGGAGGCCATTAGATTGAGGTGCTTCTAATACCTTAGCAACCTATGTAAGCCTACAAATGCCTCAAGATTAAGAAATAAAAACCTAAGGACTGCTAATCCTTTTCAGAATAGGGTAAACACTTAAGCTGTGTGTGCATGCATGCTTAGTCACTTAGTTGTGTCCAACTCTTTTGTGATGCTATGGACTACAGCCTCATCAGGTTCCTCTGTCCATGGGATTCTCCAGGCAAGAATACTGGAGTGAGTTGCCATTTCCTCCTCCAGAGGATCTTTGTGACCCAGGGACTGAACCCGTGTCTCCTGAATTGCAGGTGGATTCTTTGCTGCTGAGCCACAGGGAAGCCCAACACTTAAGCGATAGCCAATCAAATAATTTCCTTGCTTTGATTCTGCATCTTCACTATAAAAATCTTTCCTCTTATTTCTGCAGAGGGAGTGCTTCTACTTTCAAGTTAAAGTGCTGCCTGATTTGAATTAATTTTTTTCTCAAATAAACTCTTAAAAATTTTAATATGCCTAGGATTTATCTTTTAACTGAACAGTAAGAAAACAACCCAATTAAAAAATTGTACAAAGATTTGAACAGTTTACCAAAGAAGATATAAGGATGATCAATAAGCACATGAAAAGATACTCAACAGTAGTCATTAAGGAAATGTAAATTAAAGTCACAGAAAGATAGTACTTCATACCTATTAGAATGAAAAATTAAATAGACTGACCATATCCAGTATTAGCAAGGAAGTAGAAGAGCTGGAACTCTCATACACTGCTGGTGTAAATGTAAAATGTCCCAACAACTTTGGAAAGCAGTCTGGCAGTTTGTTAAAAAGTTGAAACTTATACCTATTATGTAATGGTCAGCCATTCCACTAATTGGTATTCACTTGAGAGAAAATAAGGTATATGTCCAATGTTCTTAGCAGATATTTTGTAATAGCCCAATCCTAGAAACAACCCAATTATTTACCAACAATGGATAAACAAACTATGACATAATTCATACAATATGATACCACTCAGCAATAAAAAGAACAAAATATTGATATACATAACTATATGAATGAGTCGCAAAATAAGTATGCTGAGTAAAAGAAGCACACGAATATCAGTACATAACGATGAGCACATTTATGTAAAAAACACTTGACAATGCAAATTAATAATATGGATTATTTGGGATTCTCCCTCAGGATTTACTGTCTTGATATGATGATGTTTTCATGGACATTTACCTATGTCAAAGCTTGTCAAATTGTACACTTTAAATGTATGTGGTTTTTACATGTCAATTAGAACTCAGTAACATTTTTTGAAAATTTTAAAAAGCATCATAGGGAGATATCTAAAAAAGTGCATTTTAACAGATTACAAAAGTGCTTTCAGATCACTGTTGTCTATTCACCATCATCATCTTTTAAGCTAGGCACTGAGAAAAACTGAGTTCCTAACATTCCTGACTTCCAGTCCAATAGCAGAGTGAGACAATTGTTTATGTAAAATAATAATATGGTACACTGAGCGAGCCCTTTCTATTTCCTGAACATTTTTTAAAAATGTATTTACACGACCAGTTATTTTACTGATGAGAAAACTGAGGCAGAGAAAGGGAGGTACCCAGTGTCACTTGCCCAGCATCACTTGCCCGGTGTCACTTGCCCAGCGTCACTCAGTAAGGGGCAGGACTGAGACCCAGACCCAGGCGTTGTGGTCATGGTCCTCCCTGTTCTGCCTTCAGGATGACAAGCTGAGGGGTGTGAAGTGTGCACAACGCAGGGCTGGTGCATCACAGGACAGCGCCGCCGGTGTGCGGTGGGAGGGGAGGGGAGAGGCCGGCCGGGGGACCGAGTTGTGGTGGAGAAGGGACCCGTGGGAGCCACGCAGGTGAAGGCAGTGCATTTTGGGCAGTAGGCGTGCGAGACCCGATTCTTTGCCCATATTTACCCACCTGGTTACTCTCTCCATTTTCCCTGCTCTGTGTCTCTTTCCTTCTCTTTCTCTAAAATGCGTGGGGATGGGGAACCGTATATGCGTAGCTCTTGATAACCACAGGCTGTAGAACTAGATCAAGGGAGTGGCTGCTGGAAGCAACCATGTCATCTTTCCTGGTGGAGCCCTGGCAGGCTTGGCAAGAGCAGTTGGAGAGCTGTAAACATTGGCTGAAGACTCCATTCTACTCTCAACAGGCGGGGACTTTCATTTCTTTTTAGAGACTCTTATTAAGTCTTCTGAGAGATTCCTGCAGCTGCTGAAAGCTATGTCCAAATCCAATTTTTTTGAGAAAATATGTAAATGATTATGATATTGTAATAGTGTCATTCAACATATCAGTCTGAACTCGTGCTTATTCACATCAAGAGGGAAGATAAACTCAGATTTGCAATTGCAAAAGGCCAAAGCTGATCCTCCCCAACCCCCCCAAATCTCTAAACTAAACACATTACAGAATTAAAATGTTGAATAATTGGTAATTAGCAGTGGTCCTAAAGAGTGCCGGGCACTATTGCAAAGCTGCTATAACCCACGGATATTACTATAATTGTTTTTCAAGGAAAAACTGGATTAGAGATGAGACACGATGACATGAAGGACGTTCAGTGTTTGGCAAGTTGAGACAGGCAGCTCAGGGGCCCCACTAATCTTTAAGTCCCTGAAAGGTATATTGTTAATACTACATGACAGATAAATTATATTGTGAACCCCAAGAAACGCCTAGGGGGAAATCAAAAAATGCCGTTAGCAGACAGACCTTTTATGATTTTCCCAGGATACTGCCGTGTTTCCAGAAACCCGGCTCACAGTCTCACTGAATCACGTACGTCACATTACCAGAAACAGTTGCTGACAAATACTTCATTTGAATGGTATTGAGATAAAAGCAGGAAGGCTGTGAACAGTTAAAGGCGGAAAAGTAACATATGTGTCCATTGGTGTATTGTCCCAAATGGGGAGCACCTTTATCATTTTTTTTTTTTTTTTTCATTCTGCCTTGTTCTGCCAGGGGACTGGAAAACATATGTCACTTTTCCACCTTCACCGGGCATTTTCTAGTTTGTTTGGATTTATGTCACAAGCTTAATGAGATTTAAATGGAATTTTTGTATGTGAATAATATGGAGCATTAATGCAAAAATTTTAGTTTTCTGGGCTGCTGGCAGAATTTGCATAAGGGTTTTAAAATATGAAACAAGAATGTTGAAGCCCTTGTAAATCAAAAGGCATAGCACTTCTGGAGAAATTGTGTTGTTGTTGTTTTTGTTGTTTAGTTGCTAAGTCATGATTGACTCTTTGCAACCCCGTGGACTGTAGCTCGCCAGGCTCCCCTGTCCATGGGATTTCCCAGGCAAGTATAGTGGAGTGGGTAGCCATGCCCTTCTCCAGGGGATCTTCTTGTCGCAGGGATGGAACCTGTGTCTCCTGCATTGGCAGGCGGATTCTCTACCATTGAGCTTCCAAGGAAGCCCTACTGGAGAAACAGAGGGAGCAGATCATATTATCTAAGTAACTATGGTTTTAGGAAAAAATCGACATCTTTAGTTTCATGAAAGTCGCCTCTGTTGGGAGAACAGCAAACCGGCGCTAGCCTGGAAGAGGCACAGTGGTACCTTGGCATCCATGAGTGAAGTGAAAGTCACTCAGTTATGTCTGACTCTTTGTGGCGTGTCTCACTCTTCATGATCCTAGGGACTGTATCCCACCAGGCTCCTCTGTCCGTGGGATTCTCCAGGCATGAATACTGGAGTGGGTGGGTTGCCATTTCCTCCTTCAGGGGATTTTCCTGACTCAGGGATCGAACCTGCGTCTCCTGCATTGCAGGCAGATTTTACCATCTGAGCCACCAGGGAAGCATCCTTGAGAGTACTTCTCAGTTCCTGCCTTCATCCACACTAGCCTCCTATGCAAAAACGGATCGTCATGGACTCCTTTCCACACTGTGCTGTGTAGACAGGGTTTGATGGAGAACTGGGGAAGAGAGAGCGAATAAGCTGTTAACATCCCTGAGAAAGAATGCAGCTTGCTTTATCTGGGCCAATAACTCAGCATTTCCAATTCAGAGACCCCCCTGCCCTTAGAGGAGCATGGAGATCATCGTACTGCTCCCCTGCTAGCCTCAAGGGCATTCTAAGGCCTCCTACCACTTTCTGGAACCCCCTGGAGCTTGGGGGGTCTCTATGAAGTTGCCTTACTTGTTCTGAGTCATGTTTTGGGGGTTCATACCCTGGCATATTACTCCCACCCCCTCTGCTGTCCTCTCAGGAACAAAAGGAGATAGTTCGATTTAGCCTGGAGGACTGGAAGCTTTGCGCTGACGGGACGTCACCCTTCCCTGAGGCTGGGTGGGCAAGGAAACAGGCGGGGCGGGGGGCGGGGGGCAGCCTCCCAGAATTTCTGCAAGTTCCCTCCACGGGTTTTTCAGTCTGAAGCTGCATCTTAATCCAGTCAGAGCAGGTTGGGCTGTGGGGTGGCGCCCAAGGCAGCTTGCTGGAAGTCCGGGCCCTCCCAGGGCTCTTAGGGAAATGAGATTGTGATTTCCATCTTGATCACGAGCAGACATCCTAATGTGGAGCCACATGAAGTCACCGTGTCTCTGGGACAGCGAGAGGAGAATTAAAAGGAAGGCGCCAGCCACTCTATAAGTCACCCTGGAGGTGCTCCTCCTGGGCTGTGATGGCTTGAATCTCCCTGTCCAGGTTTGTTGGGGGGGGGTTGGTGCATGTCCAGGCTACCAGTGGGGACAAGAAGCCTGGTACTAGGATGTGAGAGAGAGGAGTTTAGAGATGATCGAAGTCATGAGGAGGAACAGAGCTGTGCCGAGACCAAAGGAAAATCAGCGATCCTCAGCCTGTCTTTATTTAAGCATTTGCTATTTTGTTCATCGTGGATCTTTTGCATACAGGGGCTTCCCTGGTGGCTCAGGTGGTGAAGAATCTGCCTGCGATGCAGGAGACTCTAGTTCGATCCCTGGGTGGGGACGATCCCCTGGAGAAGACAAGGGCAACCCACTCCAGTATTCTTGCCTGGATAATCCCATGGACAGGGGGGCCTGACAGGAGATCCAGTTCATGCAGCGCAAAGAGTCAGACATGACTGAGTGACTAACACCTTCACTCTGAAGTTTTGGTGGTCCTGTGCATTTTGCACAGGTGGTGACTACCTCACCTGAGTCCCCCTTAGTCCTGGCCCTGGGTCTAATCTAGCCCCTTAGATTCCAGATGAGTAAACTGAGGCACAGAGTGAGCGTGGCTTATGCTCTGTGACAGAGATAACTAAGGGGATATGAATTCAAGTTTATATTCAGCCTAGTGGGTTTTTTTTTTTTTCTTTCCTACCTTACCATACTGCTCCTTTGCTTGCTAATTTTTTTTTTTCTTTTCTTAATGAAAAAAAAAATTCCTGAAGTCTTGAGAAAGTTTCCTTCTCATCAAGTTTAAGGCCTGTGCTGAGAGGTGAGGAGGGAGCAAGGTAAGATGACAGATGTGCTGCAGGAGGGAGAAGCCAGGGACCTCAGTGCTGGTTTCACAGAGAGGGTCCCAGTGGAGCCCACTTTTTCTGTAGCTACAGGTTATTTCTTCTAAGGTAGGTCAAGTAGACTCTTTAAATGGCTGCTTCTTCAGATTTACAGCTATTTTAATTTAACTCCAAGTGTTCAGAGGAATGCTTTTATTTAACTTCAATAGAATATAGCTTTATTAAAGTCAAATAAGAAACAGGGGGGGGGGGGGGTGGGGGGCGGAAATGAACCCAGAAAGAAAATATGCCAATGGAAATTCTTATTTAAGAAATGTCCAGATATTATATGTCTTTCATTTGAATTCATTTCTTAAGCACTGAATGAAATTTTAGGCCCACCTGAGAAGCAAAATAAGATTAGTCCACCAAACAATAGGTAACCAAGTTTTGAAAAAAAGACAGCAAAATTTGCAGAGATAAAAGTTTAATTATGTCCTAGTTGCTTGCTGAGATCTGGAAATCAATGTAGTTATTTCAATATAATTCTTGGTGGGCTATCAAATGACATGAGGGATCTTTGTCCCCCTTCTGTTAAAATATAGCTACCATAAAATAATTAACAATAATGGAGTTGACATTAGATTAATGTAGCTAACCTCAGGTTGGTAGTGGAATTGCTTTTTGAATGAAACAGAAAAAAAAAATTAAGAGCAGACCTCTGTGTGAGTGAAATAGCAAGAAACGTGCTTGGAACTCTGAAGACATTTTCTTCTTTGTTTCAGTGTGGAATAAAATTCTAAACCCTGCCTAGAGTCTCTTTTAGGAAAAATATGAAAAATACCTTAAATGGAAAAACCTGGGTGGTATGAAATTGATCACTTTATACCTTTTCAATTAGATCTAAAATATTTAATAAACCACATTGCAAAATCATCACCCCACCCCCCCCCCCCCCCCCCCGCGCCTTTTTTTAAGGGAATGGTGGTGATCATGGGAGACTAAGACAGATTTGATTCCCACTTGAGTTACTTAGCAGATGGACAACTAAGCCTTAGTTTTTTCATGTATATAATTATAATAATAATAACACCAACTTATTTATCTTGCAAAGTTGTTGAACAGAATAAATTCCCAAATTCTCTCTCTTTATATATATACATATATGTAAACTTTTATTTATTTAAATATTTATTAAAGATAAATATTTTAGTATTTTTTTTAGAAGTTAGAAAAATCTTCGGAGCTACCTGCTAACTAATCCAAATATTCTGGTGGATATTATGTGTTTGGGTTCATAAACTAAGAAAGAACATTTAATTAAAAAAAAGAAAAAAATCTTTGGAAACTTTCTATCTGTGTGTATATTCTGATGGTCAGCTGGATCTCAGTAGAACAGATTTTTTCATTTTAACCTCATAAAAATAACAGTTGTTTCCGTTGATATCATCCTGCTGTCTGACATGTAATTCTAGTTTGTTTTTTGAAATTTATGAAATCAGATTCCATGATAGCCATTCTGGAAACCAGTTGCTTTAGCCTAAATACCCAAGAAGCTTCTTTTTGAAGTTATAAAAATGTGGAGATGGTATTGGAAGTTCCTTAATTTGACCCCTTTGCTCTGGGCTTCTGGTTCCAACAGCTGTCTGGATCTGACTTTTTGCACGTCATCGCAAAGAGATGAAATTTTGGTGAAATCCTTTCGATATGCATTGGTTTGACAAATGAGAGGGAAACTTTTATGGCTTAAAAACAACAGCCAGAACCAATCTAGGGCTCAGAATATGGAACCAAGACAGCACCTTTGAATCATCTGTCCCCTAACTGATTCTTGACAAATGTTTCTTGAGAACTGACTATAATACTAAACACTTTGCCAGATTATGGGGATGTATTGTTGAGTAAAGCTCAAAGACAGAGTCCCTACCTTCATATAGTATTCAGTGTAGTAAAATAAGATTTTAATCAAAGAATCACACTAATGAACATAAAATAATGACTCTCCTAAGTGCTACACGGGAGAGGTCCATGGTGATTTCAGACTTTGTAATAGAGGATGTGACAAAGCCTTCCTTGAAGAAGATGTACGTGAGCTGAGATCTGAAGGAAGACTGGTAATTACAGAAATGAAGGAAGGCAAAGGAATAGGGAAGAAGAAGCGGCACCCCAGGTAGAAGGCGCAGCAAGTGCCGAGCCCTGGGGCAGCGGGATCGTGGATGTCAGAGGGACTGAGAGGAGCCTGGGTGGCTGAAGCATGCTGCAAGGTTGCCATGTGGATGTGGATAGGAACAAGACTGTGTGCATGTTGGTAGTCACATTAAGAATTTTGGTCTGGCTCCTTAGACCCCTGAGAATCATGGTTTAATCTGCTGTGGGGTGCATCTGTATATGTGTGTGTGTGAAGATCAGATTTTTCAGTTTGAAAAACATGACTGTGATTAAAATATGAACTAAAGATTGCAGATGGGCTCAAGTTGGTGCAGAGAGATCCTTTAAAAGGTTCTTGTTGTCTTGGAAAGAGCTAATGGTGGTTGGGATTAAGGTGAGCAGGGCAAAGTGGGGGAAGGTGGGAGGTTTCGAAGGATACTTAGGAAGTAACTTGATAAAGTTTGGTACAAAGATGGGTTTTACCCTGGAATTTCTTCTGATAGTTTTAGGAAAGCCCATTTTGTTTGTTCTGATTTTTCATATTCTGTCCTCTCAAAAAAAATTTTATTTATGCACAACAAGAGTCAAGGAGTGTGCAAGGCACTGGGATTTCATGAAGAGCCAAAGAAAATGTGCCTGCCCTCTTGTGTTTACAGCTGGATGCTATGGTTGCTTCCTGTATAGGGTACCATAGGCTTCCCTGGTAACTCAGATGGTAGAGGATCTGCCTGCAATGCAGGAGACCCAGGTTTGATCTCTGGGTCGGGAAGATCGCCTGGAGAAGGAAATGACAATCCTCTCCAGTATTCTTGCCTGGAAAGTCCCATGGACAGAGGATCCTGGTGGGCTCCAGTCCATGGAGGCATAAAGAGTCAGATGCAACTAAGCGACTAACACACACAGGGGTATCGTATGCCCATCTCTATACTAATATTTTTATGTTTCTCTCACCTGCACCTTGAAATGCCATAGATATTTCAGCATTGCAACGGTTGTCATCATGAATTGTAATGAGCAGCTGAAATCTGTTCCATGTACAGATAACCAAGTTTCTTATAGTATTTTCATTTGTGGGTTTCTGACTTGATCTTATATTGACATTCTTGTTTAAATATACTGAAACTCCTTGTGGTCTAAAAGTGTGGGGCATCTCATCTTTTTCCTTTAAAAATATGGTTTCCATTGCTCATGATACTTCTATTTCCAGTGGCACTTGGCAACAGGCTCTGAACAATGATGAAGGGACTGGGTACCCAGTAACCTGAATGCTCTAGATTAGGACATTGAGCTACAAATGGAAAGGTGTAGTATTAAATCCTGACCAGACAGCTCTCAGAATTTAACCTCCCACTGGGCAGTTCTGTTATGTGAAGGATGAATTGTGCTAGGTGTTTTTTTGGGGAAAACTGTCTCTCTAATAGCTCCTTCAAAACCTTTCCCCTTTGACTGTTTTGGAGTCTTTGTTGCTAAAAACAGAAGGGAGTTAAAAGTAGAAAGAATATAAAATAAAGAATAAAAGGCATTCTCTTAAGCTGTTTCTAAGCACAGTGGGGACTGTAATGTCTGTCTGTCTGTCTAGTTGCTATCTATATAAATTTTAAGATCTTTCTTTCCATTTAGTAGAACAAAAAAGTTAAACAGTGAATTTATCTCTATTAGAAGCAAAATGATTTTTTCTTCACAATACCCTTTCATCTATCTTTGTTTTCTTTAGATGGACACATTTAACGACTTCTTATTTATTCTGATCTTTAAGATTTCAATTAAGAAATTAATTCTATTGGAGTTTAATGTCTCTGTGTTCTTTTGCAGGAAAATGCTTCCTGTCTGTGTGTGATGTTTTTCTTTCGCCTGATCTCTCACAAGTGATTGGACTCTACTAGGGGTTCTCAGAATTGCACAGTGATTGTTAAAATCCTCTATGCCAAGGTCCTGACATTTTTACTCATTAGATCTAAGATGAAGCTGAGGAATCAGAGTTTCATGTGGCATTTCAGGTGATACTCTTTTTCAGCATCCTAGGACAACTTTTTGACGCTGCTTTTAACCAGTATCAAATAAGAGAAGGCAGGATATAGCCAAATGTATTGCCTATTTTAAAAGGTTCCTCAGGTGAAGCGCCTTCGGAAGAGTGTCAGTTTTTTTTGTTCCCTCTGGTTTCTGCTGCATGTCTAATAAGTCTAGTATGAAATGTTACTCTTTATTTTCAAGTTCTCTTATTGGAAAGTTTTTCTCCTTTTGTCTCTGGGAGACAAAAACTCAATATTCGCTTAATAACTAAAAAAAAAAAAAAAATGAGAACATTAAGCTGCGAATTGAGTCTTCAGATCGCTGAGCCCATTGCTAATTTTTGTGCCGCAAGCAATGTAGAATTTCCATTGTTATCTTTTTTATTTAATGGATCTGTCACAGAGCTGTCACATCCCAGCCCTGCATTTTGCCAAACTTTCTTTAAACATATTTGAAGTGGATGAACATCCATATGACAGATTTAGCCTTTGCATATGGAATATTCTAAGCCGTCTTCCAGTATGCATTTAGGTCCCACTGACTACCATGTGGTGATAACCAGTGTCTTGTCCGGTAATTGCTAGATTAAAAAGACCAAAAGAATCATTCATTTGCTTTTAGATTGCGCTACTTGGCCTTGCTCTTGTGGGACACCTGAGAACCTCAGATGACACAAAATAAATGTTCCATATACAATAATACAATGAGGATTTCTATATTCTTGCCATTGTTACCTACAAGAGTTAATTCTTTCCAGGTGCATCTTGAAGATTTGATTAAAACAGCCCCATATGAGTTGTCATTGATTCACTGGAATAGTGTCTTCAACCTCTGAATCCCGTGAGCAGTTGGAACAAACCGGCATGTTTCACCCACCCACACATGGGATGGTTTTAGGAGACTTTTAAAATAGGGACTTTCAGAATTGATTTTCTAAGACAGAGCTCAAAATAGTCAGGTAGAATGGGATGGCACGAGTAAGCTGATTACCTTGGAAATACTGCAGCAGGAACAGTTTATTAAGAGTGAGGGTTCTTGTGTGGACAGCAAGAGAGATATCATTGGGTTATTGTGTGTTCTGGATACTTAACCAAGAGTCATGGCTCAGAGGTTGCTAAACTTAGGCTTGTTGATGAAGATGAGATTTGGAATATTTGTGCTGAACTTGAGAAATTCCTTGATAAGGTATTCGTGAGAATTTCCATGTTATTACCATAGGGGAGGTGAATTGACCAGGATAAGGAAAGCTAGCTACAAAAACAGCAATCTCCAAATCTTAGTGGCTTACAAGTCTGGGTTTATCCCTGCCCCTATGGCAGTCTGGTGTAGGCTGGGCATCCTTCTCGGAGAGATGGCTCAGACACCCAGCCTCTTCTAACCGGTGAGGCTGCCGTCTTACATACGGGACCTCCGTGGATACAGAAGTAGTGTGGAGAGCCTGCAGGATGCTCTCTGGCCAGGCCTGGAAGGTGCTCACATTCCACTGGCCAGAACCTGGTCTCGTCAGCCCAGCCTGTGTTCACAGAGGCAGGAGTGTGGTCTTCTTGCGTGCTCACTCAGAAGAAGTCAGCCTGGTGAGGACCAGGCCAGTCCCTACTGAGGAGAAACAGGCAAGCTCTCATAGTGAAATCTCTCTCCTGGGTGTGGCTGGGTCTTGACATAAAACAAAGAGACTTAGCTTAAGGAAAGGAGTTTGTATTCTGTTTTGGGAAGAAAGTCCTGAACTTTGGCAGACTGGGGTTCTAGTTCTTATTCTGCCACTCAAACTCCTGTGTGTTGTTGGATGAGTTTATAAAATGAGAATAATATCAGTATTTCATTCATAGGATTAGTGTGAGAATTAAGTGAGTTAATGCTCAGAAATTGCTTGTATAGACTTAATAATAATAGTTATGGTTATTATAAAACAATGTAATTATAAATGACTAATAATACTTAGTATTAATAATTAATAAATATTTTAATAATTATTAATAATTGTTACTAATCACAAACAATGGTTATTAATTTTTGTTTATTTCCCCAGTGACCTGAGAGGAAAGGGATTTATACAATAGTGATTTTCAACCCTGTGTCCACAGGGGACTCACAATTGTGATGTAGAAGGGTACACAGTAGAGGGGGTCCCAGCTGAGCTGAGTCTGAACCTCCTTCTATCGGAAGGCCACACAGGTGGAGCCCCTGCCCAGCCGGGACGCGGAAGCTCTGGTCTACATCTGGCACAGGATGGCTGGGGGGATTCAAAAGGTGGGAAGAACAGGTGTATTTTTGTTAATTGAAATATACTTGATTTACTGTGTTGTGTTAGTTTCAGGTGTACAACATAGTGACTCAGTTACACGTGTATATCTATTCTTTTTCAGGTTAATACAAAAGGTTGAGTAGAGTTCCCCGTGCTATTTGGTGAGACTCTGTTCATCTACTTTACATACAAAACTTGTGAATGTTAGTTGTTCAGTAATGTCTGACACTTCACGACCCCATGGATTGTAGCCCACTAGGCTCCTTTGTCCATGGGATTCTTCAGGCAAGAATACTGGAGTGGGTTGTCATTCTTTTCTCCAGGGGATCTTTCCGACCCAGGGATTGAACCCAGGTCTCCTGCATTGCAGGCAGATTCTTCACCATCTGAGTCACCAGGGAAGACCATTTTATATATAATATAGTGTGTTTCTGTTAATCCCAAACTCCTAACTTATCCCTCCCTGCTGACTCTCCCTTTTGGTACCCAGAAGTTTGTTTTCTATGCCTGTGGGTATGTTCCAGAAAGAGCCTGTCCAATGTAGGTCTGCATGGTGAGTCAGACAGAATAAGATGAAGGGTAATAAGACTTCACTAGTGGAAAGGGGGTCTAGTGTCTAGCACTGCACGTCACTCCATAAGGTTAGGGAAATCATGTACAAAGTTAACAGGAGATAGCTTTGGGAGTGAACCCGTGACATCTGGTATTGGCATCTCAGATCCTAGAAAGTGCCTCTCTGTGGTCCTTTTTCCACTCATCTCTTGATCCTCATCCAATCTGAACCATTTGCCTAGGAGGTAACTGGAGGGATTTAACCATTCTAAGAAAGAGGGAAAAAAATCTTCCTCTCCCTTATAGGATAATGGCATAGCTTCCATATGCTCTGGGTCTGAGAAGTCATTCCTTTTCTTGGGAAACATAAAAAAGTTCACATCCACAAAAGTCCCAGACTCAGTGGTGGCATGCTGAGAGCTTTTGTTTTCTTCTCCTTCTCAATTCTTCTTGGAGAGAAACCCTGAGAATATTTCATGGGTATAAATATAATATATAATATAATATAATATATAAATATATATACCTTAAAAGGAGGTATAAATCAGGATAGGCTTAGTTATGCTGCAATAACAAACAATCCTGAATTCTCATTGCCTTATTAGAACAAAGGGTTCCTTCTTGCTCTTGTTCCATGTCACTGAAGGTCAGGTGGGGGCTCTGCTTCATGGTCTACCTTCTTCAGGGCCCAGGCTGAAAGACCAAGGGGATGTGGCATGATTCTGAGAAGGGAGTGCTGGGCGTGTCTAACAGGGACAACTAAATGCTCCCATGTGGACATGAGAGAGTCAGATGTCAGAACTATGGCTGACTTTCAAGCACCTGTCTAAGAAAGTGAAAATAATTGAGAAAAAGCATGGCCATTTTGAGTAAATATGTCAAAGAAAAACCTCGTACCCCAAAAATGCACTGAAAAATTACTCAAATGTTAGCTTTTTAAGAGGAATTTCTTTTCTCAATTTTGTGAAAGTGGCTAAAACGGAGTTTATCAATGACTTGTTCTTGAGCTAAGAGCTGAATTCTTTGGAAATTTTTTATTTTTCTGTTTTGTTTTATCTATTGAAAATTTTTTGAGAAGTTGGGATTCTTCTTATGGTAGAGAACAAGTGAATGGTCTTTCTGTTTTAGGATATTGGTTTGTTTCTCTGCTCCATGTGGGTGGGGACTGTCTGAAATTATTAGTCTTTGTGTCCTTACTGGCTATCCAGCTGTGCCTAGTACAGAACAGTCAATCTTTTCTTATTGACTGGAATCAGCATTGCATGATGAGTGAGCATGAAAAATGAATAAGCATTGGTTTCATAACACATCTGCACAGGTCCCAAGTATTTCTGAGGAAGTTGTGAAAATTTCAAAACAAACTTAACTTCAATTGATTTTCCCTGAAGAAAAAATATGACACTTCTGGTAATGTCACCTTTGAAACAATAAAACCATATCTGTTATATAATTTTTGAGATATTATAACAAGACTCCCTTGAACAATAGAATAAAGAACATCTTTGGTAAGAGACTCCTGCTTGCTTGTGGGCATGATACTTAACAAGGTATAGTGTGAGATCCTAATTACATAGAATTTTCCAGATTGTCCCTGGAAATATTTTGGGGATTATTTGTTGAAAGCAGTCTATTTTTATTAGTCTTTTGAAAAGTTCTGCATAACAGAAAGGTGTTTCTCAAGAAGAAAGAAGTTTTCTTAAGTTTTTCAGTTTGAGCACTTCCCTGGTGGCTAAATAGTAAAGAATCTGCCTGGCAGTGCAGGAGACACAGGATTGATCCTGACCCGGGAAGATCCCACATGCCGTGGAGCAACTAAACACGAGCACCACAACTACTGAGTCTATGCTCTAGAGCCCTGGAATCGCAACTACTGAAGCTTGTATGCCCTCGAGCCTGCCCTCTGCAACAGCAGAAGCCACGGCAATGAGAAGTCCGTGTACTGCAACTAGAAAGTAGCTCCTGCTTTTGCTGCTACTAGAGAAAAGCCTGTGCAGCAGTGAAGACCCAGCACAGCCAAAAATAAATAAGTAACTAAATAAAAATTAAGTCCCTTCAGTTTGAAATTCATGTCTGAAAAATCAGGATATTTGAATATGGATTGGTTGTGACTCAGTTTACCACCCAGCTTATGAGCCTAATCAAGCAAATGAAATAATTTTCATTAAGAAGATTTTTTTTTGTTTTTTTTTTTTAAAAATCCAGTCTCTCTTGTCTTTCAGTATCTTCTAAAAAGTATTCCTCTTATTATATGCCTTTTGCAGTTCATGATATTCTTCCTCCTTTCTCCTTGTATAAGATGTTTCTTTCAAAATGCACCTACAGTTCCCTAGCACTTACTCAGCCTAACGCCTCCTTCTCTTCCCTTTGAACACTGGTTTTGTCATGGCCATTGTTTAAATATTAGGGACAATTCCCGGTGTCACTGAATGTGGCCGGTTCAGCTTGTCCTCTCTGCCTTGGCTGGGACGGTACAGTCACGGCTGAATGGGAGCCCATTAGTCCTTGTATCCATTGACAACTAGAAAATAGATTGCACACGAGGCGGTTCTTTCTTACCTGTCACTGTTCCCTGACTGTAGGCGTTCTCAAGGCCAGAAATCACCATTATTTAAAAAATTTTTATTTTATATTGGAGGATAATTGATTTACAATGTTGTGTTAGTTTCAGGCATACAGTAAAGTGATAGTTATACCCATAAGAAGTCACTCTTCTTTAAAAAAAGAGATGGTTGCACCAATCAAAC
Source organism: Dama dama (assembly GCF_033118175.1). NCBI lineage: Eukaryota > Metazoa > Chordata > Mammalia > Artiodactyla > Cervidae > Dama > Dama dama. Next base: position 46,978,205 of record NC_083706.1, on the reverse strand, counting down.
CTGCTCTAAAGATATGTAACAAATACTGTGTGTAACAATATAAAGCAAAAAAATAAACAGTGGAGAAATACTGCAGCAATTAAGAAAGCTCTTTTTTTTTTTTTTGCTCCCAGATGCAGCTGGAGTTGAGGATAAAATTTTTAGGCCCACTTTTGAGTTACCAGCTCCTGGGAACCAATGGACAAATCATAGACTTTGATGTGTAAAATAACTGAAAAAAAGAGTATAGAGCCTTATAAAATACCTGAGTTTAATCTGGACCAGTCAGGAGCAAGACTTGAAATCCTCTTACTGAGGAAAATGGACGAAAGCACACTTGCCTTCTGAGGCACAAAATAAAAGAAACCTATAAAATGTGTGTGGTGCAGTGTCCCAGAAATCAATTATGTAATTTTGTACAATCATATCAGGTAGAGTATCAACCCATTACTGAAACTCAGAGCTTTCAAACCTAATGGAGACTATTTGACATTCCTAGGCGAGCTGCCAAAGGCCCATTTCCAATTGCCAACATGACAATTATTGACACAGACATGCACAGGCAGGGAAGGGTTTTCAAGGAAATAACGTCAATAATTTTCTACTGTGTCTTAAGCAAAAAATCAGTAGAAGGTGAGTGACTAGAATCCTTATGGAATCCATACCTGCGAATCCCTTGAGTCTTGGCACAGTGGCCGACGGGCAGCAGAGGGGGAGGTGGGTATCCAGGGGAAATCCAATTAGGTTGCAAGGGGAGAGCTGAGCTGTGCCTGCTGAAGGGGAACAGAATGTTTTCAGTCTACTGTCCCCAGGTATGGAAGAGGACCACTCTCAAGTTCCTCCTGGCTCCATGCACTGAGCGTATCCTGGCCAGGCTGATCTTTTGCAGCTCTGATTTCATCAGGTTTCCCTTTCTGGTAGCTCCTCCGTCTGAATCCTGGTGTCGGTAGTTTCTTTAGCCCATCTTACCTGTCACTGTTTCCCAATGTATTTCGCTCACCATTCCCTTTTCCCGAATTCCCCTCATATCTGATATCCTCATCCTTCTTCTAAGCTGGTCCCCATGCTGTCCCTCGTCCTGAGATATCCTTTCCACTCAATTTTCTGACCTATTTCTGCTCATTGTTTGAGGCCATACTTGAGTCTAGTTGTCGTCCATTCTTAAGACTAGCTCTTGTTTACTAAGAGTGTCCTAAGGTCAAGGGCTGTAGTAAAGATAACTGATACGTTGTATCTATGGTCTTCCTGGGTCTCCCTGGAGGCTCAGACAGTAAAGAATCTGCCTGCAATGCAGGAGACCTGGGTTCAATCCCTGAGTTGGGAAGATCCCCTGGAGAAGGGAATGGTAACCCACTCCAATATTCTTGCCTGGAGAATTCCATGGACAGGGGAGCCTGGCGGGCTACAGTCCAGGGTTATGAAGAGTCAGACACAACTGAGCGACCAACACAGTTTTGGTACATCTATGTTTCCCTTCTATGTGGGTAAGTAAATTGATAGCAGGAGTTGTTTTCTGTCCACAGATGAAATATACTTCTTATTGGGTAATTAAATAACTTTTCTTTCCTTAGAGAGAAATAGAATAAGTACGCATAGTAGGTGTTACTGTTCCCATCTTATAGGTAAAGAAACAGAGTTTAGAAGGATTGGGTTCCCTGTATAAATTTGTTTAGATAATCAAATCTCTGTTTATTTATTTCTATTATCAAAATCTTCAAATACTGGCCTCTCTGACTCTAGAACCCATATGAAATTAAGTTTTCCCAATTTCCAGCATCCAAGGATCTCTTTCTCTGAAATTTTCTAACACTTAAGTAATAGTGATGATGGCAACAAAACCATAATGAAAACACTAAAATTTGCCAAGAGCTGATATAAGGAGCAGCCTCGGCTACGTTCTTCACATCCATTATCTTGGTTGGCTCTCACAACAGCCCCAAGAATGCAAACAGTGTTCGTGCCAGATAGACAAGTGGTATCTGGAAGAAGAAGAGAGATCTTTTCAAGCATGTATCAGAATAGAGCCTCAGTGCCTTGGAAACAAGGACCTCCAACTCAGGCATCAGACGTCCAGGCAGAGTCCAGAGGGAGCACTCTCCCCATGGACAGCAAGACTGTTCAGCATGGCTGAGCTGCTGTGGTCATGATTGAGGACCACCCTCAAGAGCCATCTGAGGTAGTGAGCACCAACGTGGCGGGCTGGGGTGGGAGGGGTGGTTGGGCAATGGGATGGCTAGTTAGACTCCAGGGTAACTAAGTGAAGATTTGAGAAGGGTGGGAGGTGTGTTCCACAGCCAGACGAATACGTGTGTATGACTTAAAGAGGTGCTTAATTATACTTATTTCTTTTTGTTGATAATGGGAACTTCATTAACACCCACTTGCTGCTGAGGCCTGGGAAAACTGGACCACACCCAAGTTGCTTCAAAGTATGGATGGGTCATGTAGGCAGGAGGGAAAAGAGTTCATGGTCTTTCTCGTTCAACGTGAGCTCTCCAGACCTTGAGCAGTGCTAATAAGACCGCAGGTACACTGCTGGGCCAGTCCCCTCACCTGTAAATGGAGAGATCTGGGCCAGATAGCCTCCAAGATCATTTCATCTCTCAAATTCTCTGCTCCATTACTCAGTACAAACTGAGGCCGGAAGTCTGTGAAGATGAGACAGAGAACCACAGAAGCACATAAAAGATGAGGCTGCTGAGGTGTGGGAGACAAGAAGGGTTGGAAGAGTCAGGCCTCCTGGGTTTGAATCCTCTCCTGCCTTTTAACCTTGAGCAGTTACCTAACCACTCTGCACACAGATTTCTCCAATGTAGATCCAGAATACCAACCCCAGCCACAAATGTGGGTGGTGAGTGTTCCGTGAGTGTGTGAGCGTGTGGGTACAAGCTCCCGCCGGGGGCTGGCTGAAGGAGGTGAGGGCTGCCCAAGGAGTGGTGTGCTTCTGATTACAATGCAACCACAGCGCCAAGCTTGCAAACCACACGGGCCTGCCTCTGTGGCCTGGAGACATGGAAAGGGACAGACCTTATTTTGGCCAACAGATCTGGGTCTGAGAATTACCTCTGTCACTTATTAGAGACAGTAGGGAATAGTTGAGGGCCTCATTTCCTCATCTGTAAAATAAAAGTACTTGGGTTACCTAAAAACATCAAAAATTTTTTTCTTATGATTCCAAGATCTGTAACTAATTAACCTCCTTGGAGGTAGTTGCTGTTTAAAAAATTTAATCTTCCTGCTTCCCACTACCTCTCGCACATAGTAGGTGCTGATAAGTCCTGTGAGAGTGAGGAATAAGATGGCATTAGGAATGTAATGCTCTCAGCCTCAAGAGAGTGAGAAACCTCACGTAAAACCAAGGGACACGAAACCTTAATTTTCTGAGTGCTGAACTATCTGAGTCGTGCTGTTTCAAAGATTTGGGCTTGTGGCCTAAACCGATAACAAATTCTTTCCATTAAGAAATTGCTCTTTCCTGTGAGCCTGCCTTTTGAAACAGTGCAGGCAGTGCAGACACCAGCAGAGTGCCTGAGTTGGCTCATAAAATGATTGCTGCCACGGTGGGCCCTCTGAGCTGAGCACAGAATGTCCCAAAGATGAGAGCAGAGTCCAGCTAAGACCTGCAGTTGCTGGGAAGCTGGAGGTGAGAAGAGACACTGCCTGCGCACAGCCCACTTTCTCCCATTCAAGGTTCAGAAACCGATTTGCTGTCTCTGTGTGTTAGTCATTCAGTCATGTCCGACTCTTTGTGACTCCATGGACTGGAGCCCCCCGCCCCCACCCCTGGCTCTTCTGTCCGTGGAATTTTCCAGGCCAGATTACTGGAGTGGGTTGCCATTTCCTTCTCCGGAGGATTTTCCCAACCCAGGGATCCACCTGGATCTCCTGACTGCAGGCAGATTCTTTACTGTCTGAGCCACCTGGGTGAACCCAAATAGTGATTTTTTAAAGTAAATATTCACCAATAAGCATCTGATTGTAGCATGAGGGGAATCTCTCTGTTTGGAACATTTACCTTTGATGCTTAAGTAGTTCACAGTTCGAGGGACACAGGACAGGCAGATGTGGAAATGCCATTCTGTGTCTCTCTGACACAGAAGAATGAGTTGCATGACCAGAGTCTGGAACCCTTGTGTTTCTTTTTTTTCCACCTGTTTTTGGGAAATGTATCTGTCAGGCCTCAGCGGGAGAGTAGAATCTAGAGCTAGATGGGTGGGGTGCTTTGGAGGGAAAGATGGAAAGAGAGGAAGGAGAAGGGGCATCTTTGCAGCATCCTTTCAAGGTCTTCTTTCTTCAGGACATTTTCCCCATCTTTTCTCCTACAGAACAAGTTCACAGCCTCTTGATCTGCAGGACAAGAGTCTTCCTTCTCTGTTGGGATCAGTGAGTGGGAAGAGGTTTCTCTCTCTCTGTCCGTTGCCTACATCCTCCTGTTTTCTCCTGGTGCAGTTACAGGTAGCCCAATCCATCACGGAGCCTGGAGTTGGACAGGGACCCTCTGGAATTCAGTAAATGTCCATCAAGTGGATGCACAGATGCCAGACAGCTTGAAGACTTGCGAGTCTCTGTTTGTTTTTATTTTTAAGGTCACTGGTGGGAAAGTGCACCATCAAGGTTTCATCCAAAGCAAAGACTGGTTGCTATTGACTTTTATCCACTTCCTAAGCACTGCATTTCTTTCAGGCTTCATCAAAGGCCTAAGCCTTCATTCAGAATCTTTTTCATCACTTTAAATAGTCCTCCTGTCTTTGTTGAAGTTTTTTGCCTTAAGATAGCCGAGGTCAAATGTGCTCCAAAGGAGGAAATAAAATGAGGTAGAAAAACTGGCTGTAACCTTTGTGCTCAAATCCTGATAGCTGGTGTATGATTATTTTTTTTTTTAAGTGAGCCATAGCTTGGCTACCCTGCTCTCTTAAGTATCTGAAAACATAGTGTTTTTTTTTTTTTTTTTTTTTAAACAGAAAATGTCAAGGAAAAAGTCTGTGCTAATATATATATTTCAACAAAGTTTTTAGAGAGAAAAAATGATCTCCAAATTGTTTGAGATAGTCAACCTGGCTCTGTTATATCTGTGTAGCAGTGGGGTATAACAAAGCCAAAGATTTAAGGCAATTTTGACACCTTAAAGCAGAAGTGCTAGCACTGCAGAGGCTTTTAAACCCAAAGAGGATTCAGTCTGCTCACTTATTACTTTCCACGTCTTCAAAAGGACAATGTCTCTCTTTTAATCTTTTGGCTTTGCTGTGAAGCCATGGGAAGTTATTGACTTTTCAGGCACTTTAAGTATACAATCAGGCGGAAAAGGGACGCTGGTGCACTTGGGGGCTGTGAGTTCAAATTCTCGTCTTTTTTTGCGCCTCTCCTTCCCGCACGAATAGAATTGGAAAGGGCAGAGAAAACAGCGAGGGTCCGCCATGCGTTTTTGATTGGGATCCTCTCATTGAGTCACGGGCACCTGGAGCCATTCTGCTCAAGACAGACTCCTTTCTCATTGCTGTTGTTATTTTTTAATCTTGACAGCCCCCAGGGTTCTGGTGGATGATGTGCTTGGAAATGCCTGGCTTCCTTGTAGCCCCTGTGAGCTAAAATAATGAACAAGCAATTAAATCTCATGCTTGAGGGCCTGTGCTGATTGCTTGCAGGAGAGGGCCCGGCTCAGCCTCGTTCCCTGCCCGGGGCACGGGTCGGCTCCTGGCTGGAGTTCTCCTGGAGGACGAGCTGCGTCAGCTGCTGGCGAGCTTGGGGTGCTCCAGGAGGGTGAACTAGCAGAAACCGAGGTTCCCCGAGACACCTGCCCTAGGAGGGAGTAAGGTACTGTCAGGATTGTGATTTGAGAGCAAAACACAACAGGCTGGGACTCCACCTTTTCTTCTTTTAAAAATAACATCCTCTGCTATGACTGATGTTTACAAGCATATGGTTTTAAAAAACACGGAATGTATTTTTGGTATTTGGTTAAAGACGGGCTCTTGTAGTTGCTGGGGAGCTAGCTGCCATCTTGCTGAGTTTCCTATGCCAGTGACCCAGTTTTGGAGAGAGGGTGTCGGAGATGGTACCAACTTCACCAACATGAGACCACGAGTGAGTGGAAGGGCCAGATGTGGATCCTGGCAGTCTGCTTGGGGAAGTGGGGCGCTTAACCACTCTGCGGGTCCACCTCAGTATTAATTAATTAAAGAAGTGATTCATAATTTAACAAATAATCCCATGAATAATGACCAGATACACACTGAAGTGACACTGGGACTTGCCCTTGGGAACTCGAGGAGAAGCGAGACCCACCTATTTCTGTCCTGCTGGATGGCACACTCTAGCGCAGGGGACTGCCACTAATGAAGAGAAACACTGTTCGATGACAGACTGTGACCCCGCCGTGCAGTAAAATCATGATGAGCTGGGAAAGTCTCGAAGAATGTGTAGACTCGTTCAGGGGTCATAAGATGCCATTCTGCAGAAGTGAACTTGAACTAAGGTCTGACGGATGACAGAGTTGGGGGGCGAGTGGGAAGACGGCAACATGATGTGGAGACGGAAAGCAATGGGGGACGAGAATGGTGAGGCAGCCGGGGCCAGTTCAGGTGGGATTGTACAGGTCTCACTGTGAATGTTAGTTCTGATCCAAAGAGCAGTGCAGAACGGGCTTGAGGAGGGGAACCACACCAGGACTTCTGTGCATTGCGAAGGGCACTCCAGCTGTAGCTCAGGAAGGAGGGGGATGGATGGTCTAGGAGCAGATGGTGATGGTGACTGGGATCAGTTGTAGGATGAGATCCAGGTCGAAAGGTATATTTAGGAGTTCTTTAGGAGGCAGAATGGACAGGACTACTGATGAACTTATTCACAAGGCAGCAATTGAGACCTGCACTGTATAGCCGATGGAAATTTTCTCTATGACTAAGGGAACCCAAAGCAGAACTCTGTAACAGAAGGGTGGGAGGTGAGAGGGATGTTCGAGAGGGAGGGGCCATGTACATCTCTGGCTAATTCGTGCTCATGTATGGCAGAAATCAAACCAGTATTGTAAAGCAATCATCAATTAGTTAAAAATAAATAAATATAATTTAAAAGAAGAATGGACAGGACTTGCGCCGGTCAGATTTGGGGCCTGAGTGAGGTGTCAAGGATGGTTCCTGGGTATCTGGCTTATGCAGAGGGGTGAGCAGTACCATTAGCTGAGACAGGGGACACGGAGGAGGCAGTGCCCCATTTAGGAGAGGATTTGAACTCGGTTCAGGCCTGTTGAGTGTGAGATATCCCCAAATGCAGCTACGGTAGTAGCTATTGTAACAACTGTAAATCCTTGCACATAAGGGTCTGAAACTCAACTTAGAGTTTGGAGGTAACTGGCACTGGAGCCACGGATGTGGACAAGATGTGGCAGAGAGAGGCTGAGAATGAAAAGGGGAGAGTCTAGGATGGAAACCTGAGGAACTCCGGGGGTGCAGGCCATGACGTGGAGGATTAGAAGAGTCCAGAGCAGCAGGAGAGGACCGAGGCATGAGGGCAGCTCAGAGGAGGGACTTTCAGAATGCAGGGCTGGGTGCCCCTGCCGAGTCCACGAGATGAGGGCTTTCACTCTTCCTTGCAAACACCTTGTGAGGCAGGAATGGTGATTGTCATCATTGAATAGGTAAGACAGGGCTTCCCTGGTGGCCCAGTGGTTAAGTGAGACCCACCTTGCAATGCAGGGGACTTGGGTTTGATCCCTGGTCCAGGAAGAGCCCACATGCCACTAAGCCCTCATGCCACAACTACTGAGCCAGCTCTCTGCAGCTCCTGAAGCCCATGGTCCGGAGCCCATGCTCTGCAACAAGAGGCCTCGGCAATGAGAGGCCCACGCACCGCAACTAGAGAGTAGCCCGCGCAGCAGTGAAGACCCAGCGCAGCCAAACATAAATAAATATTAAAAGAAATCTTTAAAAGAAAAATAGGTAAGGGAGCTGGGGCACAAAGAAGTTAAATAATCTGAGGCAAACCCTGCAGTGAATAACGGATGAAGCAGGACTTGAAGCCAGATCTCTCAGTCTAGATCCCATGCTTTTGTCCCTGTCTCTCTGTAGCTTAATTTCTTTCCCCCATTCAACTTGTTTTTTTTTTTTTCCCCCCTAGGAAAGATAACAACATAATGGTATTTTGGTTTGTTAAGGAATCATGATGAGAAAAAAGAATGACAACTGACATTGACTATGAAGCTCCTAAGCTGATTAAAGGTTTTGAATATATGATAAGTAAATAAGCCTTAAAATGTCATGTATCTGACCCCTCATTAGGCTGTTAATATCAAAACGGACAGCACAGCTGAAATAATCGCTAGGAGACCGCCTATGTCCTCTGCTTCAATTACCCTCAGAACCAATTTAGTAAAGATGATTTTTCTCAAGTTGGCCAATGCAATCCCAAACCAGATAGGTAAGAGAAAGACCCATCATTGAAGATGCATGCAGAATAACGTTAGTGACTAAGAATTAAGGTGAATGGAGGTTTTTCCTTTTTTTTTTTTTTTTTCATCTTTATGAGATCAGAAGTTGAGACAAAAGGATGAAGTGAATGTCTGTTGATTTTAAAAGCAGCTCTAAGCCCACTGCACTGAGGAAACCACCTTCCCTGAATCCTGTGAATTAGGAAAACTCAAACATGGGTTGAGGGGGTTTGATTAAAGGGATCTTAAGTATTCTGGTGTTTGTGGTATTATTTATAATGAGAAGGGGTATATGGGTATATATGACCTGTTGGCTGAAAAGCAATATGGCAATTCAGACTGGGAGTCAGGGTGGGCAACCTCTGATGTCCCCCTCTTTCTGGGGAAGGCTGACAGAAAGGGAAAGATTTAAACACTTTAATAAAACCAAACTCTGGAAACACAGGCAACCTGAAGAATGAGGAGAACTAGACCCCAGCTGGGTGGGTTGGTTATTTTTGAGAGTCCTGTGATGCCCTGGGCTTAACTCTGTTCCTGCCCTTCCACTGTGTTCTCTAATAATCTGGGTGGCTGGTCTCCCTCGCAGCAACATGAACTTATTTATGGCAAGGACTATGTCTTAGTCATCTTTGTTTCCTGGCACTTAGTTAAGTATCTGGACCATAGCAGGTAGTTGTTAAATAAGCATTTGCTGGAAGATTAAACAAGGGAACACATGCCATGACAGACTTGAGAATTATGAAGACAGTCAGGGGCAGGAAAAGAGGACTTTGGTCTCTCTGCTTGGAGAAAGAGACTCTGGAGAAATCGTGTGTTCATGGATACCCAGGAGAGCATTACTGGTGGTCTGAATTGAATGGAAGTCTAAGATCTGGATAACTCAGGCAGAAATGTCTCCCATTCTTCAAAATGAAAAGAACCAGAGGACCACCCAAGAGAGGTTCATGTGGAAGAGAAATTCCTTCATGGGTCCAGCACAGTGGGGTTGGGTGCCGGGAGGGAGGCCTGAGCAATGCAAAGGTGTGCACCAACCCAAGGAGGGCGCCTCTGTGGAAGTAAATGAAAATAGCCCAGTGGTGGTGGTTGTCAAGGAGGTGAAGGGAAAAGGCCCTTATTCCAAGGGTGCAGGATTGGTCTTTGGAGATGGGCCTCTTCTCCTCCTCATTTACTTGCTTTGATTCTTGGGAAAGCAGAGGTTTTAAACCCTGGTGATTAGTCAGATTAGAAGCTAAATGTATCCAGGGATGGACGTAAGAAGAAAAATCAAGCCAAGATAACTGGTGTGATTCACTTATTTCTAACACTGGCTCTCACTCCTAATGGACTCATTGGAGGCCGGTGTGTGGATTGCAGTGCATTCTTGAAGACCTAATTTTCATAATGAACTTACAGAGGACATGTTCCCCTGAAGGTGGCCTCAAACTGTCGTGAAGGTCAGAGACTTCTGAAGGAGCATTACTTTTCCCTCTCCTTCGTGGGCCAAGAAGCTCTCTGGATAAGAAAATGAAGTTTATTTGCCAGGGGCATTAATTAATTAACTAACTAATTAATTAAATTAATTAATTAAAGTGTATCATTGTGATTCACTATATTTCATATAAATTAGTCTGTTGAAGGGGGAGTTATCAATTATCTTGAAGCTGCTTGCATTTTTTTTATTCCTTCACAGTATTTGCAGCTTCATGGTACAATTCGATAGGTTTAAAAGCAGTCAAATAGGAAAGGATGAAGCTCAAAATAGGAGTCATGTTGTTGAGAGCGATGAACAGCAAAGTAGTGGAAATATGTGCTTTTATCTGAATTACTTGCTATCAGGCTTTGGGAAATGTTTCCATAAGTAAGATTTTAATGGATTTTTGAATCCAAGTTTTCAATGTTACAAAATGATGGCTTTTAGATTTTTGTCAGTGCAGGGAAAGAAGCAGAAGATGAGACTCAGTTCTTTGCACTAGTTGAGAACTGAAAGAAAGTTCCAGGCAGCTTTAGAGAGTGGGTTTGGAGTCAGATAGCCCCTTGGACCTGCCTGACCTTTGACAACATCCTTAACCTCCTTAAATATATAAAATGGGAATATCTCAAAGGAATTTTGTGGTAATGAACTTAGATATTCATGTATGTTCCTGGTGCTATACCCTTCCTTGTGTATTAAAAGTACTTAATAAATATCGACTGCATATATTTGCAATATATTTGTTTTTTTTTTTGTAATTTAGATTTGCTATTAGAGTGTAATGTGAATTTCCCTCTTATTAGTCCCTTTGATTCAGAAATTTTCTGAACATCTTCATTATTCCCTTTACGTCTGATGCTGTCCTTAGGTTTGCTGATATTGGTTGAATACATTGGTGGATATGATAAACATTCTCAGACACTGCGTTTTATCTGAAAAAAGGTGTGTGTGGGGGAACTACATCTTTAGATACCTTAAAGTTAACTGGAGATTAAATACATTAAAACCTTTTAAAAGACATTATGGCTCTTAAAGAATTTATCCTACAGTAATTTTCTTATTTCAAGGGATACTTTTAGGCTCAAACTATGTCTATACGTGAGCATGTGTGCTCATTCATGTCCGACTCTTTGCGACCCCGTGGACTATAGCCTGCCAGGCTCCTCTGTCCATGGGATTCTCCAGGCAAGAACACTGGAGTGTGTTGCCATTTCTTTCTCCAGGGGATTTTTCTTGACCCAGGGCTCAAACCCATGTCTCTTGTGGCTCTTGCATTGGCAGGCAGGTTCTTTAGCGCTGAGCCATCTGGGAAGCAACTATGTCTGTAATTTACATTTATCTTTAAAGTAACTTTTTGGTCCTTTGAATAATTTTTTGAAGACTTTCTCAGGAAGCTGTCATCCAAAATCTCCTGTCTTGTTATGTTTTATGCAAGACTTTCCATGCTCCTCAGATGTATTTACCCTTTATTGCTAATTGATTTGCTGTGGCCACCTGCACGTTGAATGATAATTGGTTGAGAAAAAGACTTTACTTCCACTCAGGTATCTACAGAAAGCTTTGACAACAGTTTGAGTCATATTTTAGAAAGGTACTTTAGTTTTTCCTGGACTATAGTATAGATTGCCCAAGTAGATGATCAAGGTTTGGGCACTATTTTTAACTTTCAGCAGTTTCTAATCTAGGTTCTACCATCAGCTTCCTAGTAGCTGCTATAAACCTTTTTTATTCTTCAAGTGTTTCTTTCTCTCTTTTTTTCCCGCAGTATTAAAACTAGCTTCTAAGATTTTGGAGAAGAGAGTGAATAGAATACATTGGGCATTTGGGGCTGGAAAATTCCAAGTTTCTGGCTCATTGCATGTGGTTTGTTTGCTCTCTCTATGCATTCTTGGTTTCTCGGTGATTAAAACTTGGTATAAATGTTGCTACTTACCCACCTGTCAAGGATGGTGTGAGAATGAGTAATAATATCTGAGCCATATTTTTGCTCCTTAGAAGAAAGGTGCTATATAAATACAAAGTGTTATTTCATTAAAAATACTTGTATGATAACAGCATATGTTAAATTCAATTTCCTTGACCAATTTTATAAATATATTTTGGTGTTACAATATGGTTGTTTTTATGGTTAGTATGTGTGTATCCTCCACTCTGTGTTTTATTTTCTCTCTGGGTGGTGTAACATATCACACGTTTAAGAAAAATAAAGACATCATTCTTGATAGATCATGAAACTACTGCTAAATGTTATTTGCTTTTGTGCACTTCAATTAGATGCTAGTGACTTACCTACTAAGATAGAGGATATAAACTATATACCAATGTAACAAGATACTATGAAAATGAAACTTGGGTAAACAGTATATTTTTTTTATTAATCTCAGCTCTGTATCAATGATTAGCAGACCATTTGACAGAGGTGCTGTCATAAATATTAAGATCCTGGGTTCAGTGGCTGGACATGCTGTTTATTGGTGTCACACAGAGGGATGTTGGGATTCATGATTGCCCCAGGTGAAAGGTCATCTCTTCTTGCCTCAGGCCACCAATCAGGAAACTTCTCCTTTTGCTGAAAAGGTACATTTGAATCTCTTACATCACTATAGCATGCCCAGAAAACACAGGGGTGGCCGATATATGTAGACATAGCACAATTACAGCACAGTATGGTGATTTGGGGGGATAATTTGTTAAAATGCCGAGTAGACTTTCTGGCAAGAAGTAATAAGGGCTTTCAGCAGTCCCTTTGTTCTACCCTTACTTTTCTCAGCAAATTACTTGACCTCCTACCTCGCAGATCAGATATCTCCATCTGCACCTCTCACCATATTATTTGCAGCCATACCTAGTTTTCTTAACTTTTTAGCTTGAAATCTTTTTATATTTACTAAAGAGTTAGTAACAATATGAAGTGTTCTGATACACTAGCTTTTCCTGAGGTTGACATCTCACCTAACCATGGCACATTTATCAAAACTAAGAGATTAACATCGGTCAATATTATCAACTAAACTACTGGCTTTACTTAGGTTTACCAAGTGTTTCTATTAATGCTCATTTTCTGTCCCAGGGTACCACATTGAGTTTAGTCATCACGTCTCTTTAGTTTCCTCCATCTTGGACCATTTTTCTATCTTTTTCTTTCATGACCTTAAATATTTTGAAGAGTAGTGGTTAGGTATTTTGCAGAATGTCCCTCAATTTGGGTTTATCTGATATTTTCTCATAAATACACTGGTTATGGATTTCAGGAAAGAACATTAGAGGTGACATGCCCTTCTCATTATGTCATATCAGTGGGCATCTAACATCAACATGGCTAATTATGGCTACTGGGCTTGAGTCTGAGCAAACTTTGGGAGATAGTGAAGAATAGGAAAGTCTGGTGTGCTGCAGTCCATGGGGTTGCAAAGAGTCAGGCATGACCGAGCGACTGAACAACAACAGAATTACAGGTGACATGAACCCTGATCAGCTGGTTAGGTGATGTCTGTTAGCTCTCTCCACTGGAAAGTTACTATTTTTCCCTTTCTCTAATCTGTTCATTAGAAGGAGTCCCTAGGTCTGACCCACACTCAAAGGGAAGGGTATTATACTCCACCTCCTGGAGTAAGAGGTATAACAGGATTTGTTGTCATATTTTCAAACCACAATAGTAGTTAGTAAATTTGGGAGATATATAAGTATGAAAAGATACTCCATTTCTTCTTTTTTTTTTTTTAATTATTTTTTTTATTATTATTATTTTTTTTGGTCATACATTGATATGAATCAGCCATAGATTTACACGTATTCCCCATCCCGATCCCCCCTCCCACCTCCCTCTCCACCCAATTCCTCTGGGTCTTCCCAGTGCACCAGGCCCAAGCACTTGTCTCATGCATCCCACCTGGGCTGGTGATCTGTTTCACCATAGATAGTATACATGCTGTTCTTTTGAGATATCCCACCCTCACATTCTCCCACAGAGTTCAAAAGTCTGTTCTGTATTTCTGTGCCTCTTTTTCTGTTTTGCATATGGGGTTATCGTTACCATCTTTCTAAATTCCATATATATGTGTTAGTATGCTGTAATGTTCTTTATCTTTCTGGCTTACTTCACTCTGTATAAGGGGCTCCAGTTTCATCCATCTCATTAGGACTGGAACTGGAGGAATCAACCTGCCTGACTTCAGACTATACTACAAAGCCACAGTCATCAAGACAGTATGGTACTGGCACAAAGACAGAAATATAGATCAATGGAACAGAATAGAAAGCCTAGAGATAAATCCATGGACCTATGGACACCTTATCTTTGACAAAGGAGGCAAGGATATACAATGGAAAAAAGACAACCTCTTTAACAAGTGGTGCTGGGAAAACTGGTCAACCACTTGTAAAAGAATGAAACTAGAACACTTTCTAACACCATACACAAAAATAAACTCAAAATGGATTAAAGATCTAAATGTAAGACCAGAAACTATAAAACTCCTAGAGGAGAACATAGGCAAAACACTCTCTGACATAATTCACAGCAAGATCCTCTATGACCCACCTCCCAGAATATTGGAAATAAAAGCAAAAATAAACAAATGGGACCTAATGAAACTTAAAAGCTTTTGCACTACAAAGGAAACTATAAGTAAGGTGAAAAGACAGCCCTCAGATTGGGAGAAAATAATAGCAAATGAAGAAACAGACAAAGGATTAATCTCAAAAATATACAAGCAACTCCTGCAGCTCAATTCCAGAAAAATAAATGACCCAATCAAAAAATGGGCCAAAGAACTAAACAGACATTTCTCCAAAGAAGACATACAGATGGCTAACAAACACATGAAAAGATGCTCAACCTCACTCATTATTAGAGAAATGCAAATCAAAACCACAATGAGGTACCATTACATGCCAGTCAGGATGGCTGCTATCCAAAAGTCTACAAGCAATAAATGCTGGAGAGGGTGTGGAGAAAAGGGAACCCTCTTACACTGTTGGTGGGAATGCAAACTAGTACAGCCGCTATGGAAAACAGTGTGGAGATTTCTTAAAAAACTGGAACTAGAACTGCCATATGACCCAGCAATCCCACTTCTGGGCATACACACTGAGGAAACCAGATTTGAAAGAGACATGTGCACCCCAATGTTCATCGCAGCACTGTTTATAATAGCCAGGACATGGAAGCAACCTAGATGCCCATCAGCAGATGAATGGATAAGGAAGCTGTGGTACATATACTCCATTTCTTCTTAAAGTTTCACTCACTGTTTTTAGCAATTATCAATTAATCTTGTCTGCAGCAATACATATTGTGGTATTCTAATGGTGATTTTCTGTTTTCCTGATTCCTTCTATATTTATTAATTGGTCTTCTTCCTTAAGGAAGCTTTACCTTTTCTCTTTATTTATTCAGTTATTTATTTATATAAGCATGGACTCATGTTTACTTTACTCTTTGAGTGATAAAGCAATGTAGTTTTATTTATTTGGTTGCCCAAATCCTATTAGTTTTGGCCACCAGAAGCCTTTATAAATTTGTTCTTAGATCCTCTGGACATGCTGTCATTAAAATGTATGTTTTTTTAAACTTTCTGGCACTAAAAGATGTTCTGGGATCATCTTGGATTTTTTTTTTTTTGGTTGTTGTTTTGTGCCCTGACCTTAGAATCATGGCAAGACCCATGAGGTGAGGAGTTGAGGCTTTCCTGCCAATAGCCATGTGAGTGAGTCCTCTTGAAATTAGATTCTTCAGCCCTAGTCAAGCTTTGAGATGATTGAAGCCCTTGCTGACCTCCTATCTTAGTTCGACCTGCTATAACCAAATACCATAGACTGGGTGGTTCAAACAACCTATTTTTATTTTTCACAGTTCAGGAGACTAGGAAGTCCAAGATCAGGGCACAACAGATTTGATGCTTGGCAAGGACTCTCTTTTGGTTTATGGACAGCCAGCCTCTGGTTGTGTCTTCACATGGTGCAGAGAGGGAACTCTAGTCCAGGCTTCTTATAAGGATGCTAACTAACCACAGCCTGAGGGGCTCCACCTCCATGACTTCATCTGAACCTTATTAAACTTCTCAAAGGCATCATTTCCTGCTATAATCTTAGTAGGGAGTAGAGTTTCTACCTGTGAATTATGAAGGACACAAACATGCAGCTCATGACACATCCTGACCCTAAACTCATGAGAGGCTCTGAGCCACAACCACTCAATTAAGTCCTGAATTACTGACCCAAAGAAACTGTGTTTTCAGCCACTACACTTTGTGGGAATTTATGACACAGCAATAGATAAGCAATACAGATTTTAGGGTGATTCTGTAAGGAACATCTAAAATGTGGAAGTGTCTTTGAAAGCAGACAGTGGGCAGAGGCAGGAGGGACTTTGAGGAGAGAGTTCGTGAAAGATTAAAGAGCCAGGAAGAAACTGGCCATTGAAATGCAGTGGTCTCTAATGATGCTGTGGTGAGGGCTGAAAGGAAGGTGAGGAAAACTTACTGCGCACTCTGTTTGTTACCGAATGGCAGAAAGTTTAGCAAGGTTGTCGCCTGAATTAACATGAAAGTAGAGAAGGCACCTGGTGAACTGGGTGGCCCACAACTAAGGAGGTGTCTCACAGACAATTGAAGCTGCCTGATGGCATATTCCTGCCTCTTATACTAAAATGGAGAGGAAAACAAAAGGAGAGACTGTTAAAAACAGAGAGGAGGAAGGACTTGTTGGGTTTGAAAGTTCCCTGCTCTTCCAGGTGGGAAATGGTGCTGAAATTAAGGAATAAAATTAGGTAAAGATCAAGTTGGGACCCTGCTAAGAACAGCTGGTCTGGAGAAGAAGCCATGACCTTGTACCAGCAGCAGGAGCCAGGTACCTGCCTTCTGCCTTCTAATCTTATGCAAATTCTTAATGTGATAGACCTAAATTCGAATCCAGAATCATAGCTACAATGAAATGAGGGAAATAAAATTGCTGATTGGGTAACCACATGCTGTTAGTTATGTGCTAAAAGCCTAATACTATGAAAAAAGAGGAGAACATATTTTGGGGGACAATGAATGGTCTCTTTCAACCCCCAAATTCCCTCACATTTGAAGGAAGAGCTACTAGACTATACTTTTTGAGAACTTAATAGGAAATGGGAACCCACTCCAGTATTCTTGCCTGGAGAATTCCATGGACAGAGGAGCTTGGCAGGCTATAGTCCATGGGGTCACCAAGAGTCGGACATAACTGAGCAACTATCACTCACTCACAACAGAGATGGAAGTTCCTATCTGTGGCAGGCCAGCTACAGAAAGGAGAGCTCAGTGAGACAGCTGATTGGGTTAGCATAGGGATCCACAGACTTAGGGTAAACTTTTTGACTTTTCTCTTTCTTTTCCCATGGGGATGTAGAGGTGCCCATGAACAGAGTATGAGGGGATCCCAGAGGATTGCTCCCAGAGGTTGGGGTACCTGCAAGAGGGAGGCCATGGGCTCCATTACACAGATACCAGGGTATGAAACAGGTTAACAAAAATTGAGGTGGAATCTGTTATTAAGTCAGGGAATTATATGGTTTAGGGATTCCTATAAGGACTACTGATGAATGCCTGGCTTTGTGTGTGGGCCAGCTTTGGGCTCCTGCCATGATGGAGAATGGGACAGCCAGAAGCTGAGCCAAGAGAGGGAATGTCCATAGCTCCAGCTAAATGGAAAGACTTTTGATCCTATAGTGAAAATGAAAGTGAATGTCACTCAATCATGTCCGACTCTTTGTGACCCCATGGACTGTATAACCCATGGAATTCTCCAGCCCAGAATACTGGAGTGGGTAGCCCTTCCCTTCTCCAGGGATCTTCCCAACCCAGGGATTGAACTCGGGTCTCCCCCATTGCAGGCGGATTCTTTACCAGCTGAATCACAGGAGCATTATTATGATAAATGATTACTATTACTATTATTATTTTGGTGTTCTGTTTCTCTCTACCCCCTTTCTGACTTGTTCTTCCTGACAGAAGCAGGGTGAGTGGAAGAAGAGGATGAGAAGGGGGCCAGGAAAGAAGATGGAAGAACAGGTCATAACTTCTTCCTTGTTGCCTTGAGCCAAGAGCCCCACCTGCAGTGGCAGAAGGGAGAGGCTTTGAGTTGGATGTGATATTGAACTTTTGATTTATGCTGGAATTTATGGTTCAAAAACCAAAGGCGCATGGTGAAATGTCTCCTTCTCAACTTACCTTCATTAAGACTGACACTTTTGATACGTGAAAATGAGTTTGGAATTATGCGACTCTAATTATGAATGGAAGTAATCCTAAAGCTATGAAGTTTGCATGAGGTGTCAAGTGGTGAGGAAAGGAGAATGGAGGAGTGGGGAGAGAATAAACCCAGTTTCTGTTTGTGCACCTGTGGAGGTCAGCCCATGCACTTTGTGTCCTGGTCACCCTCTGGCTCTTCTCCTGTCATCTGACCAGGATGGACCAAGTAAGGATCTTAATATCATTGATCATGACACCACAGTTACTTACTGCAGCCTAAGAGTGTGGCTTTGAGTTCAGATTTTTTAAAAATCTTAAAAAAATAAAAAACACATGACCTGGTTTTATGGTAGACCATCCTACATTTTATTATGCAACTGATTATTTAAACATAAATGCAAGATTGTCGAAATGGATCCTGAGTTTAGGCTCTTCCAGCTTATTTAGGTTTTCTGGTTGATGTTGAATGGTTTGGTTTTCCTCCCCAGCTTAATGTCCCCTGACAATCAGATAAACATACTCAGTTACTTAGGATATGGTTCAGGTGCTCAACCGAGATGCAACATAATAGTGGCTTAAATAAGATAGAAGTTTCTTTCTTTCTGAACTATCTGGATATAAGTCTAGAGCTGTAGGCAGGTTCTGCGGATTCAGAGATCCAGCTACCTTCTATCTCATTTCTTCCCAACCCCTAGGCCAAGTTGGCTCACAACAAGTTCATATCCTAATCATTACGAAGGGCAAAAGCGAAGAAGGGGCACCTTGTCATTTTAAGGACAGGATTTCCAGAGCATATCAAATCTGTTCTTAACCTACTGGACAGAACTTAGTCAAATGGTTATTTCAACTTGCCAACAAGGCTGGGAAAAGTAGTCTTTTCCTTTGTTTGTTCTATTATCTGAAAGAAAGAGAAAATAATTATTGGAAGACAGTGAGCTATCTTTGCCACATGTAATTTCAGAGTATGTACGTATGCAATTCTGTATATATCACTGTTATGGGCATATCTATTGGACCTTAAAAAGAAAAACATTTTTTACAGCCCCACAGGCCTTTATTTTATTTTTTTATCTTTTAGTTGCACTGAACAGCATGTGAAATCTTAATTCCCTGACCAGAAATAGAACCCGTGCCCCCGAATTGGCATCATGGCATCTTAACCATTGAACCACGAGGGAAGTCTCATGCCTGTGGGAGTTAATCTTCGAGTTTTTAATGCTTCCTTAATTAACATCCCAGGTTCATAGATTTCAGTCAGCCACAAATCCACCTGATGCCAAGCCTCGCTCAGTCTACATTTCTCTGTCTTTCTCTGAAGAATCACGTGACAACCTTTTATAAAATATCTCACTGAAATCCAGATACAGTATGATTGTAGCCTTCCCATGATCTCCATCAACTAACTTATCAATAGAGGAAATGAGGGTAGCTCAGCATGCCTTAATCTGAGTGAACCTGGACTTTCCTTTATGGGTCTATTTTCTAAGAGCTCACCAGCCACCTGTTTAACAATCCTGTCCAAAATGTTGTCAAGGGAATTCAGTTCAACTGTACCCACCTGCAATTTTTGGAATTCATGCTGTTTCCATTTTTGAAAGTCAGATGGACTATTTTGAAAGTGTCTATTTCCATCTTGCAGTTACCTGTACTATTTTCATTACTTCCTCTTAAGTTGCAGACATTCAGTAAATCAGATATGCAAATTCTTTTAATACGACAGTGTATTTGTTTCCTAAGGCTGCTGTATCAACATACCACTAACTGGGTTTTAAACAAGAATTTATTTCCCATGGTTCTGGAGTCCAAGATCAAGGTGTTAGCAGGTTTGGTTATTCCTGGGGCTTCTCTCCGTGGTGTGCAGATGGCTGCCTTTTCTCTGTTTTTCCTCTGTATGTGAGCACCCCTGGTGTCTGTCTCTTTGTGCATCCAAATCTCCTCTTGCTATAAGGACAGCAGTTAGGTTAAATTAGGGTCCCACTCTAACCGTCCCATCTTCACTTACCATCCCTTCAAAGAGCGTATTTCCAAATACAGTCACTTTCAGAGGTATAAGGGGTTCAGAATTTCAACACAGGAATTTTGGGGGGCACGATTCAGCTTATAACATGTAGTTTATATGTATATGTGCATATAGTAGTATTGTGTATATAACACTACGTGTAATCTTATCCCCAGTGGTGCAGCAATAAAGAATCTGCCTAGAGTACAAGAGATGTGGGCTCCCTCCCTGGGTCGGGAAGATCTCCTAGAGGAGGGCATGGCAACCCACGCCGGTATTCTTGCCTAGAAAATTCCAGGACAGAGGAGCCTGGCAGGCTACAGTCCATGGGGTCACAAAGAGTTGGATAAGACTGAGCAACTAAACATATGTATCTTCTGGGATTGAACTAATAACTTCATTCACAGAAACCAGGTACTTTCTTATTTCAGGAAATTGGGGAGAGTTTGGAAAGTAATAAGATGGCATAGGACCTTGCTACCTTAGAATTTTGTCAGAAGTGTACACTTAAGGTCTTCCTCAAGACCTACTGTGTTTAACTGACTGACTCATTGGAAAAGACCCTGATGCTGGGAAAGACTGAAGGCAGGAGGAGAAGGGAATGGCAGAGGATGAGATGGTTGGATGGCATCACCGACTCAATGGACATGAGTTTGGGTAGACCCCGGGAGTTGGTGATGGACAGGGAAGCCTGGTGTGCTTCAGTCCATGGGGTTGCAAAGAGTTGGACATGATTGAGTGACTGAACTGAACTGACTGTGTTTGACACGACACTCTTCTCCCTCATAAGTGATTTGTGTGCCCACTAAAATTTGAGTATTACTGGGCTAGGGACCTGTTAATTCTTCACATGTCCTGTACCCAAGAGGTTCCTGGGGGAGATGTACACAGAAGGGACACTGGCAAAGGCAATAAAAATATTCACATCACTGGGCTTCAGATAAAAGAAAAAATAATGAAGAGAATGAGCTTTCCTGGTGGCTCAGATGGTAAAGAATATGCCTGCAGTGCAAGAGATGTGGGTTTGATCCCTGGGTTGCGAAGATCCCCTGGACAAGGGAATGGCTCCTCACTCCAGTATTCTTGCCTGGAGAATCCCATGAATAGAGGAGCCTGGTGGACTATAGTCCATGGGCTCACAAAAAGTTGAACATGACTGAGCAACAAATACAATGAAGAGAACTTCCTGATAACTTTGCTTGGGGCACAAGGAGAGAGACATAAATTATTACATTTCCCCCTATATTCAAGTATCAACCTAGATATGGCTTTTTTGGTCAACTGTAAGTAAGACAAAGATTTGAAAAAGAGTGACACAGTTGGTCTGGGGTCAGGTCAATGATCCTGATGCATGGGTAGAATATTTTATGGGACAGGGACAGATGAGGGGCTAAAGACAGTGTTACCACATGATGGGAAAGGGTCTGCAGAAGAAGGTAGCTGTCCTCATCCAGACCTCACTGTGCTCTCAGCTGCCATCTCTCCATGTGTCCCTTGGTGACATTACCTGTCTCAGTTTCCAGAAGAAACTCCCCTAAACTTTCAGGGTCAGATTCTGTGACGTCAGAATAAGAAAAGCAACATTCACTTCTGAAGCCAGAGGGCCTGCTCTGCTGTGGTCCATCTGGGTGAACCTTCCCACTCTCTCTTAGCCCCTCCTACTGCAACATGGGGCTTCCCAGATGGCTCTAGGGGTAAAGAATCCACCTGCCAATGCAGGAGACACGGGTTTGACCCCTGGGTCAGGAAGACCCCCTGGAGAAGGGAATGGCAACCCGCTCCAGGAGTCTTGCCTGGAGAATCCCATGGACAAGGAGCCTGGCAGGTTACAGTCCATGGGGCTGCAGAGCTGGACATGACTGAGCACAGTATGAGCATGCCAATGTAACTTTTCGTATGTGTCTTTCAGATTCCAGCTATGATATTGCTTCATCCAGGAGGCTTTCATTTCCTCCTCAGGACTGAATTAGGAACCCTACTCACGTGGCATTTCCTGCACTTTACAATGATGGCCAATCAATCCACTTATCTGTTTTCCCCACTATGTGAAATGGGGTTTTTTTTTCATCACCAGACTTCACACATGGCAGGGGATCTTCTTCAAAACCTACAGAAGTGTTTCATTTGAATAATTGTAAAACAGGTTAGGAAACTATGTTTCTCCAATTAAAAAAAATATTTATTTATTTATTTGACTGTGCTGGGTCTTCGTTGGGACATGTGGGATTTTTCAGCTGTGGCATTCTCTAGTTTAAATATGCATCCATTACATGTTTTATAGAAGGTATATTTGTATTGTTATTGCAATAAAGGGGCTTTCCTTGTAGGTCAGTTGGTAAAGAATCTGCCTGCAGTGCAGGAGACCTGGGTTCGATCCCTGGATTGGGAAATGGCAGCCCACTCCAGTATCCTTGCCTGAAAAATCTCATGGACAGAAGAGCCTGGTGGGCTGCAGTCCAAGGGGTTGCAAAGAGTAGGGCACGACTGGGTGACTAATACTTACTTACTTACTTGTTGCAATAAAATTGCATAATCATGGGAAGAGTCCAGATTATTCCATTTCAAAAGGTTTAATTCATAGTCTGAGTTTTAAAAAGCAGTTTTTTCTTCAACCATTTTAAAAAAGTTATCTTACTCTTTAAGGGGCAGATTAAACGTGATTTTTTTGGGGAAACATTTTTTAGTAGCGAACTACTTAGAGCTGTTTTTTTTTTTTTTTATCATAGAGAAGGTCAACAAGCTAGGAACTCTCATCACTTTGTAAAGGAAAATAAATGTGTAGCTCAAATGTAAATTTGACAATTATTTTACATAGCTTGCCACAAACTAAACCGTGAACCTGTTTGTAGAACAACAGATTTTCATCTCTCTTGCCTATTTTCTTATGAAATATGGTGAATTTTGTACTGTATTTTAAAGGTCCTCTTTTTCAAAATCAACCACATGGACGACAATCTGTAGCCTTTTATGTATTTCTGGTTCAGCGCCTTTGTTGCCATGATCTTCCTGTAAGCGATCTGGTGAATGTATTTGAAATATGGTGTTATCTCTGTAAACTTAATCTGGAGCATTTTCAAGGGTCTGCTCATAGTGGCTGAGAGGAGTTTTGTGTTGGGGTACTGCCACTTCCCTTGGGGTACTCACCCCACTGTAGGTGACCCCTATTTACTGACATAAGCCCCTTGGAAGGTTGCAGTGTCTGCCTGCATATTAAGTATTGGTCAAGATTAATATTTATTCCAGTTTTAGTTAAAAGGTCTATAAAAGTTTTAAAATGTTTGCTCTCATCCACTGGTGGATTGAGCCATAATTTGTTGAACTCCCAAATAAACTTGAGATTATTACTTGTCTTTCACCACTATTGTAATTATGTGTAATTCTGTCATTGCATTTATTAATACTATCAAGCTTATTTAGTTATTCAAACTTTAAAATAAGCCTTGGCATATCATAGTCAAGTTTCATCTCTCTTTTATTTTATTTTATTGGATAATTTATTTTATCTTGATAATTCTTGAATTTATAATCTTCCATATGAATTTTAGATTCAAATTCACCAAACTCAATCAATTTTTGGTGCAATTTTTGTGTTGAATTTTAGACTAATTTAGAGACACCTCACATTTTTATCATGTTGACCATTTTCATCTATGAATACAGTATATCTCCAATTTATTTAGTCCTTAAATCTTTCTATAATATTTTAGAATTGTATCGCTAATGATTTTCTGCATTTTTCTTACATATATTATAATGTATCTGTAGTATTTTACATTTTGATGCTAAGCTGAGTGGGATCTTTTTGCCAAGTGCATGAGTGGAAATACACAACCAATTATATGTCCCATACTCCCTGCTATTTGTCTTTCCTGAGCTAGTTGGATATACACAACCTCATGCTGTTGGACATTGGTAAAGTCTTGAAAGTGTTAGTCACTCAGTCGTGTCTGACTCTTTGTTACTCCATGGACTGTAGTCTGCCCACTATGGACCCTGTGGACAGAGGACAGGCTGCTCTGTCCATGGAATTCTCCAGGCAAGAATAATGGAGTGGGTTTCCTTTTCCTTCTCTGGGGGAATCTTACTTGTCTTTCCTGAGCCAGTTGGATGTGTACAACCTTATGCTGTTGGATGTTGGTAAAGTCTCTGTTTAAATCTCTGCTGAGAGATACCCTGCTGGGTGCCCGAACTTTGGTGATAATGAGTGAAGAGCTGGTTGAGGTCCCAATCAGTGGATTGGAGGATGGAGCACAAGAACCATTTCAGAGCACAGAGCAAATGTATGAAGAGGCAGAGATCATGAGGGAAAAGAGACAGAGACAGATCCTGGGGACTAATAACAACTAAACAAACATTAAAAGAAAACATTCACACAGTAAAGGGAGACTTAATCCCGAGGTAGAAAATCTCATGGAATTTCAAAGAGGACTGAGGAGTAGAGACAGACATTCAAGTGTGTCCTGGCAAAATTTCTAACACTGAATGATAAAGAATAAAAGCCTGTAGGCTTTCAGATAGACAAAACAAGTTTTTATAGAATAGATTTTTCTTTTACAAATTATTATATTAAGACAGTATTTTATTCTGTTGCAGAGAAAAATACTGATTTTATGGTGGTCTTAAATTCAGAAATCTCTGTGAATTGTCTTATTTGGTTTTAATGATGTTTTTGCAAACTTTCTTAGCCTTTTTAATGTAGATAATTGTATTATCTATAAGTAATAAAGTGTTGGTTTTTCTTTTCCAGTTCTTGTGTATTTAATTCATTTCCTTATTATTGTCTTGCTAAGACTCCTAGTATCATGCACTCTAAAATTGGTGTTGGCAGAAAATGTTTTTTAAATGACGCCACTATCTGTGTCTTATCTTGTAGATTTTTGGTAGAAATTCTTATGGAGACTTAACAAAAGCTACCTTCTTTTTGTATATAGAGTCCTTAGGATTAGTGAGCTATTGATTTGATTAAATTATGTTTTTCATTTATTTAGATGGTGAAATCATTTTTCTCCCTTAATCTGTTAATCTGTAAAGTTTTTTCTAGTAGCAAATTATCCATACATTTCTGAGATAAACTCTACTAGGTTATTTGTTTTTGTTTTTTTTTTGTTATACTGTACTGATTTTTAAAAGATGTTACATTAGTGGATTGTATTTACTAATATTTTAGTTAAGAATTTTTTGAATCTGCTTTTATGATATAACTATACTTCCCCAGTGGCTCAGTGGTAAAGAACCCACCTGCCAATGCAGGAGATAAGACTTCAATTCCTGGGTTGGAAAGATCCCCTGGAGGAGGAAATGGCAACCTACTCCAGTGTTCTTGTCTGGGAAATCCCATGGACAGAAGAGCCTGGTCCTACAGTCCATGGTGTTGCCTAAGAGTTGGACATGACTAGTAACTAAACCAACACTTTTCTTTCCTTGAACTCTTGTTGTTCAGCTGCTAAGTCATATTCAACTCTTTGCCATCTCATGAACTGCAGCACACCAGGCTTCCCTGTCCTTCACTATCTCCTGAAGCTTGCTCCAACTTGTGTCCATTGAGTTAGTGATGCCATCCAACCATCTCATCCTCTGTCGCCCCCTTCTCCTCCTGCCCTCAATCTTTCCCAGTGTCAGGGTCATTTCCAATGAGTCGGAAATGACTCATGTAACCAAAGTATTGGAGCTTCCACTTCAGCATCAATCCTTCCAGTGAATATTTGATTACCTTGAATTGTATATATCATCTTTTGATATTTCTAAGGGGATCGCTCCCTTTTCCTATTCTTTAAAATTGTTATGTATTGTGTATATATTATGTAAAATTTATTTGTTCACTGAAGATCTGGTAGCTGATCTGAGTTTTGTATCTATTCTTGGTAGAAGATACTAAAAGTAAACTCATACAAAATCATACTGTTAAGGCTATAAAGTAACTTCTAGTGATTTGCATTTTTCCCTAGAAAATTGTCCATTTTGACTGTTTTCAAATATATTGGCTTGAACTTGTTCACCATACTCTGTTAAGCTTTAAAAATATCATATGTGTTCAGAGTTATTTCCCTTTCTTTTTTCCAAAAATTGTTATTTGTATTTTCTCTTCTTTTTCTTGATCAGTATTGCCAAACTTAAAAAAAAAAGTTATGTAATTAGTTAAAAAAATTTGTCTTACAAATGATCTCTACATTTTCTAATTAATCTTATTCATTTGACTCATATATATTAGTTCCTTTTTATCTTTGAATTTATTGATTTTCCCCTCAGATTCATAGGCTGCCTACTTAATTCATTTACTTTCAGTATTCCTTTAAAAATATATTTAGGCCATACATTCTCTAATTATGTCACATTTGGCTCTATTTCATAAGTTTTGGCATATAGTAGTTCTAATGCTGTTTTGTTTTAAATATGTTCTTATTTTTACTATGATGTTTTCTTTAACCTATGAATTATTCCATAATATGTGGGGAACAGAGCTCAAGCTGGATCAGACACATGTGATATTCATTATCTCTCTATTGCTTGACTTACAGTTAAATTGTATTGTCATAAGAGAATGTATTCTTAGCAGTATCAGTTCTTTAAAATTAATCACAATATCCTTCATGATCTAGTAGGCAAAACAGTTTTAGCAAATATTTTATGTTTGTTCTTATAGTAAGCTTATTAATATTTCATCAAAATATTTAGTCTCAATAATATTTCCAAAATAGATCTTTCTGTTTGATAGAGGTGTATCAATTTTACATTGTAATCCTGTCATTTTTGGCTTTACATATTTTGAAAATACACAGTGAGTGCATGTAATTTTGTGATTTTTTTCATACTTTACTGCTAGGAAATTTTTCTTTGTTATTACAGGGTAACTTTTTATATCTATTAACTATTTCACCTTAAATTCTATTTTGCTGGAAAATAATATGCTGTATTGTATTGCTTTTCATATTTGCCTGGAATATGTTTTTGTGTCTTTACTTTCAATATTTTCTTTAGGTTTGTTTTCAGTTCAGTTCAGTTGCTCAGTCATGTCCCCATGGACTGTAGCATGCTAGGCTTCCCTGTCCATCACCAACTCCTGAAGCTTGTTCAAACTCATGTCCATCAAGCTGGTGATGTCATCCAACCATCTCATCCTCTGTCATCCCCTTCTCCTCCTGCCTTCAATCTTTCCCAGCATCAGGGTCTTTTCCAATGAGTCAGTTCTTCACATCAGGTGGCCAAAGTATTGGAACTTCAGCTTCAGCATCAGTCCTTCCAATCAATATTCAGGACTAATTTCCTTTAGGATGGACTGGTTTGATCTCATTGAAGTCCAAGGAGATTTTAGTATCTCATGAAAACACCACATAGCTGAATAAAATTCACCTGACAATATCCTTTTTTTTCAAATAGATGAGTTTAATTTATTTATGTTTTTTAATGATTACTGACGTGGTTGTACTTTTTTCCAGTATCTAATTTTGCCTGTCTGGCTTACTATCCTTTCTTTTTTCTTCTGGGTTGATAGAGTTTCCTTCATGTAGGTTATTTTTATTTTTCCCTGCGCTGGTTTGGAACTTATAAATTGCATCTCTAATATTTTTGGTAACTTTAAAATTTTAAAATATATAATCAGCTAAAGTTTGTAAACAAATTGAGACTTGTTCATTATTTTTTTGTTCTCCAAAAGGATAAAAACTTTTCACATACATTAAACTCACTTTTAATTTCTCCAGTTTTACATTATTGCTTTCTAGAATGTTAGTTTCACTATTCTTTTTTAAAAAGAACTTCATCCATTCCTATGTAGTTTACTTTTCTTCTCATTGAAAATTTCCCCTTAACAGTTCTTTCAAAGAGGTTGTTAACTCTTTTTATCACTGTGGGTCTGAAAGTATCTTTATTTTACCTCAGTCAAGGATGATCTATGAACTAAGTGTAAATTCTAAGTTGCCAGTTATTTCCCCTGAACATTTTTAAGCTATTGCTCCAATGTTATCTGGACTTTCTTGTTTTTTAGGAAAGTCTGCAACTTTGCTATAATCTTGCCATTCTTTTCTAGCATTTTCTTTCTTTAAGTGAGCACTGTGTCAAAGATTTATTTAACTCTTAAATGAGGAAACCACTCAACTTAAATGAGGAAACTCAACTCAACCACTTAACTCTTAAACGAGGAAATCACTTGGGATGATGAGCCAGCTCTGAAAAGTGTACGCAAGGCAGAAGCATTTATAGCAACTGAAAGGAAGGATGCTCTATTACACACAAAACTGATTAAAGCACAAGATGGTCAAGGCCACAATGAAGGCAACGCCACTCTCACCTTTGTGATGAAATCCTCTCTCCCAAACAGAAACCATTTGTTCATCCACAGGAAAAAAATTCATCTACATTGCCAAAGGACAAAAATCATTTGAATAATTATTACTTTTGTAGAGATTGAAGACTATCCTTATAGATTTGTAAAATACCCTAATTAATAGTAAATGATTAAAGTACATACTCCTAAAGGATCAGATAATCCTTGAGCATTCCTGTCAGATAATGCTCTAGGTATGATTTTGGAACGTGAGACCATCTTTTTATCCATTTCCGAATTTGGGATAATTTTTCTTAGTAGTCCCTTTTTGTGTTCACGAACTATCTCCAGGGGAATCTTCCTGGTTCAAATAAGGGTGATCTCCTGGTGTTTTGGCCTGCTCTCATAGGTACAGCATTCAGTGTTAATTAGCAAGTATAAACTGTGGTATGATCTTCAAATCTGGAGTCATATGGCATTAAGCAAGTATAAAAAACCATAAAAACAACTATGTTCAAGATTTTGGAAGAAATCTAGGACTGAATTTTTTTTTTTTTAAATAGTCTCTCTTCTTCAGAGATTAAATAAAACATCAATTGTATTTGTTCTTCCACTTTGAGGTTTTGAAGCCAAACCCAGGGAATTCATCCCTATTAGCTTTTGCTTGGAGTATCTGCAGATTTGTGTGAACTCCTCTCTCTGTAATGTCCCTCAATCTTCTAAGCTTCCTGGCCTGCCAGGGGGCGACCTGTCTTACGACCTGTACACCTGGGACTCTGTGAGACTTGAGAACAGTTCCTGGAAGAATACTGAAGGAGTTGATTCCACCCATGAAGTATTACCCTTCATTCTTAATGGTGGGCTTTTCATATCTGATTACACGAGATTTATTCTGATATATGACACTCCATGTATAGCCTTTATTACGCATTCAGTTTGTGCAGTTACATTCTGATTAGTTTTAATAAACACGTGCAACTAACAACATTGCCATTAGAAGTAAAGGAACTCAATAAAAATATTTTTTCTGAAATTTGAAGAGTCAGAGAGAATATAATGCAAGCATATAGTTATTAAGTTGAGGTCAGACAGAGGTCAAGAATTGACCCAGCAATTCCTCACCTACATCAATCTCCAAAATTTGCAAATGGAGACTCAAATAGGTGCTTTAGGGCAAATGCCCATTGCAGCATTATTCATTATAGTCAAAAGATGGAAACAATCTAAGTGTCTATGAACAGATGATCGGGTATACAAAACATGTATACATACAAGGAAATATTTTTCGGCCACAAAAAGTGAAGTTCTGATAGATGCCATAAAATGGATGAACCTTGAAAATACTATGCTAAGTGAAAGAAGCGTGACATAAAAGATAAAATATTGTATGGTTCTACTTATATCAAGTAAGTGGAGTAGACAAACCCATACAGACAGAAAATAGGTTAGAGGTTACCAGGAACTGAGGACAAAGTGGGGAGCATGGAAAGTTATTACTTAATTGTTACAGAGTTTTTGTTTGGGGTAGTGAAAAATTTCTGACAATAGATACAATGATGTTTACTCAGCATTGTGAATGTAATTAATGCCACTGAACTGTACACTTAAAAATAGTTATGCACATTTTACAACAATTAAAAAGGAAAAAAGAAATCAATTGACGTAAAAGAAAAAGGGCTTTCTCATAGAGCCATCAGAAAACAGAATAATAAAAGCTCTACAAACATTCCAAAATAAATAATCACAATGAGATGTTCTTGAGTTCATTCAGTTGTTTTTAATTGAGTTTTGGCTTTCATGGTACCAAATTCAAAAGCATCCTGGAAACCCTGAGTACCTCTGACAATTTTCTAAGAGATAAGCTCCTAAGTCTATTCCTTGAAATATCAATTGTTAAAAATACCAGGCAGAGTCCTTTTCATGAGGCTCTGAGGCTGTTCCTCCTTATTGCAGACCAAATTTCTGGCCAGTGGCTTAAAGGAAAACCTTCAGGGAAACATGAGAGGAAAGCAGACGCCATCTGTCGATGACGGAGCAGCTGACAATATCAGAATGAGTAAAATCTTTGCTAGGATATGACACATACCTTTTTTGTGAGGTTTTGATCAGTGTTTCCTTGCAGTGTAAGACACTATATTATACATATACTGATAAAATTGAGAAAAAGACATATTCCTGAAGCTTTGGGCAGGTAAAATTCCAGTGACATTCTCCCAGTGCTCACTGCATGTTTATTGGATTATTTGCTGCTGTTGCTTATGTATAAAATCAGCGGATAGAGCAAATGAATCTTTGCAACTTTACTCTGTGCCCACTGTTTACTTTATCTTGCAATGCTCACTGCACCAACAAACGTACTTGTGGTTTTAATTTGTACTGCTAGCCACAAATTAATTTTCTCTTTATTGTACTTACTGAGGGATCAAAATTTTAAAAATCAGTGATGTCAGTAATTTCTATACTGGAGATTGGCTTTTGTCTCTTTTCTGTTGATTAGTGGTGCAGACCATTATGACCTGTATTAAAAATATAAGATTAGAAATATTTCCATACACCCCTCTCAAGTTTACATTACCCATAAAGTTGGTCCACTAATTAGAAGTGGTTAAAGTGAGTTATGGGCTTCCCTTGTGGCTCAGCTGGTAAAGAATCCACCTGCAATGCGGGAGACCTGGGTTCGATCCCTGGGTTGGGAAGATCCCCTGGAGAAGGGAAAGGCTACCCACTCCAGCATTCTGGCCTGGAGAATTTCATGGACTGTATAGTCCATGGGGTTGCAAAGAGTCGGACACAACTGAGCGCCTTTCACATTTACTTTCAAAATGAGTTATGCTGATATCTTAAAATTTTTTTTGAAATATAGTTGATTTACAGTATTATATTAGTTTCAGGTGAAGTACATAGTGATTTGACACTTTTCTAGATTATACTCCATTTACAGTCATTACAAAATGATGGTTATATTTTCCTGTGCTGTACAATGTTCCATTATTGCTTAGTTATTTTATACAATAGTAGTTTATATCTTTTAATCCCCTATCTTGCTCCCCTACTTCCCTCTCCCCACTGGTAACCACTAGTTTGTTCTCTATATCTGCCATTCTGCTTCTACTGTGTTATATACATTGGTTTTCTTTTAAATTTCACATAGAAGTGATAACATAGAATATTTGGTTTTCTCTATGCAGGTATTTTATGCTCTGTTTTCTACTAAAGAACGTCATTCCACAGCATCTGACTCTGACAGCTGACTCAATGCACACATATGCAAAACACAGTTTTCTGTGAGACAACTTCTGGGAGAGAAAAACAAGTTGTTTAATTAAAGACTGATTGACTCTCTTCCCAAGTTATGTGCTTATTTATTCATTTGGATGAGTTTAATAACAAATATGGTTATGAAGCTAAGGAAGATAACACAAGTAATCACTCTTTAGAAAGCCAGATATTAGATGACAACCTACCACAGGGAAATTTCTTTCTACACGTGTTTCAGCTTCTGTATTTTTAAAAATTCTATCATTTTTAATATGGACTTATTTCAGTTTTGGCCACGGGGCCTTAGTTCCCCAACCAGGGACTGAACCCTGTAACCCTCTGCAGTGGACGCCCAGTCTTAACCACTGGACCACCAGGGAAGCCTCTCAGCTTCTGATAATATATTGCCTGGACTCCTTCTATCTGGTCCCTTCCTTTCTTCAAATTAGGGCTGGTTCAGTTCAGTTCAGTTGAGTCACTCAGTCATGTCCGACTCTTTGCGGCCCCATGAACCGCAGCACGCCAGGCCTCCCTGTCCATCACCAACTCCTGAAGTCTACCCAAACTCATGTCCATTGAGTCAGTGATGCCATCCAACCATCTCATCCTCTGTCTTCCCCTTCTCCTCCTGCCCTCAATCTTTCCCAGCATCAGCGTCTTTTCAAATGAGTCAGCCCTTCGCATCAGGTGGCCAAAGTATTGGAGTTTCAGCTTCAACATCAGTCCTTCCAGTGAACACCCAGGACTGATTTCCTTTAGGATGGACTGGTTGGATCTCCTTGAAGTCCAAGCGACTCTCAAGAGTCTTCTCCAATACCACAGTTCAAAAGCATCAATTCTTCAGTGCTCAGCTTTTTTTATAGTCCAACACTCACATCCATACATGACCACTGGAAAAACCATAGCCTTGACTAGACGGACCTTTGTTGGCAAAGTAATGTCTCTGCTTTTTAATATGCTATCTAGGTTGGTCATAACTTTCCTTCCAAGGAGTAAGCATCCTTTTATTTCATGGCTGCAGTCACCATCTGCAATGACTTTGGAGCCCAGAAAAATAAAGTCAGCCACTGTTTCCACTGTTTCCCCATCTTGAAGTGATGGGACCGGATGCCATGATCTTAGTCTTCTGAATGTTGAGCTTTAAGCCAACTTTTTCACTCTCCTCTTTCACTTTCGCCAAGAGGCTCTTTAGTTCTTCTTCACTTTCTGCCATAAAGGTGGTGTCATCTGCATATCTGAGGTTATTGCTATTTCTCCCAGCAGTCTTGGTTCCAGCTTGTGCTTCCTCCAGCCCAGCGACTCTCATGATATACTCTGCATATAAGTTAAATAAGCAGGGTGACAATATACAGCCTTACTGACAGAAAACTGGACAGGTTTGGGTGGAAGAAATGATTAGAGGTGAACGCCAGCATCAAAGAGGCCCGGGGCTTCAGGATGGATCCAGATAGGGAAATGTTCTAGCAGCTGGTGGCACTGTGGCCTCTGCTAATAGTCAGAGGCTTGTTCAGCCAGGAGGCTGGTGGAAGAAGAGTGGATGTGGGCATGGAGACTTGAGGTCAGGAAGAGGCTATGGGAAAGCAAGGTACTATTGTGGTAAGCTAGGGAGGTCCGGGGAAGGAAACTGAAGCAGGAGTCGTAGGGTGCTCACTAGCAGCTTTGGACTTCCCAGGTGGCGCAGTGGCAAAGAATATGCTTGCCAAAGCAAGAGACTCAAGAGACATGGGTTTGATTCCTGGGTTGGGAAGACCCTCTGGAATAGGAAATGGCAGCCCATACCAGTATTCTTGCCTGGAGAATTCCATGGACGGAGGAGGCTGGAGGGCTACAGTCTATGGGGTCGCAAAGAGTCGGACATGACTGAGATCACACACAACATAACGTAAACAGCTTCTAACTATTTCAAAATTGTTTGTTCGAAGTCTGTTCACTGCTAGGAAGTATGAACAGTGTTCTGGTTCACTGGTAAGATCCTCATGCTCAGCAGAATTTCCGGCACATGTGTGTGTGCTAAGTTGCTTCAGTCATGTCTGACTCTTTTTGATCCTACAGATCATAGCCTGCCAGGCTTCTCTGTCCAAGGGATTCTCCAGGCAACATTACAGCATACTAACACATATATATGGAATTTAGAAAGATGGTAACGACAACCCTATATGCAAAACAGAAAAAGAGACACAGAAGTACAGAACAGACTTTTGAACTCTGTGGGAGAAGGTGAGGGTGGGATGTTGCGAAAGAGCAGCATGTATACTATCTATGGTGAAACAGATCACCAGCCCAGGTGGGATGCATGAGACAAGTGCTCGGGCCTGGTGCACTGGGAAGACCCAGAGGAATCGGGTGGAGAAGGAGGTGGGAGGGGGGATCGGGATGGGGAATACGTGTAAATCTATGGCTGATTCATGTCAATGTATGACAAAACCCACTGAAAAAGTAAATAAATAAATAAAAAAAAAAAAAAAAAAAAGAATACTGAGGTGAGTTGCCATACTCTCCTCCAGGGGATCTTCTGGACTCAGGGATGGAACCCACGTCTCTTAGGTCTCCTGCATTGGCAGGCGGGTCATTACCCCTAGCACCACCTGGGAAACCCACTTCTGGTGCAAAGTTGGTGCCAATATATTTTGTTGACTTAAAGGATGGAAGAAAGCAAAATTTGGGGGAACTGATTTTCTAGAATTTTAGAAGTCAGGGGGCTTGGTTCCAAAGAAAGCATTAAGAGCCTGGGTAGTGAACACTGACACAAGGCCAGTGTAGGGCCCTTTTGACCCAAATTGGTCCTGGATCCCGCTTGTAGAATTCAAATAGTGCCTCTGGCAATACCTACAGGGACCAGGGAAATATATCTCTTTCTACACAACCCTCTGAGAAGATGAATGAACCATACCCTAAATTTCATGTTATTCTTCTTTTCTTTATCTAATGGCTCCTGCCTTCTGGGCTTATGGTCTTCTGATCTGTGTGTAGTAGGAAGCAGAGGTACCCACAGAGAGCATGGATCCAGGAATATATATGTGTGGTATATGCAAAGGATAACAAAGAATCGGAGGCTAGGTAAACAGTTTAAATCATGAATAAATAATTGAATGCCATCAAAGAAGTGTGAATTCAAACAGAAATGTGCTCTTATTTTCATCTCTTCATATGGTCTTCATATGGGCCGAATGACTGGTCTCACACTGCTAGGAGGCTTTTTCTCTCTGTGTGTGTGGTTGCAGAGAAATCTAGATCTTAAAATTGTTGGCAATGGAAAAAAAAAACATGCTGTTTGGTGAGTCTTTAGAAGTCTCTGCACTTGAGTTGGCAGCTGGAATTAGTCTAGCTGACTCTCCATTTGTCTTTCCAGTGATGGAAGGAATCACTTTTTATGCTGAGACAGGTATGTATTAGGAATCCTGGTCTTGGAAACATTACCAAAATCTGAATGAAGTTGCTTCAGATATTGGTATATTATGTTATATTCAGATGTCTTATTGGAGGAGATGTTGGATCTCTGTAAAGATTTTCTGTAATAATATTTTCCTTTGGCTGAGGACAAGAAGGAGCAGTTGGGTTTAGACTGAAAGCCATCACCTTGGTCTTGGACTTCCTAGCCTCCGGTACTCTGAGGAATAAGTTTCTTTTGTGTATAAGTACCCAGTTTGTGGTATTTTTGTTATAACAGGCTAAATGGATTAAGGAGCAAAGAATTTTAAAGGACTAGTTAAAAGTGTGTTTTTTTTTTTTTTTCCATCTATACTCTATTCTTCTTTTACGAACTCAGCTTCTAATAAGTTAGTGTATGCAGCATTCTTTCCAGCTCTGCTTTAGGGAATTAAATGTCAAACTTGTAACCACACTTGGAATGATGTAGATTTGGATAAGGCATAGCTTGAAGGGAAAGAAAGTACTTGATGGCAACAATGACGTACAGAGAAGCCCAGAGCAGGGGTTTGGAATGAGAGGGACAGCCAACTACTGGAATGGGTTTGTGGATACTCTAAGAGAATGCTGAAACATCTCAGAAATGATAAGGGAAGTGAGCTCAACAGGAAGCATGAACTATGTGTTGTCACACAGAAAGGGGCTGAGACTTTTGTGACTATCCTTCATTAAAAGGAAGGATATATTTTTAAAATTGGTTATTTTCAATGTACATGACTTGTTGATTGGAATATATGTTTGTGTATCTTTGCACCCAAAGATGAAGAAGCTCTATACAGATTTCTCAGTGTTAAGCTATGGTTTTTCCAGTAATCATGTATGGATGTGAAAGATGGACTATAAAGAAAGCTGAGCGCCGAAGAATTGATGTTTTTGAACTGTGGTGTTGGAGAAGACTCTTGAGAGTCCCTTGGACTGCAAGGAGATCCAACCAGTCCATCCTAAAGGAGATCAGTCCTGGGTGTTCATTGGAAGGACTGATGCTGAAGCTGAAACTCCAATACTTTGGCCACCTGATGTGAAGGGCTGACTCATTTGAAAAGACGCTGATGCTGGGAAAGATTGAGGGCAGGAGAAGAAGGGGACGACAGAGGATGAGATGGTTGGATGGCATCACCGACTCACTGGACATGAGTTTGGGTAGACTTCAGGAGTTGGTGATGGACAGGGAGACCTGGCGTGTTACAGTCAATGGGGTCGCAAAGAATTGGACATGACCGAGTGATGTCAATGAACTAAACTGACTGAATCTTTTGGGGCAACTATTAAGAAATATGTACCATGCTCATATATTTTAGTGCCAGAATCATATATTTTATCAGTGGTTATCTTTAAAGGCAGTGATAAAAGTGATTTATTTTTTACTTTTATATTTTGTCTTTTTCAATGATGGACACATTGCAATTGGACACAATCCAGTTCATTCTTCAGTTCAGTCGCTCAGTCGTGTCTGACTCTTTGCGACCCCATGAACCTCAGCACACCAGGCCTCCCTTAAAAGAAAAAAAAGTTAAATTTAAAATTCCCGGGACCAAACCTAGTGGACTATCCAAAATCCAAACTGTAATAAAGTGGTAAGATTTAGATTGTTAAACTTTGGTCACACAATGTATTATGTAGTTTATCCTGTCCACACTGCTTACCTAACCAACTGATAATAAGCATTAATAAAGAAATGAAAGTACAAGTATTCTGAAATTTTCACTTATATTCCAGTAAGATTTGACTTTTTAATCGTCTTCATCTATTTCCTCTCATGTGAGTTCTTTTCACAATCCAGTCCTCATTCCATGTCACCATTGCCCAGATAACATGTCCTTTCCCATGAATCAACATTTACTCCTTACCCTTGGAGAGACACATGTAATAGGTTTTCATTGTCTGTGCATTTATTTCCTGGACAGTTCATTTATTATCTAGAATATTAAATTGCACTATGTGTGGTAGTTTTCATGTCCCCTTCCCACTTCACATAGAAACCTTTCCTTATCAACACATGCTTCTAATTTTTAACATAGTCATGGATTGGATGTACCATGTGTATCTCCTTTTAATTTTCAATTTTTTGCTCTTACAAATAATTTCATCTTTCTCTATATTTAACAAAGGATTTAAAAAAATTTTTTCTTCTTCTTTTTTTCTCTTGGAGTTTCTTATTCTGAGAATTGACTGCTTTTCCATTGGGAGGCTTATTTTGCTTCTTTCTTTTCTTTCTGAGGTATAGTTGACTTAAACCATCATAATGGTTTCAGGTGTAGAGCCTAAGGTTTTGATGTTTTTTTTTTAACAGATGATGCTATAAATAAAGCTATTGTAAAATATTGGCTACATTACCTATACTGTATCTGATTTATTTTATACCTAATAGTTTGTATGTCTTGGGCTTTCCTGGTGGCTCAGATGGTAAAGAATCTGCCTGCAAAGCAGGAGACCTGGGTTTGATCCCTGAGTAGGAAAGAACTCCTGGAGAAGAAAATGGCAATCCACTCCAGTATTTTTGCCTGGAAAATCCCATGAACAGAGGAGTCCATGAGGTTGCCAAATAGTCAGAATAATTCCTTTCACCTGTCTTACTCTTTCCCCCAGCCCTCTTCCACTGATAATCACTAGTTTCTGCTCTGTGTCTGTGAGTCTATGTTTTATTTCTTAGATTCCGCAGAAAAATGAAGATACACAGTCTTTATTTTCTCTAACTTACTTAACTAAGTGTAATACTCTCCAGGTCCATCCATGTTGTTGCAAATGGAAAATTTTCATTTTTTTACGATTCCATTGTATATATGTGTAACACAATTTCTTTCTCCATTCACCTGTTCATGGGCAGTGGGTTGCTTCCGTGTTTGGCTATTGTAAATATTCCTGCTATGAACATTGGGTGCATATATCTTTTTGAATTAGATTGAGTGTGGGTCTACTTCTGGAATCTCTATTCTGTGTGTTGATTTATTTCCCTATCCTTATGATACTGCAGCATTTACTTATTAGCTTTAGTAGTTTTGATACCATTGCAAAGGGACTTGTTAATACAATTTTACCTACCAAATTTTGCTGCTAGTATGTAGAAAGATAATTGGTAATTTTGTATTTAACTTCATAAATTCACTTTTAGTTCTAGTATTTGTTTGTAAATTTCTCTTTTTTTTTTATCAAGGCAAGTCATCTGTAAACATGTACTTTAGTTTATTCCTCTCAAATCTCTTGTCAGTTAGCACTGGTTAAGGTCTGCAGTACACTGTTGAATAGAATTGTGACTTTCTGGCCTTTTAGTTTATCTCAAGAAATTTTTCTCTCTTCACTATTAAATATGATGTTAACAGCCAGTTTTTTCCAAAAATGCCCCTTTTCAGGTTGAGGAAGTTCCCTTCTATTTCCAGTTTCTTAAGAGTACTTATGATAAATTGATGTTGAATTTTGTCAGATGCTTTTTCTTCATCAATTCAGATGCTCGTGTGGTTGTTTATTACTCTATTAAACCTGTGGATTACACTGATTGAAATTTGAATGTGAACATGACCTTGCATTGCTGAGATAAACTGTTCTTGGTTGTGGTGTATCATCCTTTTCCTGTGTTGTTGGATTCAACTTGTGAATATTTTTTATGAGGACTTTGGGTCTATGTTTATGAGAAAAATTGGACTGTAGTTATTTTGTAATCTTTCTAATCTTATAATTTCATCATCATATCTCATCATATCATCATCATTAGGTTTATGATGGTCTTATTAAATGAATGAGAAATGTTCCCTCCTTTTCCATCTTCTGAAAGACTTTATGTAAATTTAGCATTATTTTTTCCTTAACACTCGAATTCACAAGTGGAAAGAATTGGTCCTGGAGTTTTCTCTGTAGAAAGATTTTAATAAAAAATTGAAATTCTTAAATAAGTAGAGTGGATTTAGATTTTCTGGTTCATTTGTTTTAATTTACACATGCCATTTGCAAAGAATTTGTTCACTTCAGCTATGTTGTCAAATTTATTGACATAAAGTTGTTCACAATACTCCCTTGGTAGTTTTTTAATGCCTGTGGAATATGAAGAAATATCTCCTCTACCATTCTTAATTTTAATAATTTGTGTATTGTCTTCTTTATTTAAAAATTCATCAGTCTTGCTCAGGTTATCATCTTACTAATCTTATCAAAGAACCAACTTCTGACTTAATTTTCTCTAGTGTATGCTTTTGATTTCATGATTTATCTTTCTTAATTTTCTCTAGTGTATGCTTTTGATTTCATGATTTATCTTTCTTAATCAGTCTTGCTAGAGTTTAGCAACTTTGTTGTTTCAAAGAACCAATTTCTGGATTTGTTAAATTTCCCTCCTATTTGTTCTCTATTTCACTGACATGCACTCTTATTTTCATTAAGAGTGAAGTCTTCAATCAACTTTGGGTTTAAGTATTCTTCCAACTTTTTATAATAGAAAGTAATTTTTATTTTTCTTTTTGAAAAGAAAGCTTAAAATTTCTGGCCAATCACTAGTTATATCACAAATGTTGATATGTTATATTTTCTTATATTTCATTTAAAATGTTTTCTAATTTCTGTCATAACTTTTTTGATTCATTGGTAATTTAGAAGCATGTTATTTGACTTTCAAATAATTAAGTCTTTTGTAAGTATCTTATTTGTTTCTAAAATTCAATTTTATTTTGGTCAGAGAACATATTCTGTGATATTTCAATCTTTGAAATGTATCAAAACTTATGTTATTACCCAATTGTATGTTCCCTGTGTACTTAAAAAGACAGTGCTTTTCATAACTGTTGAGTACATTTTTTAATCTGTATCTATTAGGTCACTAGTGGCTTGTAGCATTGTTTAGATCATCCATATCTTTACTGAATTTTTCCTAGTTGTTCTATAAATTACTGAGAAAAGTGCTGTTAAAAATCTCCCATGATTAGTAGGTGTTTATTTATTGTCCCTTTAGTTCTTTTTAAGTTGTTTTTTCATGTATCTTGAAACTCTACCGTTAGGTTCATGCATGTTTTTGACTGCCATTTCTTATAATTGATCCTTATATTATTAATAAATGTCTTTTTAAAAAAATGCCAATAATTCTCCTTGTCTTGATTTCTATTTTTGTATTTGATATTAATGTACCCCCTCCCATTCTCTTTTACTTACTCTTTGGTTGCTATATCCTCTTCCATTAAAATTTTTTCAACCTGTAACATATAGGTTAGTGCTCTTTTTTCATTAAATGAGCATGTCTTGTAAACAACACTTAGTTGTGAATAGCTTTTGCTGTTTGCTGTTTTCTTCCTATTTGTCCTGTCAGTTTCTTCTTCCATTCATCCTTGTTGTCCTCTTTTGTGATTATCGAATAATTCATTATTTCATTTTATTCCTCTGTTGGATTTTTAGGTATACTTCTTTACTTTTTTAGTGGCTTTCCTAAGAATTATAGTGTGCATCCGTAGTTTACAGTGTCTTTTTAGAGCAAACACTTGGTCCTTTTCAGAAGGTATAGCCTTGCAACAGTACTGTTCTATTTGTTCTTCATACTCTGTGTTATCATTATACATATTACTTTTACACATTTTTAAATCCTTAGTCAATGATATAATTTTTGCCTTAAAGAGTTATGATTTTGAAGATATTAAAAGAAAATTATAGATGTCATATATATATATAGATATAGATATAGATATAGATATAGATATTCACAATTACCACTTTCGGTGCTCTTCATTCCTTTTCATAGGTTTAAATTTCCACCTGGTATCATTTTCCCTCCAGCCTGAAGAACTTCTTTTAGAATTTTCTTAGTAAAGTTTTGGTGGTGTCAGATTTTCTCAGTTTCCATCATGGGAAAATGCCTTTTATTTTGGGAGGATAGTGTCTCTGGATATAAAATTCTTGAATGTCATTTGTTTTTCCTTTAGCAATTTAAAGATGCCATTGCTTTGGGTCTTTCCAGTGCACCAGGCCGGAGCACTTGTCTCATGCATCCCACCTGGGCTGGTGATCTGTTTCACCATAGATAGTATACATGCTGTTCTTTTGAAATATCCCACCCTCGCCTTCTCCCACAGAGTTCAAAAGTCTGTTCTGTATTTCTGTGTCTCTTTTTCTGTTTTGCATATAGGGTTGTCGTTACCATCTTTCTAAATTCCATATATATGTGTTAGTATGCTGTAATGTTCTTTATCTTTCTGGCTTACTTCACTCTGTATAAGGGGCTCCAGCTTCATCCATCTCATTAGGACTGGTTCAAATGAATTCTTTTTAATGGCTGAGTAATATTCCCTGGTGTATATGTACCACAGCTTCCTTATCCATTCATCTGCTGATGGGCATCCATGGCTGATTCATATCAATGTATGACAAAACCCACTGAAATGTTGTGAAGTGATTGGCCTCCAACTAATAAAAAAAAAAAAAAAATAAAAATCTAAACAAGTAAAAAAAAAAAGAAAAGATGCCATTGCATTTGTTTTAATGGATTCTGTTATTTCTGATGAGACATTAAATATTATTTATATTGCTGTTTCCTTATGTATAATATATGGCTATTCTCTGTCTACTTTAAGATTTTCTCTTTAACTTCTTTTTAGCAGTTTGACTACAATGTGCCTAGATGTGGTTCTCTCTGTGTTTTTCCTATTTGCATTTTACTAGCTTATTGGGACTCTATGTTGATTTTTTTTTTTTTCCTAATATGGGAAATTCTCTCTTAGCATTTCCTTAAAATTTTGTTCTATTCTATTTTCACTATTATCTCCTATGGATTATTGAGGTTCTCTTAATTTATTCTGACTCTTTTCTCCTGTGTCCTTAACACTGGATAAATTCCATTGATCTTTTTCAAATTCATAGACACTTTTCTCTGCTCCTCTTTCTTCTGCTGCTCCAATTCTCCAATGAAGCCCATCCAGTGAACTTTTCATTTCATATATTGTACATTTCTTTTATTGAAATTACATTTAATTATTTTTTTACAATACTTCTCTGCTAAATTTGGATCATTTTTCATTATA
The DNA here is from genome assembly GCF_033118175.1 of Dama dama. Classification (NCBI taxonomy): domain Eukaryota; kingdom Metazoa; phylum Chordata; class Mammalia; order Artiodactyla; family Cervidae; genus Dama; species Dama dama. The sequence continues at coordinate 46,936,209 of NC_083706.1, read as the reverse complement.
ATCATATTTACCTTAAGACCTTAAATATATTTGTAATAATGGCTTTAAAGTTTTATCTGCTCTGTCCAACAACTGGGTTATTTGGAGAAGTATTACTATTAACTATTTTTTCTCTATCTCTTGGGTCAAATTTTCCTAGTTCTTTGCATTCCTACTAATTTTGGAGTATATACTGGACAATCTGAATGATATGTTGCAGAGAGTATGGGTTATATCATCTTGCTGTAAAAGATGGATTTTTTTTTTCTTGGAAGATCTTAAATTCAGTTAAACTATTTTGATCCTGTCAGGATTATTCTTATTATTTGTGAAGATTGGTCTATTTCAGTTTTGGGCCAAATTGTATTTGGTGTACCTTTTACTGTAGCATATGGTTATTATCAGCTGAATGTCCACTGTACTCAGTGTATAGTTTCTTGATTACATTGAGATGGCATTCCAGCATCTCCGAACACTGCACAACCTCAGGTATCATTGGCTAGCTCTCAGCCTTGTAGCAGGCCATCTCTGTGTGGTCTTGCAGAATCTCACCCTGTTAACAATCAGTCCAGTCCTTAGCTTAACACTCCAGTGAATCCTCAAAAGACTCCTCCACCACCACACACATATAACTCCCTTTTCTTACATACCCTGCTCTGAAAATTCTCCCTGCTTCTGCAGCCTGGAATTACAACATCTGTCTCCTCAACTGAACAAGACTGTTGTTCTGCCTGGTTTCACCTTCCTGATCTATAACAGAATACCATTGGGCAGAAAAACAGGGCAGCTGTGGAACAATAGCTGGACTTGCATGTTTTCCCTCTCCAAAGGATTGCACCTTGTAATACCTGTTTCTCAGTGTCTCTATTTTGTCCACTTTCATAATTGTTGGGAAGGCAAGTTCAGTACCAGTTAAGTGATCATGACCAGAGGAAAAATTTATATAAATAAACAAATACAAAGCAATAAAGAAAATAAGAAACATTTGTAATCTGATGCCTAGTGATTATCATTTCTTGTGTTTTATTATATGCATGTGTACATATATATGTATGCATTATGTACATCATTCTCAATCTTTCATAATAATATAACTTGAGAAATGTAATTAAATATTATTTTAAAAAATACTTTTTAGACTGAAATCTATAAGAACTGATAAATTGAAAAGATAAAAAATTGGAATTATTTCATGCTTATAGATTAAAATAATTAATATTGATGAACTGTCCATTTTATACAATGCAATCTACAGATTCAATGTAATTCCTCAAAATGCCAATGACATATTGCACAGAACTAGAACAAATAATTCTAAAATTTGAATGGAGTGACAAAAGACCTTGAATAGCCAAACCCATCTTGAGGAAGAAGAATAAAGCTGGAAGTACCACACTCCTGATTTCAAACTAAACTACAAAGCTATAGTTGTAAAAAGAGTATGCCACTGGCACAAAAGCAGACACATAGATCAGTGGAACAGAATTGAGAGCCTAGAAATAAGCCCACTTATATATGGACAGTTAATCTATGACAAGGGATCAAAGAACAGAAAATGGAAAAAGGACAATCTTGTCAATAAATGGTGCTGGAAAAACTGGAATGTCACATGCGAAAGAATGAAACTAGACCAGTAACTTATACCATACAAGACCTTACTGTAAGACTGAAAACCATAAAATTCCTAGAAGGAAACATAGGCTGTAACCTCACTGACATCAGTCCTAGACATGTTTTTGTAGATCTGATTCCAAAGGCAAGGGAAATAAAATAAAAAATAAACAAATGGGACTATATCAAACTAAAAAACTTCTGAGCAATGAAGGAAATCATCATAAAAATGAAAAGGCAATGTACAGAATGGGAGAATATATTAGCAAATTATCTGTTGGATAAATGATTCATATACAAAATATATAAAGAATTCATACAACTCAACAACAACAAAACAAACAACCTGATTAAAAAATGATCAGAGGCTCTGAATAGACATCTTTCCAAAGAAGACATACAGATGCCCCACAGGCATATGAGAAGATACTCAGCATCACTAATTATCAGGGAAATGGAAATCAAAATCACAATGAGATGTTACCCCACATCCGTTAGAATGGCTATTATCAAAAAGGCCAGGATTAGCAAAATGTTATATAGGATATGGAAAAACGGGAACTCCAGTACACTGTCAGTGGGATTGTAAATTGGTGGAGCTACTACTACAGAAAACAGTATTAAAAGTCCTCAAAAAGTTAAGAAATATGACACAAACACTACTGTAATGATCTATTGCACTTCTGTGTATCTATCCAAAGAACATAAATACAATAATCTGAAAAGACATATTCATCCCTATGTTCATTTCTGCATTATTTAAAACAGCCAACATGTGGAAACAACCTGAGTGTCCGTTGACACTTGAATGGGTAAAGATAATGTGATATATACATACATACAATGCTGGGAAAGATTGAAGGTGGGAGGAGAAGGGGATGACAGAGGATGAAATGGCTGGATGGCATCACTGACTCAATGGACGTGAATTTGAGTAAACTCTGGGATTTGGTGATAGATAGGGAGGCCTGGTGTGCTGCAGTCCATGGGGTCACAAAGAGTCAGACCCAACTGAGTGACTGAACTGATATATACACAATGGGGTACTACTCAGCCACAAAAAGGAATGGCTTTGTGACAATACTGATAAACCTCGAGAGTATTATGCTGGGTGAAATAAGTCAGGGAAGGATAAATACCATATGATGTCACTCATGTGTGGAATCTTAAAAAAATAGAACCAAACAAAAACAAAAAAGTAGAATAAATTAGTGGTAACAGGAGAGGAAGAGGATAGAGGTGAGAAAAATAGAGACGTGGGTCACCTGTATGGTGACTAATGTTAATTAGACTTCTGATGGTGATCACTCTGTAGTGTCTACAGATGTCAAACATAATGGGGTGCATTGGAAACTTATAGAAAATGATTATTTCAAATTGTATCATAAACTTCCATTTTATGACATACCTTATCCTAATCAATCCTTTGTTCTTGCAAACTTAGGCTTTTTTTTTTCACTATTTGAGATAACATTTGAGGGAACATCCTTATATATTAACTCTGGGTAAATGCCCCAGTCCTAATCAACTTTTATTGAATTCTGTAAAATGTATTGAATTTCGGAAGCAAGAATATCTCCTTTGGATTTAAGGCTTGCCTATGTTCTAAATCTGAGGTGACCTTAGATTATGATGTTCAATTTAGTTAAAGCAAGTTGGAGAAAGTAGCATTTATAGAGTGATTTTAAAATCTCCATTCCTTTGGAAGCCTGTGGGCTCCCTAAAAAGGAATTGGACTGTTCCTGGCCAGCCCAGCATTTAATCCCAACCTGTCACTAGTTTCTATGAAGTGAGGTTTCTATTACTTCCTGGATTGCTCTAGTCTATCAGAGGTCACCATCTCCAATTTAGCCTAGATGTGGATGGGAAAATACCCTGTACAGCCCTAGCATCCAAAGAACATTGGTGTCAAATTCAATTACTGGAGAAGGAGACCTTTTTTTTCAAAGGTCTCTGAATCCATTTAAAAAGCTTCTCAGATTCCTAGCCCTTCTGCTTATGGCGAATGTATCTCCCACACAGACCTTCTGACAGCTTTTTTTTGTAATTTCACATTGTCAACTGCTTTTGCGGTTGGAGTTTCATTTATTGAAAAGAGTCTCAAATGGAGGTAGAGACAGTTATGTCTTTAACATATGTCTGAGTGTGCCTGAGTGAGGCGAATGTTGTAGGCACATAATGACCCAAGATGATTTCATTTCACGTAGCTTTCCTCTTTTCAGATTCCCAAACATGTTGATTTTCCAAATGTAAGATATTAATTCTGGATTGCTGTGGCCACAGTTCCCATTAACTCCCTGGTGGGCCTCTGAGGAATGAAAGTATTCTTGAAGCCCTTTTCTCATTTTATTTTAAAATTCTCTTTTGTGGAAATCCCCTACATTTCCTTTTGTTCAGTTTGGAGAGCTTTTTTCTTTTCTGTGATTAAGAACTAAATGAATTCATTTTGAATTGAGGAAATGGCACAGCATATTTTTTTTTCTGTACCTGAGAAATTTGTTTTCACAATTACATTTCAGTTAAACCACCTCACAGTCATGAAAGATTAGTAGTGTTTTCTCTCTCTGCCATACAGCCTTATAATTTGAAACATAAATGAATCAAGAAATGCAGCTTTGCAGACTGTTTTCAGTATTATAGAATATTACTTTTAACTATTGGGTCAGTCAGTCCAGGATAGATAAGCCTGCCGTTTAAATTGTTAAGAACCATTTCCAGAGAAGATACACTTTTATATTACTGATTGAGCTTCCCTTTCATCCTTTTAAGTTCAGATTTCATAATTAGAACAGGATGAACAATAGAATTCTCACAGAAGAATAAAGACATCTTCCTGGCTTCCTTTCTACTATTGCTTTTGAACATGGAATAAATGACTTAGTCCGCAGCCTTGCTAAATCTTCTATTCCTTCTCAGACAGTTATATTCCTGACCATTTCAATGAGAAAAGGGGAGGTACTCAGATGGTGTTACCCCCAGACAAAACTTCAAAAGTTCAGACTAAATAGTACTAACTCACTGTGGCCATAAGAAATTATTTTGGAAGACAATATTCCAATATATTTAGAATATTGTTCTCTAAGAACAGTTGCCATTTTGTCTCTCCAAATATGTCCTTCTTATTCTCCTTTTCTTTTTAGCAGAAGTTTTACAAACACTGTCTCATTTTAAGCAAGTTTTTTTTTTTTTTTTTTTTTAAATTTTCATGAACTGAATCTTTCATTCTGACCTGTGTGAATTCAGCCCATGGTGACAAACCTTGTAGAATGGAAAGTTTGATTTCAGTCATGAGATGTCAGGGCTTCCCTGGTGGCTCAGCTGGTTAAGAATCGCCTCCAATTCAGGAGACCTGAGTTTGATCCCTGGGTTGTGAGGATCCCCTGGAGAAAGGAATACCCACTCCAGTATTCTTGCCTAGAGAATCCCATGGAAACACAGGAGCCTGGCAGGCTACAGTTTATAGGGTCGCAGAGTCGAACACGACTGAGCAACTAAGCATGCAGGCAGGCAATGTCAAGTTAAACTATTAATAGAACCCACGTTTGGAATTGAGAAGCTACCATCCTAAGAATGCTTTATTATCTGGGGGAGCCAAATGATTTCCCCAGATATGGATTAGTTGAGCATCCACCTAAAGTTGTTCTGTGAACATTTAAGTTTTCATTTCTCTTGAGACAATGCATGAGAGTGTTTGTTGGGTGTAAGTGTGTTTGCTAAGTTGTAAATGTAAACCCTTTTTTGTGTTTAAAGAACTTGCCAAACTCTTTTTCAAGGTAGCTGTATCATTGGTGTTCCTACTACCAGCCATGAGAAATCCATTTTCTCTGCATTGTCACCGGTATGTGATGTCGCCACTTTTATTTCAGCTATTTTAATAGATGTGTCATGATAACTCGTCACAGTCCTCCTTTGTATTTTCTGTTATTCCTGGTGATGGCAAACATCTTCTCTTGTGTTTATCCACCATTTATGTATCCTCATGGGGGAAATGTTACCGGCTGTGATATGTCCCTTTTCTAATTGGATTGTTGGTTTTACTATTGAGTTTTAAGAGTTTTGTACATTATAGAAATGAGGCCTTTGTCATATATGTAGTTTGCACACATAATCTTCAAGTTCGTAGCAAATCACTTCATCTTATTAACAGGATCTTTCACAGAGCAAAAGTTGTAAATTTTGATGAACTGCAGTTTGTTGATTTTTCTCTTTTATAGATTGTGCATTTGGTGTCATATTTAAGTACTCTTAAATAAGCCCTAGGTCCCAAATATTTTATCTTGTGTTTCCTTCTGACAGTTTTATAGTTTTACACGTAAATTTATGATCAATTTGCGTTACTTTTTGTATAAGATGTGAGATTTAGGTAGAGGTTTATTAGTTGCCTGAGGATATGCAATTGTTCCAGCACCACTTGTTGAAAAGACCATCTTTCTTCCATTCAGTTACTCTTGTACCTTTGCCAAAAGTCAGTTGGCTGTGCTTGTGTGGGTCTGTTTCTAAGACTTCTGTTCTGTTCTTTTGGTTGTTGTGTTTATCCCTCAGCCAATTTAACATAATCTCAGTTATTGCCTCAAATCATGAATATCGAAATTGGATGGCATCACCGACTCAATGGACATGAGTTTGGGTAAACTCCAGGAGTTGGTGATGAACAGGGAGGTCTGGCATGCTGTGGTCCATGGGGTCGCAAAGAGTTGGACACAACCGAGCAACTGAACTGAACTGATTCCTCTGACTCATGGACATAACATTCCAGGTTCCTATGCAATATTGTCCTTTACAGCATCAGACTCTACTTCCTCACAGGCCACTTCCACAACTGGGCATTTTCGCTTTGGTTCTGTCTCTTCATTCTTTCTGGAGTTATTTCTCCACTCTTCTCCAGTAGCATATTGGGCACCTACCAACCTGGGGAGTACATCTTTCAGTGTCATACCCTTTTGCCTTTTCATACTGTTCATGGGGTTCTCAAGGCAAGAATAGTGAAGTGGTTTGCCATTCCATTCTCCAGTGGGCCACATTTTGTCAGAACTCTCCACCATGACCCGTCCTTCTTGGGTGGCCCCACACAGCATGGCTCATAGTTTCATTGATTTAGAGAAGGTAAGGAGCAGTGGCTGCACTTTGCTGGAGCAGCCGTGAAGAGATACCCCACGTCCGAGGTAAGATAAACCCAAGTAAGACGGTAGGTGTTGCAAGAGCGCATCAGAGGGCAGACACACTAAACCCATAATCACAGAAAACTAGCCAGTCTGATCACAGGACCACAGTCGTGTCTAACTCAGTGAAACTAAGCCATGCCATGTGGGGCCACCCAAGATGGTTGGGTCATGGTGGAGAGGTCTGAGAGAATGTGGTCCACTGGAGAAGGGAATGGCAAACCACTTCACTATTCTTGCCTTGAGAACCCCATGAACAGTATGAGAAGGCAAAATGATAGGACACTGAAAGAGGAACTCCCCAGGTTGGTAGGTGCCCAATATGCTACTGGAGAAGAGTGGAGAAATAACTCCAGAAAGAATGAAGGGATGGAGCCAAAGCAAAAAAAAATACCCAGTTGTGGATGGGACTGGTGATAGAAGCAAGGTCTGATGCTGTAAAGAGCAATATTGCATAGGAACCTGGAATGTTAGGTCCATGAATCAAGGCAAATTGGAAGTGGTCAAACAGGAGATGGCAAGAGTGAATGTCGACATTCTAGGAATCAGAGAACTAAAATGGACTGGAATGGGTGAGTTTAACTCAGATGACCATTATATCTACTACTGTGGGCAGGAATCGCTTAGAAGAAATGGAGTAGCCATCATAGTCAACAAAAGAGTCCAAAATGCAATACTTGGATGCAATCTCAAAAACGACAGAATGATCTCTGTTCGTTTCCAATGCAAACCATTCAATATCATGGTAATCCAAGCCTATGCCCCAACTAGTAATGCTGAAGAAGCTGAAGTTGAAAAGTTCTGTGAAGACCTACAAGACCTTTTAGAACTAACACCCAAAAAAGATGTCCTTTTCATTATAGGGGACTGGAATGCAAAAGTAGGAAGTCAAGAAACACCTGGAATAACAGGCAAATTTGGCCTTGGAGTACGGAATGAAGCAGGGCAAAGGCTAATAGAGTTTTGCCAAGAGAATGCACTGGTCATATCAAACAGCCTCTTCCAACAACACAAGAGAAGACTCTACACATGGACATCACCAGATGGTCAACACTGAAATCAGATTGATTATATTCTTTGCAGCCAAAGATGGAGAAGCTCTATACAGTCAGCAAAAACAAGACCAGGAGCTGACTGTGGCTCAGATCATGAACTCCTTATTGCCAAATTCAGACTTAAACTGAAGAAAGTAGGGAAAACCACTAGACCATTCAGGTATGACCTAAATCAAATCCCTTATGACTATACAGTGGAAATGAGAAATAGATTTAAGGGACTAGATCTGATAGACAGAGAGCCTGATGAACTATGGACAGAGGTTCATGACATTGTACAGGAGACAGGGATCAAGACCATCCCCATGGAAAAGAAATGCAACAAGGCAAAATGGTTGTTTGAGGAGGCCTTACAGATAGCTGTGTAAAGAAGAGAAGCAAAAAGCAAAGGAGAAAAGGAAAAATATTCCCATTTGAATGCAGAGTTCCAAAGAATAGCAAGGAGAGATAAGAAAGCCTTCCTCAGTGATCAATGCAAAGAAATAGAGGAAAACAACAGAATGGGAAAGGCTAGAGATCTCTTCAAGAAAATTAGAGATACCAAGGGAACATTTCAGGCAAAGATGGGCTCAATAAAGGACAGAAATGGTATGGACCTAACAGAAGCAGACGATATTAAGAAGAGGTGGCAAGAATACACAGAAGAACTACACAAAAAAGATTTTCATGACCCAGATAATCATGATGGTGTGATCACTCACCTAGAGCCAGACATCCTGAAATGCAAAGTCAAGTGGGCCTTAGGAAGCATCACTAGCTAGTAGAAGTGATGGAATTCCAGTTGAGCTATTTCATATCCTAAAAGATGATGCTGTGAAAGTGCTGCACTCAATATGCCCCCAAATTTGGAAAACTAAGCAGTGGCCACAGGACTGGAAAAGGTCAGTTTTCATTCCAATCCCAAAGAAAGGCAATGCCAAAGAATGTTCAAACTACTGCATAGTTACAGTCATCTCACACACTAGCAGAGTAATGGTCAAAATTCTCCAAGCCAGGCTTCAACAGTACATGAACCATGAACTTCCAGATGTTCAAGCTGGATTTAGAAAAGGCAGAGAAACCAGAAATCAAATTGCCAACATCCTTTGGATCTTAGAGAAAGCAAGGAAATTCCAGAAAAACATCTACTTTTGCTTTATTGACTATGCCAAAGCCTTTGACAGTGTGGATCACAACAAACTGTGGAAAATTCTTAAAGAGATGAGAATTCCAGCCTTATCTGCCTCCTGAGAAATCTGTATGCAGGTCAAGAAGCAACAGTTAGAACTGGACGTAGAACAACAGACTGGTTCCAAATCAGGAAAGGAGTACATCACAGCTGGATATTATCACCCTGCTTATTTAACTTATATACAGAGTACCATGCAAAATGCCAAGCTGGATGAAGCACACGCTGGAATCAAGATTTCCAGGAGAAATATCAATAACCTCAGATACACAGATGACACCACCCTTATGGCAGAAAGCGAAGAACTAAACAGCCTCTTGTTGAAAGTTAAAGAGAAGAGTGAAAAAGTTGGCTTAAAACTCAACATTCAGAAGACTAAGATCATGCCATCTGGTCCTATCACTTCATGGGAAATAGATGGGGAAACAATGGAAACAATGACAGCCTTTATTTTGGGGGGCTCCAAAATCACTGCAGATGCTGACTGCAACCATGAAATTCAAAGACTCTTACTCCTTGGAAGAAAAGCTATGACCAACCTAGTCAGCATATTAAAAAGCAGAGACATTACTTTGCCAACAAAGGTCCATCTAGTCAAAGCTATGGTTTTTCCAGTAGTCATGTATGCATGTGAGAGTTGGACTGTAAAGAAAGCTGATTATTGAAGAATTGATGCTTTTGAACTGTGGTGTTGGAGAAGACTCTTGAGAGTCCATTGAACTGCAAGAAGATTCAACCAGTACATCCTAAAGGAGATCAATCCTGAATATTCATTGGAAGGACTGATCCTGAAGCTGCAACTCCAATACTTTGGCCACCTGATGCGAAGAACTGACTCATTAGAAAAGACCCTGATGCTGGGAAAGATTGAAGGCAGGAGGAGAAGGGAATGACCGAGGATGAGATGGTTGGATGGCATCACATGCTTTATTCAGATTTCCTTAATTTTTACCTGATGTACTTTAGCTGTTTCGTGATCCCATCCAGGATACACATTGCAAAATATAGAATGCGAATTCCTTTCAGATACACAAGGAAAGTTTACCAAAATTGACTACATGCTAGGCTTAAAGCAAAATACAGAATGCTTTAAAGGATTTAAAGCCTATGTTCTCTAATCAGAATGAAATGAAGTTAGAAATCAGCAACAAAACTGATTTCAGATACAAAAACTGTCTAAGTTTAGAAATTTAAAAATACTTTTCTAAATAGTGCACTCTGTCTTTGTGATTTCTATATATTTCTATTAGGTTAAGTTTTGATTACATTGTTCAAAATTTATATTTTAACTGTTTGCTATGAACAGAGTTATTGATATTTTAGGGTCATTGAAAATCTAACACTGAGAAAACTGCGTGGGCTCAGATGGTATTTTTCAGTGGTAATTCTTAAAATTTCAGGAAGGAAGTAGAGAAAGTGAGATAGGAAAGGAGCAAAAAGTCAATAGAAGAACATACCACTAACCTAGATCCCACCTTGAAAACTGGGGCTTACTGTTATGGGGTCGCACAGAGTCAGACACGACTGAAGTGACTTAGCAGCAGCAGCAGCAGCAGCAGCAACTGCTGTTTGAGAAAAATGTGTATCACCGCCCTCAGAATTTTCACACTCTTGTACAGTAAAGCAAAATAAGTGACCTCATAAGTTCCATCCCGTTTCTCAGAATACAAGTCTTGCAGCACAGCGAGATTGTTAGATGAGCTGAGAGGAAAGTGGCACAGAATGTTGGGATAATGCGAATTTCACTCCCTTTTCTCCAGCATCCTGACCTCGCAGGTTCTGGATAATTTGATAGTTCTCTGATAATTCATCTTCGTTGCAAAAACTTTTTATTTGTATTGTGCTTATTTATTTTGTTCCTTTCTGTGGGATGACTAGTGTAGTACAAGATAGTCTGTTATAGCCAGAATAGAAATGTATATGTCTTGGTTATTGATTTCTAACTATTCTTCCCATTGATGTTCTCTCTTGCTCTGTCTGAATTTTATTATTGATTGCCCCTTGGATCTTTATTATTTCTTTCATCCTCCTTGCTTTGGGTTTATTAATAATTAGCTTTTCTTTTTCTAGTTTCTTTTCTTAAAAAAAAATATTGATTGATTTGGCTGCATTGGTTCCTAGTTGCTGCATGTGGGATCTTTGTTCCCTGACCAGAGATTGAACCCACACCCCCTGCATTGCAAGACAGATTCTTATCCACTGGACCACCAGGAAAATCTCTTTTTCTGGTTTCTTAACACAGAATTTTGATCATTGATTTCAGATATTTTTTCTAATGTAAGTATTCAGTGCCGCATCTATTTAAACACTGCTTTATCTACATCCTACATGTTTTGATATTTTGCATTAATGTTCTGTGAAGACGTACAATATCTTCTAGTGAGGAAAAAGTGAAAAGTGTTAGTCACTCCATTGTGTCCAACTCTTTGTGACCTGTGGCCTATAGCCCACCAGGCTCCTCTGTCCATGGGATTCTCTAGTCAAGATTACTGGAGTGGGTTGCCATTCCCTTCTCCAGGGGATCTTCCTTACCCAGGGGTTGAACCTGGGTTTCCTTCATTGCAGGCAGATTCTTTACCATCTGAGTCACCAGGGAAGCCTTCTAGAGCTAACATGATAAAAATACATACTCTTCATTTTAGGGGATTGGAATGCAAAAGTAGAAAGTCAAGTGATACCAAGAATAACAGGCAAGTTTGGCCTTGGATTACAAAATTAAGCAGGGAATGACTAACAGAATTTTGTCAAGAGAAAATGCTGGTCCTAGCAAACATTCTTTTCCAACAGCCCAAGAGATGACTCTACACATGGACATCACCAGGTGGTCAATACTGAACTCAGATTGATTATATTCTTTGCAGCCAAAGATGGAGAAGTTCTATACAGTCAGCAAAAATAAGACCTGGAGCTGACTGTAGCTCAGATCATCAGCTCCATATTGCAAAATTCAGTCTTAAATTAAAGAAAGTAGGGAAAACTACCAGGCTATTCAAGTATGACCAAAATTAAATCCCTTATGATTAAACTGTAGAGGTGACAAATAGGTTCAAGGAATTAGATCTGATAGACAGAATGCCTGAAGAACTATGCATGGAGGCTTACACTCCATGTACACTCACTGTACAGAAAGCAGTGACCAAAACCATATCAAAGAAAAAGAAATGCAAGAGGCAAAGTGGTTGTCTGAGGAGGCTTTCCACATAGCTGAGAAAAGAAGAGAGGTGAAAGTCAAAGGAGATAGGGAAAGATATACTCAACTGAGTGCAGAGTTCCAGAAAATAGCAAGGAGAGATAAGAATGTCTTCTTAAATGAACGATGCAAAGAAATAGGGGTAAGCAATAGAATGGGAAAGACTAGAGAGCTCTTCAAGAAAATTGGAGGTATCTAGTTTAGGGAACATTTCCGGAGAAGGCAATAGCACCCCACTCCAGTACTCTTGCCTGGAAAATCCCATGGATAGAGGAGCCTGGTGGGCTGCGGTCCATGGGGTTGCTAAGAGTTGGACACGACTGAGCGACTTCACTTTCACTTTTCACTTTCACACATTGGAGAAGGAAATGGCAACCCACTCCAGTGTTCTTGCCTGGAGAATCCCAGTGACGGGGGAGCCTGGTGGGCTGCCGTCTATGGGGTCTCACAGAGTTGGACACGACTGAAGTGACTTAGCAGCAGCAGTAGGGAACATTTCATGCAAGGATGGGCATGATAAATGATAGAGAAATTAAGGATGTAACAGAAGCAGAAGAGATTAAGAAAAAGTTACAAGAGTATACAGAAGAACTACACAGAGAAGGTCTTAATGACCTGGATAATAGGGATGGTGTGGTCAATCACCTGGAGCCAGACATTCGGGAGTGTGAATAGGCCTTAGGAAGCATTACTATGCACAAAGCTAGTGGAGGTGATGTAATTTCAGCTGAGCTATTTCAAATCCTGAGATATGATGCTATTAAAATGCTGCATTCAATATGTCAGCAAATTTGGAAAACTCAGCAGTGGCCATAGGACTGGAAAAGGTCAGTTTTCATTCCAATCCCAAAGAAGGGAAATGTCAAAGAATGTTCAAACTACCATAAAATTGCTCTCATTTCACTTGCTAGCAAGTGCTTAGAAGTGCTAAGTTGCCTCAGTCATATCTGACTCTTTGCAACCGTTTGGACTATAGCCTGCCAGGCTGTTCTACCAGGCTATCCTTGAATAGGATTCTCCAGGCAAGAATACTGGAATGGGTTGCCATTTCCTTCTCCAGGAGTTCTTCCACACCCAGGGACTGAACCCTCATTTTTTACATTCCCTACACTGGCAGGTGGGTTCTTTACCACTAGCACCACCTGGGAAGCTAGCAAGGTTATGTTCAAAATCTTTCAATCTAGGATTCAGCAGTATCTGAACTGAGAACTTCCTGATGTACAAGGTAGTTTAGAAAAGGTAGAGGAACCAGAGATCAAATTGCCAACATCCTTTGGGTCTTAGAGAAAGCATGGAAATTCCAGAAAAATATTTGCTTCTCTTTTCATTGATTATGTTAAAGCCTTTGACTGTGTGGGTCACAACAAACTGTGGAAAATTCTTAAAGAGATGGGAATATCAGACCACCTAATTATCTCCTGAGAAATCTGTATGCAGGTCAGGAAGCAACAATTAGAACTGGACAAGAAACAACTGAATGGTTCAAATTTGGGAAAGGAGTATAACAAGGCTGCATATTATCTCCCTGCTTATTTACCTAATATGTAAAGTACATCATGGGAGATGCCAGGCTGGATGAATCATAAGCTGGAATCAAGATTGCAGGGAGAACTGTCAATAACCCCAGATATGCAGATGGTACCACTCTAATGGCAGAAAGTGAAGAGGAACTAAAGAGCTTCTTCATGAGGGTGAAAGAGGAGAGTGAAAAAGCTGGTTTAAAACTAAACATTCAAAAAAACTAAGATCATGGCATCCAGTCCCATTATTTCATGGCAAATAGATGGGCAAAAATTGGAAGCAGTGGCAGAGTTTGTATTCTTGGGCTCCAAAATCATTGCAGATGGTGACTGCAGCCATGAAATTAAAAGATGCTTGCTCCTTGGAAGAAAGGCTTCTCATACACTTGTGATACACTAGACAATGTATTAAAAAGCAGAGACATTGCTTTGCTGACAAAGGTTCATTATAGTCAAAGTTACAGGTTTTTCCAGTAGTTGTGTATGGATGTGGGAGTTGGACCATAAAGAAGGCTGAGCACTGTAGAATTGATGCTTTCAACTTGTGGTGTTGGAGAAAACTCTTGAGAGTCCCTTGGACTGCAAGGAGATCAAACCAGTTGATCCTAAAGGAAAACAACCCTGAATATTCATTGGAAGAACTGATGCTGAAGCTCCGATACTTTGGCTACCTGATGCTAAGAGTCAACTCACTGGAAAAAAAGCTGATGCTGGGAAAGATTGAGGGCAAAAGGAGAAGAGGGTGGCAGAGGATGAGATAGTTAGCACCACCAACTCAATGGACATGAATTTGAGCAAACTCTGGGAGATAGTGGAGGACAGTGGAGCCTGGGTGCTGTAGTCCATGGGATCACAGTCACATACAACTTAGTGACTGAACAAAAACAATTGACATTTTCATTCAATCCCCAATATTTTCTAATTTCACTTAGCTTCCACTCTGCCCCATGAATTATTATTATTTAGAAGTGTGCTATTGATTTCCAAATTTGGGAAGCTGTCTTTCTGTAACTGATTTCAAGTTTAATTCAATTATTGACAGCAAACATATTTTATGTGGTTTCTACCCTTTTAAATGTAAGGTTTATTTTATAACCCAGAGTATGATCTGTCTTAGTGACTATGCCACGTTCACCCAAAAGGAATGTGTATTCTGCTATTGTAGGAGGAATTGTCTATAAGTGTTGATTAGAGCAAGTTGTTTGTTCATGGCTTCTATGTACTTACTAATTTTCTGCCTCTGTTCTATCAAAATAACTCCTTTGAGTGTTGAAGTCTTCAATAGTAATTGTAGATTTTTAAATTTTCTCTTTCTTTACTGTAAGTTTTTTTTTGTCAGTGTGTTTTGGTCTCTGTTGTTATGTTAATACTCATTTAGGTTTGCTGTTTTCTTGTTGCAGAACTTTTTGGCCATTATTTAATGTATTTCTTTATCTCTAGTAATATTCATGTTCTGATGTTAGCTTTAATATTAATATAACTACTCTTTTCCCATTAAAATTTTTAGCCCATCTATGTGCTAATATTTAAAATATGTATCTTTTAGACAGCATGTAGTGGGGTCTTTAAAAACTGAATATGGCAGTTTCTGTCCTTCATTTGATATGTTAAATCCATTAATCATTTAAACTTAATTAAAATATTGATATTGATGTGATTGAAATTTACAGTTTGTTCTCTTGCTCATAGGTTTTCCTTTTCCTGCTTTCTTTTGGATTATTTAAATTATTTAAATATTTCACATTAACTAATCTCTTTTGTATCTCTGAAGGATTTATTTGAGATTATAGTACATATCTAAATTTTCCTTTTGTTCATGTTTAAATTTATAATTGATGATGATTTTAAAGTTTTTCTCATATAAGTTTTAAATATTTTATCACTTCAAACACAGTGTACATAGAATTCCTAGAACTAAACAGGTTCCTTTACTCTCCCCTGGATCTTCATGTTACAGTTTGCACATGTATTAATCTTACATCTACATGCAATGACAACTCCAGCATTAAAAGTTTTGCTTTTCAGCAATCAAAGATATTATAATGAACTTGAGAAGAGAAAACTTAATCCTTGATATTTACCCAGATATTTATCATTTCTGCAGCTCTTAATTATTTTAATTAAATTAATAATTAAATAATTTAATTAATTAAAATTATTAATAAATTATTAATTTATTTTTATTTGGAGGATAATTGATTTGCAGTATTGTGTTGGTTTCTGCCATACATCAACATAAATCAGCTGTATCTATTCATATGCCCCCTTCTTCTTGAACTTTCTTCCACCTCCCATCCCATCCCACCCCTCTAGATAGTCACACAGCATTTAAGGGACTTTCCAGCTGGTGCAGTGGTAAAGAATCTGCCTGCCAATGCAGGAGGTGCTAGTTTGATCCCTGGGTTTGGAAGATCCCCTGTGGGAGGAAATGGCAACCCACTGCAGTATACTTGCCTGGGAAATCCCATGGACAGAGCACCCTGGTGGGCTACAGTCCAAGAATTCACAGAATTGGGTGGGGCTGAAACCATCATTGTTAAATTTGGTATGCTAATTTTGAAAACTAAGGTAGAATATATATAATATAAAACTTACCATCTGAATCATTTTTAAGTGTACACTTCAGCAGTGTTAAGTACATTCACACTGTGGTGTGAATCTTTGGAAGTCTTTCATCTTGCAGGATGGAAATTCTATACCTACTAAACCACAGTTCGCCATCCCTCCCTCCCTCCAGCCCTGGTAACCACCACTCTACTCTCTGTCTTTATAAATGTGACTGCCCTGGCTTCCTCATATAAGTGGAATCACACAGTCCTTGTCTTTCTGTAACTGACTGGCTCATTTCACTTGCCCTCTTCTCCTCAAGGCTCATACATTTTAAAGCACGTGTCAGAATTTCCTTCCTTTCTAAGACTATGAATACTTCCTTGTGTGTGTGTGTATATATATATATATATGTATATAGTACATTTTGTTTACCTGTTTGTCAATCAATGAAGACTTAAATTGCTTTCTACATCTTGGCTTTTGTGACTAATACTGCTCTGAGAATGGTGTACAACCATCTCTTTGGTACCCTGCTTTTAATTCTTTTGGATACACACCCAGAAGTAGAATTGCTGGATCATTTCTGATATGTACTGCACCATTTTACATTCGCACCAACAGTGCACAAGGGTTCCAGTTTCTACACATTCTTGCCAACACTTGCAACTTTCTATAGTAGCTGTTCTAATGACTGTGAGGTGGTGGCTTTCTAATATTTTAGTTTGACTTTTTGCTTCTCTTTTCATGAAAAGTGTTGGCCTATAACATACCTGTCTTTCATTATCTTTGTCTATTTTTTATCAAAATTATTTTATTCTATATGAAATGAGCTAAGGAGCTTGACCTTTCTATTCTCCAAAAAGTTTTGCTTTGTAAAGGGAGTAGCATTTCTTAATATTTGGTAAATCTTTACATTTAAAATGACTTCTCTATATTCTTTCTTTTTTATTTTTAAGAGTGTTTATTTGTCACATCCATTTTTTCCTTCTGATCAGTTCTTTCCTTTATGTATACATTATATAAAACTAGTACTTCCCTCCATGTACAGCTTTAGCTGTGTCCTATGAATTTTGATATAAAGTTATCATATGAGCTTGGTTATTTGTGTTGTTCTGTTTAATATATTCTATAAACTCTGCATTATGATTTTCCCAAAAACTGGTGAATATGGCAGTTTTAAAATGCAAAAAGCATATGCTTGGTTTCTAATTTTAATAATCAGTGGTCTATATGAAACTAAATTTTTATAAATTAAGAATAGTATAAATAAATGTATCTGCTCATATTGTGTTTTAATGAGTGAATGCAAATAAAAATGTGGATGTTTATATGCCAGAAAGTTAAAAGTACTTATCCCTAAGTGCTGGAATTTAAAAGTGAAAGTGAAGTCACTCAGTTGTGTCTGACTCTTTGTGACCCTGTGGACTGTAGCCTACCAGACTCCTCCGTCCATGGGATTTTTCAGGCAAGAGTACTGGAGTGGGTTGCCATTTCCTTTTCCAGGGGCTCCTCCCGACCCAGGGACTGAACTCTGGTCTCCCGCATTGTAGGCAGACGCTTTACCCTCTGAGCCACCAGGGGAAGTTGGAATTTAAAAAGGTATCTTTAATTATTTTTGCATTTTTCTGTATCTTCTTGATTTTAAAATGTAGATATGTATCTTTATTAGAAAAATAGAGCTGTTTGCAATATATTGGGGATAAAAAAGAGCTTAGATGAATATAAACTATCCATATAAAGAACCCATTTATAACCCTCTACAGATTATAGAGTTCAGATTTTATTCACTGAAATATCAAAAATGAAATAAAAATTTAAAATCCTATTAATTCCTTTGGCATGGATTTAAGGCAAATATGTGATTAGTTATTATAAACTTTTTGTTTATGTTTGAAGAGATCCTTTAGTTCTTTTTTTTTTAGCTTTCTCCAATTAAAAAAAATTTTATTTATTTATTTTTCATTTATTTTTATTAGTTGGAGGCTAATTACTTTGCAATATTGTAGTGGGTTTCGCCATACATTGACATGAATCAGCCGTGGATTTACATGTGTTCCCCATCCTGAACCCCCGTCCCACCTTAGTTCTATAATTGTTGGAAATTAGAGAATTTCCTTTCTTTAGAGTTCATTTTTTAAAAAAACCTTTGATTTATTTTATTCAGTATTTCAGCATGTTCCTAGTTGAAGTATGAGGACTGAGTCTATAGGGTCATGAAATCTGGAGGTTTATGTCTTGTTTGCTTGCTTGTTTGATTGTTAATATATCTGAATCAGTACTGGATTATTATGTCCTGCAGGACAGAAATCAGATATTATTATTGATCTCTGTATTCCGAGACGTAGAACCTAGCATATTATAGAAACTTAAAAATGTTTCATTAATGGTTATTGAAATAGGTAAAAAAATATAAACTTCTAGCTATAAGATAATTAAGTACTACAGATGTAATGTACAGTCCATGACTATAGTTAACACTGCTGCATGGTATATATGAAAGTTGCTAAGAGAATAGATCCCCGAGTTCTCATCACAAGGAGTATTTTTTTTTTTTTAAGAAATAAAACACTTTATTTACAAAATTCAAATATGGTCCAAATAAAAGCTGTCCCTTTATTAAACACCCACAAAGTTCCGAACATTGTACAAAATGTTAAAACACTTATTCATACTCTTTTGAAGCAAAGTTGCCTGTTCCGCCGCACTCATTTTTGCATGGCGTTGACATTTTAGCTCCACTTTTCTTAAATGACCAGTTCTTCAAAATTTGCTCAAGAAACAAGTTTCTGATCCACTGAAGTAAATTATGAGGTTAACGCAGAAGTCAACTGGTGACGTTTCTGTCAACTGTTACACTTAATGTCCTCTTCCTCGGAAACCACCACCCTCTCTTCCTCCTCTGAAACCTCCACCTCCTCTTCCACCTCTAAAACCACCACCACTACAATATTGTAAAGTAATTAGCCTCCAACTAATAAAAATAAATGAAAAAATAAAATAAAATAAAACCACCACCTCTGCCTCCTCCTTCTCCTCCCCTGCCACCGCCTCTTGGAGGCCCCTTTTCACCAGGAGGTCGAGGTAGAAACCTCTGCACCGGCAGCAGCTTATATGGGTCTATATAAAACTTCTGTAGTGTTTTAAAGGAAGATGCTTTCATGTTCTCTGATAATTTAACTGAAAAATAAAAATCTCTAAGCTGTCCAAATATTTCATCCACTTTTCCAATTTGTTCTTTGTTTTCTAAATAAACTGGAGCATTGAAATAAGGTACTTTATTTTCATCGGTGGTGCATTTACACACTATGTCATCTTCATAAGGATGCAGGAACTCTCCTAATAAAACTGCTTGTTCTGGAGGTCCTTGATCTTGGCCTTTGTTAAAGCCTCCCCGGCCGCCCCCTTGTCTGAATCCTCCTCTGCCGCCGCCGCCGCCTGGGAAGTGGTGGTAAGCCGCCACGTCGATTAAATCAACCGCGACCTCCGCCTCGAAAGACGTGCTCGCTCCTACCGGCCACGTGCGCCTCAGGCCCGGGTGCTCACACCCACACGCCGGTACTTCGGCCTCACGCGAGCCTCTTCGGCCACCGTCCCAGGACCAAACTGAAGTGGGAGGGAAGCACCTGGAAACTCGAGTAACTGGTTTAGAAAAAGTCAGGCCCCTGCGGAAGCAGGTCCGCTGTAGCCTGTCCGAAAGAGCGTTCAGTGCTGGAAGAGTATCAGTAATATCTCAACATCAGCCGTTACTTTACGACAATCAGCTTTACTTGCCTATGGCGAGCAGAACAAGGAGTATTTCTTTTTTCCTTTTTTTAACCATATGAAGTGAGGGATGGTAACTAAACTTATTGTAGTAATCATTTTGCGATATATATAAGTCAGTTCATTCTGCTATATGCCTTAAACTTTACACGGTGCAGTATGTCAATTGCATCTCAATAAAACCGAAAGAAAAAAATAGAAAAGTGATTTCTATGGAAATGCTACTTTTAACTAGTTCTTCCCTGAACTTAAAATAAATTCCTTGAGGGCAAAGACTGCATCTCAGAGTCTATTACATCCTCAGCATATCGCTGGGCACCTAGCAGTGCCTCAATAAATATTTGCTGGATGAATGAATGGTTGGCAACTTGACTGTGATCTTGTTCAAGATCACTTGTTATTAAATCAGATGAATTTATACCCTTCTCCTTATTTGAAGGGAGAGCACAGGTAAAGAAAACCAAGATATCAATACTTTGCTTTCTAATCAACACTACTCCATCTGTAAGTCAGACTTATATTACACTGTCCTTCTTTTTATCTGTTCTCCTCTCTCCTGCAGCACTTGTGTTTACTCTTCCGAAATCAGTAAGTAAGAATTCTGTCAATATAAGCTCAATGGACCGGGACCAACAGAGAGAGTGATGTTCCAGTTTAACTTCAGTTTATACTTTCATAGCCCCTTGAACTTCTTCTTTTCCGAGCTTTGCTTTAGGCCCACTTCTGCAAAAAATTTTATAAATCAATAAAAGACCCTCAAATTTTCCCTGTATTAATAATTCCTTACTCTCTACATTTGACAGTGTGCTGACAAAGAAGATTTTTGTGTTTGAGTAGCATTTGCTCCAGGCAGATTGATAGCTTGTGCAAGTGCCCTCTGTTACCCTCTAGGTGATTGACACACAAGTAGGATGAAGAAGTACTGTGTTTTGTCTTATTGGTCCTTGTACTTGATGACTGTAGGCATATATATATATTTGGTTCTGATTTTAAATTGTGATCTTTCACATTTTGTGACCGTTCATTCTGACTGATTTCCCCTAATACCTTTGTATCACCCCATTATACAGACCTATGAACTTGCACACACCGAAAGCTGATTCTAATGCCATCAAGACTATGCACAGGAGATGAATGGTGCTTTGGTATTTCAGTGAGTAGATTTCCTTGGAAGGCGTACAAGAGAAACCAGACTGACATTAAGCTCTATAGTGGGTTAAAATGTGTTTTGATATACTTGTAACATATATTCATCTGAGTTCATTTTTTCCTGGGGATTAACATTTACATTTTGGCGTTTATTCTTTCAGATTTTCTTTCTTAGCATTCACTCATTCAATACAATGTGTAGGTATATATATGTGTGTGTGTGTGTGTGTGTATGTATATGCATACATATTTATATTTGTGCTTCTCTATGATCATAATATACATAGATTTTAACCTGCTTTTCCCACTGAGATCTTTCATTCAACTCTGAATCAATGTGCCTTTATATAAGCAATTACCTTACCATCTAATATCAAAACACATTTTCCTTCTAAGGCTTTTCTGTGTTTATTATATACTGTTTTGTAACACCTCTTCACTAAGCAAGTGCAAGGCACAGTCTGTAAATCTTTAAGTGAAAACCTCCAAAAGGAGGAATGGAAATATGAAGGCAAGTGAGAAGGAAAGCAAGAGTATAAAAAACAAACAAAGGGGAAGAGATGGCGTGTAGCTTTGGAAATGAGGGAGTGGGTCACCTCATGTTTTGAAAATGATTGGATCTCAAGTTCTTCCAGTTCTCTAAAAACATTTAGCTGCTTTAACCATATTTATGTTACCTCACAATATGTGCTATGGTCTCACAGAAGTTCCCCCGGTGTGGGAAATGCCACTGTCCCCTCAGGCAATGGCTTAGGTCAGCCCCTTCTGGCCTTCCTGCCCTCCTATTTCTTCCCATGTCTGCTAGGGGACACTATGTTGAGGCTAATTTGCATGACTTTCAGGCTATTTTAGTGTTTTCTTAGCTGGTTTGGGCTGCTTTAACAAAATACCATTTAGAGTGTGTGTCTTAAACAATAGAAATTTACTTCTCATAGCTCTGGAGACTGGAAGTCTGAGAAGAGGGTGAGGGCAGGGTTGAGTTTTGGTGAGGGCTCTCTTCCTGATGTGCAGAAGGCCACCTACTTGCTGTGTCCTCACATGGCAGAAAAAGAGAGGAGCCTCTGGTCTCCTCCTCTTCCTAGGAGGTACTAGTCTGATCACGGGTGCTCCACCTTCATTGCTGTGGATGTTGTTGTTCAGTCGCGCTAAGTCATGTCCAACTGTTTGCAACCCCATAGACTGCAGCATGCCAGGCTTCTCTGTCCTTCACCATCTCCCAGAATTTGCTCAAACTCATGTTCACCAAGTTGGTGATGCCATCCAACCATCTCATCCTCTGTCGTCCCCTTCTCCTCCTGCCCTCAATCTTTTTCAGCATCAGAGTCTTTCCCAATGAGTCAGCTGTTCGCATCAGGTGGCCAAGGTATTGGAGCTTCAGCTTCAGCTTCAGTCCTTCCAATGAATATTCAGGGTTGATTTCCTTTAGGATTAACTGATTTGATCTCCTTGCTGTCTGAGGGACTCTCAAGAGTCTTCTCTAACACCACAATTTGAAAGCATCAGTTCTTCAACACTCAGTCAGCCTTCTTTATTGTCCAACTCTCACATCCATAGATGACTACTGGAAAAGTCATAGCTTTGACTAGACAGACCTTGGTCAGCAAAGTGATGTCTCTGGTTTTTAAAATGCTGTTTAGGTTTGTCATAGCTCTTCTTACAAAGAGCAAATGTCTTTTAATTTCATGGCTTCATTCACCATCTGTAGTGATTTGGGAGCCCAAGAAAATAGAATCTGCCACTGTTTCCATTTTTTCCCTATTTGCCCTGAAGTGATGGGACTGGATGCCATGATCTCAGTTTTTTGAGTGTTGAGTCTTAAACCTCCATGACCTCATCTAAACCTGTTTGCCTCCCCAAAGCTGCACTTCTAAATACAGTGGGTATCAGAGCTTAAATAATTAATTTTAAGGGGGGGTGGGAAACAGACATTGAGTCCATAGCATTTTCTTAACACTTAAAGGTTAGAATTCCCTGATAAACCAAGAATCTTAATGATCTTGTGAAGGAAGCTCATCAATGCAACTTAGCTGCTTCATTAGAAATAAAATGGAAAATTAGAAGTGATGGTATTTTGAATGCAGGCTTGATACTGAGGAATAAAGCAAAGGAATAAAATCACTACAGCATATCTTAGAGGGTCCTGAACACAACGAACTCCCTACAGAAGATGATGAAGATGCTGGGGCAGGTGGCGAGGATGTGATCACAGAAACGAATTGCACAGAGGAAGGACTCAGCACTCAGAAAGAACAGAGGGGTGAGGTGGGAAGTACCATAATTCTGTAACGCTGAGCATATGATAGCAGAATTCTGAGTCTCTGTTTCCCAGCAGCAGAGTAGAGAGTATACTCTTTGAGAGGTTCATCCCACCTCTATAATGCGTGAAAAGCCCTGGAAAGCCTTGGATGCCCTGGAATAGCTTTATAAACTCTCAAAGCAGTAGAAACTCTTTTAATTGGCATGTCCAAAGCTGACTCACTAAATTAACGAGTGATTTCAACTCTTTCTTTAAAAGATACTGACTGATGCCCCCACCCAATGTAGGCTGTAGGCTCCTTTTTAGTATCTCACCCACATCGGCTCCTTCTAGATCTAAGAGTCAGTGGGTAGATGCTAGTTGAGTTTGTTATTATAACAATATATCTTAATTAAACATTATATGATATAGTGAAATATAACTGTGAAAATTGTTGCTGTGCCCATGAAAACAAAGTTAAATATTTCAATAAGAATTTGAAAAATTATTAAAGCTTTGCTGTTGTTTTAGGTGTGAATTAGAGGAATTTAAATTATCAGGAAATTTTTGAGAGATCAACTCTTCCTTCCATATTCTTTCCCAAGGGGCCTTGCATTGCATCAACTTTAAAGAAACTGAAATTAGAAGTCATAGACTTCTAATGAATTGAATCACACTCAATTCACATTGAGTGTGAATCATGCTTTTGAAATGGTAAAATGGTGTGGAACTTTAATCACTGGTCATCCATGTTGAAAGCAGGGATTGACTATTGATTAATCAAAAAATATTTTTACTTAAAACACGAAATATGTGTATATTTCACATATATTTTTCACATATATTTTACATATATTATTGCTTTCATACATAATTTTAAAACTGATTCTCTGCTTTAATGAACTATTTTGATTAAATGACTATGGTATTCTATAATATTTCACTAAATAAACTGTGTGGGTCACCTGTGAAATAGGATTTTCAGAGCAGTCACCACAATATCATATCCATTCCTAAGGCTAAATGCTTAACTTGGTGCAGAAAGGGATGTTAAGCTTTTAATTTTTATTCACACTAACACACACACACACACACACACACACACATACATACATACATATATAGGCCTTGCCACCGTTGTAAGAGCCAAGTCTCAAAAATGTCTCATTAATACATGCTCACCAACAATGAAAGAATAATACCATTTTAGAAATGAAGACTAAATTATGCAGAACAAAACAAACTAGTCATGGTCTGAAGAGTAATTGGGAACAAAAAGATTAGAACTGAGACAATAGGAAAAGAATATATTTTAAAAATGGATGTGGAGAAAATGATATAGAGAAGAGGTGAAGGAAATTTAATATTTCTACAATTGAAATTCCTCCAAAAGAAAATAAACACAGTGGAACAAAGAACAAATATCAAGACTATAATTCATATCATTTTTCTTGAAATGAAACAGATGTTAATGTGTCACCAAAAGTGAAAATTGACCCCAAACTGTTAATGCAGACTCAACACTGATTGCAATATTTGATTTGGAAGACAAAGCAAGTGTCTTTATGGCACTCAGGTAAAGGAAAGCCCTTTCAAGGGAAAGAATATTGGGTTGGTTGGCATCAAGCTTCTCAACAGCAACATCCTATAGCAAACATCATCAAACAATTTATAAGGCATCTGAAGAGGAAAAGTGTAATCTGAACATTTTATATGCAAGCAAGTTGCTCACAGTTATAAAGACCAATCTGAACATATATTGCTGAGGAATCCACTAGAGAATGAGCTTTGGCCAAACAAGATGAGATTGATGCCATTTTGGGAAAAGAACTAGTGGTACATTTTAAATATATCTAACTCAGAGGAAAGTTATAAGTAATTGTAATAAAATAACATGTACATTTCTCTAAGCAAGGCTTCAGCAGTACGTGAAACGTGAACCTCCAGATGTTCAAGCTGGTTTTAGAAAAGGCAGAGGAACCAGAGATCAAATTGCCAATATCCGCTGGATCATCGAAAAAGCAAGAGAGTTCCAGAAAAACATCTGTTTCTGCTTTATTGACTATGCCAAAGCCTTTGACTATGTGGATCACAATAAACTGTTGAAAATTCTGAAAGAGATGACCACCTGACCTGCCTCTTGAGAAACCTATATGCAGGTCAGGAAGCAACAGTTAGAACTGGACATGGAACAACAGACTGGTTCCAAATAGGAAAAGGAGTATATTGTCAAGGAGTATACGTCAAGGCTGTATATTGTCACCCTGCTTATTTAACTTATATGCAGAGTACATCATGAGAAATGCTGGGTTGGAAGAAGCACAAGCTGGAATCAAGATTGCCGGGAGAAATATCAATAACCTCAGATATGCAGATGACACCACACTTATGGCAGAAAGTGAAGAGGAACTAAAGAGCCTCTTGATGAAAGTAAAAGAGGAGAGTGAAAAAGTTGGCTTAAAGCTCAACATTCAGAAAACTAAGATCATGGCATCTGGTCCCATCACTTCATAGAAAATAGAAGGGGAAATAGTGGAAACAGTGGTTGACTTTATTTTTCTGGGTTCCAAAATCACTGCAGATGGTGATTGCAGCCATGAAATTAAAAGACGCTTACTCTTGGAAGGAAAATTATGACCAACCTAGATAGCATATTAAAAAGCAGAGACATTACTTTGCCAACAAAGGTCCGTCTAGTCAAGGCTATGGTTTTTCCAGTGGTCATGTATGGATGTGAGAGTTGGACTGTGAAGAAAGCGGAGCACCAAAAAATTGATGCTTTTGAACTGTGGTGTTGGAGAAGACTCTTGAGAGTCCCTTAGACTGCAAGGAGACCCAACCAGTCCATCCTAAAGGAGATCAGTCCTGGGCGTTCACTGGAAGGACTGATGCTGAAGCTGAAACTCAGTACTTTGGCCACCTCATGCGAAGAGTTGACTCATTGGAAAAGACCCTGATGCTGGGAGGGACTGGGGGCAGGAAGAGAAGGGAACGACAGAGGATGAGATGGCTGGATGGCATCACCAACTTGATGGACATGAGTTTGAGTAATCTCTGGGAGCTGGTGATGGACAGGGAGGCCTGTAGTGCCGTGATTCATGGGGTCACAAAGAGTCGGACACAACTGAGCGACTGAACTGAACAGAATTAAACATGTATATTTTATACCCTCTGAAAATATAGAAGTAGTATATCAATAAAAATGGGAGAATGGGAAAAAATGATTGAAAGTTCTGTAAGATCATACTTTTCAGAGGTGATAACTGGGAGTCCAAAATTATCATCTAAAACTTATTGTATAGCACAAGGCAAAATAAAAGACAATAATTGTATTGCTTAAAATTAGGTGATGAAGGAAAGGAAAGAGGCTTACAAACTAATTGTTGCTTTTAATAAGAAACTAATATATAATATCTAAAGCAAAGAGAGAATTAGGGACATTATATAAAAGTTTAATGTAAAGTAATTCCAGAACAAAACAAATAACTTTCTAAATATTAAACAAGAAAACCAACAATAGCAAACCAAATTGAAAAAAGAGAGCACATTGTGAAAATTAAACATGCATATTCATACATACACACAAATATAAACATTATATGAATTGGTATTACAGCCTAGCGAACATACTTATCTGTTACATGAGTAAATAAAAATAGACCTAACTCACTTAAAAAAACTCAGGTTGGGTTACAAAGCACACATAACTCTAAGCTATATACAAAAGAGAAAACTAAAAATGATTAAGAAAAGTTAAATAGCAGGACAAAGTTATGCCAGGAAAATGCAAACAGAAATAGAAATAAAGGTTATAATCTTAATATGAAACAAGGAGGAATTCAAGCCAAAGAACATTAATAATGACAGAAATGAGACCTTATAATGCTCAAGGCTACAATTCAGACAAGATAAAATAATTAAGAATATTTATACAGCAAATGACATTGGGAACTTCCCTGAAACAGAAAACACAGCAGATATAAGAAGTTCACTGATTAACTAGAGGCTGAAACTCACCTCTCTTAGTGTTAAAAAAAGAACCCAAACAATAAAAGAACACAATAAGTTAACTCTTCTGGATATATTTCAAATACCCAAAACTCCTCCTACTTTTTAAGTGCTCATACATCCTTCACAAAATAACTGATCACATGCCAATTAAGACACAAAGAAAATCTCAGTAAATTCTAATAAAGTAGAAATATAAAAATAGCACAGCAAAATTATCTGGCAACCATGCATTGAATCTACAGTTCAATTCAGAACAAGGCCCTCTCACTTAGAAAGCAAAATAAAAGTGCTAATTATTGGGTCAAAGAGGGAATGCAAACAAAAAATACAAAATTTAATATTGATGAAATGTATGTCAGAATTTTGGAATATAAGTCGTTTTGCAAATGGTCATGACATAAAATGCTTAGATCAATAAAAAATAAAGAAGATAAGATATGTATCTGATGTATGTATCACATGATTCCAAATGTTGGAGAAACAAAAGAAAATAATTATGAAGATACAAGTATAAATTTATGAGTTAGAATACAGAGAACATGTTCTTAATCACTTCAATATTTATTATTTAATTATATTTGTTATTATATAAATAATTATTTATTAATAATAAGAAAAGGTTAGAAATAGCACAAATACAGAAGACCAGGTGGATGACTGACCATGTTGACGCAACGTGACTTTGGAGGCATAGGAGGCAAACAGGGAAGATCTCTAAGCACTAATATGCAACACTTATTAACTGGAAAAGCAAGGTGCAGAATGGTATAAAATGAAGAGAATTTAAAGGTACAGTTTCTTCTACTCCTTTTTTCCATCAAGAAGCCTTGGAGGTCCCCAGGAGAAACTGACACAAATGATTTGTTGTCAGGGTCCAGGGGGAAAGAACAGGGGTTGGCATGAGACATTTCGCTCAATGCATCGGTAAACATTCTCTTGGGGGACCATCTTAATATAGGAAAAAACAATACAGAGAAGTGAGCCAAATACAGGCAAATAAGAGATATGTTTTCCTACATCTCTGGGCTGAGAAAAAAAGAGCTTGTGAAAAGGATGAGTGCGAGCCTGGCTATCATTAACCCTTTGGTGTGCGGTCACAGACGGGAGACACATACATCAAATGGAAGAAACCCAACTGCTCTGTTAACAAGCTGAGTAGTGTTTGTCAATGGCAGCTGCTCCGTCTCATCTGGGCCTCTGTCAAGGGGCCTGTGCTCCTGGTTGGATCACCCGTTCCCTTCTCCCCTGCCTGCCATCTCAGGATGCAGAGAGGGAGACAGACTCTGATACTCTTCCTTCTTCCTCTGGGCCTGCCCGCCCACCAGCTTCCCAATGGGGACTGAGAGATGGGGGCCCTGAAGTGTGCTTAACATTGCCTTATCTGAAATGGCTTAAAGTTCGTGTACGTGTGATACGTGAATGAGTATACTGTATATTTAGATAAGTTCACCCACAGACACAGGCACACACCCAAGGAAGAATTTTTAATCGGAGACTGGCAGTTTGTCTTTTTTTAGAAATCAGAATCTGTTTTCCTCACATAGTAGGAACACAAAATATCAAGGAACTCATGAAGCTCCTGAATTTTATTTTTACACTCACAATTTCGAGAAGAATCTTAACAGATTTAGTCCAAATTTAGTGTTTAAAAAAAAAATGCTGCTCTGGGACTGCAAATGTAAGTGCCAAGTTTCAATCCACAGCAAATTTTTACAGCTGAGCTGGCAGGTCTTTAAAGAGGTCTTGTCAAAACAGAAACCTTCAAGAACCAAAAAAAAAAAAAAAAAAGAAACAGCTCACCTGCCTTACCACTAATGTCTCTGGGTGTAGAAGTGAAGAGATATTACACAATATTACAGAGTTAGAAGGCATACACCCCACTCCAGTACTCTTGCCTGGAAAATTCCATGGATGGAGGAGCCTGGTGGGCTGCAGTCTATGGGGTCGCTGAGTCGGACATGACTGAGCAACTTCACTTTCACTTTTCACTTTCATGCATTGGAGAAGGAAATGGCAACCCACTCCAGTGTTCTTGCCTGGAGAATCCCAGGGACGGCGGAGCCTGGTAGGCTGCCGTCTGCGGGGTCACACAGAGTCGGACACGGCTGACACGACTTAGCAGAAGGCATACCTGTGGCAAATGAGATGTCTCTTTATCTTCTCCTTCCTTCCTTCCTTTTCTTCAAGAAGAGAATTTTTAGTAACACAACAAATGGACATAATCATTTTATTAATAGAAAATACCTGATTAAGAGTCCCTTGGACAGCAAGGAGCTCAAACCAGTCAACCCTAAAGGAAACCAACCCTGAATATTCATTGGAAGGACTGATGCTGAAGCTGAAGCTCTGATACTTTGGCCACCTGATGCAAAGAACTAACTCATTAGAAAAGACCCTGATGCTGGGAAAGATTGAAGGCTGGAGGAGAAGGGGATGGCAGAGGATGAGATGGTTAGATGGCATCATCGACTCAATGGACGTGAATTTGAGCAAACTCGGAGATAGTGGAGGACAGAGAAGCCTGCGTGCTGCAGTCCATGGGGTCACAGTCAGTCAGATACGACTTAGTGATTGAACAACAACAATTAGCATTTTCATTCAACTCCAAATATTTTCTAGTTTAGCTTATACTGACTAAACAACAACCACCACCCAATCAAGGTTTTGCTGGGAGGGTGATTCATATTAGTAAGAAAAATCACATTTGTTTAGCCTGCAGAAGCTCTGCTCTGGACTATCTGAGTCAGAAATCCTTGCTCAGAATCTTCCTTTGGAGATGATGGAGTTTTGGCTGGGTGGGGAGAGGGAGAGGGATAATGTTGAAGAGAGAGATGAGAGGTGCAAAGGGAACAGTCTAGGGGGGTGCTCTAGGATGCCTGCCTCAGGTAGATCACCTCTGACAGACTTTTGTGTGGACCCTGCCTGTTTGGTGACTGACTCTGGAATGGTTGGTCATGTGGAAGTGGCCTGGACCTGCCCAGACGGAAGGTGTGATTCTCACTGCATCACTGCCTTCACTGTAATTGACAGGGCATCACTTCCTTCACTCTTCACTCCCATGGCTCTCTGGAGTCTAACAGTTGGTCCTTAAGAGAAAGAAGAGGGTTTGTGTTTTAGGTATTGAAAGCAAGGTAAAAGGACATTGCAAGTTTTGATAGATTTGGAGGCGGGGGACACATTTTGCCATTAAAATTCTTTTTAATTGCTTTCTAGATTAAAGCATAAGCATAGATCAATGAAGTTAAACGTATTAATAGTTGTCTCTTAATAGTGTTTTCTAGTTTCCTTTGATGCCCCTTCCCTGAAACAAACAAAACAAATAGAAAATAGTGGGATATAAATGTATTTTCGGCTTCCCAGGGGCCACTAGTGATGAAGAACCCACCTGCCAATGCAGGAGACGTAGAAGATGCAGGTTCAATCCCTGGGTCGGGAGTATTCCCTGGAGGAGGGCTTGGCAATCCACTCCAGTGTTCTTGCCTGGAGAATCCCATGGACTCATGGTGCCTGGTGGGCTACAGTTTATAGGGTCACAAAGAGTCGGAGACAACTGAAGCAACTTAACACACACACACACACACACACACACACACACACACAGACAGATGGGTTGTAGATAGTCAGAGGGTGAAGGCAGAGTTCCCAGACTCCCAACCTCCTCGAACACCTTTAAGTAAACCCCTCTTTCTCTCTTTCCGTCTCTCTCAAGGGAAATGGCACAGCTCTGTCCTGCTTTCACTCCTTCGGCACTGAGTCCTCTGAGAAAGGGATCTCCCCTTCTCCTCCGCTGTCCTCTGCCTCGCCTTCCCCGCACCTCTGGCACCTTTCAGGCTGGTGTCTTTGTCCTCCAGTCTAGACCTGTCAGTGATAAGCACCACAGAAACCCTTCATGAGAGGCCCAGGCGCCTCAAATCTGTAGAATCCTACCCGTATATAAAACCGGCTCACAAATCTCCTCTTCCTGTCTCCTCTCGCTAAATGCCTGGTGTTCAATATCTGATTCCCTCTGCTTGACTTGTGAGGTCCCCAGCATTCCTGGGAAAACCTCACCTGTGTATTGAGAGCAGGCCTTCCTATGTCGTCCTATCTCTGCCGATACGTCCCCTTCTCAGCTTAGCTCTGTTTGCTTCCCTGCATCCCTGGAGCCTTTGGGTGGACATGGATTATCAAAACTCCAACCTTCCTCATGCACTTAAAAAGAAAAAAAAACAAAACAAAAAAACATGTAGCTGCAAACAAACCAGAGAGACCTGGGAATTAAAGACAAATCGACTGGCAAGTGGCAGTTCTGTTGGGATATTAAAAAAAAAAAAAAAAAATGGTTTCAGTCTCTTAATTCAACAAGCCCAGTTGAGGTTATTTTGAAAGTCACTAACTGCTCTGGCTGTAACAGGAGTGTCGACCAAACGAAATCATTATTCCCTTCTTGCTGAGTTTTTCTTATTGAAGTTTCTAGCTCTCTACTCTCTGGTGGTAAAACAGTAGCTACAAATAACATCCTTAAAGGTGGCATTCTCTATGAGATGACTTTTTTCTTTTTTTTTCTAAATAAACTTTAGCACCTTCATCCTCCAGGAGGAAATGTTAGCAGAGCCAAGATGTGGAAACTTCTGAGGGAAAGTTTTAGTATTTGTTCCCTTTGGAATTTGTGTTAATTATAGGGTCAAAAATCAGGTTACAGGTGGTGCAGTGGTAAAGAACCCGCCTGCCAATGCAGGAGGTGCAAGAGATGGGGGCTTGATCCCTGGGTAGGGAAGATCCCTGGAGGAGGGCATGGCAATCCGCTCTAGTATTCTTGCCTGGAAAATTCCATAGGCGGAGGAACCCTGGTGGGCTACAGTCCACAGGGTCTCAGAGTCCGACATGACTGAGCATTTACAGTACAGTAATAGGGCCAAATACAGTCCCTTCTATGGGCTACATATCACTTGCATTTTAATTTCCTTTTGCACACAGGTTATGGGAAGACTTTATGTTCTATGGTGATTCATATATGAAATATAACAATATTCTTTCACTTTTGTTCCACCCACCCCCCCATGCTCCCAAATCTGCTATCTACAGTTCTACAGCAGAGATCTTTTCAATCACACATTTGGTTAGTTTGCTTTCCCCGTTTGTAACCTCCAAAGTCTCCCCCTCAGCTGCTGCAGACGTGGCCAGATGATTTCATCCAGCCCTCAGACGGATTGAAATGGACTCCCTAGAGACAAGGGTGGGGGTGGGGTGGGGAGAAGGATTCGGAGGCTGCCTCAGGGTTCCTGGGAGTGCTGTGATCGATTAGCTATGCCTGCCGTAGACCTGGGAAGAAGGTGCGGTGGTGGGTATGTCATACTTAGGGTACGTGTTTAGTCAGACCATGGCCATGGCATCTGTCTCCACACGATATGCTACTGTTAAGCAGTACAGAAGATTCTTCCCGTTTCCTAAAGACAACATTATTTCCAGGCAATTTCAAGAGTGATCTAAGATTCACTTCCTAGAGAAATCATTTTTCCCCTCTCTTTGATTGTAGACCAGGTCCTAAGCCTATATGCTGCTGTCGCAAACGGTGTTTTTGCCGCTACCATTATTCTTAACCCACTGTTTGAGGATTACCTATGCAGGTGACTGACACCTTCATGAGGTAGACTTCAGAAGTCTCTGAGGGCTGAAGTGTTAAATTTTCTCATTAATTACCTAGCATAGGGCTTGAACTCTTAGCTGGCATACAGTAATTGTTTATTAAAAAATAATAAATGCATGAATGAATGAATGGCATGTTTCCTATGGGGTGAGAGGAAATAAAACAGAACTTACTGGTATTTGCACTTGATAATAGCCATACAAGCAAATGTAAAAAAATGAAATTCTAAAAAAATAACAAATGGAACTGTTCGATGATTTTAGTAACTTCTAGTAACATTTTTTAGCATTTTTTGGTACATTGACTTAGTATTATATTCAAGATTCAAGGTTGTTCTTTTTTTTTCCTTTTTTTTTTTTTTTTTATAATATTCCTGAACCCTTCAGGTGAAAATCAGCTTTCTATTGCCTGTCTTACTGTTTCTTCAAATAGCATTCATATATGTCTTAGTCAGCTTAGCCTGCTATAACAAAATACCGTACACTGACTTAAACAACAGATATTTAGTTTTCACAGTTTGGAGGCTGACAAGTCCAAGATCAAGGTGCTGACAGACTGAGATTCAGATTCTGATGAGAGTTCTCACCTTGGCTTCTTCCTATGACCTCATGTGATGGAGACGGGAGAGAGAGAGCTTGGTGTTTCCTGATTATTCTTATAAGGGCACTGTTCCCAGTGCTCCACCCTCATGACCTGTCTACTCCCAAAGGCCCCATCTCTGAATCCCATCACATTGAAGGTTAGTGCTTCAGCACGTGGATATATATATACATGTATATGTGTGTGTATATATATAGTGTGTATATATGTATATATAGTGTGTATATATGTATACATATAGTGTATATATGTACACATAGGTATATATGTATATATATAGTGCTTCCTTGGTGGCTTAGACAGTAAAGAATCTGCCTGCGGTGCAGGAGACAGGGATTTGAACCCTGGGTCAGCAAGATCCCCTGGAGAAGGGAAGGGCTACCCACTCCAGTATTCTTGCCTGGAGAATCCCATGGACAGAGGAGACTGGTGTGCTATAGTCCTTGGGGTCACAAAGAGTTGGACATGACTGAGTAGCTAACACTAGCTCTATAAATACATACATATGTGTATATATATATATATTTCCTTTGTTTCTTTACCATATATACTTAGATATGTAAATAGAGTAAATATGGATTCCCAGAGTTCTTTACTATATTTATTCACTCTTCAAATATTTACTGATCGCCCACTATATTCAATGTACTGGGAAAACAGTGATGAAAATACAGACATAATATACAACCTGATGCAACTTATAGCCAGATTTGCCCTGCCTACATTTCTCCAATTTGAATGCATTGATGAACTTCCATTAGCAGTTACCTTGTACCCATTGACCATCCCCAAGAAAAAGAAATGCAAAAAAGCATAATGGCTGTGTGAGGAGGCCTTACAAATAGCTGAGAAAAGAAGAGAAGTGAAAAGCAGAGGAGAAAAGGAAAGATATTCCCATTTGAATGCAGAGTTCCAAAGAATGGCAAGGAGAGATAAGAAAGCTTTCCTCAGTGATCAGTGCAAAGAAATAGAGGGAAATAATAGAATGGGAAATACTAGAGAACTCTTCAAGAAAATTAGAGATACCAAGGGAACATTTCATGCAAAGATGGGCTCAATAAAGGACAGAAATGGTATGGACCTAACAGAAGCAGAAGATATTAGGAAGAGTTGGCAAGAATACACAGAAGAACCATACAAAAAAGATCTTCACAAACCAGATAATCATAATAGTGTGATCACTCACCTAGAGCCAGACATCCTGGCATGTGAAGTCAAGTGGGCCTTAGGAAGCATCATTATGAACAAAGCTAGTGGAGGCGATGGAATTCCAGTTGAGCTATTTCAAATCCTGAAAGATGATGCTGTGAAAGTGCTGCACTCAATATGCCAGCAAATTTGGAAAACTCAGCAGTGGCCACAGGCCTGGAAAAGGTCAGTTTTCATTCCATCCCAAAGAAAGGCAATGCCCAAGAATGCTCAAACTACTGCACAATTGCACTCATCTCACACACTAGCAGAGTAATGCTCAAAATTCTCCAAGCCTGGCTTCAGCAGTACGTGAACCATGAACTTCCAGATGTTCAAGCTGGTTTTAGAAAAGGCAGAGGAACCAGAGATCAAATTGTCAACCTCCGCTGGATCATCAAAAAAGCAAGAGAGTTCCAGGAAAACATCTATTTCTGCTTTCTTGACTATGCCAAAGGCTTTGACTGTGTGAATCACAATAAACTTTGGAAAATTCTGAAAGAGATGGGAATACCAGGCCACCTGACCTGCCTCTTGAGAAATCTGTATGCAGGTCAGGAAGCAACAGTTAAAACTGTACATGCAACAACAGACTGATTCCAAATCGGGAAAGGAGTGCATCAAGGCTGTATATTGTTACCCTGCTTATTTAACTTATATGCAGAGTACATCATGAGAAACACTGGGCTGGATGAAGCACAAGCTGAACTCAAGTTTGCTGGGAGAAATATCAATAACCTCAGATATGCAGATGACACCACCCTTATGGCAGAAAGTGAAGAAGAACTAAAAAGCCTCTTGATTAAAGTGAAAGAGGAGAGTGAAAAAGTTGGCTTAAAGCTCAACATTCAGAAGACTAAGATCATGGCATTCGGTCCAATCACTTCATGGCAAATAGATGGGGAAACAGTGGAAACAGTGGCTGACTTTATTTTTCTGGCCTCCAAAATCATTGCAGATGGTGATTGCAGCCATGAAATTAAAAGACGCTTGCTCCTTGGAAGGAAAGTTATGACCAACCTACACAGCATATTAAAAAGCAGAGACATTACTTTGCCAACAAAGGTCCGTCTAGTCAAGGCTATGGTTTTGTTCCAGTAGTCATGTATGGATGTGAGAGTTGGACTATAAAGAAAGCTGAGTGCTGAAGAATAGATGCTTTTGAGCTGTAGTGTTGGAGAAGACTCTTGAGAGTCCCTTGGACTTCAAGGAGACCCAACCATCCATCCTAAAGGAGATCAGTCCTGGGTATTCATTGGAAGGACTGATGTTGAAGCTGAAACTAATACTTTGGCCACCTCATGCAAAGAGTTGACTCATTGAAAAAGACCCTGATGCTGGGAGGGATTGGGGGCAGGAGGAGAAGGGGATGACAGAGGATGAGATGGTTGGATGGCATCATCGACTCAGTGGACATAAGTTTGAGTAAACTCCGGGAGTTTGTGATGGGCAGGGAGGCCTGGCATCCTGTGATTCATGGGGTCGCAAAGAGTCAGACACGACTGTGTGACTGAACTGAACTGAACATGAAAGTACTAATATCTCTTTGAGATTCTTATTTCAATTCTTTTAAACTAGTATGCAAACGTGGGATTACTGAATCACTTGACAATTCTTTGTAAATTTTTTTTTTTTGAAAACTGTGTACTCTTTACCATAAGTTTCACTGTATTGCATTCCTACCAATAGGTGTAAACGTTTCAGTTTTCCACTTCCTCACTGACATTTGTCGTCTTTTTAAAAAAATAATAGCCACACTGACAGTTATTAGGTGGTTTGCATTTTAATTGTAATTAGTGACATTAAGCATTTTTTTGTGTATCTGTGGACCATTTGTATTTCTTCTTTGGAGAAATGTTTATTCAAATCCTCAACCCATTTTAAAATTGGGTTATAAATTTTCTTGCTATTGAGTTATAGGAGTTCTTAATATATTTTCAGATTAATCCCTTTTATGATATATGATATACAAATATTTTCTCTCATTTCACAGGTTGCTTTTTATAGACATCCAATGTTCATGATTTAGAAGACTTAGTATTATTAAAAAGTCCATGCTACCCAAAGCTATCTACAGATCCAGTGAAATTTCTATCAAAATCCCAGTGGCATTTTTTTTTTTTTTTCAGAAATAAAGAAACAATCCTACATTTCATATAGAACTACAAAAGACTGCTGCTGCTGCTAAGTCGCTTCAGCCATGTCCAACTCTGTGCGACCCCATAGATGGCAGCCCACCAGGCTCCCCTGTCCCTGGGATTCTCCAGGCAAGAACACTGGAGTGGGTTGCCATTTCCTTTTTCCAATGCTTGAAAGTGAAAAGTGAAAGTGAAGTCGCTCAGTCGTGTCCGACTCTTAAGGACCCCATGGACTGCAGCCCACTAGCCTCCTCCGTCCATGCAACAATACTGGCATGGGTTGCAATTTCCTTCTCCAGTAAAAGACTAAGGGTAGCCAAATAATCTTGAGAAGGAAGAATAAGGCTGGAGGCATTAACTTCCTATTTCAAAATATGTTGCAAAGTTGCAATAATCAAAATAGTATGGTAAAGGCATAAAGTCAGACATAAGAGCCACCTCACTGGAAAAGACCCTGATGCTGGGAAAGATTGAAGGCAAAAGGAGAAGCAGGAAGCAGAGGATGAGATAGTTAGATCCATCGCCAACACAATGGACATGAAATTGAGCAAACTCTGGGAGATCGTGAAGGACAGAGGAGACTGGTGTGCTGCAGTTCATGGCATGGCAAAGTAGGACACAGCTTCATAACTGAAAAGCAATCAGTCAATGGAACAGAATAAAAAACCCAGAAGTAAATCCATGAACATATGATCAACAAATCTTAAGGATGCTAAGAATGCACAATGGGTAAAAGATAATATCTTCAACAAAGAATAAAAAGACTATTTTAACAAAAAGAATTAAATTAGACTCTTATCTTACACTGTACACAAAAATGAAGCTCAACCTGGCTTAAAGACATAAGCATAAGACCTGAAACTATAAAACTCCTAGAACGCAAAAGAGGGAAAGCCTTTTGATGTGGGTCTTGGCAATAAATCATTCAAGAATTCATTCATGGATAGGACACCAAAATTTCAGGCAACAAACACGAAATAAAAAAGTGGGACTACACCAAATGAGTAAGATTCCACATGAGGGGAACAATCAATGGAGTGAAATGATCCAATTTACTATTATCTTGGGGAATTTGCTCTAGGAGGGTAGAAGTAAGTGTATGACTATTTATTCCTTGTTGTTGTGTGACAGTAACTTTACATTTTGTGCTTTCAAAATTGATTCTCAAAATAGCTTTATGAGCAAAGTTATTACAGTCTTTGTATGGATGAAGAAGAATCAGAAAGTTCTGCTGTTTACTCAAGGCAGCCCAATCTGAGAAACCGGGGTGCTTGCCAAGACTTCAACAACTGTTGGGTGTCTCTTAAGTCCCCTCTGCCCCACAAGCCATGCACAAGCCTTCCTATGTTCTCTTTTTCTAAGACAAGGATGATGAAATGGTGGCCAAGAGTACTGGCTGGTAGACTCTGGTAGTAAATGGAAACCTCTTCACCTCTCCTGTCACCTGCTGGCTCAGATCTTTGCAAATACTCATCTGTTTTGCATTTCTGGTGGGAATTATGAGTAAACTAAGGGCTAGATCAGTAGCAGGAGGATAGAATTGTGCAATCTTCATGTGGGTCTTTTGGATAGCTCGATGGGCCCGGCCTACTGTGCCTCACTTTGAACCCCCTGCTTTCTACTTTCTTGGACTCCCATCTCCATCCTCTTTGCCCCTGCACTCAAAAATGTTTTAATACTGTTCACTCTCTTCTCTCACCCCATCCTCCACTCTGAGCCTTCTCTCTACTTCACCAATCTTTCTTCCCTTAAAAAATGCTTCCTCCCAAGTGAAAATGAATAGGTAGGCTTCCCCTGAGAAAAATCCTCTCTTGCCTGAATAGCTATGCTTTTCCTGAACTATCAGCCTGTTTTTATCTTGTGGAAACTGAACTGTGTAAGTTATCAAGTTTTCTTCATTGGGTTCTCTGTTAGAAAAGTGAGAACCAAGTTCATTAATTTCCTGTAGCAAATACCTGGCTCTCTATCATAGTTATTATTTTATTAACCTCATTTCAGGGTTAGCTTAATATCCCTGTCTGTGTGTCGCTTTCTCCATTCTCACTTATTTTAAAACAGGCTCTCTTGCTATAATTTATGTATCTTTCTAGGCTACTAGAATCTTGTTTGGAGCAAAGTGAGGGGAGAAATAGTTTTATGGGAAACTACACTTGTTTTTCAATGTTTTTTCTCTCCTATTCCCTTGCTTATGGAATATTTGACTTTTTAAAATTGAAATTATGGCCATTTGGAATAAATACTGTATTTTCTGATCTCCTTTGCAAGGTGTGGTTTTGGAATCAGATCTGACCAAGAGGGATCTTTGGAAGTATAACTGTGTGACTTTGGGGAAGTGTCCTAAAAGGGAGGGCATATGCCCTTACTCTTTTTCTTACTACATTGAAATGTGAATGTAATGATTGGAGCTTAAGCAGCCATATTGGTTCATGAGTCAATAGCCTAGGCTAAGAAGCAATGATATAGAAGAAACCTGGTTTTCTTATGATTATGAAGTGTCCTCATGGGTTCTGTATTGTCTGCTTCTATGCTGTCTACATGAGAAAATGAAACTTGATATATTTAATACACAGTTACCTGGGTTTTATTTCAGTTGCACCAAGACATAATTCTAATATGGTGGACTTCAATCTTGCAGGGTCAGACAGAGAATGTATCTGCTGTGACATGACGCGAGCCCTAAATAGACTAAATTTATGTGAGCAGTAATAATGTCTTTAAGGGATTTGATTCTTATATTTGTACTGCTACCCATATTTTTATGAAACTGCATTCTTATATTTTTCTCTTGTATTTATCACTCTTACAACTGTATATATTAGACTAGAGCTCTTATAATCTTTGCACAATGCCCAATACTGTGCATATGGTTCCACATACATCCCTACTTTCATGCAACCTTCTTTACTTCTTCTCAATGTGTCTTCTGGAAAGACTCATAACAGGTTGGACCTCTGCATCTTGTTTTTTCACAAAGGTAAGTAATAGATCATCTGGTTGAGGTGATAATCCATAAAACTTTAACAAAGCCTGAAAATGATAAGTCCCGTGAGAGAAGCTGAGATAAGTAGAATTTGTGTCCCATGGAGCTTTATCTGGTTCCTGGTAATCTCTTTGATCTCATCTTCTGTCCTTTCCTCTCACTTACCCTCCTCCAGCCAGAGTAGCCTACTTGCCATCCACAAACATGTGCGCCTAAGGTACTCCTGCCTCAGGGCCTTGGCACATGCTGTTCCCTCTACCAGGAATGGTGTTCCCTCAAGTTATAGCCTTCTCTCAAACTGGACCTTCGGTCTTGTGTCTCTGTTTTATTTTCCTCCATAGCCCATGTCAGTAAGGGCCATTCTGTTTATTTAACCTGTTTATTTGGTTATAGCCTCTCTGTACTGATTGCATATGACTGCAATTGACAGCATGTGACTCTACTATGGATTTACTTATTTATTTCTTGTTTACTGCCAGACCTCCAGAATCTGTAATAAGGGTTATAATATAGTGGGGACTCAGTAAATATTGTTTGAATGAATGAATGAAAGGTTCAAAGAAAAAATATATTTCTGATGGCAGTTTACTTGTAGGGGTGGTATTTAGGTTTGAATTTGACATGTATGGTAGAATTAAGTTGGCATGAAGATGCTTTCCAGAGCACTGATTTTACTGGCTAGCAACTGGAGACAACTTAGATACTTACACTAGAGGGTGGGGATGAGTAAAAGTAAAAATGCAGCAGATGGAGATAATGACCTAGATTTACAAGGCATTACACTCAAAAGGAGGCAAATTGAAGAGATCAGAAAAATACTATAACATAATATCATTAATGTAAGTTTCAAGTTCACAAAAACAATATTCCATGTTTTAAGAGAAATGTATATATATCTAGATAGTGTTATATATATATATATGTAAATAAATATATACATACATAGATATCATGGAAGGATATGTATTGTGTGATTGGAGACGAAAAAGACGTGAGGATGAGAGATAAGTAATACAAACAAATATAAACAGAAGAAGGACCTCACAGAGACCTTCAGTGAAGTATGCCAGGCCTAGAGGGTTCGCTTAACTTTCACACTGATCACACAGCACTAAAAACAAATGGAGGGAAATTCTCTGGGGACCAGGAGGGTAGAAGAAAATGGGAAATGAGTATCCTCATACTGATAGAGCCATGGCCAGGAAATACCAAGGAAAGGAACAATTAGGACAGTAGTGGGTAATAAAGATGGAAAGATAGGTTGGGCCTAAAATTTTAAAGAGACCCAAATGCTAGGCAAAGGAGATTTTCTCACTTCATTAAACAAGGAGGAACCATTAAGAGTTTTTGGACAAGATGAAATAACAGGAAAATTAATGTAGTGTGTAATGTATTAGATAAAATAACAGATTCACAGGCAGGGAAAAAGAGTTAAACAGGAGAATGCAATAGTCCAAGCAGGAAGTACTGCTTAGTGTGAACCTAGAAAACAGTGATAGGAAGAAGCCTGTGATTTAATCTCTATCTGATACTTACAAATTTTGATGAATTACATACATCTGACTGTGTTAAAAACTAGAGGAAGGAATCAAGTGTGGGATATTTAAATGACCTCTGTACAGTCCTTTGGTGGGAAACCAGCATGGGGACAAGTGCTTTGACATCTTGTGGGTGTTACATAAAATTCAGAAGGAACAGAAAGGACTACATTTGGTGCATGCAATGTAATGACTAGGGCTTCCAGGTGGCTCAGTGGTAAAGAATCTACCGACAACACAGGAGACGCAGGTTCCTGGATTTGATCCCTGGGTTGGGAAGATCCCCTGTAGAAGGAAATGACAACCCCCTCTAGTATTCTTGCCTGGGAAATCCCATGGACAAGAGGAGCCTGGCGGGCTACAGCCCATGGGGTCTCAAAAGAGTCAGACATGGCGACTAAACAACAATAAATGTAATAACTACGTGAGTTGCCATGTAGCTGAAAACACAGTTGTCAGGACCTGAGGACAAGTCTGATTTTGGTGGAGAAAGCAAGCAAAGGAAACTAGAAATGTTCTACCTTCATGTCTAAAGAAGCTGATATATGATTAACAGCTAAAAGCTGGTGAGCTGTTTTAGTGGTAGATGCTTTTGGTTTGTGGGAGAATCCTATTTAAAATTATGCCAAGTCACCCCAGTAGATAGGTATAGTAGGCTGTTGGGCACGTGAGATTAGTATTTGAAGAATCCAAGGCTGTCACTATTGATCTGGGACCCACTCTCTCAGAGGGGACTGTCAGAGCCGTGGTCATCACCATGGTTACAGAAGCAACAGATCAGAATGCGTTTGTGTGATGGGACTGACCAATAAGGAGTAGATCTTTCTAAATGTGAAGCGTTGGAAATATGAATCATGAATTTTTTTAACAGTAGAAGATTAATAACTTAGCATATTTTAAAAGTAAGCTCTTTTAAAAAGGGGAATCTCCATGGAGCCCCATCTATGAAGCCCCATCCAGAAGCTTTTGGCTGAGAAGTCATATAAAATGCTCTGAAATGAAAAGTCATAGGAAAAAAGCAAAAGGAAAAGAGAACAGAGTAAGATTTTCAAGTCAAATTATAGGGAAACTAGAGTTTGGAAATGGTTAAGCTGAAATCAGATCAGGTGACACTTATATTTCTGTTCAAGGGTTGTACTGAAATTCAAGGTCTGAACTGGAGCAGGTTTGGTCCAGAGAGGACCATTTCTGACAGAGGGATGGGTCCTTTGTAAGAGGACATGCTCTTCAGAAGCTTCCTCACTGAGATGTGCAGGGGAACCTTTCCAACACGTGGGAGATGGCAATGTATTCTGTCTGCATTTTATCCTCATTTACAGGTAAGCTGACATTACTTTGCCAACAAAGGTCTATATAGTCAAAGTTATGGTTTTTCCAGTAATCATGTGTGGATGTGAGAGTTGGACTATGAAAAGGCTGAGTGCCGAAGAATTGATGCTTTTGAACTGTGATGCTGGAGAAGACTCTTGAGAGTCCTTTGGACCACAAGGAGATCAAACCAGTCAATCCTAAAGGGAATCAGTCCTGAATATTCATTGGAAGAACTGATGCTGAAGCTGAAGCTCCAGTACTTTGGCCACCTGATGCAAAGAGCCAACTCATTGGAAAAAACCTTTAGAGAAGATTTCCTAGAAGGGGCAACAGTTTTGCTTTGGCTAAAAGGGTGTGAGAGAGTTTGTTAAGATGGGCAGGCAGAGTGAGGCCTGGGGTGAAACTCTTTAGGCCATGACATGTGCAAAATATATGGATGTTTGTGAGTGGGTATGTTCAGGGAATGCTGGCTTAGGGTTCATGGCAGGATTGTTGAGAGATTAGGCTGGAAAAAAGCAGGCAGGGGTCAAACAAAGCAATTTCTGTTCTCTTGTAGAATTTAATCTTCCTTACATTTGAAACTGAACCCATTGATGAGAGACTGTCCTAATTCGAAGGTACTAATTCTAATGGTTCCCATTGATTATTAATTGATAAAAATTAACAACCAGTAGTCTCTGAGTCGATTTTTATCTATGGCACTTATAAACCCGCATTGCAGTTTGACATGGAAAATAACTTTAAAGCAACTGCCCTATTACTTCTTTGTTCATTACCGTCAGAATTGATTTGAATCCAGAATGGTGTCAGAAAAATGGTACAAAGTGAATCTGGTCTCTGAGCTTCATCTTAACAAAGACAACACACCATTTAAAATTTCCTCCTTACAAAAAAGGAGCTACTGCTTTTACTATTGCAGGATGTTAAAATACCTGTCAGGACACCCTTGGCCACAAGTATGACTTCACATTTTTTTTTCTGAAAAAAAAAAAAAAAAAAATTAAGGTAAGAAAGGACATGGATGAAAATCTTAGGGACCATGAGACTGATTT
Source organism: Dama dama (assembly GCF_033118175.1). Lineage (NCBI taxonomy): Eukaryota > Metazoa > Chordata > Mammalia > Artiodactyla > Cervidae > Dama > Dama dama. The sequence goes on along the minus strand of NC_083706.1, from coordinate 46,892,386 downwards.
TGTTTTCATTAACTGTGCCCAAGTTTCTTCTTAAACACTAAGATTATACAGAATGCAACACTTTATTTAAAACTAAAATGTCAGTTGTGTTTGGTATAAAAATGTAATGACTCCAGGACCCATTGAAGATTTTCAGTCTGAGCTCTGAGACTATGCTTTCTTGTTCAGTTTTTAGACTCTCCACAAAAACATTTCTATAAAAAAATATCCTCAACTAAGGAACATGGAGGAACTCCAGGCTCTTAGCTGATCTCGGTGAATTGGCAAGCTTGGAAAAACATTTTCCAGCTGATTTTCAGTTACAGCATTAGCAATCAACAAATATTTTCTGAACTTGCACACACACATTAGGGATTTCTTTGAAATAAGATGCTAGAAAAATAGGATGTGCTATTAAGGGCAATGTGGACCCTGCTTCTTCATGGAGACATAATATATTTTCTCTCTTTAATATAGCCTTATAAAAGCACCATGAACCTTTTGGGGAAAAATGATATCAATCAAATAAATATCCCTTTATGTAGTCTCAAAGAGAGAATGATACAATTTAAACTATAGGTCACTATTAAAGAAAATGGGCTCCATCCTCTATGGTGTGTGTGTGTGTTTCTATTTTGAGGTAGTTAGAAAGTTGAGTTAAAAACAATGTGAGTGGTTAACTTTTCATGTTTCTTTCTTTGCAGTACTGGATTTTATCCCTCTAGTATGTAAACAGTGTACTGTGAAAGGGGAAGGAAAAGCCTATTCTTCCCATAGCATCAGGAGATACCATTGAGCATTGCTGTCATCTGCGTCACTTGGAACTAAGTGGATAATCACTGCTGAATCAGTTTTCTTTATCATTGCAGTGGATGTGGGTCTGATTCACCACACCAAAGATATTTGGCTCTGCTAGTCAAAAGATACTTAGGAAGAGTAGTGTCTGCAATCCAATCGCCGAAAGCATGAGCCATGGGGATCCGAGGCTGGGATTTGGGGGTGCACAGATGGTGGTGCTGCTAAGAGCCCACCTGCCAATGCAGGAGACGCGGGTTCCGTCTCTGGGTCAGGAAGTTTTCCTGGATTAGGAAATAGCAACCCACTCCTGTATTCTTGCCTGGAGAATCCCACGGACAGAGGAAGTCTGGTGGACTACAGTCCACGGGGTCGCAGAGAGTCGGACACAACAGGCCCGTAGCACAACAAAGAGATTTTGCTGCAAGGGGTGTTTAGACCCAGCTAGTGTGAGTTTCTGAAGATTCACTCATTTTTTTTTCCTTTTTCTTTTTAACAAGTTCATGTCGACAGTGATTTCTTTTGATTTGTGTTGTTGGGAATGCGGACCTGGTATGTTTCTCATCCTTTAATCAAGACCTGATAGATGAGAGATTCTTTCTGGAGTTAAAGGAAAATTAATAAAATTGATCTGAAGCGCCTATTTGGAAGTTAAACACAAGTATGAACTGACTGTTTAAACTTTCCCTTCTGAGGGGGAAGGCTTCATGGAGTGTATACACATGCAAGTGTATGCATGTACATGCGTGTCTGAACTCTGCTGGCGAAAGCCTCTGCTTCCTCTGCCAGGAAAGGAAGGGCTCTGCTTCCTTTTGTGTGGAGCGAGGTCACACCCAGTGGCCAGTTAGGTTAATGGCACGTGTGTGTTCCCCGAGGTTACCTGAAAAAGAGCAGCTGCCCCAGCCGCTTCCCAGAGTGGGTGCCAGAGGCCAGTTTGGATAATAGCAGAACCTCATGTTCCTTTCCTTTGTTCCCAAAGGTGGAGTCTGGGTAGGAAAAAGCCCCACACCATTCATGATGTTAACAATAGCTGCATTAACGTTCATTGGACTCCCACTGCGTCTGTTATTCTTTAAATGAGGACCCAAGAATGTAATGAGATGGATTTTCACAGGCTGAAACAAAGAAGGATTGCTTTTTATTCTTATTTGCCTTTATTTGGGCGTAATTGAAATATGTTGAACTTAACTATTCTTTTCATTTTATTTTTGAGTTGGGGGTGGCAATCGCCAATAATATTTTCAAAAAAAAATGACTGTACCTTTTTAGCATACAAATCAGGGCAGAAACCCTAATGATAAGTTTTTAAACAACTAGTTGACGCAACTCCAAACTGACGTATCCTCTAGGAACACCAAAATGACACTTGCCTTTCTTGTGAGCTTGCTTTTAAAAACTCTCTTCGTAGACGCCACTGAGGTCCTGTTTTCACTCAGGGGCAGGCATGATCTGTGGGGAAAACTCTGGGAAGTGAGTTTGTGACATGTACCTTCTTGTTAGACTGAGCAGAAAGTGGACTTTGTGATCATGCGAGATGGCTTCCCAAGTGAAAATTCAGCCCATTTCTTTTTAGGAGAGAGCCTGTTACAGGCTTCCCAGGTGACCCTAGTGGTAAAGAATCCACCTGCCAATTCAGGAGACATAGGAGATTTGGGTTTGATCCCTGGGTCGGGAAGATCCCCTGGAGAAGGAAATGGCAGCCCACTGCAGCATTCTTGCCTGGGGAATCCCAAGGACAAAGGAGCCTGACGGGCTATAGTCCATAGGGTCACAAAGAGTTGGACTTGGCTGAAGAGCCTTAGCACACATGCACACATGCCTGTTACAGCCTTGTTCCTTGGGCTGGAGATACAGTTTTCAGACTCTCTGAGGTTTGCAGGGCGTCCTGTACAGCCAGGTTCTCACACCTGCTCTGATACTCATAGTTTAGAGCCTAAATTAAGCCTCATTTTTCTATGAATAATTAAACTGACCTTAGGACTTCTAGTCCATAATGATCTCGCCTGTCTGAAGTTCAGTCATTAGCATTTTTCAGAAAAAAATAGGGACTTTAACCACTCAAATCAAATCGAACCTGAGAGACCACGGTCTGAGTCCACAGCTCTGCCCCTAATGAGCAGTGGAACTTGGATTGAAAATTACTTGGTTCCAACCAGAACCTGATTTCCTTCTATAGGTTCAAGCAGTTGCACTAGAAGGTACATATCTTCCTTCCCATTCCTTGAGAGGGTAACTTTAATCACACCCTCTCTCCTCTTAATTCACTTCTGCAACTTGATTACTTTCTGCTTGAAGTTATTCATTTCTCGATGAAGAATAGCTATTTATGCTGAGCCATGCAGTCTCTAGGCTGGTGCTTGGATCCCCTGGTCCCCCACCACCCCACCCTTGTTTTTGTGCTTCTTATGGATCCTGTGCGTGCTAAGTCACTTCAGTCATGTCTGACTCTGTGTGACCCTATGAACTGTAGCTCACCAGGCTCCTCTATCCATGGGATTCTCCAGGCAAGAATACTGGAGTGGGTTGCCATTTCTTTCTCTAGGGGATCTTCTTGATCCCAGGGATAGAACCCTCATCACTTACATCTCCTGCATTGGCAGGAGGGTTCTTTACTAGGGATCGAACCCAGGTCTCCTGTGCTGCAGGCAGATTCTTTACATCTGAGCTCCCCAGGGAAGCATGGATCCTCTATCATGTTGTATTGCCAAGGTTCATGTGTGTGCAAGGTGATACCTGTTCTTGTTTTATGTTGTTCTAACTCCAAGATCATCCCCCATTTGTTGCTCAGAAGTGGGAGACCCATAATACTTTACTATTAAAAACACAACCCTGAGTTCATTGTTCATGTTTGCTCCTCCTTCTCCACCTGACTCTTGCCAACTCAACCTCTTCCGAGAAGCTGTTGTGACCCCAAATGACTGGCCTATTTGAATCATTTCACCAGGAAGACGTTTAACGAGGTTACACAGAAAGTAACATGGCATTCTTGTTGCTGCATAAAGATAGACTTACTTCCTGTTGTGCCTCAAAGCAGGTGAAATATTTTCCTGCCAGAGGAACTTTGAAACCCCTCTTTGACCATAGTGAAAACAAAAAACAAAAAAAGCAAAACAGAAAATCTGATATGCTGATAAGAATGCAGGTGCCAAAGAGAGTATCAGTAGAGCCACAGTGAGCGCAATTTTACCAGCTGGGGCAAAGTCACTGCCAATAACCAGCTTTGGTAGAATTTATAAAAAGAAAATCTTCACCAGAAATCCAAAGTTAAAGGCTCAGTGCTTAAAGACTGAAGTTTGATTAAGTGGGTAATAGATGCTAAGAGAAACTATATTTCTTAAGCAAGAAGACCATACTTTTGATCAGTGGTTCTCAAATTTTAATCATCAAAATCACTTGGCTATCCCCTGGTCAATCTGAGTTTCTGTCCATCTGGGGTGGGGCATGAGAATCTGCAGTTTTTAACCCTTTCCCAGATCATGTTGATGCTGCCCTTCCTAAGATCACACATATCTGATACAGTCATTGTATTAGATGAGCTTGTATTTTTCAAATACTCAGATCATGTTGAGTACTCAAAAAATGTAACAAAAGTTTTAGGAGCCTGATTTTCAGAATCTTTTCAATTACTATTACAAATAATGTCTGGATTCTACTACAAAGGTTAGACCAAATCAGATAAACGCTACATAGAATTTTGTTTGAACAAAGCTGATTACTGTCTGATTATGCTATATGATGCTCTGTCCCACTGTGATTTTACCTGCCTATCAGAGAATGCCTTGCTATATTTTAAGACCTGAGTTCTTTGCCCCTTGAGGGCATGTGTCTAGACTTATTCTGGTTTTCTGACTGGAGCTAATCCCTAGTTGGTGCTGAGGTTGTGGGTTTATCTCTATCATTGCCCCTCTAAGCTAGATAAGAGGGGCTTCCCAGGTGGCATTAGTGGTAAAGTGTCTGCCTGCCAATGCAGGAGACCTACATGACACAGGTTTGATCCCTGGGACAGAAGGATCCCCTGGAGGAGGACATAACAACCCACTCCAGTATTCTTGCCTGGAGAATCCCATGGACAGAGGATCCTGACAGGTTACAGTCCAAAGGGTCTCGCGGAGTCAGACACGACTGAAGTGACTTAGTACAAATGCACAACATAGATGAGAGGGGCAAGAATATGTCAGACACAAAGAAGAGACATCCTCTGGCCCCTGGGAAACGTGTTCAGCATGCGTATTTAGATACAGAGAACAAACATCTAGAACACACAAAGAAATCTTACCAGTTGATAATAAGAACACAATACAATTTAAAAATGGACAAAAGTTTTGAATGGAAACTCTACTAAAGCTATCTGAATGGCCAGTAATCACATGGAAAGATGCTCAATTATCATTAGCCATTTGGGAAATGCAAATTAAAGTCTTAATGATAAACCATTTCTCCCACTAGAATGGCCGAAATTAAAACTGTGGACAATACCAAGAATGTGGAACTACTGGGTCTCTCCCTCTTTGCTGGTGGGAATGTAAAATGCGATAACCACTTTGGGAAATGGTTTGGCCGTTTCTCACAAAATAAAGCATCTACTTACCATACAAACCAGAAATTCCATTCCTAGGTTTTCACCCAAGTGAAACAAAAGCTTATGTTTTATTCATAAAAGCCCCAAACTTGAAATTCCCCAAATGCCCATCAAACATATTGTGGCATATCTCACAAACACAGAAATGAAAACTTTCAAAAGCATTATGCTAAACAAAAAAACAAGACACAAGGTAATGAATACTGTATTATTCCTTTTATATGAAATTCTTAAAAAAATCTAAAACATCACAGTTAAAAGTAGATTGGTGTTTCCTGAGACTGGAGGTGGGACGATGATGAAAAGATTCTATATCTTGATTGTGATGTTACTTTTCAGTTCAGTTCAGTCACTCGGTCGTGTCCGACTCTTTGCGACCCCATGAACCGCAGCACACCAGTCTCCCTGTCCATCATCAGCTCCTGGAGTTTACCCAAAGCCATGTCCATCGAGTCAGTGATGTCATCCAACCATCTCATCCTCTGTTATCCCCTTTTCCTCTCGCCCTCAATCTTTCCCAGCATCAGGGTCTTTTCAAAAGAGTCAGCTCTTCGCATCAGGTGGCCAAAGTATTGGAGTTTCAGCTTCAGCATCAGTCCTTCTAATGAACACCCAGGACTGATTTCCTTTAGGATGGATGGTTGGATCTCCTTGTAGTCCAAGGGACTCTCAAGAGTCTTCTCCAACACCACAGTTCAAAAGCATCAATTCTTCGGTGCTCATCTTTCTTTATAGTCCAACTCTCACATCCATACATGACCACTGGAAAAACCATAGCCTTGACTAGACGGACCTTTGTTGGCAAAGTAATGTCTCTGCTTTTTAATATGCTGTGTAGGTTGGTCATAACTTTCCTTCCAAGGAGCAAGCGTCTTTTAATTTCATGGCTGCAATCACCATCTGCAGTGATTTTGGAGCCCCCAAAAATAAAGTCAGCCATTGTTTCCACTGTTTCCCCATCTATTTGCCATGAAGTGATGGGACTGGATGCCATGATCTTAGTTTTCTGAATGTTGAGCGTTAAGCCAACTTTCTCAATCTCCTCTTTCACTTTCATCAGGAGACTCTTTAGTTCTTCACTTTCTGCCATAAGGGTGGTGTCATCTGCATATCTGAGGTTATTGATATTTCTCCCGGCAAGCTTGATTCCAGCTTGTGCTTCATCCAGCCCATCAAGGCTGTGTATTGTCACCCTGCTTATTTAACTTATATGCAGAGTACATCGTGAGAAACGCTGTGCTGGATGTTACCTTTGCCATTTGCCAAAATTCATAAGGCTGTATTCTCCAAATGGGTGGATTTTATTGTATGTAAATTGTACCCAAATTAAGTTGAAAAAAAAGCTAGATTAAAAAAAATAAGATTTTAAATACTTTGCTCTTTAAACTTCAGTGTCAAGGGTGAATCTTCAGCCTCCTCATTTAAGTGACCTCTCTGGAAGTCCTCTCAGAGGTCAACCAACTGGCCTTCTCTGGTTGTACCACGACCCTGAAGGCATCCTAGTCCATACAGACCTTTCTGTTCCTTTTTTCATCTCTGCTTTTATCTGGACTGTGGCCAGAGAATCTTTATCTAGGTCTTTTGATTATGTTTTAAAAATGGGGAATGATTTTAGAAGATCTTGTTACTGACTAATGATGAGGAAATGTTAAAAAATGAAGGCATATCTTCACAAAAGGGTATCTTTATCTATGTATGCATGTCGGTTGGTAGGTATCTACCTATATTTTCTCCCAGGGTGTGAATTACCTTTTCATTCTCTCAGTGGCATCTTCGGAAGAGCAGAAGTTTTCTTTTTAATCAAATGTATTGTTGGTTTTTCCTTTTATATTTAATTTTTTGTGTGTCATAAGAAATCTTTACCTATGCCAAGATTGTAAAGATTTTTCTCCTGTACACATTTCTAGAAGTTTTATGCTTTTACCTTTCATGTTGAGTCTTTAATACATTTCAAATAAATTTTTGTGAATGAGACAGGGCTTGAGGTTCCTTTTTTCCATACCAAAGTCCAGTTGTTTAGCATCACTTGTTGAAAAATCTATACTTTCTCTATTGAAATGTATCAATGCCTTTGTCAAGAATTAATTGACTACATGAGTTTAGATTTATTTCTGGAATCTATTCTGTTTCATTATTCTGTGTATCCTTACACTGAAACCATGTCTTGGTTTCTGTGCTTTTAGAACTTTTGAACTCAGCTAGTGAAAGTCCTCCAATTTTACTCTTATCCAAAATTGTTTTGGCTCGATTCTATGTCCTTCGTATATCCCCATACATATTTTAGAGTAGCTTTTTAATTTTTGTAAAAGAATCTGATGTGATTTTAATCAAGATTGCCTTGAAGCCGAGATCAATTTGGGGAGAATGCTTATCTTAATACTGTGTCTTCCAATTTATGAAGATGATGTATTGTTCCATTTATTTATATCCTTTATTTCTCTCGGCAATGTTTTCTGGTTTTCAGCACATAGGTCTGACACAAATTTGGTTCAATTTATTCTTGACTACATTTTTTCATTTTGTTTTTGATGCCAGTATGAGCTTTATTTTTTTTTTTTTAATTTTCAATTGTAATTGTATATTGCTGGTGTATTGTATTGCTGGTATGCGCTTGAATTTATATATTGACCTGACCCATGACTTTATTAAATTCACTTAATTTTAATAGAGTTTTTTAATAGATTCCTTAGAATTTTATATATGGACAATTGTCTTTCTTTTTTTTTTTTTTTTTAATTTTTATTATTATTATTTTTTTTTTCCAGTGGGTTTTGTCATACATTGATATGAATCAGCCATGGATTTACATGTATTCCCAATCCCGATCCCCCCTCCCACCTCCCTCTCCACCCGATTCCTCTGGGTCTTCCCAGTGCACCAGGCCAGAGCACTTGTCTCGTGCATCCCACCTGGGCTGGTGATCTGTTTCACCATAGATAGTATACATGCTGTTCTTTTGAAATATCCCACCCTCACATTCTCCCACAAAGTTCAAAAGTCTGTTCTGTATTTCTGTGTCTCTTTTTCTGTTCTGCATATAGGGTTATCGTTATCACCTTTCTAAATTCCATATACATGTGTCAGTATGCTGTAATGTTCTTTATCTTTCTGGCTTACTTCACTCTGTATAAGGGGCTCCAGCTTCATCCATCTCATTAGGACTGGTTCAAATGAATTCTTTTTAATGGCTGAGTAATATTCCATGGTGTATATGTACCACAGCTTCCTTATCCATTCATCTGCTGATGGGCATCTAGGTTGCTTCCATGTCCTGGCTATTATAAACAGTGCTGCGATGAACATTGGGGTGCACGTGTCTCTTTCAGATCTGGTTTCCTCAGTGTGTATGCCCAGAAGTGGGATTGCTGGGTCATATGGCAGTTCTATGTCCAGTTTTTTAAGAAATCTCCACACTGTTTTCCATAGCGGCTGTACTAGTTTGCATTCCCACCAACAGTGTAAGAGGGTTCCCTTTTCTCCACACCCTCTCCAGCATTTATTGCTTGTAGACTTTTGGATAGCAGCCATCCTGACTGGCGTGTAATGGTACCTCATTGTGGTTTTGATTTGCATTTCTCTAATAATGAGTGATGTTGAGCATCTTTTCATGTGTTTGTTAGCCATCTGTATGTCTTCCTTGGAGAAATGTCTGTTTAGTTCTTTGGCCCATTTTTTGATTGGGTCATTTATTTTTCTGGAATTGAGCTGCAGGAGTTGCTTGTATATTTTTGAGATTAGTCCTTTGTCTGTTTCTTCATTTGCTATTATTTTCTCCCAATCTGAGGGCTGTCTTTTCACCTTACTTATAGTTTCCTTTGTAGTGCAAAAGCTTTTAAGTTTCATTAGGTCCCATTTGTTTAGTTTTGCTTTTATTTCCAATATTCTGGGAGGTGGGTCATAGAGGATCTTGCTTTGATTTATGTCGGAGAGTGTTTTGCCTATGTTCTCCTCTAGGAGTTTTATAGTTTCTGGTCTTACATTTAGATCTTTAATCCATTTTGAGTTTATTTTTGTGTATGGTGTTAGAAAGTGTTCTAGTTTCATTCTTTTACAAGTGGTTGACCAGTTTTCCCAGCACCACTTGTTAAAGAGGTTGTCTTTTTTCCATTGTATATCCTTGCCTCCTTTGTCAAAGATAAGGTGTCCATAGGTTCGTGGATTTATCTCTGGGCTTTCTATTCTGTTCCATTGATCTATATTTCTGTCTTTGTGCCAGTACCATACTGTCTTGATGACTGTGGCTTTGTAGTAGAGTCTGAAGTCAGGCAGGTTGATTCCTCCAGTTCCATTCTTCTTTCTCAAGATTACTTTGGCTATTCGAGGTTTTTTGTATTTCCATACAAATTGTGAAATTCTTTGGTCTAGTTCTGTGAAAAATACCGTTGGTAGCTTGATAGGGATTGCATTGAATCTATAGACTGCTTTGGGTAGAATAGCCATTTTGACAATATTAATTCGTCCAATCCATGAACACGGTATGTTTCTCCATCTGTTTGTGTCCTCTTTGATTTCTTTCATCAGTGTTTTATAGTTTTCTATGTATAGGTCCTTTGTTTCTTTAGGTAGATATACTCCTAAGTATTTTATTCTTTTTGTTGCAATGGTGAATGGTATTGTTTCCTTAATTTCTCTGTCTGTTTTTTCATTGTTAGTATATAGGAATGCAAGGGATTTCTGTGTGTTAATTTTATATCCTGCAACTTTACTATATTCATTGATTAGCTCTAGTAATTTTCTGGTAGAATCTTTAGGGTTTTCTATGTAGAGGATCATGTCATCTGCAAACAGTGAGAGTTTTACTTCTTCTTTTCCTATCTGGATTCCTTTTACTTCTTTTTCTGCTCTGATTGCTGTGGCCAGCACTTCCAACACTATGTTGAATAGTAGTGGTGAGAGTGGGCACCCTTGTCTTGTTCCTGATTTCAGGGGAAATGCCTTCAATTTTTCACCATTGAGGGTGATGCTTGCTGTGGGTTTGTCATATATAGCTTTTATTATGTTGAGGTATGTTCCTTCTATTCCCGCTTTTTGGAGAGTTTTAATCATAAATGAGTGTTGAATTTTGTCAAAGGCTTTCTCTGCATCTATTGAGATAATCATATGGTTTTTATCTTTCAATTTGTTAATGTGGTGTATTACATTGATTGATTTGCGGATATTAAAGAATCCTTGCATTCCTGGGATAAAGCCCACTTGGTCATGGTGTATGATTTTTTTAATATGTTGTTGGATTCTGTTTGCTAGAATTTTGTTAAGGATTTTTGCATCTATGTTCATCAGTGATATTGGCCTGTAGTTTTCTTTTTTTGTGGCATCTTTGTCTGGTTTTGGAATTAGGGTGATGGTGGCCTCATAGAATGAGTTTGGAAGCTTACCTTCTTCTGCAATTTTCTGGAAGAGTTTGAGTAAGATAGGTGTTAGCTCTTCTCTAAATTTTTGGTAGAATTCAGCTGTGAAGCCATCTGGTCCTGGGCTTTTGTTTGCTGGAAGATTTTTGATGACAGTTTCGATTTCCTTGCTTGTGATGGGTCTGTTAAGATCTTCTATTTCTTCCTGGTTCAGTTTTGGAAAGTTATACTTTTCTAAGAATTTAGAAGAAATCAAAAAAGAAATCAAAATATGTATAGAAATGAATGAAAATGAAAACACAACAACCCAAAACCTATGGGACACTGTAAAAGCAGTGCTAAGGGGAAGGTTCATAGCATTACAGGCTTACATCAAGAAACAGGAAAAAAACCAATTAAATAACCTAACTCTACACCTAAAGCAATTAGAGAAGGAAGAAATGAAGAACCCCAGAGTTAGCAGAAGGAAAGAAATCTTAAAAATCAGGGCAGAAATAAATGCAAAAGAAACTAAAGAGACCATAGCAAAAATCAACAAAGCTAAAAGCTGGTTTTTTGAAAAAATAAACAAAATTGACAAACCATTAGCAAGACTCATTAAGAAACAAAGAGAGAAGAACCAAATTAACAAAATTAGAAATGAAAATGGAGAGATCACAACAGACAACACTGAAATACAAAGGATCATAAGAGACTACTACCAGCAGCTCTATGCCAATAAAATGGACAACTTGGATGAAATGGACAAATTGTCTTTCTTACTTTAAAATTTTGTACTTTTTATTGATATTTAGTTGCTGTTTAGTTGCTAAGTCCTGTCTGACTCTTTGCAACCCCATGGACAGTAGCATACCAGGCTCCCCTGTCTTTCGCTATCTCCTGGAATTTATTCAAACTGACATCCATTGAGTTGGTGATGCCACCCAACCGTCTCATCTGCTGTCACCCCCTTTTCCTCTGGCCATTAATCTTTCCCAGCATTAGCTTCTTTTCCAATAAGTCAGCTCTTTGCATGAGGTAGCCAAAGGATTGGAGCTTCAGCTTCAGCACCTGTCCTTCCAATGAATATTCAGGGTTGATTTCCTTTAGGATGGACTGATTGGATCTCCTTGCGGTCTAAGGGCCTCTCAAGAGTCTTCTCGAGCACCTCATAATTTGAAAGCCTTAATTCATTGGTGCTCAGCCTTCTTTATGGTTCAACTCTCACAAATCTCACGACTACTGGGAGCACATAGCCTTGACTATACGGACCTATGTCATAAAAGTGAAAGTGAAAGTCACTCAGTTGTGTCTGACTCTTTTCGACCCCATGGACTATACAGTCCATGGAATTCTCCAGGCAAGAATACTGGAGTGGGTAGACTTTCCCTTCTCCAGGAGATCTTCTTAATCCAGGGATCGAACCCAGGTCTCCTGCATTGCAGGTGGATTCTTTACCAGCTGAGCCACAAGGGAAGCCCAAGAACACTGGAGTGGGTAGCCTATCCCTTCTCCAGTGGATCTTCCTGACTCAGGAATTGAACTGGGGTCTCCTGCATTGCAGGCGGATTCTTTACCAACTGAGCTATCAGGCAAGACCTCTGTCATAGAGGGACCTTATTGAACTTCAGTATAATATTACATCGTAGTGAAGAGTAGTGAGAGCGTATATCCTTATCTTTTCTCTTCAGGGGAAGCATTTTTTTTTTTTTTTTTAACCATTATGTGAGGTTTTCTACAGATGCCTTATGTTTGGATATGGAAGTTTTCTTGTATATCTACTTTGCTGAGAATTTTAGAATGCTTGTTGAATTTTCCAAAATGCAACTTATGAATCTATTGAAATACTTCAGTGATCTTTTTCTTTATTCTGTTAATGTGGTAAATTGCATAGATTGATTCTCCAATGTTGGGCCAACATTGCATTCCAGAATGAACTGTACCAGCTCATGACATCATAGTCTTTTCATACATTGCTGGATTCTATTTGCTAATATTTTGTTGGTGATTTTTGCACATATGTTCATAAGGGATTTTTACAGTTTTCTTTTCTTGGAATGTCTCTGTTAGTTTGGTTTCAGCATAATGGTGGGCTCATGAAAAGGTTTGGGAAGTGTTTGGTCCTCCTGTATTTTATAAGAGTGTCTTTGTTTAAAGACTGGTATTAATAATTTCTTAAATGTTTCATAGACTTTAGCATTAAAGTCAGCTGGGCTGAAGTTTTCTTTGTGAAAATATTTTGATTATGAACTTAATTTCTTTACTAGATCTGGGGCTACTTAAATTTTATATTTCTTCTGCAGTCAATTTTCTTACATTGTGTTTTTTGGGAAATCATTAATTTCATTTAAGTTATCAAATTTACTGGCCTAATAGTGTTCATGATGTTTGCTTTTTTAACCATCTAATTTCTGCAAGAATTTTAGTGCTGTCTTTTCTGTAATTCCTAATTTTGGTAATTTATGTTTTTTCCTCTAGGTTTTTTTTTTGGTAAGTATGCTGCTGCTGCTAAGTCGCTTCAGTCATGTCCGACTCTGTGCAACCTCATAGACAGAAGCCCACCAGGCTCCTCTGTGCCTGGGATTCTCCAGGCAAGAATACTGGAGTGGGTTGCCATTTCCTTCTCCAACGCATGCATGCATAGCAAGAGATTTATCAATTTTATCAGTATTTTCAAAGACCCAACTTTGTCTCTCTTGTTTTTTGTTTTCTACTTCATGTGTTTTTTACTATAACTTTAATTATTTCTTTGCTTCTGCTTTTTCTGGGTTTACTTTACTTTTTCTGATTTCTGGGGATGGAAACTTAGATTACTGCTTTTACTAGCTTTATTATTTTGTACTATGGGTATTGTTAGCAAATTTTTGCCACACGCACCACTACTGCTTCCATTTGAGAGATAGAGAAACTGAGGCTCAGAGAGCTTGTAACTCTTCTCGAGTTAGAGGGCTACAGTGGGTGGAACCTAAATTCAGACCCAGGAAGCAAGTCTCCTCAGCCTGCTTGTGGGCCCTTGAAACCCAAGGATGAGAGAGAGGCATTGCACCTTGACTGAACTGGAATGGTTACTTGAGTCATTTTCTGCATGCATCCCAGTGGATTTTTTCTCCAGCTTCTTTCTTCCCTTCTCCTTGAGCAGCCTGTATGATACAGGATGCTAGGCATCACCAGCACATGCTTAGGGAATTCAGATCCCAGTGGGTGGCTTACACACTCCTGTCAAATGAGGCATGTTTTTAATGCAGCTCCATCAATTATTAACCCCCACTTTCTGTTCCACCCTACCCCACCCCTCAACCCCCACACACCCTCACTTGCCTTCCTCCCTCCTCCAGCGTGGATGCTCGAGGGCTGCTGGGTGGGGATCTCACTGTGATCAGCCAGCCAGTCTGTAACATCCAGTGGGCTGCGGGGACAGGAGTGCAGGAAGTTTTCAAGGTCTGTGCTCCAGGCTGTGTGAGGCATGGACTACTCCCTGAAGAGCCCTCTGCTTATAATTGCCAAGTTTTTGGCATGTGCTGCCTGACAAAAGAACAGATGTTTCCTTCAAGAACAAAAGAACAGGGCATGGCTGTTGGCCTAACGGTTTGCCACGAATAATGTTGAATGGGGAAGCAACAAGTCCTAACGAGAATGTCCCTATAGGATCACGCAGACAGTGCCAGGAATCAGAGTGAAATGAAAGGACTCGGTACTGCTTTTACGTTTTAATGGGCCGAGTGCTGGTTGTTTTTAGCCCCTTTAGATAAGAGGCAACTGAATGTTCTTTCTAGCTGTGTTCAGGAACCATGTAGCTGGACGCTAATGACGGCTTCATGAATTACTTGACGAGATCCCAAGGATGTGCGTTCATTTTAGAAATGCAGTTAGAAGATGACTTACAGGCTCTGCTAAGCCTGTGGCCTCGGCGTGCAGTGCGTATATGGGGGAAGCCTTCCCTAAATCACGGCTCTCCGTCAAACGGAAAACACCAGCGTAAGTTTTTCTCTTCTTCATTGCTGGCTAGAACTTCAAAGCACCAAGAGCCCACACACACAAATGAAAAACAACAGGCCTAGCTTCAGAAACCCCCCTCACCCGCCCACCCCCAAATCAGCAAGCCTCTCTTGTTAGAAACCTCCACCCATCACATCACGTGTCACCCAAGCTTCAGCATTCCTGAAGTATTAATAGTTCCTCCGAGTTTTTGTCTCTGAAGATGATCTTTGAGGTTGTCCTTGGCTTTCGCCCAAAAGAAAGAGTTTCTTTTCCCCAGCCTCCTATTCCAACTTTTTTTTTTTTTAATTAGCAGAAGTGAGCAAAATATTCTTTTTATTGTCTTAGCTTCTTTTACCAGGAATCAGTTATCACACAAAGAGACCAGTGTTAGAGTTTTGTTAGGTCATGGTCAGATAAGAATATTCACAGCATCTCCTGTTAAAATCTGTGCTCTGTCAATTTTTTGGTCTTTGCAGACGTCTCCTCCAATCTGCTCCGGACTTGAGCTAGAGGGATAGTACAGTCCAGTGTTTCATCTGGGTGGTTCTAGCTTGTGTTTGCGGTCCTGGGTTATCCCTCTTCTCCTGACATTCTGTTTGCTGCTTTAGACAATTATTACATGATCGTAATCTCTTTAGCAAATGTTTTTGAAGATGTTTATCATTGTTCTGACAGTTTATATCAAATTTTCTGGTGTTGTCCTTATACTGGTGATGTGGGACCATAACACTTGGAGTGACTTAAAGTTTTCATAAAGTGAATCTCTTTAATTATGTATACATTTGAGCTCATACCTTTTTCCTTTAAGTATTATTGATGTAATGTGATTATGAAAATACTTTTTGGAAATTTTAAGGTTTTAAATTCAGTAAGGTACATAACAACAGTTGCAAGTACTCTCATATTTGGGTTCTAAACGTGGGTTATATTTTGGGTTGAATACCAGCTCAGGAATACATTAAAAAACATGGCTATATTATGGTTTTATTTCTTATAGGGTGTAATGTATAATGATGTATTCTGTGTTATAGAGACCAAATATCAGCAGCAGATTCCTTTAGAAACTGGGAGGGGGTTGGCGATGAATTACACGGTGACAAATCTTAGCATTCTAAGATGGTGGCAGAATTGATTTAGGAGTTTCTATAGAAAATCGGTCAGTACAAAAGTCAGAAGCATCAGTGTCTACTGCTAGGCTAGTCTCTAGTCAACAGTGTGGCTCTGGGTAACCAGCTTCCTCCTTCTGTCGCAGTTTCTAATCTGCTCTTGAGAGTCCCTTGGACTGCAAGGAGATCCAACCAGTTCATCCTAAAGGAAATCAGTCCTGAACATTCAATGTAAGGACTGATGCTGAAGCTGAAACTCCAATATTTTGGCCACATGATGCGAATAACTGACTCATTGGAAAAGACCCTGATGCTGGGAAAGATAGAAGGCAGGAGGAGAAGGGGACTACAGAAGATGAGATGGTTGGATGGCATCACCGACTCAATGGGCATGAGCTTGAGTAAGCTCTGGGAGTTGGTGATGAACAGGGATGCCTGGCATGCTGCAGCCCATGGGGTCGCAAAGAATCGGACACGACTGAGCGACTGAACTGAACTGACTGAACTGTTCCCAAATGCTTGCTCTCTGACCCCTCACAGAAGTCTGGTAAAGATAAACCAGCCTCTATTTGGGATAGCGCTTTGGAAGTATCAATACAACATGTTATACATGTTACTGTAGTGGTACTTTATATAATTCACTGTGATTCAGTGACAGCCATATCACAAGATGTTAGAACTCTTGGCCTCTGCAGGACAGCACTCAGGTTGAATTAAAAGTTTTAGTTGGAAGGGCACAACTGCTAAATGACTAATTTTCATGTTCCAGACTGTGGGTGAAATTCCAAAAGTGTCTCTGTTTTATTTTCATGACTTGACACTAAAACTTAATAAAAGCAAATATGCATCAGTTGCAATTCAAAATTGAACTTCCAGAACGGCTTCGGGCGGGAGCAAAAGATAGATATGAGGGAGCGGAAAACTTACATTTCTATGATAATTATGAAATAGTGTTACAAAGCTGAAAGCCATGGAAATTGAGCCAATGAAAATGGTATACTACAACCAACTGAATTCCTGCGATTGGAAGCAAACTAGGACTTTGTGACTGTATTTGGTTCTCTCCCTTCTTTTCAGAATACTGGATGCCATAGCTTCAGGGAATACACACTGCTATGTTGATTTTGTTCAGTCGCTAGATCATGCCCAACTCTTTGCCACCCCATGGACTGTAGCACACCAGGCTCCTCTGTCCTCCACAATCTCCTAGAGCTTGTTCATACTCATGTCCGTTGAGTCAGTGATGCCATCTAACCATCTCATCCTCTGCCACCCCCTTCTCCTCCTGCCTTCAATCTTTCCCAGCATCAGGATCTTTTCCAATGAGTCAGCTCTTCTCATTAGGTGGCTAAAGTATCGGAGCTTCAGCTTTAGCATCAGTCCTTCCAATGAATATTCAAGGTTGATTTCCTTTAGGATTGACTGGTTTGATCTCCTTGCAGTTCAAGGGACTCTCAAGAGTCTTCTCCAGCACCACAATTCAAAAGCATTAGTTCTTCAGCTCTTAGCCTGAAATGTTTACATTTTAGTTAATAACAAGACACATACCTATCCTTATTTAGTCCAGAATGAAAGCTCTGGCTTAAAAATATCCCTGAGCAGATGAAAAGGAAAAGTATAAAAACCATAGAAGTCCAGGACTGCTGTCCTGATGGCTGATGGGCAAGTGATTGGACGTTGTTGTTTCTAGCAAGAATGATAACTTGAACTCAAGTTATCTCCCCCTTTTTCCTATGACTTCTTATGGGTGAAGGCTCATATTGTCAAGGCAGCTACTGTGTCAAGAATCCTAGTCTCTGACAGTGGGTTTCTGGGAGAGTTAAGTGTCCCTGGTAGGGTGTCGATATACCCTGGGTTGCCTAGGACAGTCTGGGTTTGTGCTGATGGCCCAGCGTGATTATTCATAGCACCCCCTCTGGATCTGGGTGACAAATTACTTGATCGCACCACCTCTCCTGGATGCTGAGCACACAACCTGGGCATTAAGTATTCTCACCCACCCGGTGACATCAACCCGATACCAATGCATGACATCAGGGTGGACCCAGAAGCCTTGATGACAGTCATTTTGTCAGTCTGTGCTCTGCCTTTTCATACATATTCCCAAACTAATTGTCTCACTAAATTCGCTAAGTGCATTTTCTGGCTGCAACATTTCTATTTGGGAAAGATGCCAGAATTGTCAGCCAGTAAAGACTTCAGCCCTTTCTTGGCCAATTTGCCAAAAAAACATCAGAGGGAGTTATTGATCCTTTCCCTTGTACTCATTCAGCTAATTTTTTTCTCCAGTTCCCTTTCTTTTCTTCTTCTTAAGCTGACATCCAATAAAAGCTATTTCTTTCAGGTGCCAGCTCCGTGTCAGCACCGGCACCATTCACAATATGAGCTGCCGGTTCCCCTTTGCTCTACAAAACCCTTTTTCTTGTTTCTATTGACAACTCAGGTATCTGTCAAGCTTGCTTCTCTCCTGTATTTATTCCTCCTCTTTCTTGGGTGACTGTGAGCCTTGATTGGTACATTCCAGTCCACACGGATTACACTTGGATACTATTGCAAGTTACACTTTTTTTTTTTATTACACAGTATACAAGTTATCAGGGCAGTCTTATTTTATACTTAATTTGTAAAAGAAAGTCTAGAAGATTAGTCAGGGACATTTAAATAGCTAATTAGTTTCTCAACAGGAGTAAGTTTGGGATTTGGCCTTCAGAAATAGGAACTATTCTTTCAAAATCCCTGACACTGGCTCGAGCTACGCGCCCCCTTGTGAGAGCTATTCACCTCCGGCCTTTTCTTAGCTGGAGGCCCAGTCTCCTGTAGTCCTATTAGGTAAGATAAAAGAAGGAGGCCTTGGGAATTGCAGCAGAATTACCAGAGAGATGAGCCAAGTGGTTATGGGGATAATAAATATTTAAGGTATCTGGGAAGCTGCGAAAGAACGGATACTGACAGCTGTTAGCAGATGCTGGTGAGCAGCACGCAAGCAGAGTTAGGCTGGACAAATCTGCTGCCTGTTTGCTGAATTATCCCAAGGACAGCTCACCCGTCCCCTTGAGCCTGCTGTGGAGTTGCCCTGATGACTCTCGAATTCATGGTCACATGGACGCTCCACAGTGAGCACAAAACTGTGGACTGAAGGTGACCAGATCTCAGCAGAGCTCTCACTCCATTATGGGTCAGCAGGAGAAGAGCTGCGACCAGCATCACGTCTCCTACATCGACAGTGGAGGATGCTGCTTGTCAAACAACCTCGTCCGAACGCCTCATTCCCTTTGATGCTTCCTGATGCTGCTTTGTAGAATCTCAACTCCATGGGAGCTCCAACTAGCAATCTTTTCTTTTTCTTGCCATTTTTTTCCCTTCTTCCTGCCCACTCTTCTTTCTGGTGGCCCTGAGGAGCAGGACTCCTGAGGTTACAAAAGTCAATTTGGGTGAGAATTACTTGGAGCTGCAAAAGCAGAGTTGATATGGTGATATATAAGTAATTTACAAATTGATATATGCATTCTAAAAATATGCCTGTGAAATTTTTGTAATTCTAAAATGGGAATGGAACCAAAATGTTTAGTCAGACATGATAATTACAGCTAACATTTATTGAATGCTTACAATGGGCCAGCTACTGTTCTAATTGCTTTACATTTATTAGCTAATGTAGTTCTCACAATAGTCCAATGAGACCATTATTATCACTATTTTACAAAGCAAGGAACAAGCACCAAGAGGGTGGAACATATGGAAAGTCACAGCTGATGGATGATGGAATCGGTGCTCTGAAGGGCAGACTCTGCTGCCAATACAGTTTCAAACTGCCCCTTCACATTCAGAGCTTTGCAAGGACAGTTCTCATCAGACATGAAGAACAATATTTGAATTTCTTGCCTCAGAAGTGTTAGTAGGCAGGAAATAACATTCTAGAATAGGTTATCATATCATATCCTGCTAATGCTCAGATGTATCCAACTCTTTGTGACCCTTTGGACTGTAGCCCACCAGGTTCTTCTGTCCATGGAATTTTTTAGGCAAGAATACTGGAATGCGTTGCCATGTCCTTCTCCAGGGGATCTTCCTGACCCAGGGATGGATCCTGAGTCTACTGTGTCTCCTGCATTGCAGGTCTATTCTTTACCTGCTGAGCTGTTGGGGCAGTCCAGAAAAGATTATGGCTGGATATTAATTGCCTTGCTTATGTGTGCATTAGTTTCCTAGAGCTAGTCAGCTTAAAACAACTAGTCAGCTTAAAACAACAGAAATATATTCTTTCACAGACCTTGGAGACTAGAAGACTAAAGTCAAGGTGTGGGAAGAGCTGTGCTCCCTCTGAAGACTCTAGGGAAGAATCCATCCTTGCCTCTTCCAGCCTCCGGTGGCCACCAGCAATCCTTGGCTCTCCTCGGCTTATAGATGCAAACCTCCTGTGTCTGCCTCCGTCATCACATGGTGTTCTCCCTGCCTGTATGTTTGTGTCCAAATTTTCTTCGTATAAGGACACTAGTGATTGAGTTAGGGTCACCCTTATCTAGTATGACTTCACCCTAACTTGATTACATAAGCAAAGACTCTATTTCCAGATAGTCACATTCACAGGGACCAGAGATTAGAACTTGATCATATCTTTTGGGGGGATGCAATTCCACTCACAGCAATATGTTTCAGAAAATTTATTTTATTGAAGTATGCTTGATTTACAGTGTTGTGTTGGTTTCTGCCGTATAGCAAAGTGATTCCATCATACATATATATATATATACATTCTTTTTGTATTATTTTCCATATGGTTTATTGCAGGATATTGAATATAATTCCTTGTGCTACATAGCAAGACCTTGTTGTTTATCTATTCTATATATAATAGCTTGCATCTACTAACCCCCAAATCCCAGTTCATTGCCCCCTGCCCCCAACCTTGGCAAGTACAAGTCTGTTCTCTGTGTCCGTGAGTCTGTTTCTATTTCATAGATAACTTCATTTGTGTCATATTTTAGATTCCACATATCTGTGATAACATATGGTATTTGTATTTTTCTTTCTGACTTACTTCACTTAGTATGAAAATCTTTAGATCCATCCATGTGGCTGCCAATGGCATTATTTCATTCTTTTTTAATGGCTGAGTAATATTTCGTTGTGGGTATAAAGATACACACACACATACCACATCTTCTTTATCGGTTCATCTGTCAATGGACTTCTACATTGTTTCCATATTTTGGCTATGATAAATAGTGCTACAATGAACATTGGGGTGTGCAACTCATAACAATATTCATATCTGCTTCAGTTCAGTTCAGTTTATTTCAGTTGCTCAGTCATGTCTGACTCTTTGCGACCCCGTGAATCATAGCACGCCAGGCCTTCCTGTCCATCACCAACTCCTGGAGTTTACCCAAACTCATGTCCATTGAGTCAGTGATGCCATCCAACCATCTCATCTTCTGTTGTCCCATCTCTTCCTGCCCTCAACCTATTCCAGCATCAGGGTCTTTTCAAAAGAGTCAGCTCTTCGTATCAGGTGGCCAAAGTATTGGAGTTTCAGCTTCAACATCAGTCCTTCTAATGAACACCCAGCACTGATCTCCTTTAGGATGGACTGGTTGGAACTCCTTACAGTCCAAGGGACTCTCAAGAGTCTTCTCCAACACCACAGTTCAAAAGCATCAATTCTTTGGTGCTCAGTTTTCATTATAGTCCAACTCTCACATCCATACATGACTACTGGAACAAAACCATAGCCTTGACTAGACAGACCTTTGTTGGCAAAGTAATGTCTCTGCTTTTTAATATGCTGTCCAGGTTGGTCAGCTTTCCTTCCAAGGAGCAAGCATCTTTTAGTTTCATGGCAGCAATCACCATCTGCAGTGATTTTGGAGCCCCCAAAAATAAAGTCAGCCATTGTTTCCACTGTTTCCCCATCTATTTGCCATGAAGTGAAGGGACTGAATGCCATGATCTTAGTTTTCTGAATGTTGAGCATTAAGCCAACTTTTTCACTCTCCTCTTTCACTTTAATCAAGAGGCTCTTTAGTTCTTCTTCACTTTCTGCCATAAGGGTGGTGTCATCTGCATATCTGAGGTTATTGCTATTTCTCCCAGCAATCTTGATTCCAGCTTGTGCTTCCTCCAGCCCAGCATTTTTCATGATGTACTCAGCATATAAGTTAAATAAGCAGGGTGACAATATATATCCTTGATGTACTCCTTTTCCTATTTGGAACTAGTCTGTTGTTCCATGTCCAGTTTTAACTGTTGCTTCCTGACCTGCATACAGATTTCTCAAGAGGCAGGTCAGGTGGTCTGGTATTCCCATCTCTTTCAGAATTTTCCACAGTTTATTGTGATCCACACAGTCAAAGACTTTGGCATAGTCAATAGAGCAGAAATAGATGTTCTTTTGGAACTCTCTTGCTTTTTCAATGATCCAGAGGATGTTGGCAATTTGATTTCTGGTTCCTCTGCCTTTTCTAAAACCAGCTTGAACATCTGGAAGTTCATGGTTCACATATTGCTGAAGCCTGGCTTAGAGAATTTTGAGCATTACTTTACTAGCTTGTGAGATGAGTGCAATTGTGCGGTAGTCTGAGCATTCTTTGGCATTGCCTTTCTTTGGGATGGAATGAAAACTGACCTTTTCCAGGCCTGTGGTCACTGCTGAGATTTCCAAATTTGCTGGCATATTGAGTGCAGCACTTTCACAGCATCATCTTTTAGGATTTGAAATAGCTCAACTGGAATTTCATCACCTCCACTAGCTTTGTTCGCAGTGATGCTTCCTTAAAGGCCCAGTTGACTTCACATTCCAGGATGTCTGGCTCTAGGTGAGTGATCACACCATTGTGATTATCTGGGTCATGAAGATCTTTTTTGTATAGTTCTTCTGTGTATTCTTGCCACCTCTTCTTTATATCTTCTGCTTCTGTTAGGTCCATACCATTTTTATCCTTTATTGTGCCCATCTTTGCATGAAATGTTCCCTTGTTATCTCTAATTTTCTTGAAGAGATCTCTAGAGTCTTTCCCATTCAGTTGTTTTCCTCTATTCCTTTGCATTGATCACTGAGGAAGGCTTTCTTATCTCTCCTTGCTGTTCTTTGGAACTCTGCATTCAAATGGAAATATCTTCCCTCTTCTCTTTCGCCTTTCACTTCTCTTCTTGTCACAGCTATCTGTAAGGCCTCCTCAGACAGCCATTTTGCTTTTTTGCATATCTTTTTCTTGGGGATGGTCTTGATCGTTGTCTCCTGTACAATGTCACGAACCTCCGTCCATAGTTCATCAGGCACTCTGTCTGTCAGGTCTAATCTAATGCCCTTAAATCTATTTCTCACTTCCACTGTATAATCATAAGGGATTTGATTTCATACCTGAATGGTCTAGTGGTTTTCCCCACTTTCTTCAATTTAAGTCTGAATTTGGCAAGAAGGAGTTCATGATTTGAGCCACAGTCAGCTCCCAGTCTTATTTTTGCTGACTGTATAGAGCTTCTCCGTCTTCGGCTGCAAAGAATATAATCAATCTGATTTCGGTGTTGACCATCTGGTGATGTCCATGTGTAGAGTCTTCTCTTTTGTTGTTGGAAGAAGGTGTTTGCTATCATATCTGCTTAGCCCTTATTATTTCCTAAGTTCTAATTTGAGAATAAGTCAATAAAGATATTTTCCCCATACAATTTCTTTTTCCTTTAGCACATGCACCTAATTCTTTTATTTCCTCCTTCAAACAGCATCTACATTACCTACAGATACTTTTCCCATAAACACAAGCGGATAATACCCGACTTGAAGCACCTAGGATCACGTTGAAGCAGTTTTCCTGACAGACTTTTAATAGCACTTATATTTTGTCTTCTTACCTGCTTTCCATTTCTCATCCATAGTAAGTATCACTGTAGCTTAGTAGTCATCTTACAGTAGTCGTTATGCCACAGGGACTTCTCCACACTATAATAAAAACTTTGGTTATGACTTAATCTACCTCATAGTTTCAGCAACTAAAAAATACATAATTTAACCACTTTTGTATTTAACAGGTTGTTTCCATTTTTTCCTTTGCTTTAGTACTGCAATGAATATTTGTGCATATATCTTTTTTGTTGCTTTTGATTTTTTTTGGAAGAGAAATTTCTAAAAGAATATATTATTTGCTATATCTTGATGACTTATTGTTTGATTCAGATTGGTATTGGGATAGCAGAATCCTTCCAATATTGTTATTATTGAGCTTATCATTTAAAATTTTGTTTTAAATCGTCTTTAGTTATTTTAATTCAAAGTTGAAAAACAGGACTGCTTATCTTTCTTTCACAGTTGTTAAAAACCCTTGAGAAGGAAGTAAGATTGAATTAGTTGCATAACCCGGTATTTAAAGTTTCCTGAGTTGATATGGTTGCAATAAGTTTTGTTCATAATGTTCACATTTTCAAATTTCATAGTTAAAATTAGGTAAGAAATTAAAATACATATGCTGTTTTATTAGCATAATTATGAGTTTGTGAGAGAAAAGACCCAGGATGTGTAACTTCTTATTTTAATTAAATAGCATTGTTGAAGTGTCTGCTGCTAAGCTTGGTGGTGTTTTCCCCCTAATTTGCCATGGTAAACACATGTCCTAAATACTCACTACAAACTTTTTGAATAGAAGATGATTCACCCCTTAATGAATGCATAAGTATCTGCTTAAGTTAGCTGTAGTAAATAAAATTGCCACCATATCATTCACTTTCCTAAAATGACTGCTGCTAAATTAATTTGCAGGTTTGTCAAATTTCATTATGATTTAAAAATGTATAGTGATCCACATTGATTATGAATTTCCCTTTGTATGGGATTTCTGACATGTGAACATTTAAGATAGTATGTATAATTAAAGTTCAGGGCTTCCCTGATAGCTCAGTTGGTAAAGAATCCACCTGCAATACAGGAGACCCTGGTTTGATTCCTGGGTTGGGAAGATCTGCTGGAGAAGGGATAGGTTACCCACTCCAGTATCCTTGGGCTTCCCTTGTGGCTCAGCTGGTAAAGAATCTGCCTGCAATGCAAGAGACGGGCTTGATCCCTAGGTTGGGAAGATCCCCTGGAGAAGGGAAAGTCTACCCACTCCAGTATTCTGGTCTGGAGAATTCCATGGACTGTATAGACCATGGGGTCACAAAGAGTCAGACCTGACTGAACAACTTTCACTTATGGTTCAAAAAATATATATCCTCAGTGATAGATATTTTAAATCATGTCTACTTTATGTCAGTTATTTATTGTGATTGAATCCAAGAGTAGTCTGCTGAGGACTGACTGGCAAAATGGGATTTTATTTAACCATTATACTTTATTTCAAATTAATGATGTTTTTCCAATTCTGCTATTTTTTACTGCAAGCATGGAGTTAGCCCCAAACTTAGAGTCAGTCTGGATACTCAATCTTACGTTTATTTAATGCCAGTCTCCTTGTTGGCTTCTACCCACAGACACAGAGTTGCCTTAGGTTTAGGAGACCTGGCCACTGCCAAATAAGACAATAAGATCAATCTCCATGTACTGAACTCAATATATAGTAGGTCTCGATTCTGGTACTCTTCTGATCCCAGAACCACACCACAGAACCAAGCAATCACACTTCCTTCTTTTATATATATATGTGTGTGTGTGTGTGTGTGTGTGTATGTGTGTATATATATATATTCCTGTGTGTGTGTGTATATATGTATGTATGTGTGTGTATATATATATATATATATACACGTGTGTGTATGTTTGTGTATATTTAAATTTCCATCTTATCTCTCTCACGTTCTAGGCTTGTTTTGCAATTCTAAAGTGGGTGGATAGTCAAATATTTGTAATAGAAAAGGAAGAAGGATGCTATTATAACTAACTTTAACTCCAAAAGGGAGAATCATCATTTATTCTTAGGCCAGATACCTTTTTGTCTAAGTGAAATATCTTGGCTGAACACATGCTGCCACATTTGAATGCTCAAGAGACTGAATTGGGAAGAAACAGTGACCCCAAGAGAGAGCAGAACTCCTTTGCCTGAAAAATGAACTTGACTTTGTGCATGTGGGTGAGGCAGAAAAGAGGGGATGGGAAGGAGAAAGGGTGAGAATGGGAGGGGCCATCTGGAAATCTGAGGAGATACTTAATTTCTCTTAATTGTCATGACCAGAAGAAATTAGAAAGACAAGGAAGGTCTAACATTTAATTTGAACTTGTTACTTTAGTGTGTTCCTATTTCCATCTCTCTATGTCTTTGGGGAATCCAGAGAAAGAGCCCATGTTCCCTATCGGGGTTGACATGAGCACAGTGAATGGAGACTAGGCAGGAAAGATATTCTACTTCTTGAGAAATAATGACCTTGGTTTTATGGACCAATCATCCCCTCCCTTGAACTGTGTTTATTACAGAGTTCTTCCATTAGCTGAGAAGGCGTCTATTTGAGTCAACGCTATTCCCAGATAGTTTTGTCTGATCCCAGATGGTTCACCTGAGGGTAGCATGGCTTGACCGCAGCTTGTCCAGCACCAAGCCAGGTCCAGGAGGCTGGAGGACATTGCGCATCACGCAGCTGACATTCAGGTCCACACTGATTGCAGTCTGCCACATGGGGCAGTGGAACCTTCCAGGGCCTGTGATTCCAGTATCTGCCTTCTTACTCTTGAGCTGTTCCTGGCCACGTGGAACCTGCTGGTCATCAAGATCCCAGTTTAGACAGACTGGTCCTTGGACTCTGTTCTCTCACTTCTCTGGTATTTCTTCTTTATGCTTTGTCTGGTTTAAACTCTATTTTTTGGATCTACTTCCATATTTGTCTGTAGAAAAACAGATGCCCGCTCATGTTCCCTAATAAATAGTTGGCCTTTGCCCACAGCTGAAGGATAGCCCCTAAATTTTCAGTCTTGGCCTTCCGTAGAAGGACTGTCAGAGGCTTCTCCCGAATTATTACACAAAGTAGGACTCAAACCAGATAAGGACTCAAGCCTGTGTCTAGGACTTCCCTAGACACAGCCCTCCTGACTAAGCTACAACTCAGCATTGGTTCAACTGGCTCCATCACCTCTCTTTCCCCTAGTGCCTTGCAAATAAAATGCACTCAAAGTACATTTCTGAATAAATGGATGAATGTTTTATTCTGATGGGAAAACAAAGGGAAGAAGAGAAATGGCAAAGGCATTCTAGTTGAAAAGGAATGCTATTAAGGCTAAATGTATTCATTTGTCTTTTTACCTAATAGGCAATAAAAGATTGCCCCATTCGAAGAGAAACTCAAGGCTGGATGAGATGCCAAAGGGACTTTTGTACAAAGTTTCCTGATATCCGTAAGCTTGTCATAGTTCCTCCTGGAGCATCTTTTTTAAAGTTCAGAGGCATCAATTATAGATGCAGGAGGAAAAACACAAAAAAGGGAAACAAAAACATAGGGTTATATTCAGCAGAAATTAAGTAGGAATAGAAATTCATTACGGAGATACCTGCCTTTACAACAGGTTTAAATTTTTGTAGATCACACTCTACATTATCCATTAGTGTTTGGGAGAGAGGCTTGAGATGTGGAAACAAGCAAGCAAAGAACCATGATTTAGGCTTTGGTCCATTATCTATAAATTATTTTATCTTAAACAATCACCAGCCCCTTGAAGTTTTCAGTTGCCTCATCAGGGCATTGGAAATAAAAATCATTGCTCTACTTGCTTCCAGAAATAATGTTCATTATCAAGATGAAGATAATAGTAACTGGTTCAGTTCAGTGGCTCAGTCATGTCTGACTCTTTGCAACCCCATGGACTACAGCATGCCAGGCTTCCTGTCCATCACCAACTCCCAGAGCTTGTTCAAACTCATGTCCATCGAGTCAGTGATGCCATCCAACCATCTCATCCTCTGTCATCCCTTTCTTCTCCTGCCTTCAATCTTTCCCAGCATCAGGGTCTTTTCCAATAATTTAGTTCTTTGCATAAGGTAGCCAAAATATTGGAGCTTCAGCTTTAGCATCAGTCCTTCCAATGAATATTCAGGACTGATTTCCTTTAGGATTGACTGGTTTGATCTCCTTGCAGTCCAAGAGACTCTCAAGAGTCTTCTCCAACACCACAATTAAAAAGCATCAATTCTTTGGCACTCAGCTTTCTTTATGGTCCAACTCTCACATCCATACATGACTAATGGAAAAACCATAGGTTTGACTAGAGTGACCTATTCCAGCAAAGTAATGTCTCTGCTTTTTAATATGCTGCCTAGGTTGGTCATAGCTTTTCTTTTTAGGAGCAAGCATATTTTAATTTCATGGCTGCAGTCAGTCATCACCTGCAGTGATTTTGGAGCCCAAGAAAATAAAGTCTGTCACTGTTTCCATTGTTTCCCCATTTATTTGCCATGAAGTGATGGGACCAGATGCCGTGATCTTAGATTTTGGAATGTTGAGTTTTAAGCCAACTTTTTCACTCTCCTCTTTCACTTTCATCAAGAGGCTCTTTAGTTCTTCTTTGCTTTCTGCCATAAGGGTGGTGTCTTCTGCATATCTGAGGTTATTGATATTTCTTCCAGCAATCTTGATTCCAGCTTGTGCTTCATCCAGTCTGACATTTCATATGATATACTCTGCATAGAAGTTAAATAAGCAAGATGACAATATACAGCCTTGATCTCAATTTGGAACCAGTCTGTTGTTCCATGTCTGGTTCTTGACCTGCTTCTTGACCTGCATACAGGTTTCTCAGGAGGAAGGTCAGATGGCCTGGTATTCCCATCTCTTTCAGAATTTTCCACACTTTGTTGTGATCCAAACACTCAAAAGCTTTGGTGTAGTCAATAAAGCAGAAGTAAGTGTTTTTTTGGAACTCTCTTGCTTTTTTGATGATCCAACAGATGTTGGCAATTTGATTTCTGGTTCCTTTACTGTTTCGAAATCCAGCTTGAACATCTGGAAGTTCATGGTTCACATACTGTTGAAGCCTGGCTTGGAGAATTTTGAGCATTACTTTGCTAGCATGTGAGATGAGTGCAATTGTGTGGTAGTTTGAGCATTCTTTGGCATTGCCTTTCTTTGGGATTGGGATGAAAACTGACCTTTTCCAGTCCTGTGGCCACTGCTGAGTTTTCCAAATTTGCTGGCATATTGAGTGAAGCACCTTACTAGCGTCATCTTTTAGGATTTGAAATAGTTCAACTGGAATTCCATCACCTCCACTAGCTTTGTCCATAGTGATGCTTCCTAAGACCCAGTTGACTTTGTATTCCAGAATGTCTGGCTCTAGGGGAGTGATCACACCATCGTGGTTATCTGGGTCAAGATCTTTTCCATGTAGTTCTTCTGTGTCTTCTTGCCACTTCTTCTTAATATCTTCTGCTTATGTTAGGTCCATACCATTTCTGTCCTTTACTGTGCCCATCTTTATGTGAAATGTTCCCTTGGTATCTCTAACTTTCTTGAAGAGATCTCTAGTCTTTCCCATTCTATTGTTTTCCTCTATTTCTTTGGACTGATATTTGAGGAAGGCTTTCTTATGCCTCCTTGCTATTCTTTGGAATCTGCCTTCAGTTGGGCTTATTGTTCCTTTTGTCCTTTGCCTTTTGCATCTCTTCTTTTCTCAGCTGTTTGTAAGGCCTCCTCAGACAACCATTTTGCCTTTTTGCATTTCTTTTTCTTGGGGATGGTCTTAATCACTGCCTCCTGTACAATATCATGAACCTCTATCATAGTCCTTCAGACACTCTGTCTATCAGATCTAATCCCTTGAATCTATTTCTCACTTCCACTATATAATTGTAAGGGTTTTGATTTAGGTCATACCTGAATGGTCTAGTGGTTTTCTCTACTTTCTTCAATTTCGGTCTGAATTTGGCAATAAGGAGTTCATGATCTGAGCCACAGTCAACTCCCAGTCTTGTTTTTGCTGACTCTATAGAGCTTCTCCATCTTTTGCTACAAAGAATATAATCAATTTGGTTTTGTTACTGACCATCTGGTGATGTTCATGTGTAGAGCAGCCTCTTGTGTTGTTGGAAGAAGGTGTTTGCTATGATCAGTGGGTTCTCTTGGCAAAACTCTGTTAGCCTTTGCCCTGCTTCATTTTGTACTCCAAGGCCAAACTTGCCTGTTACTCCAGGTATCTTTTGACTTCCTACTTTTGCATTCCACTCCCCTGTGATGAAAAGGACATCTTTTTTTGGTGTTAATTCTAGGATGTCTTGTAGGTCTTCATAGAACTGTTCAATTTCAGCTTCTTTGGCATTAGTGGTTGGGCATAGACTTGGATTACTGTGATATTGAATGGTTTGTCTTAGAAATGAACAGAGATCATTCTGTCATTTTTGAGATTGTACCCAAGTACTGCATTTCAGACTGTTTTGTTGACTATGATGGCTACTCCATTTCTTCTAAGGGATTCTTACCCACAGTAGTAGATATAATGGTCATCTGAATTAAATTTTCCCATTCCAGTCCACTTTAGTTCACTGATTTCTAACATGTTGATGTTCACTCTTGCCATCCCCTGTTTGACCACTTCTAATTTACCTTGATTCCTAGACCTAACATTCCAGATTCCTATGCAATATTGTTCTTAGAGCATTGCACTTCACTTCCATAACCAGTCACACATCCACATCCACTATTATTAATAACTGGCTATTCATAGTAAATAACTTGTTATTAATAGTAACCTGTTATTAATAATTATACTCCTTTAATATAGTTGTTCTGGGTTAAGATTGAGTGAGATGTGGTCCTTACCCAAACTTGGGCTAGGGATTTGAGATTTCTACTGGGAAGAGAAGTTGTAGGATGAGAATGTAAGGTCTTGGGCAGAAAATATGATTTAAAGAACCATAGTCAGTCTCATGTCTATGAAAATCTTTGTTGTTTCTACTTGAATAAAACAATAAAGACAGCACACTGGGCTTCTCTGGTGGTCAATGGTTAAAAAAAAAAAATCTGCCTGCCAATAAGAGACACAGGTGTTTGATCCCTGATCCAGGAAGATCCCACATGGGGCATAGCTATTAAACCCATGCTCTAGAGCCCAGGAGCCACAACTCCTGAGAACTTGCAGTGCAGCTACTGAAGCCTGAGGGCCCCAGAGCCCATGTTCTGCAACAAGAGAGGCCACCGCAATGAGAGGCCCACACACCACAGCTGGGGAGTGGCCTCCACTCCCTGCAACTAGAGAAGAGCCTG
This sequence comes from Dama dama, assembly GCF_033118175.1. Classification (NCBI taxonomy): domain Eukaryota; kingdom Metazoa; phylum Chordata; class Mammalia; order Artiodactyla; family Cervidae; genus Dama; species Dama dama. The sequence continues at coordinate 46,861,460 of NC_083706.1, read as the reverse complement.
TGCAACAGTGAAGACCCAACACAGCCAAAAATAAATAAATAAAATTGTCTAAAAAAGACAGCCCACTAAGGAAAGACAATCTAAGTGCCATTTTACATATATAGCAGATGGATGACTCTGGATCCTAAACTTTCTAAACCTCAGTGTCCTCATAAATAAAATTACAAAAATACCGACTCATGCATTTGTACATTTCCTTTCGGCCATTTCTTTTCTGCTAGACACTTTCCAGGATTTTTCAAGGAGATTATTTTGTTTTGCTTTTTTGTTTCTTTCAAAGATGTATATATTAAGATGCGCTTTTTTTTTTTTTCTTCTATCCAATCTTTTTACAAGAGACTCAATGCCTCTTGGATATTCTTGGTATATTTTCTCAGTCCTGCCCCCCCCCCCCACCCCCTGGGCTCTCCCAACCTCTAAAATTCCCCCCAAATGCAAGGTAACTGAATGCTTTAGCTGGAAAATCTTTAGTTCCATACGCATCTTAAGTTTTTTTTTTTCCTCATAGCTATCACTAAAGTGTGCTTCTAAGCATGAGTTGACTTTTCCTATTTTTCTTTTCTGGCACTTTCATCCCCCCACCTCCTCGCAACTCAGCCACTCCACAACTGAAGGCTGAGATGCAATCTTTTTCAGTTGGAATGAAATGTTAAAATGTTGAAGATGCCTCAAAGCCATGTTGAAATAAATTGGTATACACTAGAACTTCGTGTAAGAGAATCTCTCATTTTTAGAAGGTTTGTTATATTGGCTTAACTGCAGGTGCTTCCTTTCATGGGGTAAGGAAACTTGATCCAGACTGGGAGTCTAGTGGCCTGAGGGGCAAATTACAAATCTGGTCATCGGGAGAAAGTCATAGCATCTGACGACTGCCAGCTACACCAAACTCAACACCCCAGGGGAAAAAGAAGCTGCCTCCTCTCCTCCTCCTAGCCCTCCACATCCCTGTTCTCCGCTCTTCTAAACCTATGTGAAAGGAAATCAGATCCACTTTCTTAAAGGAATTCTCTCTCTTCCGAGTTCACTTTAAACTTATATATGTAATCTTTCAGACTATTTTCACCATGACAATTTGATATGGACTTGGCAAAATTAGTGACAAAGATTATTTCACACTTTTGATTCCAAGGTAGTAGTCAATGTTCAGTGTCAAGACAGTTTTACCCGTACTTTGAAGGTTAGGAGAAAACATTCACTCAAGTGGAATGTCTCTGCAGCACTGTGATTTCCTTCTTTGTTTTTTTTTTTTATACTTTAGTACTCTTTAAGTTCACACCTGAAGGACAGGTGAGGGTAAGTAGGGTTTCTTATTTCAGTTCTATCGAATGTTGAGCACTAATTAGATCATCAGTTCAGTTCAGTTCAGTTCAGTGGCTCAGTCGTGTACGACTCTTTGCAACCCCGTGAACTGCAGCACGTCAGGCCTCCCTGCCCATCACCAACTCCCAGAGTTCACCTAAACCCATGTCCATTGAGTCGGTGATGCCATCCAACCATCTCATCCTCTGTCGTCCCCTTCTCCTTCTGCCCTCAATCTTTCCCACCATCAGGGTCTTTTCAAATAAGTCAGCTCTTGGCATCAGGTGGCCAAAATATTGGAGTTTCAGCTTCAACATCAGTCCTACCAATGAACACCTAGGACTGATATCCTTTAGGATGGACTGGTTGGATCTCCTTGCAGTCCAAGGGACTCTCAAGTGTCTTCTCCAACACCACAGTTCAAAAGCATCAGTTAAAAAAAAATTTAAAAAAAAGCATCAATTATTCTGCACTCAGCTTTCTTTATAGTCCAACTCTGACATCCAAATTATATGATCAGATCTCTAGATTTATAGCACAAATGCACAACCACACATGCGCATATGAATAATTACAGCAAACATTTTTCTTTTCAAAGTGATCAAATTTTGAGTTAAAAAAAGAAGTCAGCATCTAACAAATAATTAAATTATTAAATCGGAGTTGATTATTCACATTTATAAATGCTTTTACTTTTTGGCTTTAGAGAAGTGCTCAAATCAGGAAGCTTTCAAGTTTCTACCATGCAGTAGAAGTTAGTCATGTATAATACAATGATCTAATATTAGACAGCAATGGATCTTACATAAGAACTGAAACAAGTTAGAATTGAAACGATTTCATGTGAATGTGAGGGGGTTGGAAATATTTTTAAAAGAATGTTTCTCGTTGTTGCATGGATAGTGAGAGTAACTGCCAAAATGTGGGCAAAACGAGAGAATTATACAATGGGAGGAAAGAAATCAAAACATGTAACATAATTTTGAATCTATTGTTATCAGACCTTTTTTAAAAAATTAATAATAAAATTGAGCAGGTGGAGTGATTCAGTTGATGACTCAGGAAGACCCATAGGAAACTTCAAACCGTTTAGCAAAACACTCTTCCTTAGCATGAATTTCAGTTTCTTTAAATGGTCTTCCAACAGAAAACTTTATCTGTAAGGAGATCTGTCCACTGGGGTTAACATCAAGCCCCCCAGCCCCATCTGACTCCAAACCTTTATGCCAATGATAGACTCCTGAGACAGATTGTTGTTCACACAATGTCTTTCAAACTCAGGAAAGCAAATGTTTTTAGGGCATAGCCTAGCAGTCCCCTGGGGAGAAGGAGATGTGGGGGATTTAACCTAGGAAGTGGCCTCTATTTTGTATCTTTACTTTTTGTTTTCTTCTATTAAAATTTTTTTTCAAGTTTAGTTGATTTACAATGTTGCATTAATTCCTGTTATATAGCAAAGTGATTCTGTTGTACATATACACATTTATATGCATTCTTTATCGTATTTTTCCATTGTAGTTTATCACAGGATATTGAACGTGTTTCTCTGTCCTATACAGTAGGACCTTGTTGTTTATCTATTTTGTATCTTAAATCAAGAAGGAGATCACTCTTGGTTTAGGCCTTTACTCTCACCTGTGCCCTGAAATGGTTTTCTAACGTGTCTCCTGTGCAATTCTCTCCCTTGTGTTCCCAAGACTCTGCAACAAGAATATTTTTTCTAGACTGTGATGGTGATCATGAGGAAAACTCCTCAGTAGCCAGTCCATGGCCACCCCAGGTTCTGGCGATAGGGAGCTCCTTCCAGCTGCCTTCAGGCTCTGTCCAGCCTCGAGCTCCGGGGACACACTGTGGCCCCATCAGAGATACCCTCGCTTCATCTGTCGTTTCTTCTTCGTCCTTTCATGCGTTGCCTTGAGGTCTTCTCTGATCTTGTAACTGACATGCTGTCCATTGCGCCTTCCTCTCCGTTCTCACGGTGTTTTCTATGCACCTCGTTTAGCACTTTATGGGGTTCTACAATCTATCACATGGCTCCTCCAATTCTGGATTGTGCGTTCCTGGCCCCTATGGACCAATCTTTCTGTTTTGGTGACCTTAACATTCCCTGGGTCCCTGCTAGGTTTCAGATGAAGCCATGCGAAGGGTTTAGTGTAGATTCCGCTGGCTGATGCAGAACCTCAGCTTTCCTGATGGAGTCTCTTCTTGACGTTCTTGGCCTCCGGAAATGCCTCCTGTGGGTGGATGTCACCCACCAGGCCTCCCTACTTGCACTTTTGTGGAATCCGTACAATAGGGAATAGGGCTGTGTAGGAGCCCTATCTGGGTTCCAACTCCTCAAGGCCTCAAATGTCTTCTCATGCCACCCCTACTGGCCCCAGAAGGTCCTGTGTTCTGTGTAGCGATGGGGGCAATGTTTTCTTCATCTCAGGGGTCAACCTTGGTCCGTGGGGCCAGAGCCAGACTCAGAACCACATACTTGATTCTCTCTATTGTTTTTTCTGCAAATCAACTCCTGTGCAGACGCTCAGGAGGAGCCATTTACCAACTGCTTTATCAAATTCACCCAAGATGTGCATCCAATTCCTGTCTCAGTGGGGGCCCCCCAGTGCATTTATATTTCCCTCATCACCTTGACATTGGCTGGTATTTAGGGGCTTTCCTAGGCATTTCTGGGACTCTCTAAAGAAGGCTTTCATGTTCCTCAAAGCCTCCCTATTGACACTGGCCAGTTGGCCTGGGATTTAGTACCCAATGCTGCCATTTTTCTTTGTGTTGATCGTAATCCACACCCTTGGAGCTGAATTCTCAGGCTGAGCCTTACTTCCGGGTCCCTTAGCTAAAGGCTGGGGAGTAACCTATAAAAAATAATACAAAGCAAGAAAGAAAACTCTTAAAACCAGACACTGGAAACAGTTGCCTCATGAGGGCCTCTCAGAACTGCTTTGATGAACTCTCTGAGAACCTCAGAAAATAAAATATTTTATTCTAAATGAAAACCACATACATCAACTGTGCCTTTTTGGACATTATTAAAATTTAGATCTTCATTGGCATCTCAACTCCCTCTTCTAGGAAAAGATGTTTACTTCGTTTTGACATAATTGAAGGGAATCCCTAAAATAATCCCACAGGAACACAGTGATAATTTGCTTCCATATCCCAATCTCCTTTCAGAAGATATGCTTTCAGTTTCCAAGTTGTCAAAACCTCCGGGGGGACCCTCACTCATAGTACGGGTGGCACAGCCCATGACGAATCAGTTAGGGTGCCCCTCTGTTGCGATAGGGATGTGTCTAGGATGGAATGTTATGTTTTAGAAATGCTGGTCTGGAAAAACGTTAGAGACCTCACATGTATTACCACCATCATATGGACAGAGGAGCATGGCAGGCTACAGTCCATGGGATCCAGACATGCCTGGAGCGACTTAGCACAGTAAAATAATAGATCATATTAGTAATGATATTATTTTTATCCACCACTAGACTTTTAAATGGAAATTTGTCAGTATTTCATGACAATCCTTTTTCTGAAAAATGTTCATGCCAGATGTATTTCAGAGTCCAGAATTATTCCAATTTTATAATTTCTGTAACATTTCCAGTGGGGTAAGCAGTGCCCCTAGCCAGACACCACCATTGCAGATGAGGGATTTTGTGGTCAATGGCATAAAAGCAGAAGTATCCAAGGCAGGTTTTGGAAAACATTCTGAAGAGACAGCTGGCACTCATCCTTGCTCTCTGTATCTTCATCCTTGTCTCTATTTGGCTGCCTAGAAGATGCATGCTGCCATCTTGGATTCCGAGGATGAGGAGTGAGGAATGTGAGCTGAAAGGACCATCAAGCTTCATTTGCATAAGGAAGAAAGCAATTTTTATCTTTTAAGCCATCATTATGTTATGTATGTATGTATTTTCTGTCACATACAACCAAAATGAAAGAGAAAGTCGCTCAGTCATGTCCAACTGTTTGAGACTCCATAGACTATACAAATAGATGGGGAAACAGTGGAAATAGTGGCTGATTTTATTTTTCTGGGCTCCAAAATCACTGCAGATGGTGATTGCAGCCATGAAATTAAAAGACGCTTGCTCCTTGGAAGGAAAGTTATGACCAACCTAGACAGTGTATTAAAAAGCAGAGACATTACTTTGCCAACAAAGGTCCGTCTAGTCAAGGCTATGGTTTTTCCAGTAGTCATGTATAGATGTGAGAGTTGGACTATAAAGAAAGCTGAACGCTGAAGAATTGATGCTTTTGAACTGTGGTGTTGGAGAAGACTCTTGAGAGACCCTTGGATTGCAGGGATATCCAACCAATCCATCCTAAAGGAAATCAGTCCTGGGTGTTCACTGGAAGGACTGATGTTGAAGCTGAGACTCCAGTACTTTGGCCACCTCATGCAAAGAGCTGACTCATTTGAAAAGATCCTGATGGTGGGAAAGATTGAGGGCAGGAGGAGAAGGGGAAGACAGAGGATGAGATGGTTGGATGGCATCACCGACTCAATGGACATGAGTTTGGGTGAACTCCGGGAGTTTGTGATGGTCAGGGAGGCCTGGCGTGCTATGGTTCATGGAGTCGCAAAGAGTTGGACACGACTGAGTTACTGAACTGAACTGAGACTATACAGTCCATGGAATTCTCCAGGCCAGAATACTGGAGTCGGTAGTCTTTCCCTTCTCCACGGGATCTTCCCAACCCAGGGATCCAACCCAGGTCTCCCACATTGCAGGCAGATTCTTTACCAGCTGAGCCACAAGGGAAGCCCAAGAATACTGGAGTGGTAGCCTAACCTTTCTCCAGCGGATCTTCCCCACCCAGGAATCAATTCGGTGTTTCCTATATTTCAGGCAGATTCTTTACCAACTGAACTATCAGGGAAGCCCACACACAACCTAATCTAACCCTAAATAATTCAGATCTAATAGAGAACGTAAGTTCTAGATTTGTAATTCCTTGCTGGACTGACACATCTCAATTTGTGTATAAAGAAAGCCATATATCAGTGTATTATATTTAGTATGCCTAGTGCAGATAATTAGATTTTATCCATGAAAATAAGAAGACACCACAATAGAATCCAGAGTAGAGCAGGTCCTTTATAGGCTTGAGGTGGGCTCTCTGTATTTTCCTCATTTATTTTTGGAATGACAGTTTTTTTTTTGTTTTTTTTTTTTTAAAAACAAAACAAAACATATTACACAAAATTAAGTCATCATAGTCCAGGAAACCATTCCCTCATCCTAATGGTATGTTTAACAAGTAGTTTATTTTATATCAACTCTTCTAATTCTCACTGCATTGGTGATTAAACAGTGACCAAAAGACACATTCAGCTCGGAGCAGTCAAGGAGAGGTACCTACTTGATCACATTTACTATGGACAAAGTTAAGAGCAATCCTAGAACAAAATTTCTTCTTCTCATTCATTTAGGGATTGATTCCTCCTATGCATGGAAGTCACAACTATTATGTGTATCTAAATTCCGGTTGCCCATAACAGAATGGTTGACCACGCTCAACAACTCATTCCAGACTCCTTTAGAACTTTTTTGAGAGGTCATGGTTGGCAGAGTCTGGAACAGTAGGGCTCCAAACAACTCTGAGTCAGGAGCTGCCAGTATTGGCACTTGGCTGCTCTTATTAATGGGTTTTATTGCAATTGGTATTTTTAACAAAATATTTTCTCTCCTGAAAAGGCCCAACTTATCCTTTAGTTTTATTTTATAATTAATGCATATGCTTTTCCAAGATAGTTCCTTTGACTAAGGGCTCAGATGTTTAGTATGCAGCACTCATGATATGTATACTGTCTGTGCATAATGAAGCTTTTTCCTTGTTACCACAACCTCTCTTGTGCGTGCATTGGTTTGTTTTGCCTGAATGCCTGGGGCAGAGGTCTGCAAACTCTGCCCTCAGAACTGGTAGGATTCCACAGAGATCTCTCATGTGCTGCCAAGGAATATAAAATGGTTCCTGATCCCACTACCTACTTTTCTCATAACAGATAAAATTTTGTCTACTCTATGTACTTTACGTATCAGACTACCATGTACACTTCTGTTTGAATGAAAGGACTCTGCTGCTGGAAGATAAAATAAATTGAAAAGTACTGGCAGGGGGAAAATCCATCACTGCTATTGAAAAACAGCCTCCGATGTATATTCCATTAAGTGTAGATAAACATGACTGGTAATAAAGCATTTGAAGTACAACAGATTAATTTAATCAGTTTTGATATGTCATGGGTCGATCGAAACAAAGAAAATAGGTCATTACTTTCTGTTCTTAGCAGGAAAGCCGTTTTCCAATACTTTCCTTGTGAGTTAGGGATGCTGGGAAGTCTAAGGGGTTTCAGGACAGAGAGATTTAGGAGACACTCGTGTCCTGAGCTGCTGCAGTGACCTAAAGAAGACTGAATCTGTTTCCACAATGCTTACCACAGGATAAGACATAGACACGGAGGGTGAATTGGATGCATCAAACTCTACTTTAAATTAGGTAAGTGTAAGTAGAATCATTCTTTCCTTTCTGAAGGATACGAGATGGCTGAACCTCAGCGTGGCTGTCTTGACCACATCCATCTATCTGGATTTTATTAAGGCCTTTGGAGAAGCCTCTCAAGCACAATCAGGTTCCCCTTCTCAACACAGTCTGACCATTCTTTTCTCCTTCCTCCTCGAGGCAGTTCCTCCCTTAACATTCTCCACCAGTCTCCTTAATGTGTCCCACACCTTTGCTCTCAGCTGCTGCCCTTGTCTTGTACGTCTGAGATGAAGCCTCTAAGAGGGAACCCCCTCTGTTCTTATCTCCATCCAGCCTAGCACTCAGGGAGCCTGACTGCCCTGGTTTGCCTGGAATGGAGGTGTTTACTGAGATTTGGCACTTTCAATGCTGAAATGAGGAAGGTCCCAGGCAAACCAGGGAGTTGGTTATCTTACCAGCATCCATACTCATCTTCTTATCTTTGGCAACTGACTACCTTTAAGACTGTCTTTGGCTCAAGAAAGCTCACCAAGAACCTGCTTGAGAGGTTCTTTGTTGTAAATCCCTGAATTCTTGCTTTCACCATTGAACTCTCCAGATTCTTCAGCTCATACCTGGTTCTACTCAAATGACGTCTCACTGCTGGCAGGTCCCATTTGTCTGTCTTGCTTCTGCTGAGACCTGCTGGATCAGAAGCTCCAGCCTTTAAATTCCTCTGTCCCTGCATTCTGGTCAGTACTTCTGTGGCTGCAGCTCCTGGTGATGATGCCTGGCTTGGCAAATCCTGGCTCCCCACCTCCATTTTGATGCCTCTGGGTGTTGACAGGTGTGTCGTCTGTCAGTGGCCATTGAATGCGTTTATATCAGGGATGAATTGAAATTAACAATAACCTTTACATTCAAATTCAAATAAATCTCTCTACGCTTAGCAAGAACTAAAGTCTATAACATTCTAGAGCCCCCAGTAAATCATCAAAAGGGGATGTGATGTTCAGAAAAGTTTAGCCTGTTTTGCTTAACCTTGAAGTGAAGTCGCTCAGTCCTGTCCGACTCTTTGCGACCCCATGGACTATAGCCTACCAGGCTCCTCCATCCATGGGATTCTCCAGGCAAGAATACTGGAGTGGGTTGCCATTTCCTTCTCCAGGGGATCTTCCTGACTCAGGAATCGAACCCAGGTCTCCTGTACTGCAGGCAGATGCTTTAACCTCTGAGCCACCAGTGAAGCCATGGTTAACCTTAGTAACTGAAAAGTGGGCTTCCCAGGTGACATTAGTGGTAAAGAACCCTGCCAGTGAAGGAGACTCAAGAGACATGAGTTTGATCCCTGGGTCAGGAAGAGCCCCTGGAGGAGGAAATGGCAACATACTCCAGTATTCTTGCCTGGAGAATCCCATGGACAGAGGAGCCTGGGGGGTCACAGTCTATGGGGCTGCAAAGACCCAGATCCGGCTGAGCACACAGCACACACACAATCTAAAAGCTATCTCCTGATCAGGTAATGGGAATGGTGGCAGTTTTCCAAAGATAAGTTCTCTGAGCTTTGCATAATGAGTCAAGTCTCAGTTTTGGTTGAAGTGGCATTGGGGACTGAGGAGCCCTCCGGGTGATTAGTGACAAGGTTCCTACTTAGAGAGGACACAGATGAGGAATAATACACTCTCACTGTCTCTCAAAAAGAATTGCTGCAGCAGGTCATCATTCATTCATGCATCCACTCAAGAATTATTTTTGAGCCAATGCAGGCACTGTTCCAGGCCCTGGAGGTATGGTGGTAACCAAAATAGACAAATTTCTTTGTCCTCATGGAGCTTACCAGTGAGGGAAAGAGCCAGACAATTAACAAACAAAGGAATAAAATGCTCTTTTTGTGGTCCAGTCACTCAGTCGGGTCCGACTCTGCAACCCCACGGACTGCAGCACACCAGCTTCCCTGTCCTTCACTGTCTCTGGGGTTGGTGCTAACTCATCTCCATTGAGTCGGTAAAATGCTGTGGAGAAAAGTAAAGCTGGTAATGGAAAAGCATGAGGCTGGGAGAGGGGCTGAAGTTTTAAAAGGGCAAAGGGCATTCTCAGTGAGAAGGTGACATTGACGCAAAGATGTTAAGGATATGAAAGGATATCACACGGATATGGGCTGGTGGAGGGAGGGGGTTACTGTCAGAGGAGGGGTCTCGAAGCCAGTGTGCTGGTCGGAGGGAGGAAGGGGGACTGAAGACAGCAGTGCCTTGCTCTGAAGCCTGCCTGGCTGCAGACTGGCCCAACAGGCCCCCAGCCCACCTGGGTTGGGTGGTATGGCCAATGCCCCTTTTCTTGGGCACTTCTCTTTGCCCATTGTGGGCCATGGAGCACAGACTAGGCAATGGGTTTGAATCTCAGCCTGTATCGAATTCACAAAACCCACGTGACCTCTTCTGGCCCAGATTTCCTCATCACAGGATAGAAGGTTGGGCCAGTAGATTTCCAGCTCCTCCCCTTCCCAGCATTGAAGTTCACTGTTCTTTCAGAAGCACACCTTAAAATGACAGCATTTTATTTCATATGCTAACATGCCCTTTTCTAAACAATTTGTTGTGAACATCCTTAATACCTACAACATACAAGCAAACAACAAAAGCAAGAGCTTTTGAGCTACAATGAAATATTTTGCATTTCATTATTAGTATTATTGTTGGCACATTTATAGGAGAAGCTTGGTTAGATGAGAAGAGGAAGCAGAATTTAAGGAAATTCAATGAGACTATCATTTCCCTGTACAACCACTAAATTCTGTCACATCGATTAGTTTTTTTTTTTTTTTCTAAACCTCAAAACATGTGAGATAAAGTAGAGGGAAAAACAACACCAATGACTTTGACAGCTGAGGAAACTGACAGTGAGTAAATTTTAGGACAACATTCAACCAGTTAACGGCAGAAGCAATATTAGGAATGATGTCTCTTGGGTCTGAGTCTTATGATTTTTCTACCAAGTTGCAGTGAGAAGCACAGAGGCATTTAATGAGAATGTCAGCAGACATTGTCACTAAAATAACACCCTGTGACGAAGCTGATCCAGTCAACTAGCTTTTGGCTCCTTGATTCTAGGCTGTGTGACTCCTTACTGCAACGTACTTTCTCCCGTCTTGGGTGACCTTCATTCCTCCCACCTGCAAACACGGATGGAACACCCTAATTTAGCACAGTCCAGAGGGGAAAACAGGATAAGACATCTTCCACAAATGAGATGGGAGCTGTGTGCAGGGAAAACTGCTGGGGGAACCCGTAACAACTGCGGACTGAGAGCTGGAGAAGGCTTCAGAGAAGATGACATTTCTGCTGGCTTGGAGGAGATGAGCAGGAGTCTGTCTGCCAGGCGCAGAGAAGAGCAGACGCCACGGAGGCAGGCATCACAGACAAAGTATGTTTCCGGGGAAGCGCGCGGCACGTGGCACTCAGCGGTGATCCATCCTGGTAGGGCCCAGAGTAGGCTGTGTGTGGAAGGGGAATGACCAGAGAAGTGTCCTGAGATAAATGTTGCATATTCTGCGTTTTAACATCTGGGAGGGGCCTCAAAATTCTCATGTCTCTTATGGGTGGGCAGTCCGGGTGTCCTGCTGTTTTCTCCCTCCTCCCCGGGGTGTGAAGTGACCTTGAGGCATCTCTTCATTCTCTGCCCTCCTTTGCTGTCACATCCTTTCCTACCTCTGATCACCAGGCTCCAAGTAGGTACATGCTTTCCTCTTCTCTGATTTTCTCATGTTCCATTCCTTCTGAGAACGCTGGGTTATCACAGATACATGCTTATTTCTAACTCAGTTCCTCTGAGTGCCAAAACCCAGGAGGGAGCATTGGGCCTGATGGAAGACCTTCCTCACGGGGGCTTAATGTTCTGGGAGGGCCCCTTACCAAGGGCAGAGCGTGAGGACTGCCAAACATGCCCATCTCTCACCTGCCGTGCTCCTCAGGAGCTCCAGAGCCACTGCTTCTACAGAGAAGACTCTTAATCTCTGAACCTAGAAAAAATACCTGCCCCTGGACCCATAATATACTCTTCCAAGTTGAAAAAAAAAAGAAAAAAAACAACAGTCCTTCTCTTTAAATGGGGTAACATCTCTGGAATATATCATTCCCAAAATAAGATCCTCCAATTTGGAAAAATCTAGCTGAAATAAATGAAAATAACAGATGGAAGAGAAATAACAGAAGCTTTCCAAAGAACAGCAAGAGATATGACGGGGGGAATCATCTGTCTAGAAAATGGTACTCAGTTGTACTTTTGAAATTAAAGGTACATTGACTTCTGAAGAGATTGCGATGTTTCTCTTGACAGTTCCCCTTTACACATTATGTCCTTTCAGGGCCAAGGTGAGCGCGCGAGAGGTATGGTTTGCTTCGCTATTCCTGTGTCTCCCATTCGTGCACTTTCCATCTGTTCAAAGGTGTTAAGATCAACCGTTCTGGGCTCCTGGATAAAGGCTTGGGCTTTTGGCAGAGCGCTGGATAAATACAGACTCGTGCTGTTAGCATCGGGATGTTTAATAACAGATTTTTATGCCCTCTGAGGCTTGCCTGAGTGCAACCGCGGGCAATCCGGGCCTCCCCGGCAGCCTGCTTGGGCCCACGACAGCAGGGCTGGGCCTCCCATCCCAGCTCAGCTGCCTGCGCCCGATGCATGGCAACGGCACCGCGCATCCTCCGCCAGCTCCTCCCACGGTCCTCCTCTGGAAGAACACAGTTCGGCTCCCCCCACAGACAGAGGAGCCTACGGGTTACATAATTCATGACCGCATTCCTCCTTTTCCCTTAACCGTGAGCCCCTGCACACTGCCGACTTCCTGGGTTGTCTGCATACCCCTGGCCCTGCACCCCCTTAATCTCCCTCCTGATGACCCAGGAAAGCCTTTGAGGGGTCCATGCACCCTGGGGCACTAGGTGGGGCTTTGTCCTTGGCTCCTTGGGCACCTGTCCAGCTTCTGGCCTTTCCCTTGGGTTGCTGAGAGAGGTTGATGCCTGGGAAGGAAGGGGAGAGTTGGTCAAACCATTGAGGTCTCCAGTCCCTACGCGGTTGTGTCCCATCTAGTGAAGGCCACCTCTCACTTTAAGTTTAGGAAGAATGGGTCATGAGCCACTAGTCTTTTTCTCCTCCCCTTGCTGACCCTGTTGCCCCCTTTTCTTCCTCTAGCTCTCTGCACCCCTCCACAGACAAAAGCACTCCTGGCCGGAACTCTCATTTAAAATGTCCCTGTAGAAGGAGAAGAGAGAAAGAGAGAGAAAGGTATCAGGACCATTTCACCAGTCCAGCATTTCCCATGAGAACTTGCCATTTAACATTTCTGAGATTTAGAAGGTCCTGCAGAGATGGCCGCTTATCAGTCTCAGAGGGGGTATATTTGCACCTCAGTCCCCCGGTGTCCTGGAGAAAGCTTCTGAGAAGACTGGGGTGAGATTCACTAGGGTGACATGGCCATCATCATTTATTTACTTCCCACTGCTTACAGAATAGGCATGAAGTAACTTCAGGGCAATTTTTAAATGGGGCAACTGGAGCATCTCCCTGAAGTTTCCATGTAATTTCTTCCAGAGTGAAAGCTGGAGAGAGGTTCTTGGAAACAAGATGCCATAGAGCTTCTAACTTCCCGACTCCTCCTTTCACAACTTTGTAAGGTCTTAGAGCAACAAGTGATGTAGGTACATCCTCACTCCCCAGTGTCAGGGGCAGGTCCTGAGGTCCATGTTCCCCAGTTACCATCTGAGGCAGGAAGTTACCCATCACTCAGCTTTTTGAAATGCCTCGGCTCTTTCTGCCCTATTCCTCACCATCATAAGCTGGCAGGTGATGGCTGTGAGAGAAGGGCGAGGAGGAGGTGCTGAGAGCTAGAATGAACTGTGGTGTGGAGCAGAGTGGAGAAGAAGGAGGCAGCTAACTGCCCCCTGGAAATTCCCAAGCACACAAGCTGTTGGAGCAATACTTTGGCATCGAGTCTGAACGTTCGTTAGGCCGAAGCGGTACATCTGCTTGCCATCAAAGCTTCCCAGATCATTGCTTTTCTTTTTGTTCCCTCCAGCTGCTAGGAAAGAGCATGTTCTTTCCTTATAGTCTGCATCTTTGGAATTTGACATCACTATTCTGCCTTCTGCAGCAACATTAACTCAACAAAGACAGCGGGCCAGGGGAGCCAATCTTTTTCTGCAAGGAGATGAGAGAGACTTTGAAGAAGAGCAAACTCATGTCACTCTGTGTGAGGAAGACTTTTTTCGCCTGACTCCATTTCTTGTTTTTCACGTTGTTTTTTATCTTAATCATCAAAAACATCTGACAACATTGGACAGTTGCCTCCCTCAAGTTGTTGGTGGCCAGTTGTTTTTTCCTGATGAGGTCTACCCATCAGAGGTCAAATTCCTGTCTAGTTGATCCATGGAACCCAGGTCCTTGCTACTAAACTTCAAAAAGGATGTATCATCCTCTGTGCCCATTTACTCCCAGTCACAGTCCCTCGCTTCTGCTTCTTAATGCATGGCTTCTCCCTTTGCTATTCTGTTGCAACTGCTCCTGTAAAGATCACCCTTGGTCCCTGAATTGTAAACTGTTTCAATATCTGCCCTCTTTAACTCTCTGCAACACTTTCACTCCTTCCTAGAAATGTCCTTTCCCCCTTTGCAGAGCCTCTCTCTTCTCTACTTCCTGCCCTAGAAAGAGGGTTATCTCTCACAGCTTTATCTTCTTCCTTTTTTCTCTCTCCATTGGTAATTCCATCCACACTATGATCTCCCCATTTACCTCTCTGTCTCCAGAGTTGAATCATGCCTCTTATGAAGCAATGCATGCGTGCATGCAAGTGTGTGTGCTAAGTCACTTGCATGTGTGCATACTAAGTCGCTTTAGTTGTGTCTGACTCATTGTGACCCTGTGGACTATAGCCCAGTAGGCTCCTCTGTCCATGGGATTCTCCAGGCAAGAATACTGGAGTGGGTTGCCATTTCTTCTTCCAGGGGATCTTCTGGACATCTGCTGCAGTTCCTGCCTTGCAGGCGGATTCTTTACCACTGAGTCACTGGGGAATCCCCCTCCCCTGCTCATAAGCATCTCTAAAAACTGTCTACCAAGCAACTCAAACTCATATTTCTAAGTGAACTTGCCTACTTTTCTCCAACTGATCTATGTTTCCTATTTCCAAGGCATTCGGGACCATCATTGAAACCTTTAATTTACCTTCTTTCCATTCCATTCCCATTTTCATTACCCAAATTAAGCACTTTATATCTATTGTCCACATCATTGCAGTGATGAAGCTGATGTCCTTTCCTCCATGCTTCTCTCTACTCAAGCATCACCATAGTTTGCACACTACAGATAGATCTTCCAAAATATAGCTCTGGTTATGCTTCTCTTCCTGTTCAGTGACCCTCAGTGATGGCTCTTCATTAACTCTCAAGTTAAATTTTGCCTTAGCTTTTAATACACTTGGTGATCTAGTGTCAGTCTACTTTTTCATTTTTGTTTCCTACCACTCAACTAAAACCTAAATGTGTGATATTTCCTCTCTATAGTTTATATTTCAGGAGTGTTTGCCTCTATCTTAAGATGCATGGCCATTAATGCTGTTTTAAATTTTTTATTTGATAATTCCAGCACGTGAGTCTTTTCAAGTTTGGGACTATTGATTGTCTATTATGATAACTGGTCAAATTTTCTTGGGAATTTCAATCTTCCTCCTGAGTAGAGTACCACACTCTGTTCAACCTATTCTTTCTGCATTTCCCCCAATAATTAGAATTCAGAATCTCACTTTTCCTTGAAGGATTCCATGTTTTCATGAAGTCTATGTTGATTGTCCTATTCTCCCTTCCATTTCAGAATACCCATTATGGTTAATACTGATAACTTGGTGTTATCACACTTCGATGTATTTTAAAACTATGATATATAAGTTACTTGTCCTGCCAAACTCCTAGAAATGGGGAAACCTGCCTTACACATTTTTTGAATTTCCTCCAACATGTATTGCACAGCCTTCCTTGCCTAGTAGGTGTTTTGTTTGTTAGAGAAATGGAATTCATCTTGCTTTTTCTTACCATACTTGATTAACAATCAAAACTACCTTTATCTCCTTCTCTCTCACTCCTCCTCCTCCCCCTACCCCATTTATATATAAAACACAGACTGCGACCATATGGTGCCTTTCTAATCACACACTCGTAGGAGAGGAAGGGACATGTTCTTATAGACTACCGAGCCTTCAGCTGTATGAAACAATTCTAACTTAAGAGTAGATGGTTGATTTAAAGTTTTGTAGTTTCAGTGTTATTCTGGTGGACTCTTGAACCTCCTTTATCAGGAGGTTGAATGATGGACATGTATCATAAAGATTGTGTTAATGTAACTTTATAAAGATTTTAACATATAATGCCATTTAACAAACTGGAAAATCAAAAGCTCATGGTGGGTGAAAAGTGAAAGTGTTAGTCACTTAGTTGTGTCCAACTCTTTGCGACCCCATGGACTACAGCCCACCAAACTACTCTGTCCATGGAATTCTCTAGGCAAGAATGCTGGAGTAGATATCCACTCTCTTCCCCATGGGATCTGACCCAGGGATCAAAGTTGAGTCTCCAGCATTGCAGGCAGATTCTTTACCATCTGAATCATGAGGGAAACCCTCATGGTGGGTGCAGGCTAAGTTGCTTCAGTCACGCCTGACTCTCTGCAACCCTGTAGACCACAGTCCGCCAGGTTCCTCTGTCCATTGATTTCCCAGGCAAGAATATCAGAGTGGGTTGCCATTTCCTCCTCCAGGGGTTCTTCCTGATCCAGGGATCAAACCTGAGTCTCTTATATCTCCTGCATTGGCAGGCAGGTTCTTTACCACAAGTGCCACTGGGAAGCATAGATATAATTCTTGAAGGAACATTACCTTCTCTTAACTTTAAAGTAAATGCTGTTACAATAAAAAAAAAGTCCGTTAAGTGATGAGTAAGAAATAACAATGGGAGAAGCCAATAGACAGAGTGCTCTATATAGTGAACCTATGATATACTTCTAGTATCAAACAAGTGGAATTGGTCTTCTGACACCTGCTACTTCTCTTCTGTTCCACTTATAAAAACACAGACCTCTGGACAGAATACAAAAGGCAGTTACCTAAAGACTCAGAAAAGTAACAGTAGTCAGGCAGGGGAGAGGAGTCAAAAATTTGAAAAACAGCCAGTACTGGTTGTTACTGAAAAGTCCAGTGGTATAAAAATCATAGAGAAAATGAAAGAAACTTTAAAAGAAAAAAGTAGTGATGAACTTCTGGCTAGACTGACAAAGGGAGGATGAAAGACACTACAAATGATAGAAATCAGGAATAAGAGGGAAGCATTTGAAATATAATAAGTTAATAATACAGTTTGTAATGAAGAAATCTTTGTGACATGGGGTTAGGCAATGAGTTATTTATTGTTGTTCAGTATCTATGTTGTGTCTGACTCTTTCCAACCCCATGGACTGCAGTACGCCAGGCTTCCCTGTCCTTCACTATCTCCTGGAGTTTGCTCAGTTCATGTCCATTGAGTCAATGATGCTATCTAACTGTCTCATCCTCTGCTGCCCCCTTCTCCTCCTGCCTTCAATCTTCCCCAGAATCAGTATCTTTTCCAATAAGTTGGCTCTTCACATCAGGTGGCCAAATTATTGGAGCTTCAGCTTCAGCATCAGTCCTTCCAATGAATATTCAGGGTTGATATTTTTTTTTAGGATTGACTGGTTAGATCTTCTTGCAATCCAAGGGACTTGGACAAGAGTCTTCTCCAGCACCACAGTTTGAAAGCACCAATTCTTCGACACTCAGCCATCTTTATGGTCCAACTCACATCTGTACATGACTACTGGAAAAACCATTCCTTTGACTATATGGACCTTTGTCAGCAAAGTGATGTCTCTGCTTTTTAATATGCTATTTAGGTTTGTCATAGCTTTTCTTCCAAGAGGCAAGTGTCATTTAATTTCATGGTTGCAGTCACCATCCACAGTGATTCTGAAACCCAAGAAAATCAAATCTGCCACTGTTTCCATTTTTCCCCCATCTATTTGCCATGAAGTGATGGGACCGGATGCCACGATCTTAGTTTTCTGAATGTTGAGTTTTAAGCCTGCTTTTTCTCTCTCCTCTTTCATCTTCATGTTTGTTTTCTTTGTTCTTTAGTTCCTCTTTGTTTTTTGCCACTAGTGTGGTTCAGTTCAGTTCAGCCACTCAGTTGTGACCGATTCTTTGCAACCCCATGGACTGCAGCACGTGAGGCTTCCCTGTCCATCACCAACTCCCAGAGTCCACCCAAACTCATGTCAATTGATGCCATCCAACCATCTCATCCTCTGTTGTCCTCTTCTCCTGCTTTCATTCTTTTGCAGCACTGGGGTCTTTTCCAATGAGTCAGTTCTTCCCATGAGGTGGACAAAGTATTGGAGTTTCAGGTTCAACATCAGTCCTTCCAATGAACACTTGGGACTGATCTCCTTTAGGATGGACTGGTTGGATCTCCTTGCAGTCTAAGGGACTCTCAAGAGTCTTCTCCAACACCACAGTTCAAAAACATCAATTCTTTGGTGCTCAGCTTTCTTCACAGTCCAACTCTCACATCCATACATGACTACTGGAAAAACCATAGCCTTGACTAGACGGACCTTTGTTGGCAAAGTAATGTCTCTGCTTTTTAATATGCTATCTAGGTTGGTCATAACTTTCCTTCCAAGGAGTAAACGTCTTTTTATTTCGTGGCTGCAATCACCATCTGCAGTGATTTTGAATCCCCAAAAAATAAAGTCTGACACTGTTTCTACTGTTTCCCCATCTATTTGCTATGAAGTGATGGGGCTGGATGCCATGATCTTAGTTTTCTGAATGTTGAGCTTTAAGCCAACTTTTTCACTCTCTTCTTTCACTTTCGTCAAGAGGCTCTTTAGTTCTTTTTCACTTTCTGCCATAAGGGTAGTGTCATCTGCATATCTGAGGTTATTGGTATTTCTCCTGGCAATCTTGATTCCAGCTGATCTATGGAGTACATACACACATGATGTACTCTGCATAGAAGTTAAATAAGCAGGGTGACAGTATTCTGCCTTGATGTACTCCTTTTCCAGTTTTGAACCAGTTCATTGTTCCTTATTTGGTTCTAACTATTGCTTCGTGTCCTGCATACAGATTTCTCAGGAGACAGATAAGATGGTCTGGTATTCCTGTGTCTGAGAATTTTCCACAGTTTGTTGTGATCCACACTGTCAAAGGTCTTGGTGTAGTCAATGAAGCAGAAGTAGATGTTTTCTGGAAATCTCTTGCTTTTTCTATGATCCAGTGGATGTTGGCAATTTGATCTCTGGTTCTTCTGCATTTTCTAAAACCAGCTTGTATATCTGGAAGTTCTCAGTTCATGTACTGCTGAAGACTAGCTTGAAGAATTTTGAGCATTACCTTGTTAGAATAGAAAATGAACACAATTGTCTGATAGTCTAACATTCTTTGGCACTACCTTTCTTTGGCACTGGAATGAAAACTGACTTTTTCCAGTTCTGTGGCCACCGCTATTTTCCAAATTTGCTGACGTATTAATTGCAACACTTTAACAGCATCAGTTTTTAGGATTTGAAATAGCTCAGCTGGAATTCTGTCACCTCCACTAGCTTTGTTCATAGTAATGCTTCCCAAGTCTTGCTTGACTTCACACTCCAGGATGTCTGGCTCTAGGTGAGTGACCACACCATTGTTGTTATCATTAAGACCTTTTGTTTTGTTTTGTTTTAATAGTTGTTCTGTGTATTCTTGTCACCTCTTCTTAATTTCTTCTGCTTCTTTTAGGTCCTTGCTGTTTCTCTCCTTTATTGTGCGCATTTTTGCATGAAATGTTCCTGTGATATCTCCAGTTTTTTTGAAGAGATCACTAGTCTTTCCTATTCTATTATTTTCCTTTATTTCTTAGATTATGAGAAATCTGAGAAAATAAGATATTTGATTTAATTATCAATAACATTGATAAATTTAACTTCTTTGAAATTAAAAACTGGTTTTTCAAAGGACACTAGTAAAGAAAATACTAGCCATATGTTAAGAGAAAATATTTTAAGAGTATATATCTGTTGAAGTACATGTAAGCCAAATATATAACCATTTCTCAAAACTCGACAATAAGAAAGTGAATATGTTAATAAGAAATGGGCAAAGGATTTGGAAAGATATTTTTAACAAAGAAGATATATGGGTGGCATTTAAGGACCTGAAAAGATCATTCAACATTGTTAGTTATTCAGTTCAGTTTAGTTCAGTCGCTCAGTCGTGTCCAACTCTGCGACCCCGTGAACTGCAGCACGCCAGGCCTCCCTGTCCATCACCAACTGCCGGAGTACACCCAAACCCATGTCCATCGAGTCGGTGATGCCATCCAACCATCTCATCCTCTGTCGTCCCCTTCTCCTCCTGCCCTCAATCTTTCCCAGCATCAGGGTTTTTTCAAATGAGTCAGCCCTTTGCATCAGGTGGCCAAAGTATTGGAGTTTCAGCTTCAACATCAGTCCTTCCAATGAACACCAGGGCTGATCTCCTTTAGGATGGACTGGTTGGATCTCCTTGCAGTCCAACGGACTCTCAGGAGTCTTCTCCAACACCACAGTTCAAAAGCATCAATTCTTCGGTGCTCAGCTTTCTTTATAGTCCAACTCTCACATCCATACATGACCACTGGAAAGACCATAGCCTTGACTAGATGGACCTTAAGATAATTCAAATTAAGCCATGATGAGATACCACCATACAATTATTGAAATAAGAAAGATAAACAAACAAAAACTAACCTGATAAAACCAAATGCTGGTGAGGCTGAAGAGCAATTTGAGTTCTCATACATTGCTTGTAGAAATACAAAGTGATAGGGCTTCTTTGGTGAACAGTATGATGTTTTTATGAACTAAAAATACATTTAACATATGACAGTAATCTCACTCCTAATTTACTAAAGAGAAATAGAAACTTATTTTCACACAAAAACTTAAAGATGAGTTTTTATTACAGCTTCTTTCATAATTTAGTCTCCAAATTGTGGACAGCCCAAGAATCCTCCAAGTGGTTTTATTAGTTTTAACTTATTTGTTAGTTTATCCCAGTTCTGTTATAACAAAGTGCTATAAACTAGGTAACTTAAAACAACAGAAATTTATTTCTGACAGTTCTGGAAGCTAGAAGACAAAAACCAAGGTGTTGGCAGGGTCATAGCCCCTTTGAAGGCTCTAGGGAAAAGTCCTTACTTGTCTCTTCTCAGCCTCTGGTGGCACTCAGCAATAATCCTTGATGTTTCTTGGTTTGTAGATGCTTCTCCCATAGGTCCATCTCCATTTTCACATAGCCTTCTTCTCCATGTCTCTCCCATTTCCCTGTATTCAAACCTCTCTTTCCCTTTTCTTATAAAGATGACAGTTATTGAATTTAGGTTCCTCTCTAAAGTGTATAGTCTCATTTTAACTCAATTCATCTGCCCAGCCCCTAGTTTCAAATAAGATCACATTCACGGGTAATGGCAATTAGGAGTGGAATAAATTTTTTTTTTTGGAGACTTAAGTCCACTTGTTAAACTGAGGATGGGATAAATACACTGTAGTGTAATATGGAATTCTAGAATATTACTCAGAAATAAAAATGAGTGGAACTGTTTATACATGCAACAACATGAATAAATTGGAAATGCATTGTACTAATGAATAAAGCTACATATTGTATGATTTCATTTATATAATACTTTGGAAAATGTAAAATGACAGAGAGGGAGAACAGGTCAGTAGTTGCCATAGGTTAGAGGAAGAGGGAGGATTTGATCACAAAGGGGCAGCGTGAGGAAACATTTGCAGTGAGGTTTCTGGTTTCCTGGTTGGGTTGAATGTCACATGACTCTGTGTATTTGTTAAAATCCATAAACCATCTACCGAAAAGAATAAATTAAAAATAGAAAGCATACCTGGAAGTTAATTGGACTTATTTTGATGACTTTTTGCAATATATGCAAATATCAAATCTTATGTTGTATATCTGAAACTAATAATGTTATATGTCACGTATCTCAATTAAAGGAAATAAAAAGCATAAGGACAGAGTTTGGAGAGTACAGAAAGCCAGATGCTCAAGGAGGATCACAGATGCAGTGAGACAGAGATTGCTCTAAAGGATGGAGCTTTAAGGAAAGAGAGTAGTGGAAGAAATACCTTTTTATAAATCTTGTTGATGGCATCAAATATGGTTTCTGCCTCTGCATTAAAAGAAAAGTTCTGTTCGGATGTGTGCTATTCATCAGTGCCTTTGGAATTGCATTTTTGTTTGTTTGTTTTTGGAATTAAACAATTTTGAGTCTGGCTAAGAGAAGAGCAAGTTTATTATTGGTTATAAAGTAATCAGGGGCCTAAATGAGTTGAGGCCCTTTTTCATGTCAGTTATTTTCAAATGTGATGCACAACTTCGTCCCTGGAATGTTGAGCTAGGATGAGTTTCCTACATACAAGAGCACAAGGTATACCATCTATATATACACATTTTCAAAAATCACTTCCACGTGTATTTTGGACCATCAAGGAAAGAAGCAAAATCCAACATATAAGATAGGAAATTTCTTGGTTTAAAAGAATCTGCAGAGTGAACCTCAATAATTATAAATGTAAGGATTTATAATGTTTGAAAGTGTCTAACACCTTAGTGTGATTTTAAAACCTTTGAAATAAAAGTTAAATAATGTAAAATTATAATTCAGTGGAACAAAAAGTTTTAAATTTTATATTTAAATTCATGAATACCAAGAATTAAAATGTGGTCGTGTAGGAGAGGGGCTGTGGGAGAGCAGAAGGAGCAGCAGGCAAAAAACACTTTACCTCTTTTTTTTTTTTTTTTATTAGTTGGAGGAACACTTTCCCTCTTGACTTGGACAACCTTAGAAATAGTGGGTAAGCAATTCTGTTCCGCTAAAATATACTCTCCCTTTTTCCTTACTGAGGAAAACCCAGTTTTGTTCAGACTGACAAAGTACTCAGATAAAAATCCTCTTTGCTAGCCTCCTTGCAGAGAGAAATAGCGTGTGGCGGAGTTCTAGGCAGTGAAATGGAAGGGAGAGTTGACTGAGGTTTGGGATGAATGTCACAGCGCAGTATAGACAATGCCTCTTCCTTCCTGTGTGTTCCTTCTGTTTTCTCTTCCTCCTCTTTCTTTCCCTTGCTCCTTCCCTCCCTTTTCTTTCCATTTGGAATGTGGATGGGAGGTCGAAGATATAACCATCCTTTTGGACACTGATGGCTTTGTGGAATGAAAGCTCATGCTTAGGATGATGAAACAGAGAGAGAGAGGAGGAGCCTGAAATATGGGGGACCCTGGGGAGCAGCTGCACACGTCTCACTGTTCTGACTTCCTGTTTCATGAGAACAGTGAGTCCTGGTCTGGGTGATTTTTCTATTTCAGTAATTGGACTCAATCCCTAACGAACAATGTTTTTGAATGCATAAATCTAACCACTGTGAGAGTCATAAATAAAATATATACTTACCCACTACCAAAGAAGATAAAGGTAGAAAAATGTTCTCTGAACAGCAAAAAAACAAAAATCATCTCCAAAGAACTTAAAAATAAAAGTGATAAAATGATAAAAATAAGTCCACATAGATCATGTATGACAATAGAGAACAAAGATTAAAGTAAAATAAAACTCACTGTAATCTGTTTAGAGGAGTTGCTTCTCAGTTAAGAACGAACAGAAAAGTTAAAATCTTTTTCAAATATTGGGGAAGCAACAACAGCAAAGCATATGTGATGGCAGAATTAACATCAGACAAACAGAAATTAAGGCACAAACATTAAGACAATGTTCCTTTATTTAGATAAAATATACATTAATTATGAAAATGTTCTTTTAAGAGACATTTATCTAAACTAAACACATTAATTAAAATTTATTAGAAGAAAAAAGATGAATTGATTGAAAAGTCTTGTGAAAGTCTTTAGCATACACTTCAATGATCTTGGAGATAAAAAACAAATAATGGCATAAAAAATTTCAATAACATACTTCAATAATATACTTGAGATTGAAATAATGATTTATATTATGCTAAGAATGCATGTTCTTTTTGAGGGTTGAGTGCATTTTCAAAACTAAAAAAATTTAAGAATATCTTAGGTTATATACGTATATATATCTTAGGTTACCACTGACTTTTATGCAGTTGAAAAGCACAAAACTTGAGTTGTGTGGCACTGCAAACCGCATTTTGATGATCTGGGAAATGTTCCTAATATTATGAAAATACAATGTTGAGAGAAAAGTACAGTTCAAAATTATGTATCTTCTTATGCAAATTTTTTTAATATGAAGAATGAAATAGCACAATTTTCACAGTGGCTACCTTTTGTGAAATTCGAGAAAATATAACTTCTGTACTTCTGAGCTTTATGAATTTTCTACCAGTGAGTAGGTACTATATTTAGAATACATGAAAAACAGTCATCCGTCATAACAACAGAAAACCAAACTGAATGTACAGCAAGAAGTAATCTTTTCAGCATGTGTCTGTGTGTAAATTCATAGACATGAAAGTTTGAAAGAAATATGCTGAAGTATTAGCAGTGCTTATCTCAGAGCTATGGGGTTTATACATTTCAACATTTTTCAAATTTTCTGCAATGAAGATCCGTTAGTCCTCTAATTGGGAAAAATAATAAAAATTAAGCACTCATTAGAAGCCCCCCTCTCAGAATGGCACAGAGTTTCATGCCTCAGAGCACACTGTCTTTCCAAATATACAGCAATTTAAGTTTAAACATTTTTTAAAGGAGCATAGAAAAAAAAATAGCTGGGCTTAAAAAACAATAGTGATTTAATGTGCTGAGTGGAGTTGACCTATAGATCTATAAGCCAGAAGAGGTGATCCGTGGCTGAGAGTTTAACTTCGGTGGGAACTTACATCTAAATGTGTTCCCTATAAGACAAGCCTGAACAACAATGATAAAGCAAGCCATATAAACCAGACTCATTGATTAGAGCCTAGGGTACCACCCACTCCCCAGGCCCCATGTCCAAGAGAGGCATCTGGACATGTGGCACCTGACCACCCTAGGATCTATGAGAACCTACTGCCTAGACCTGTAGTACTGGGAGCAAGGATGGACTAGGACAAAATGACTACTGCATGTCCAAGGAATGAGCTGGGTGGCCAGCTGGAGTGGAGGTTGGATCTGGGATAGCCCTGGTATCACCATGGATTAGGAGCCCAGAAATGTCATTTTTAGAACTAGCTCAATGGTGATGGGTGAGAAGGAGGCAGGGAGAAGTGATCACAAAAGTTCCAGACAGAAGTGGAGGGGTGGTCATTAAATGGGGAGCAGACAGAAAGAGAGATAGGGAGAGAAAAAAAAAGAAAGATTGAGAGAGAGGGGAGAGGGAATAACAGATAACGTCTCACTCAAAATTCCTAAACACATGTGTCAATCTAAAGAAAGACCCAATAAACTCATCAGTCAAGGCATGAGTTCATTCCATATGAGTTGTTGCAGTGGATGTCAAGGAAGTCCAGTAAGCTCAGCATTAATCCTGTCCATCATTCATTAGAACTTCTTTAGGAAGTGGTCAGTGCCTGTTAAAGGGCTTCCCAGGTGGCACTAGTGGTAAAGAACTCACCTGCCAATTCAGGAGATGCAGGAGACTCAGGTTCCATCCAAGTGCCGGGAAGCTCCCCTGGAGAAGGGAATAGCTCCTCACTCCAGTATTCTTGCCTGGACAATTCCATGGACAGAGGAATCTGGTGGGCTCCATGGGGTCTCAAAGAGTTGATGGAACCAATGCAGCTATTCGAGTTTTCTAATGTCTGGTCTTGTGAAGTGCTTAGTGCAAAAAAGGTTAACTTAACATGGTTATATATAATTTTATATATAACAAAATTACACGTATTTTTTACAGATTAATCAAAATAAACCTTTGTAAGCCTTATCTCCTATTTGGGAAATAATTGAAAGTAGATAGCCAAGGAGCACATTCTACACCTTTAGTGGTCTTATGACTCAACAAGACACTCAGGTTCCTACCTTGTGAGATATTCGGGGATTTAATAACTTTTTAGAAAGTCAGAGGTCCAAAGGCAAGTGTTTGCGCAGAAGTTATCATCACATACAAGGGCAGTGCCGCCTCGGGGTTCAGCCTGATTCTGCTTCCTCAGAGGGCTCCACAGGAGATTGCATAATGGGACTCAGTTTGACCCTACAACCCAAGAGGCCACTGAATAAAAGTGCTTCTAGGGAGCCACCTGTTCAGTTCAGTTTAGTTCAGTTGCTCAGTCGTGTCCAACTCTTTGAGACCCCATGGACTGCAGCACGCCAGGCCTCCCTGTCCATCACCAACTCCCGGAGTTTACTCAAACTCATCTCCATCGAGTCGGTGATGCCATCCAACCATCTCATTCTATGTCATCGCCTTCTCCTCTTGCCTTCAGTCTTTCCCAGCATCAGGATCTTTTCAAATGAGTCAGCTCTTTGCATCAGGTGGCCAAAGTATTGGAGTTTCAGCTTCAGCATCAGTCCTTCCAATGAATACCCAGGACTGATCTCCTTTAGGATGGACTGGTTGGATCTCCTTGCAGTCCAAGGGACTCTGAAGAGTCTTCTCCAACACCACAGTTCAAAAGCATCAATTCTTCAGTGCTCAGTTTTCTTTATAGTCCAACTCTCACATCCATACCTTGACTAGATGGACCTTTGTTGGCAAAGTAATGTCTCTGCTTTTTAATATGCTATCTAGGTTGGTCATAACTTTCCTTCCAAGGAGTAAACGTCTTTTTATTTCGTGGCTGCAGTCACCATCTGCAGTGATTTTGGAGCCCCCAAAAATAAAGTCTGCCACTGTTTCCACTGTTTTTCCATCTATTTGCCATGAAGTGATGGGACCAGATGCCATGATCTTTGTTTTCTGAATGTTGAGCGTTAAGCCAACTTTTTTACTCTCCTCTTTCATTTTCATCAAGAGGCTTTTTAGTTCCTCTTCACTTTCTGCCATAAGGGTGGTGTCATCTGCATATCTGAGGTTATTGATATTTCTCCCAGCAATCTTGATTCCAGCTTGTGCTTCTTCCAGCCAAGCATTTCTCATGATATACTCTGTATACAAGTTAAATAAGCAGGGTGACAATATACAGCCTTGATGTACTCATTTCCCTATTTGGAACCAGTCTGTTGTTCCATGTCCAGTTCTAGCTGTTACTTCCTGACCTGCATACAGATTTCTCAAGAGGCAGGTCAGGTGGTCTGGTATTTCCATCTCTTTCAGAATTTTCCACAGTTTATTGTGATCCATGCAGTCAAAGGCTTTGATGTAGTCAAGAAAGCAGAAACAGATGTTTTTCTGGAACTCTCTTGCTTTTTCGATGATCCAGTGGATGTTGGCAATTTGATCTCTGGTTCCTCTGCCTTTCCTAAAACGAGCTTGAACATCTGGAAGTTCACGGTTCATGTATTGCTGAAGCCTGGCTTAGAGAATTTTGAGCATTATTTTACTAGCCTGTGAGATAAGTGCAATTGTGCAGTAGTTTGAGCATTCTTTGGCATTGCCTTTCTTTGGGATTGGAATGAAAACTGACCTTTTCCAGTCCTATGGCCACTGCTGAGTTTTCCAAATTTGCTGGAATACTGAGTGCAGCACTTTCACAGCATCATCTTTTAGGATTTGAAATAGCTCAGCTGGAATTCCATCACATCCACTAGCTTTGTTCATAATGATGCTTCCTAAGGCCCAGTTGACTTCACATTCCAGGATGTCTGGCTCTAGGTGAGTGATCACACCATGGTGATTATCTGGGTCATGAAGATCTTTTTTGTACAGTTCTTCCCTGTCTTCTTGCCACTTCTTCTTAATATCTTCTGCTTCTGTTAGGTCCATACCATTTCTGTCCTTTATTGTGCCCATCTTTGCATGAAATGTTCCCTTGGTATCTCTGATTTTCTTGAAGAGATCTCTAGTCTTTCCCATTGTATTGTTTTCCTCTAGAACATAATTCCACCAAGTTGTGCCCCTGCAGGACTGTCTGCACGCTTCCTTCCAGCTGTTCCTCCCAGAGGCTCACCTCACCTCCACTTCACCTCCATCTGCCTGTAGCCCGGGCTTGGTGATCTCCAATTCTATTTGCTGTCTCCCGAATCTTGCCACTTGTGCCCTTGAACTCATGCTTTCAGTTGGACTCCCTTGTTTCAGGAGCATATATGCCAGGGGCTGTCTGGGAAGGGCATTTGGGACACACCCTCTGAGCTGTCCTCCAAAGTCTTGTCCATAACACTCATCCCTAGACTTTCTCATACCTTGATATGGCTCCCATCTCCCCAGAGACACTTCTCAGCAGTTTATCAGGATGGCTTTTGGCTCTCCTTTAACAGAGCCTTGATCTAGGCCTAAGAGAATCTGACTGTCAGCCGCAGGTATCCCCCTAACAAAGGTAGCAAATAGAATAGAATCCACAGGAAAATAAGTTACTCCTCTCTCACTGCTGACTCCATTTCTCAGGGTTCAGATGGTAGCTGTCTGAGCCGCTGATGAATCACACAGGAGAGGGTGTGTCCCATTTCCCTCTTCAGTAAAAACAGAGCAAGGAAGAAAGGGTCTGACCTGCAGCAAAGAGAATTTTAGGTAGACTGTCAATAACAGTTTTCTACTATCGAAGATTGCTAATCATTAGAATGCCTGTGAGAGATACTTTTCTAAGTGAATAGATCCACCAACGACTGATTCTCACGTGCCCATCCTCTAGGGGCTGAGCATTCAGAGACATCTAAGAAACAGTCTCCATGGGCTTACTGGGTTTGGGTGATGGTTCTTCTGCAGGAAGGTTTCTCAGCCTCCTCATCACTGACATGTGGGACCAGATACATTTTTGTGCCAGGAGGCTGTTTTGATAGTTTGAGATAGGAGCAGCATCCTTGGTCTGTACCTACTAGAAGCCGTAACAACCCGTCCCCCAAGTAGGGACCACTCAAAATGTCTCCAGACATTCCTAAATGTCCTCTGCGGAGTGGGCGTGGGATTGAGGACACAATTGCCCATGTTTGAGAATTGCTAGTCGAAGAATACATTAAAACCCACCAATCCTGATTTTTCTCTCATGGGACGTGGATTTCAGGGAGAGAGAATTCTCTTCATAAATGCTTGTATCTTGAACTGACCAACTAAATGGGTAAACGAAGATAGAGAGGAGGCAGTAACCTGTTGGAAGCCCAGAGTTATAACCCTGTCAGGCAGAGTTTAGTCTGCCCCTAAAATAAGATGATGGAACAAGGGCTACAATCACTCATGGAGGATAGGGAAGGCGCCTGTAGTGATCAATCGCATACAATGTAGCATTAAGGACCAAGAAGGCAAGCCGTGAAAACAAGTCCTCACTGGCATCAAATAAAAGGTTTTAAACCACATGGAGCAAATCATTCTCTGCGCTGTGCCAGGAAGGAATCTGGAAGGGACACAATTATGGAGATTATGACTAGAGAGATGATTAGAGACTTGGGGAATTCTTTTTTCAAGGACTTGCTAAGGAAATGGGACTGTAATTAGAAAGGGAAGCAGAATGAAGGCTTTCCCCCCGCCTCTCTCTTTTAGGTGAACTAAAAAGCTTCTGTAAATACATAACAAGAACCTACGAAACTTCCAAATCAGTGGGAAAATGTTCTGACTTCAAAAGTCACTAATGAATACATCCTAAAGCGAAGTATACTGCATGTGAAAAATCAGTCTCTTGGTTACCTGTCATGTCCGAGCCTTCAGGAGTTTTAGGTGTTTCCTGAAATGGCAGCTGACAAGCGATTGAAATGAAAATTCTGAATAAAATTAGGGCAGCCCATTAGCCCAAACAGGGGGAAACATGGTAAAAGATTTAACAGATTTGTGAGCTGTGATAGTTTGTCATTGATATTCTTACTTTAAAAAAAAGTGTAGAAAGTAATTTTGGCCCTTTTTTTTCGGGGGGTGGGGTAAGGAGGGTGACTGGTGGATAAGAACCCAAGCTAAGATATGAGGTTTTTCTCTTTTGGCAAATTTCAAAGATATGAAAGCAGAATTTTTGGCACCCAAGAATTGAGAGGCAAATGACATCATATGGCTTAAGGGAAATAGAGAGCTAAAAAAGTACATTTGGAGACTTTCAGAAGCTGGCTGCCACTGAAATAATTTTGAATTTTTTTCCAGTAAATTTAGTTGTCACAAAAGGTGCTAGATTGACAGCCCCACAGAGGAAATCGTGCAAGTCTGGGGGACGCGATGTCAGCTCCTGACTGAGAGCATTATGGCCAGGATCTCTGCATGTCCCCCATCAGAGCTGGCCTTCTGGGGGCAACTACCCACCTTAGTGACACATTGGGGAGAGATAAATGATACACCTGCAGTCCTGCTGTCTTGAGGAGAGGAGGTAAAGCAAATTCTCATCAGCCAGACTCAGTTTCTGGAGCCTTGTGGCATCCCGGAGTGTTACTGGGGTGAACTGGAGTATTATTCACCTGGGGATCAGGGTGGCTCCTCTCTGGAAGCTTCTATGTTAGCATTGCATTCCCTAGAGAGTTCATGGAAATGGTATCATCTTCGAAATGTGGCAGATGAATTCAAACACGGAACACAAAGATGGTGAGAAAGGATGAGTGGGCATAGTATTGCCCCATAAAAGCATTATGGACTCCTTTCCCTATTCCCCCAGTGCGTGAGGGAAAAGCAATGGCAAATGGAGACCATCCATGGTCAAAAGCTGAAGTGGCACAAACGTGGAGGAGAGGAATTTTTCTGTCCTCCCTTTCCCCCAAGTCTGTTAATTCTCAACAACCGACTGATAGCGTGTGGCTTTGCAGAGAGATGGCGAATGAAAAGTCATGTAATAAACATCCTTAAATGAGAAAAAAAGGATGACAATGGGATAAAAATAAAGAGGAAAGGATAGAAAGTGCACTCTTAGAAATGGGAAAACTCTGAAGGCACCACACAAAAACTCAGGATGAGTAACATATAGTGATTTTCTGTAATGTCTGACCTGTGTTCTGATGTTGTGCTCCGTCCTCCAAGCCGAGCTCTGGACTGCTTGGAAAATTCACCTTGGTGTTGATCCTCAAGTTGGAAATACAGAACTGGGCCATGGGCTATGCTCATCTATGTGTGTGTGTATTAGTCGCTCACATGTGTCTGACTCTTTGTGGCCCCATAGACTGTACCCTCCCAACCTCCCCTGTCCATGGAGTTCTCCAGGCAAGAGTACTGGAGTGGGATGCCATTCCCTTCTCCAGAAAGTCTTCCTCACCGAGGGATAGAACCCAGATCTCCTGCACTGCAGGCAGATTCTTTGCCATCTGAGTCACTAGGGAAGCCCAGCTCACCTATATATTAATATCCAATCAATGTCCTACTTTTCAAGTTTTCAAGTCTTGATTCAAAATATTTGATTTCCTTCCCTTATTGTCTGCCATGGTGCTGGACTGTCCACAGCCATGACCAGCTAGGACCTGTGTTAAGCTTTTCCCCCTGTAACCAGCTCAGGAATATTGCTTTCTGATTGCAGTTCCACCCCCAACCTTACTTGTTCCAGGATCTCACTCAGACTGAAGAAGAGAAAAGTTCTGAGCAGTGGAAACTGAGAACTCTCTCTCTGCTTCCCTTCCGTGCTGCCCTGAAACCATGGGGATAAATGCCATCGACTACTTGCCCTCTGATTTACCAGCTTGGGTTTTGTTTTGTTTTGTTTTTTCTCTTCCTTCCTTTCCCTTTGGTTGCAGGCTAACCCTGGCACTTGTGGACTTGATTTTATCTCCTTTTGTTTCCCCAAAGTCTGCTACATCAATTATTCCCTCTTTTTCTTAAATCTTCAGTTACTGTTTCTCTACACTGGCTTCTTCTGCCTCTGGCCACAAATATACTTAGATATCCTTCATCTTCAGAGAAAACATATCCTACAAAAACTTCTGTGTCTCCCTCAACTATTATCCTTTTCAAACTCCCTCTGAAAGAAATGCTTCTTTTTCTTGACCTACACTTGACACATCAACACAATTTGATTCTGCTGCCAGCCCCGCCCCCTCCCCACCCCTTTCCATGGACACTGCTCTGGGAAAGGTCAACAATGATCAGCTCCTAATAGTCAAATCCAGTCATCTGCTGTGGTCTTCCTTTTACCTGGCCTCTCAATAGCCTGACATCTGCATTTATTTTTCCTCCTTGGAAATCTTTTCTTCTGATGTTCCTTCCACTATGGATACTCATTCATGTAATCCTCACTGGTGCCTTGCGTGCATGTGTGCATGTGTGTGTGTGCGCACATGCATGCACACACTCAGTCGTGTCCTACTCTTTGTGACCGCATGGACTGTAGCCTGCCAGGCTCCTCTGTCCATGGGATTTTCCAGGCAAGAATACTGGAGTGGGTTGCCATTTCCTCCTCCAGGGGATCTCCCTAACTCAGGGATCAAACCTATGTCTCTGCGTCTGCTGCATTGCAGGCATGTTCTTTACCACGGCACCACCCCCAGCACCTTTCCTCCACCTAAATGTTGACTCTCCCCCTCACCTGCTTTGCATCTCAGTCTACAAGTTCTGTCTGGGCGGTTCTGTTTACTCCTTTGTTTTCAATAGTGTCTTTCCTGTGTGTGTGTATGTGCAGTCGCTCAGTCATGTCTGACTCTTCGCGACCCCATGGACTGTAATCCGCCAGGCTCCTCGGTCCATGGAATTTTTCAGGCAAGAATACTGGAGTGGGTTGCCATTTTCTTCTCCAGGGAATCTTCCCAATCCCAGGATTGAACCTGAGACTTTTACAGTCTCCTACATTGCCAGGCGAATTCTTTATACCACTGCACCACCTGGGAAGTCTTCCCTGTGGATGACTTTAAAATCATATCTCCAGTCCTGACCTCCTGCCTGATCTCCCCTCTAGTATTTCCCATTGTCTTCTGATAGTTCACATTCAAAGCTGTCAAAAACTGAGCTCATTATCCCGGAATCTAGAGTGCTGCTTGGCATGAGACGGTCTTGCTGACACAGACCAGAAGAGCTTGCAGGTTGGCCACATCTGCATTCTCCTTTCCCCTGGAGAGCTCAAAATCAGGCAAAAACAAACTGGCAATTCCCATCCTGACTTATCTTCAGATTCTTCACTAATTCTGTAATTCCAGAGAACAATGAATTCAAACTCTTGTATAAACAGATGTGTTGGCCCACTTTGTTGTAGGACCAGAAGGCCTTGAGCAGCCTGACTTCAGGGCCCGTATAGAATTGCTAGAAACTTCAGAATTATCTCTGCGTGTCTTAATCTTTTCTTGTTACTTCCCTGCAAAGAGATAACAAGCACATCCTAGAAATTGTGGCTCTGGAATTCTGCTATGGATGTACATTGCTGAGTCTCTGTTATGTGTCAAGCTTCAGCTCTGCTATTTTCCTGATACAACATTTATTAACCAAGTTCTTTTAGTCCGGGTTCATTATTCTTTCTGGTAGAGACTGACAAGTCAGTCTTCACCCGAGATTTTGAGAGGCAGAGAGGGGCACTCTGTCAGCACGTGCTACCCCCAATCTCAGATCTCATCAGATGAATGGTGGTTCTCCTGAATGCCTGTCTCATGAGACCCAGAGAGCAGAGCAGTAGAATGTGTTTAGGATGAAGCTCTGGGGGCTCACCCCAATCTCCTTTAAAATACAAGGTGTCTCTATCACAGTGGTCACATCTTTAGCTAGTGCCTATTTATAGTAAAGCTTAGGGTTAGCAGTGGTTAGTTGGGGCCGCTTGCAGCATTCCAAAGACTCTTTGTGGGGTAGTGCGTGTGTGTCCTCAGCCATTCAGTCGTGTCCAACTCTTTGTGACTCCATGGACTGTAGCCTGCCGGGCTCCTCTGTCCCTGGGATTACCCAGGCAAGAATACTGGAATGGGTTGCCATTTCCTACTCCAGGGGATCTTCCTGATCCAGGGATCAAACCTGTGTCTCCCACATTGCAGCCCAAGAATACTGGAGCCTATCCCTTCTCCAGCAGATCTCCCTGACCCAGGAATTGAACCTGGGTCCCCTGAATTTCAGGCAGATTCTTTATTAACCGAGCTATCAGGGAAGCCAAAGGAGTCTTGAACCAGTATTTAAAAAAATCAAGATTAGGAGACATTCTGGACACAAGGACAAACACTACTGCACTATTTTTCCTTGGGGTCAGCAAAATCACCCCAAGATTTCTAGCAGTACACAGCTTACAGAGCATCAGGGGATGGAGGATTCATTAGTTCCCTTGGGAGCACTGTTCTATATTTGGATTTGTGCCACATCAGATCTAATAATGATAAAGATACCTGTGGATCAAGCTCACATAAGGCTGTCAAGGTTTTATATTAATATTAGAAGTGAGTGTTACCAATGGAAGGTTTATTCTATGGATGGAGATGAATGTTGGTGTCCTTCTAAGACTACAGAGAACTTCCTGGCTTGATGGGATAGCCATGCAAACAAGGATAAAATACACAATGATTGATTCCATAATTCCTTTCTGTCTTTAGTACTTTTATCTGGACCCACATTTGAAGGTGTGGTTAAGAGATCTATCAAAGACAGATGCCAGATGCTGCTCAGGGGGAGCCAAGCAGAGAGGTGGAGAGGGGGAAGGCAGGCAGGCTGTGCATGCAGGAGGGTGGCGTGGTTCTGCTAACTCTTGGAGAGCACTTTCTAGGGGGACACGTGGAACCTTGCTTAATCCTCTTGTGGCATTTCCATCTGGATGCTCTCAGATCTTTTGAACTTGACGCTTTTATCTTACACTGACTCAGTCGATGCAGATGAGACCATCCTGTGAGCCAGTCATGTCACCAAAAAACCCTCTGTCCTCAGCTCTTACTGTCGTAATTGCATCTGCTCCGTCAGGCATTGGAATTGACACAGCCCGATCAATAATGACGA
Source organism: Dama dama (assembly GCF_033118175.1). NCBI lineage: Eukaryota > Metazoa > Chordata > Mammalia > Artiodactyla > Cervidae > Dama > Dama dama. The sequence goes on along the minus strand of NC_083706.1, from coordinate 46,826,766 downwards.
GTCTTAAGTGAGGAACCTTTCTGGGAGATGCTGCCACGGCATTGAAGATTTACAGATATTTTCTCATTCAATTAAGAAGATGGAGACTGTTCAACTCCTGCTGGCCTGAGACCTAGACTTCCTGTAACAGACTTCTACCCAGCTAAATTTGGCTGCAGAATTCCTTCAGAAGAGAAATTTTGGGCCTTGGCCCCTGACTTGATGCCCAGTGCTTTAAATACTCAAAGGAACTGTGTGTGATGCGTAACAGAATGTCCTTCCAGTCTACCGGGAAGACGGTCTCCTCTTCCAAGCTCTCCTTCTGACAACGTTGTTGGCAGAAGGGAAAATGGTGTCCACGAATGACGTCTCTTAACAGCTTGTATTTTCTCTTTGTGACCAAGGAGAGGGGATCGCCCAAACTGTACTGTCCCATAGAGAAGCATAAAGGGTTCAATCTGAGTATGGGAAATAATTTGAATTTCTCAATTTGGTTATGGTTATGATATAAACTCTGTCAACCTACTGTGGACAGAAGGGTTTCCAACTGTAGAAGAGGCCTCGAACCAGAGGTGGAGATTATGCAGGTGAAAGGCAGCAAGAGTAACTGAGATACCCAGGGTTCAAGGGTGTAATCATTTAAACAATTAATTCTGTTAAGGTATAATACATACACAGTAGAGTGCTCAAATATTACTTGTATAGTCTGATGAATCCCCCCAACCCCACATACCCAAATCAAGTCATACGATACTGCCAGTATTCCAGAAAATTCTCTTATCTTCTCCCAGTAATTACCCCCTAAAGCATGAAATTAAAAGACACTTACTCCTTGGAAGGAAAGTTATGACCAAACTAGATAGCATATTAAAAAGCAGAGACATTACTTTGCCAACAAAGGTCCGTCTAGTCAAGGCTATGGTTTTTCCAGTGGTCATGTATGGATGTGAGAGTTGGACTGTGAAGAAAGCTGAGCACCAAAAAATTGATGCTTTTGAACTGTGGTGTTGGAGAAGACTCTTGAGAGTCCCTTAGACTGCAAGGAGATCCAACCAGTCCATCCTAAAGGAGATCAGTCCTGGGTGTTCATTGGAAGGACTGATGCTGAAGCTGAAACTCCAATACTTTGGCCACCTCATGAGAAGAGTTGACTCATTGGAAAAGACCCTGATGCGGGAGGGATTGGGGACAGGAGGAGAAGGGGACGACAGAGGATGAGATGGCTGGATGGCATCACCGACTCAATAGACATGAGTTTGAGTAATCTCCGGGAGTTGGTGATGGACAGGGAGGCCTGGCGTGCTGCGATTCATGGGGCTGCAAAGGGTTGGACATGACTGAGTGACTGAACTGAACTGAACTGAAAGCATATCATTACTTTGAATCTTTCTTCCCCATACATTCCTTTTGGCTGTTTTTGAATTCTTTTGTATTTTGCTTTTTTTCTCAACATTGTGTTGGTGAGACTCACTATAATGCTGTTTGTAGATTAAGTTTGTTCCTTTTTATTGCTACTTAGTATGCCACTGTATGAATATACTGAAGTATATTTACTTATTCTACTGTTGATGGACATTTGAATTGTTTCCAATTCTTGGCTCATGAAAATAACTGCTGTGAATATTCTTATACCATTGTATACATGGTCAAAATATTCCCCAAATGGTTATAATAACTTATATTTCTACCATCACTGGAGGAAAAATTCAAACGTTCTCCATTTTCATCAATACTTAGTATTTTTAGTCTTTTACATTTTAGCCATCTTGACAAGTGTGTAAGTGATAGCTCATTGCGGTTTTCTTAAAAAGAATTATTTTGATGTGGATCACTTTTTTAAAAGTCTTTTTTGAATTTATTACAGTATTGTTTCTGTTTTATGGTTTGGTTTTTGGCTGTGAGGCATGCAGACTCTTAGCTCCTCCACCAGAAATTGAACCTGAATCCTTGCATTGGAAGGTGAAGTTTTAACGACTGAACTGCCGGGGAAATCTCATCATTGTGGTTTCAGTATGCATTTTTCTAATGAATATACCACTTTGCATTGAGCATCACTTTATGTGCTTATTGGGCATGTGGATGCCCCATTTTTGAAGTATCTGTCCAAGTGTTTCTCTCATTTTGAAAAACTAGGTTGTGTGGTTTTTTCTTATGGATTTATAGTAACTCTGTGTATAGTCTAAGAATATTGTGCCAAGTATATGTATATGGCAAATATCTTCTCCTAGACTGTTAGTTGCTTCAAAAGTGTTCTCTCTCCAGAACTCTCTCTTGTTGATACTGATGGTTATGTGTAATTCCAGCCTTCCAGTACTGAAATCCAATGGAAACAAGGACTCCCCAGGGGGGGAGTGGACATTCTCATATTAGGGGTTATCCAGTGGAAAGGCGCATTTTCTGTGAAGCTGTCCCTGACCCTCTGCACCTCATGTTCTTGCCTTGTGCACATGCCTGTTGGCATACACGTCACATTGCAGGGGTGTCGTGTGAGTCTCTCCATTGGACTGTGAGCTCTGGGAGCCCCAGAATAGCTCTTCTTATCCATGCAGCCTCAACAACCCACTTGAGGCCAGGCGCAAAGTCTTCTTCATTATTACTCAAATGCCATGCTTGGAGCAAATAAATGAATGGGATGATTTTAAGCATGGAAGGGACCTGACCAGATCTGCGTTTTAAGTAGGTAATTCTGGCAACAGTACAGAGAGAGAGAGGGAAGCGGTCTCAAGTATTAAGTGGCAATTTAGATCACACTGGTTTAGACAGTCAAGTCAGAAAAAAATATGCTGAACAATAACAGAAAAGGTCTGCCTGTGTTTTTCTTCTACAGCTGAGAGATGCACAATCAACCTCAAGGCAATGATGATGTCAAATTTTGTTAGAAAATTTACCAGCTTTGACTCTGATAGATGACAATACAAGACCAAAAAAAAATAAATAAATAACAGATTTTGTCACCAAGCCCCGGATGCTAAATGCCAATTGAATGGTACAGACAGTCAAAGCTAAGAGTTCAGAGGAGCTGGTGATTATGAGCCACGATGATCAGGATGTTACAGTCGAGTTTTCCCTTAATAGGGCTTCCCTTGTGGCTCAGCTGGTAAAGAATCTGCCTACAATGTCGGAAACCTGGGTTTGATCCCTGGATTGGGAAGATCCCCTGGAGAAGGGAAAGGCTACCCACTCCAGTATTCTGGCCTGAAGAACTCCATGGACTGTGCAGTCTATAGGGTCGTAAAGAGTCAGACACGAATGAGCAACTTTCACTTTCACTTTTCCCTTTTTCCCTTAATACTATGATGTTAGCTGACATGTATTTTTTTAATTTATTATGATGATAGAAATCTGGGACTAGAGTGAGTTGAATGAGAAAATATAAAAGATGAAGCTTGCTGTTTCTCCCATCTCTCAGCCTAAGTATCAGCCCTGGGGAGGGAGTGATGAAAGCTTCCAGAGTCACAAGGATCAGAACCTTTGAGCTTGGAACAGCAAGCTGTTCACTGCAAACTGCAGGTTCTTGGGCGTGGGTGACTCACCCGCTCTGAGCAGTGGGCCCTCCCTCTGTGCTTCTGTTGGGTTCAGTGGATCCAGCCGAGAGGATGCGCTGTGGGCCCCTGACAACCCTGACCTAGGCTTTCTGGGGCTTGACATGTGGGGGACTGCATGGCTTGGAAATTCTTAGGTTATATTTTTAATTCAGCATTGCTAACATTCAGAAGATCCCACCAACTTTAATTAACTTTAAAAAAAGAGGTACATTTCTTTTTATTATTGCAGTAAAAGATACATAACACACAAGTTATCATTTTAACCAGTTTAAAGTGTGCAATTTCATGGTTCAAGTACTTTCACACCACTGTCCTGGGATCACCACCATCCATATCCAAAGCTTTGTCATCTTCCCAAACTAAAACTCTGTCCCCGTGAAACAACCCCTTCTCTTTAACTCCTCCCCCTAGTCCCTGGCAACCACCCTTCCACTTCCTGACTCTGTGACTTTGATTACTCTTGATGCCTCATATAAAGGTAATCATTCAGTATTGTCCTTTTGTGGTGACTGGCTTGTTTCACTTAATAATGTCTTCCAGATTCATCCATATTGTAGCATGTGTCAGAATCTCCTTCCTTTTCAAGACTGAGGAATATTTCATTGTATGCAGGTACCACTTTCTATTTATTCCTTCATAAAGTTGAATTATGTTACTCCTACTTCTCTGAAGTGAATGTGGATATTTTTATATCTTTTAATATATTATCAGATGAAGAAATAAACTAAGGAGGGAGGGGAATGAACGTTTATTGAGAAACTATTATATGCTTGGCACTGAGCACTATTCTTTATATTGCATGTTGGACCACAAAGCTCATTCATTTCTCATTACTTTGCAGTCTGTAAGACACAGGCCAGCAAAAGTCAGCACTGTCCAATTTTGAAATGCATAAAGTTTATATTTGGTTATTCCTTTCACTTTTAACATCTTTCCACTTTCAGTACCATCTCCCACATCTCCAGGCAATCTTTCATCTGAGTCAACCCTGATTCTATCATTATTAAAGAGGAATCATTTTCTTTTATTGAATAATCACATAGCTGAATTACAGAAAATCATATGATTACTTCAATCAATGCTGAAAACATTTTAATTCTTCACATTAATTATTTTAAAAAACCAACAACTCTAACCCTTAGCAAACTGAAGGACAACAGCCAACTCCCTTGACCCCAAATTCTTCATCTGTAAAATGGGAACTGGGTCTCTCCAAGTCTTAAACTTCCCTTCCCTCTTTTAATTCAACGCTGTGCTTTTCTGTTTTGTTTTGTAAATTACATCGCCATTTGTTTCTGTTATACTTTACAATCCTGGAAGGTACTTCAGTGATGGAAACACTGAATCATGCAGAAGAAAGATTGTGTTTGGGGGCTGGGAGCTTGCACTGTAGGCTAATTGTAGAAAGCATCAACCCAAGAACATGGACCCGGTTCTTGACTGACTGAGAAGCTAAGCCATGGAGTGCTGCTGACTGATGCATTCATTCGATTTTGGTGGAGGAGTCTTATGACTGACTTCAGGCCTCTCCCATAGCTCTGCCCTATGCTACGTTTTTTGTTAATTACTTGGATGAGGGGTCTGCTAGCTAAATGATCAAATTTATAGATGACATGAAGCTGGAAAGGATAACCAAATTAGGATTCCAAAGCTTTTTATAAGCTGGAAACATGGCTTGAATCTAAGAATATTAAATAGATGTCAGAACCAACACTTATATCCAAAAAGTCAAACCAATTGTTCAAGCAGAGATAAGGTAGCAGTAACTTAGAACCCCTGGGGTCACAAGTGACAGAATCACAACTTTCCTGGACACGAAAGAGGGAGGTTTTTGGTTCTTACAAGCAAACTATGAGGGCATTAGACTTTGAGTGCGGCTGTAACTCGATTTGTCTCATTTATGATTCTCCTTTGTGTTTTTTAGTTTTCTCTATCAGGAGGGAGGAACTCTGGCCTCAAACTACATTCAGACTCACATGTTTCTGATTTAGTTGAGAGGAATGAAATAAATCTGTTGCTACACTTAAAAATATCCCTGGGAAGGATTCGAATTGACCTGAGTCAAGTCCCACTCTGGGCCAAGGAGGGGTGTATCTAAAGAGCAGTCGCTTGTCATGCGAACACACAGTTATACAGTTTTTCTAGAATGCTAGGGCTTCCCAGGTGGCATGAGTGGTCAAGAATCTGCCTGCCAAAGCCGGGGATGCAAGAGACACGTGTTCAATCCCTGGGTCTGGAAGACCCCCTGGAGTAGGAAATGGCAACCCACTCCAGCATTCTTGCTGGAAAATCCTATGGACAGAGGAACCTGGTGGGCTACAGTTCACAGGGTCACAAAGAGTCGGACAGGCCTGAGCGCTGAGAAGCAGCACAGAAGGAGAGGAAGCATTAGATGAAGGTCAGAAACAAGAGCCACTTGGTGAGTTTGTTGACTGTAAAGATGAAAGGAGTTGATGGTGCTATGGGGTTGCCCAAGAAAGCTAGACGTTTTCTAGGATGGATGCAGAGAAGCCAGAGCAAGGACAGGATGGGAGGCTGTTCTCTACTCTTCAGGCCATTTCCTGGTGAATTGGATCTAGTTCCGGTTGCCATGCTTGGAAAGAAACATGGGCAAATGAGAATGTATTCATAGGAGTGTCCACAAAAAGGTGAAGAAACACAAACTTTATGATGTGCACAGAAAGAATGAAGGATCGGCTATATTTAACTGGAGAAGAGGATGTCTGTGACACGGTGATCATGTATTTGAAGAGGCGTCCTATAGAAACAAGATTGTGTATGCCCTGTGCTGTCTGAGTGAGACGATTTAGTACCATCGCCACCTGGGGCCTGTAAGTCCTGCTATGCAGTGGGAAGTGAAAGGGACTTGAGCCACATGGACAGGCCATTTATTAGCTGTGTCCTATCTGGTGTCCCATGTGAACATGTGAGTATCTCATAAGGTTCTTAAAGATCTTAAAGATCTTAAAGGATCTTAAAGTTCCTATGATGTAATGAGTCTCCCACTGCTAATAGATGCCTCACATCTAGTGGTAGCTTCATTCCCAGTAGCATTAGTATTAACAGACTTTGCATAAACACAAGGAAGGCATTTTCAGTATGTAGTGTGATCCCACAGTAAATGAGAGCCTTTTCAGGTAGTGAGATTGCTGTCACTGGTGGCATTTAAGCAGAGGCTTGAAAACCATTTGGTATAGTGAATTCAAGCACCTCCTCCAGTATTAGACTAGGTGGCTTTTGAGGTCCCATCTGACTCAGAGAATTAGTGATTGTAGATCTTTATCCACTTCTTAACTCCTTAAATAATTTTTCAAATTCATATTCATAATTTATCTGTTTTCAAAAATTTAACAAGTAACAGTTTTAGCGATAATTATTGCATTTCTATATTTATAGATAACTGGCACATATGGAGGTGGAATAGCACAATTTGATATTTTCTCATGTGCCAGATTCCTTTTAATAAATATAGAAAACCCTATAGTTATGAAAAACTATTTGTTAAAATTAAACATATATGCAACTGGGCATCTGTTCTGATATATCCAATCTCTTGAGAACCAGTTTTCCTGTTGCCATTGATTGGAATCCAGTGTTAGCCCAGAGTTTAAGGGCCTTAAGGCTCAGAGTGCTCAAAAATGAAGAAAAACTTTAGTAATCCCTGCATGTAATGCATTCCTATTTATTCTGGTTAAAATTTAACTTTGAATCTATAAAAATTTAAAGATTTCCCTCCTGACAAAAAGCTATTGTAGGATTTTTTCTGTCCTTTTATCAATGATAAGAATTTCATGTGGACTGCTTGGTAGAGTGGAACGATTGGATTTTAGAGCCAAGTAGGTTTGGGTATAAACTCTGGATCTCTTTCTACCTGTGTAATCCTGGGCAACTTGTTTAGCATTCTTGAATATTCTTTTTCCACGAGGAAAACATATAGAGTAATACCTATGCTTGCGTGCTCAGTCACATCCCTCTCTTTCTGACCCCCACGGACTGTAGCCCACCAGGCTCCTCTGCCCATGGGATTTTCCAGGTGAGAACACTGGATTGGGTTGCCATTTCCTCTTGCAGGGGATCTTCTTGACCCAGGGATCTAACCTGCCTGCCTTGGGTCTCCTGAATGGCAGGCAGATTCTTTATCACTAATACCACCTAGGAAGCCCTACCTTTAGGTATATTTTAAGGGGAAAAGAACATCAACAAAATGCTTTGCTTGCAGTAGACATTTAAAAAAATGTTGATTCCCGCTTTGATATGTGTGGGCCTAAGCATTTTGGAAATCATGATAGGGATTTAATTGACCATGGCAATAGTTATTAAAGTCATATGTGCTTAGTCACTCAGTCACGTCCGACTCTTTGTGACCTCATGGACTATAACCAGCCAGGTTCCTCTGTCCATGGGGATTCTCCAGGCAAGAATACTGGAGTGGGTTGCCATGCCCTCTTCCAGGGGATCTTCCCAACCCAGGGATCAAACCCAGGTCTCCCACACTGCAGGAGGATTCTTTACCATCTGAGCCACCAGGAAAGTCATGTCTACCAATTATTGAGTACTTTCTATGTGCTAGGTACTTAGATTTAACATTCAAAATGTGTTGTTTATGCTCACTTTCTCAGTTGTGTCTGATTATTTGCAACCCCATGAACTATAGCCCAGCAGGCTTCTCTGTTCTTGGAATTTTCCAGGCAAGAATACTGGAATGGGTTGCCGTTTCCTTCTCCAGGGGATCTTCCCAACCCAGGGATCGAACCTGTGTCTTTTGTGTCTCCCACATTGGTAGATGGGTTCTTTACCACTGAGCCACTTGGGGAAACCCAGCGTCTAAAATACATCTCTTTTAATCCTATCAGCAGTTCCATAGGCTATATGGCAGCAAGACCATTTTACAAGAGAAGAAAACTATTAAAGGAATTAACTTCTTGAAGGTCCTGAAAGTTCCAAGTGGCAGAATTAGATTTCAGACTCAGGGCATGCTGATTTCTGAATCTGATTTTAAACTTAACGCTATAATGCTTAGCTAATATTCTAGAAGATTCTTTAAATGAACTGAAGTCATGGTGCTTTATACCAAGCATAGATGATGCTCTCCTTTTCATTTCACTCAGGTGACAGTTCTTCCTTTGCATGGTTAAATTTTCATGACCTGCCATCTTTTTTGTAATCACAATCCCCATAGATTTTGTTAGGTAAGCACTGGACCTGGGATTCCTTGCTGTTGCCATGGTTTTCAGTCTCCCATTAGGTCTGTTTCTGCCACTTTTGTGTCTTACTTATGGTATAGAACCAAAAATATGTATTTACTGTTCTCAGCTTCTTCATATGCAGTGTGAAATATTCCAGGCAATGTATCTAGACAAAATTAGGGATTAACGAGTTTTATCTTTTGTCTCCCTTCACTTGGAGGATTTCCACTTTGTGTGTTGTGCCCTATGCCTTCATCAATAGTTAAGTTCAGATGTGTTCATTCCCATCCGAGTGCCCATAGGATGGTAGGCTCACCCCCGGTGGGCTCAGTAGAATGACTGGTGCTTACTGCTTGGGGGCTCCCTACGACCACAGGCAGCTTCCAGAGGCGCTCAGAACACCTGTTCTTTTGGGCTAGAAGGACACAGCTCTCAGTTATCACTGAATGTCAATGTTTAATTTGTTAGCTTCCAATTTGGGCCTCTTTTTGAGAATTCAAATCTCCTTTCCGACAAATGAGGTTAAACTGCTCGTGGTGAGGGAGCTGCTTGACCTTGAGTCGTTTTCTTTTTCCTTCTTGAAGGAGAGTTGACAAAGGGGCTGACAGGTGAGATTTAACATGCTCTGGAGAAGCCAGAGCGAGCTTATGATCATAAACATACAGATCAGGGAGCAAGTAAATATGTCAGAGACGGGTGCCATCATCTCCAAAACAAAAACAACCCACACCTTTTTGATGATTATGTCTAGGGCCAAACGAATTTCATGGTATGTATTTTAAGTGATTTTCTGTGTTTGACTCTTTCATATTTAACAGATTCTAAACAAAATTATAGCTAGGTAACATAAAAAATATGCAGAGTCCCAAAAATGGCAAGTCTAGTGTCCTATGTAAAATATAATTGTACTTCTTTTACTTTTAGTTAGATAAGCGTTTTTGCTACATCCATAACAAATATGTTGCTCTTAGGTTCAATGAACTCGTGCCTCTAATGTCACACAGAAGGTCCCTAAAGAAAATCACGTGGTGCTTTGATCCTGAACTGTCGACCACCTGGAAGAAAACAGGAAGATTCATTTCAAAGGGAATATATGATGGTCAGGAGGGCTTGTTAAAGAGGTGACTGGGCACTGCCCGCCCCCCACAGCCCCAACTAGATTTGGTGAGTTTGGAGTGGGACCTGAGAGCTTGCATTTTTAGCAAGCTAGCAGGTGATACTGACACATCCTACTTTTGAGAACCCACTGATCTAGAACACGTGCTGTCTAATAGATTTATAATGTGAGACACATACGGAATTTTAAATATTCCAGTAGCCTTCCAAAAGCCTCGTAAAAAAGTTAAAAGGAACAAGTGAAATTAATTATAGCAATATATTTTATTTAACCTAAAATATCCAAAATATTATCATTTCAACATAGAGTCAATATAAAAGTGATTAATGAGATATTTTGCATTCTTATTTTGGTATTAAATCCTGAAGGTCTGGTGTGTATTTTATGTTTACAGCTCACCAGATTTCAGACTAAACACATTTCAAGTGTTCGCTAGTCACATGTGGCCATTGGCTACTGTACTAGAGAGTGAAGAGTGAATAGTCTCATAAATTACATCGCAAATAAACAGCTTAGAGAGGTCAAAAGTGATTATTTTTAGCTCTGGTGGCACATCAGAATCATGCAGTGAGCTTCTGAAATCTACTAATGCTTCAGGCCCACTCCCAGAAAAATCTCATGTAGTTGGTCTGTGGTGGGGAGTAGGCACCAGTATTTTAAAAACTCTCCCCCCAAGTGACTCTAATGTGCAGCCTGGTTGAGACTCACTGGGCCCAATGGAAATACAACTGTAGATGGGACCGACCTGTATATCTAGGATCTGCCTCACGTGTTTTTGGTGGTTTGGTCTAAATGATTATGTCCCCCAGAAATTCATATGTTGAAGCCCACAAAGGTGATGGTATTTGGAGGTGGTGCCTTCAGGTCATGAAGGCAGAGCCCCATGAATGAGATTCGTGTTCTCCTGAAAGATACAGCACAGAGCCCCCTGTAGCCCCTTCCTTTCATTGCGGGAGGACACATAGAGAAGTGGTCAGTCTGCAACCCAGAGGGCCTTCTCCAGAATGGGACCAAGCTGGTGCCATAATCCTGGGCTTCCCGCCTCCAAAACTGGATGAAATAAATATCTGCCCCCTAGTTTATGGGGTGTTTTTGTTTTTGTTTTTGTTTTTTTTTTGGTCACAGCAGCCCAAATGGACTAAGACATTTGGCAAAGGGGAAAAGAGAAAACTACTAATATGAATAGGACATCTATCCAATACAACTGAGAGGCAGACACTTTCAAGAAGAGTATTTAACCCTCATAACTCTGTGAGCCGATCTCATTGCTGCTCCTCAGAAGAGTCAGAAGGCAGGAAGGTCAACATGGTCTGCCAGCTTCAGTGGTGCTGAATCAACCGCAGACACTAAGTTGCAGATAAAGCAACTAATTCTAAGACGCCCCTCTTTCTACAGTATTAATATTAATCTTATCTGAATTGTCTCACTTAACTCAAACTCAAATGTCCCTTCAACTAAAACTGTGGGTTCAAGCTCCCTTACTCACTGTGGGACCGGATGCAATTTCCTCACTTTAAAGGAAGTGTTGTTAGTCACTCAGTCGTGCCCGACTCTTTGCGACCCCATGGACTGCAACCACCAGGGGTTTTCCAGGCAAGGACACTGGATTGGGAAAAACAAGCACAAATTTCATCAGTAATAAGAAAGCATAGTCAGTGGCTACTTTCCACGGAGAATCTAGATGCTTTTCCAAATGTCTGGGGTTGGGGGGGAGGTTGGTAAAAATAAGATGATTAAAACAAGCTGACTATTTCCACTAACTTCCTCTGGGTCATCTTTATATTAATATTTGATTCTCTGAGTTGAAAGAGATGTCCATGGGATATCTGAGACACTTTCTAACCTTGACCTATGTATTTAAAGTTCCCTTTCTTAGAACTTGCCAGTCCCATGGTTTTCAGGAACATAGGACCATTGGCAGTGGGGTGAGCTATGGTTTCTGGCATTGTGGTCAGGGGAGACTCTGCAGGACATCATTCTGGGCATTGCTGGCACTCAGGGTCAAGGGCAAAGGGCTACTGACTCACTGGGAACTACTGTTTCACATTCTCACATATTTTTATAATGAGCTCTCCTGGATTAAGATGTTTGTGTAAAGGTCTTTTGTGATTTTCCCCTGTATGGAACTTAGGATATTTAATATGTAATTTGAACCTCAGAACCTAAGTGACTTACGCCCTTATTTATTTCAATTTATTCTCTCCTGCTTGCCCATTTTAAGTCTAGATTATGTCTATTTGATGCTAAGAATTATAATTACCTTCCAGTATTTCACTTATAGTGTTTTCCTGGCCCATTTTTCATGTACTTCAAAATGATTTAAAAAAATAGGAATTTGGGTCTCTCATTGACTTCAATTGTCCTCAGTTTCTCCTTTAATATTAATAGTGTAAGTAGACCTACCTAATGAAATCAATTATCTGTTATTTTTGCCATTTAGGCCATGAGTGTGACCTTGGAATCCCACTGCTAAGAACCTTAGCCTTGAAATACTTTCTTGAAAACTCCTATTTTTGAATGCCTGGATCTAAAAAAGAAAAAAAAAAAATCCAGTAATAACCCTGTTCAAATCCATGTCACACAATTCTAAAATCTGGTGACTACTGGTTCAAATAAAGGCATTTAATCAATCCTTTTAAAACTTATTAGCAGATGGTCTTCATTATGAATCTCAGGACCTGTCAGGGAGGTAGGAATTTTGAAAGGTACTAGTATGGAGGTTTGGCCAAATTATACTAGATTCAAGTCGACAACAACAACAAAAAAGAAAAAAAGAGAGAGAGAGAAAGAGAGAGAAAATTCCAGTTTGTGGACAATCTTGCCCACAAGCAGAAAATGAGGTTGAATGGTTAGGTCTGGTTCAATTAGGTACACTCAGATAGTTACTTTTCTTTCAAAATTTTGTTCTTGATAAGAAAAGGGCATTGCAAGTTATCTCATCGGGTGAATTATGGAAGCAAGTTTAAGTCACCTGCCAAGAGCTGCTTGGTGGTCGTGTGGAGGGGCCCTCAGCCTAACAGATGAAAACAGTGTCTTGCTCTCTAAGTCCCCTAGGTCCCTCCTGGTCAGACTAGATTTCCTCCTTATGGGACAGGATGCTAAATGTGACTTCTCCTGAAATCTGTCCTTTCACTCAGCTCAGGCTTCCCAAGCTGAGGACCACACGAGACTTGTCAAGCATCCCCCTCTCTAAAGGACCACCTCCTGCACACCAGGAGGTCACGAGTCTAGCTGTCAGCATCAGCCATCCACCCATAGCCTTTCCAAAGAGGTGTGGTCCTGAGGACTGTTTAGGGACCGTGGTCAGGGTGTGATATATTTTCCACCACCCCCAGCAGACATTTGTCTCCACCACTGAAGAACTTCAAGAAAAGCCAGCAGCCAGTTTGCCATGTCTTCTGATGTTTGGGAAACACAGACACCCTGGGAGGTGTGTGCTGGTCAGAGATGGCAGGGACAGAGAGGCCTGAGTTCCCAGCAGGAGTCATGCCCCCTGGGGCAGGGGGAGGGGGGCAAAGGCCACTCAAAGGCCTGACAGATGGTGTCAACCTGGAGCTGACTTGAAGGGCTTTGCCCAGGAAGGCCACTGGGAGGGGCAATCTGACCTCAAGGAGGGATGGACTTTCACTCAGGGTCAGGAAAGAGTAAGCCCAAGCTAGGTATTTGAAAAGAATGCAACAGAAAATACAAAGTTGATTTCTGTTAGCATCCTACAGAATGATGCTTCAATAAAATATTTATCAAAATGCAATTTCAAGTCACCCCCATGAAAAGATATAATAAAAGTAAAATTATGGCTCAGGGGCAAAGAATCCACCTGCAGTGCAGAAGACACAGGAGACATGGGTTCAAGCTCCGGGTTGGAGAAAATACCCTGGAGGAGGAAATGGCAACCCACTCCAGGATTCTTGCCTGGGAAATCCCATGTCAGAGGAGCCTGTCAGGCTACAGCGCATGGGGTTGCAAAGAGTCACAACAGCAAATGGAGCACAAAGGCACGGGAGCGTCACTGGTGGCCTGGTGGTTGAGAATCCATGCTTCCACCGCAGGGGGCTAAGGTTTGATCCCTGGTCAGGGAACTGATTCTACATGCCATGTGGCAAAAAAAAAAAAAAAAAAAGAAGACGAAGAAAAGAAAATTTCTTGAACTGAATAAAAAATTAAAATACAACACATCAACCTCAAAAATTAGTTTTAAAAAATGAAAGGTATGGTTAATTTTATAGCTCCCCTTGTTTTCTCTAAATCAACGGTCCCTAAGGAATTTTGGAGCTGTTCCACTAATTGTATTGCACTAGAAAGATTTGTCTGCAGTGGTCGGGGGAGCTAGATGAGAGATTAGAATTCCTGCTTCTCTTGGTCTTTCCCTTTACTTCCCCCACCATAAGATGTCCTCATGTGGAGCTCCCATAGTAAGCATCTACCTATTCTATTGTTGCACTTGTAAGAATTAGTCTTAGTTAACTGATTATGAATTATCTCCTGAACTAGATACTCACCACAAAAATGATAGAGACTCATATTTTGATTCATATCACAGCACCTAGGACAGCTCCTGTCCCATGTTTGTGTTCTAGGAATGCCAGTTGTGAAGATGAATGAGTCTGCATTCTGCCTTTTAAGGTTGGGACCTTCTTTGAAAATTTACTTTACTGGGACCCCGGTATTCTCAGTTGAAGAAGGACTGGCCTCAGTCTCTAAGTTTCTTTCAAAACACAAATCTTCAAAGCAGTAAGTAAAGAAGGATCAATAAACAGTCAAAGATGATGCCATGGCTGTCAACTTGAAAGAATATGGGAAGAAAGTGCTACCAATAGACAAAACTGATTTCAGAACTAAGTTTGGACCCTAGGAAGAAGCTTTTGGGAACATGTTTATCTGAAATAAAGGGACCATATCTAGTTTTAAAGACCAGTCTATATATAAAGTTTAAATTGGAAATTTGGGGAGCTATCCTTATATTTTGAGCACCAAAAATGGATGCTTTTGAATTGTGGTGCTGGAGAAGACACTTAAGAATCCCTTAGACTCAGTTCAGTTCAGTTGCTCAGTCATGTCTGACTCTTTGTGACCCCATGAACTGCAGCACACCAGGCCTCCCTGTCCATCACCAACTCCCGGAGCCTACCCAAACTCATGTCCATTGAGTCGGTGATGCCATCCAACCATCTCATCCTCTGTCATCCCCTTCTCCTCCTGCCCTCAATCTTTCCCAGCATCAGCATTTTTTCAAATGAGTCAGTTCTTCACACCAGGTGGCCAAAGTATTGGAGTTTCATCTTCAATATCAGTTTTTCCAATGAACACCCAGGATTGATCTCCTTTAGGATGGACTGGTTGGATCTCCTTGCAGTCCAAGGGACTCTCAAGAGTCTTCTCCAACACCACAGTTCAAAAGCATCAATTCTTTGGTGCTCAGCTTTCTTTATAGTCCAACTCTCACATCCATACATGACTACTGGAAAAACCATAGTCTTGACTAGATGGACCTTTGTTGGCAAAGTAATGTCTCTGCTTTTTAATATGATGTCTAGATTGGTCATAACTTTCCTTCCAAGGAGTAAGCGTCTTTTAATTTCATGGCTGCAATCACCATCTGCAGTGATTTTAGAGCCCAGAAAAATAAAATCAGCCACTGTTTCCACTGTTTCCCCAACTATTTGCCATGAAGTGATGGGACCAGATGCCATGATTGGAGTTTTCTGAATGTTGAGCTTTAAGCCGACTTTTTCACTCTCCTCTTTCACTTTCATCAAGAGGCTTTTTAGTTCCTCTTCACTTTCTGCCACAAGGATGGTGTCACCTGTATATCTGAGGTTATTGATATTTCTCCTGGCAATCTTGATTCCAGCTTTTGCTTCCTCCAGCCCAGCATTTCTCATGATGTACTCCGCATATAAGTTAAATAAGCAGGGTGACAATATACAGCCTTGACATACTCCTTTTCTTATTTGGGCTGCAAGGAGATCAAGCCAGTCAATCCTAAAGGAAATCAACTCTGAATATTCATTCATTGGAAGGAACATTGGAAGCTCTAATACTTTGGTCACTTGATGCAAATAGCTGACTGGAAAAGACCCTGATGCTGGGAAAGACTAAAGGCAAAAGGAGAAGAGGGCAGAGGATAAGATGGTTAGATAGCATCACTGACTCAATGGATATGAAATTGAGCAAACTCAGGGAGTTAGTAAAGGACAGGGAAGCCTGGCATGCTGCAGTCCATGGTGTTGAAAAGAGTTGGACCCGATTTAGTTACTCAACAACAACAATCCTTATACAAGTGATTTGTTGTTGTTGTTCAGTCACTCAGTCGTCTCCGACTCTTTGCAACCCCATGGACTGCAGCATGTCAGGCCTCCCTGTCCATCACCAACTCCGGAGTTTACTCAAACTCATGTCCATCGAGTCGGTGATGCCATCCAGCCATCCCCTTGGATGGGATCCAGCCATCCACCCACCTCATCCTCTGTCATCCCCTTGTCCTCCTGCCTTCAATCTTTCCCAGCATTTCAGGGTCTTTTCTAATGAGTCATCTCTTTGCATCAGGTGGCCAAAGTATTGGAGCTTAAACTTCAGCATCAGTCCATCCAATGAATATTCAGGACTGATTTCCTTTAGGATTGACTTGTTTGGTCTCCTAACAGCCCAAGGCACTCTCAAGATTCTTCTCCAAAACCACAGTTCAAAAGCATCAATTCTTTGGCATTCAGCCTTCTTTATCCTCCAATTCTCATATCCATACATGACTACTTGCAAAACCATAGCTTTGATTATATGGATCTTTGTTGGCAAAGTAATGTCTCTGTTTTTTAATATGCTGTCTAGGTTTGCAGGAGACCTGGGTTGGGAAGATCCTTGGGTTGGGAATATTCCCTGGAGAATGGAAAGGCTACTCAGACCAGTATTCCGGCCTAGAGAACTCCATGGACTATAAGAGTTGGACAAGACTGAGGTACTTTCACTTTCACTTTTCAGGTTTGTCATAGCTTTTCTTCCAAGGAGCAAGCATCTTAATTTCATGGCTGCAGCCACCATCTGTAGCAATTCTGGAGCCCCCCAAAATAAAGTCTGTCACTGTTTCCCTTGTTTCTCCATCTATTTGACATCAAGTGATGGGACCAAATGCCATGATCTTTGTTTTTTGAATGTTGAGTTTTAAGCCAGCATTTTCTCTCTCCTCTTTCACCTTCATCAAGAGGCTCTTTAGTTCCTCTTCACTTTCTGCCACAAGGGTGGTGTCATCTGCATATCTGAGATTATTGATATTTCTCCCAACAATCCTGATTCCAGCTTGTGCTTCATCCAGTCTGGTATTTCGCATGATGTACTCTGCATATAAGTTAAATAAGCAGGGTAACAATATACAGCCTTGACGTACTCCTTAGAAGGTTGATAATCAAGCCAATTTAAAGTTGAGGATAGAGTTGAGGGTAGACTGAGAATTAGTAATTAGAAAAGGGAAGAATTCTTCTAAAAGGAGAGGACCATCAAGGATGGACATCAGGGAGGCACTGTCCCATAAGAACTTGAGGAGAAAAATAGCTCAAAGGACTTTTTTTGCGTGTGTGCAAAAACTGAACATTTTTAGTGCTTACAAGTTATGATAAGAAAATGAAGCTTGCTTTGAATGAATCTACAAACTCCTCACCAATCTCAGGGATTAGTGTGACCTCTTTACCACTACTGTCCCACCAAGCACTGTCAATCTGGTATTTTTACTGTAATGTTATGTACACACAGGACAGAAAGTTCCAAGTTGAAAAAGAAAACAAATAGGGATATTTTCAAGTTTACAATTACTGGGACAAAAACATGCTAATTACTTCAGGTAGATTTTTCATGGATTATTCTTGGATCAGAACAATGAGTGATAAAGGGGTTAATAAACTCTTATCCATGCCAGAAGACACATCTGTTCTTCCTCCAAACATCTGTAGCATGTCATGTTGTCAGGCAGATGGGACTAAGTCTAGTTCTTTGAAGAACAACAACAACAAAATCATTTCCCTCAGCAGTTATGAGGATAGGCCCCGGCATACAACCAGGAATTCAGTGGTTGAAGCAATTCAGAAGTTGAAGATGCAACTTCAAGAGGGCAAGCAAGGGCTTAGCTTGGTGAAACTAGATGAACTAACACAGTGAAGGGATGACCAAAAACTTTTGAAGGAAAACTAGTATGGGGAAGAAATCTGGTAAAAATAATCAAAAAATGCATTTATTGGACATTATAGAATTTATTCCTTTCTTCTTTTCTGACTTTGGGTTCAATATACCTGTAGGTGATGTCTAGTAACTTTGAAAGATTCAACAGAATCTTGATGGGAGAAGTGTTGATGGGAGTTCAGTACAGTTCAGTCGCTCAGTCGTGTCTGACTCTTTGTGACCCCATGGACTACAGCACGCCAGGCCTCCCTGTCCATTACCAACTCCCAGAGCTTGCTCAAACTCATGTCCATCGAGTTGGTGATGCCATCCAACCATCTCATCCTCTGTCGTCCCCTTCTCCTCCTGCCTTTAACTTCCCAGCATCAGGATCTTTTCCAATGAGTCAGTTCTTCACATCAAGTGGACAAAGTATTAGAGCCTCAGTTTCAGCATCAGTCCTTCCAATGAATATTCAGGACTGATTTCCTTTAGGATTGATGGTTTGATCTCCTTGCCACTCAGGGAACTCGCAAGAGTCTTCTCCAACACCATAGTTCAAAAGTATCAATTCTCTGGCGCTCAGCTTTCTTTATGGTCCAACTGTCACATCCATACATGACTATTGGAAAAAACATAGCTTTGACTAGCCGGGAGATGGGAGAATATGCCCCCAATATTTTTTTTTTTCCTTATCTTCATAAAGGGGCAAATTATATCCAGGGAAACTTAAGGCAGAGGGAGAAAAAGATGTTTATATTACAAAAGGCTCTTTTGTATATGAGATAGCAAGAAATCCAAGAACAGTTTGAAAATTGCTCAGAACGCTGAGAGTGAGCAAGCTATACTATATCAAAGAAAGCCTTCGAAAGGACACGTCTTCAAAAGGAAAAATTGCCGGCAAAGAGCACGGTGGACCATCAACATGAAAACAGGGGCCGATACAATCCCAGCGAAAGGAACAAATGTTAAGCATTCTCCCTTCAGCCTATTATACCTCTGAATACCCAGGCTGACAATGCCTCCCCCCCTCTCCCTCCCATTTCAGAAGTGTCAGACGGCAGACAGCGCCAGCAAAAAACCTTCCACCGGTCTCTTGTTAGCTAACTGCGGTGTTTTGTTCCGCGGTTACATGTCGGCACAGGCCGTCATTGTGTCAGTCATAATTACCACCTGTTCGCTCGCTGCCTTCAGGCCCCATCACCTCAGCCGCATTAAGCAGCCAGAGGCAGGAAGCGGTGTCGATTGCCCGGGAGCGGCGGCTGTCAGGCTCTGGGTTTCGGCTCTAATTGCTGCCTGTGCCCCAAACGCCCTGGCCCCACTTCCCCTCCTGGATGGGCGGGAGGGACCAATTGGCCTTCTGTAGGCGGTGGAGATCACAGGCACGTCACATGCCATCTTCATGCCACGAATCAGATCTGAACTCTCACACCAACGTGTCATTCTGGTAAAAAAAAAATAATAATAATAATAAATTCAGTTAAAAAAAAAACAACAAAACTGTGCCACATCTTCTTGCCCCTGTTCTTTTGTTCATCATCCTCCAAAGTTGTGCATTAGAGACTTTCCTAAAAATGATATTTGGGATGACATCTTTGTATCTTTCTCCACCCCGTTTATACCACATACACAGATAATACATAACACTAGCTAATGTTAATTGAGCACCTAGTGTGTGATAGGCATTGTTTTAGGCATTCCATATTAAGTAGATAATTTAACCTTCACAATGCCCTGATCTGGAGGAGGAAATGGCAAACCACTCCAGTATCCTTGCCTGGAGAATTCCATGGAAAGCAGATCCTGGTGGGCTATAGTTCATGGGGTTGCAAAGAGTTGGACATGACTGAGCAACTAACATACACACACACACACACACACACACACACACACACACACACTCACACACACACACACACACACACACGCCCTGATCAGGGCATCCAAAAAAACCCCATTTTTTGTATGGAAGTATCAGGGCCTAGACTGGAAAAGCTCTAGTGGTTCTTTAATGGTCTTTCCTTATCTTTAACTTATCTTTTCTTATCTCCCAAACTTTGCACATGGGATGTCCACAATGTCAGCCCTTTCCTTCTCATCAGGCTCATCTCTGCCTTTGCTAAAAAAATTCACCTCACGTATCAGTTGCCTGGGAAAGACTGTCATGACCTTTTGCCTCAGTCTGAGTTAGATACTCTTATGAGCTTGTTTTATATCAGTTGGATAACTCTTATTTATGCTACTGTCATCATCACTGTTGTATCTGTTACTTCCTCATGGGTGGTGGTTTAGTCATTCCTCGGTTGTGTCCGACCCTTTGCATGGACTGCAGAATGTCAGGCCTCCCTGTCTTTCACCATCTCCCAGAGCCTGCTCAAACTCCTGTCCAATGAGTCATTGATGCCATCCAACCATTTTGTCCTCTGTTGTCCCCTTTCTCCTCATGCCTTCAATCTTTTGCAATGTCAAGGTCTTTTCTAATGAGTAGGCTCTTCTCATAAGGTGGCCAATTGGAGCTTCAGCTTTGGAATCAGTTCTTCCAGTGAATATTCAGGACTGATTACCTTTAGGACTGAATGGTTTGATATCCTTGCAGTCCAAAGGACTCTCAAAATCTTCTCTAGCATCACAGCTCAAAAGAATCAATTCTTTGGCGTTCAGCCTTCTTTATGGTCTAACTCTCACATCCATACATGACTATTGGAAAAATCATAGCTTTGACTATATGGACATTTGTTGGCAAAGTAATGTCTCTGCTTTTTAATATGCTGTCTAGTTTTGTCATAGCTTTTCTTCCAAGGAGCAAGCATCTTTTAATTTCATGGCTGCAGTCACCATCTGCTGTGATTTTGGAGCCCAAGAAAATAAAGTCTGTCACTGTTTCCACTGTTTCCCCATCTATTTGCCATGAAGTGATGGGACCAAATGCCATCATCTTCTTTTCTGGATTGGTGAGTTTTAAACCAGTTTATTCACTCTTCTCTTTCACCTTCATCAAGAGGCTCTCTACTTCCTCTTTGCTTTCTGCCATAAGGGTGGTGTCGTCTGCATATCTGGGGTTATAGATAGTTCTCCCTGTAATCTTGATTCCAGCTTGTGCTTCATCCGGCCTGGCATTTTGCATGGTGTACTCTGAATATAAGTTAAATAAACAGGGTGACAATATACAGCCTTGATGTATATTGTGGAACAATGGAACCAGTCCATTGTTCCATGTCCAGTTTTAAATGTTGCTTCATGACCTGCATACAGGTTTCTCAGGAGGCAGATAAGGTGGTCTAGTATTCCCATCTCTTGAAGAATTTTCCACAGTTTGTTGTGATCCACACAATAAAGGCTTCGTTATAGTCAATAAAGGAGAAGTAGATATTTTTCTGGAATTCTTTTCACTTTCTATGATCCAATGGATGTTGGCAATTTGATTTCTGTTTCCTCTGCCTTTTCTAAATCCAGCTTGAACATCTGGAATTTCATGGTTCACATACTGTTGAAGCCTGGCTTGGAGAATTGTGAGCATTACTCTGCTAGCATGTGAGATGAGTCCAATTGTGCAGTAGTTTGAACATTCTTTGGCATTGCCTTTCTTTGGGATTGGAATGAAAACTGACCTTTTCCAGGCCTGTGGCCACTGCTGAGTTTTCCAAATTTGCTGGTATATTGAGTGCAGAGCTTTCACAGCATCATCTTTTAGGATTTGAAATAGCTCAGCTGGAATTTCATCACCTCTACTAGCTTTGCTCATAGTGATGCTTCCTAAGGCCCTCTTGACTTCACAGTCCAAGATATCTGACTCTAGAGTGATCACACTGTCATGGTTATCTGGGTCATTAAATTTTCTTTTGTATAGTTCTTCTGTGTATTCTTGCCACCTCTTCTTAATATCTTCTGCTTCTGTTAGGTCCATACTATTTCTGTCCTTTATTGTGCCTGTTTTTGCATGAAATGTTCCCTGTTATCTCTAATTTTCTTGATGAGATCTCTAGTCTCTCCCATTCTATTGTTTTCCTCTATTTCTTTGCATTGTTCACTTGGGAAGTCTTTCTTATCTATCCTTGCTATTCTTTGGAATTCTGCATTCAGATAGGTATATCTTTCCTTTTTTCCTTTGCTTTTCACTTCTCTACTTTTCTCAGCTGTTTGCAAGGCCTCCTCAGACAGCCATTTTGCATTTTTTGCATTTCTTTTTCTTGGAGATGGTCTTGATCACTGCCTCCTGTATGATATCATGAACCACTGCCAATAGTTCTTCAGGCACTCTGTCGATCAGATCTAATCCCTTGAATCTATTTGTCACTTCCACTGTGTAATTGAAGAGATTTGGTTTAGGTCATACCTGAATGGTCTAGTGGTTTTCTCTATTTTCTTCAATTTAAGTCTGAATTTGACAATAAGGAGTTCATGATCTGAGCCACAGTCTGCTCCGGGTCTTGTTTTTGCTGACTGTATAGAGCTTCTCCACCTTTGGTTGCAAAGAATATAATCAGTCTGATGTTAGTATTGACCATCTGGTGATATCTTTGTGTAGAGTCATCTCTTGTGTTGTTGGCAGAATGTGTTTGCTATGACCAGTGCATTCTCTTGGCAAAATTCTGTTAGCCTTTGCCCTGCTTCTTTTTGTATTCCAAGGCCATCTTGCCTGTTACTCCAGGTGTTTCTTGACTTCCTACTATTGCATCCTAGTACCCTATTATGAATAGGTCATCTTTTTTTTTGGTGTTAGTTCTATAAAATCTTGTAGTTCTTCATGGAACCATTCAACTTCAGCCTCTTTGGCTTTAGTGGTTAGGGCATAGACTTGGATTACTGTGATATTGAATGGTTTGCCTTGGAAATGAACAGAGATCATTCTGTCATTTTTGAGATTGCTCCCAAGTACTGCATTTTGGACTCTTTTTTGGACCATGAAGGCTTCCATTTCTTCTAAGGGAATCTTGCCCGCAGTAGTAGATATAATGGTCATCTGAATTAAATTCGCCCATTCCGGTCCATTTTAGTTCACTGATTCCTAAAGTGTCAATTTCTCTCTTGTCATCTTTGACCACTTCCAATTTACCTTGATTCAAGGACCTAACACTCCAGAGGGTTCCTATGCAATATTGTTCTTACAGCACTGGACTCTACTTTCAGCACCAACCACATCCACAACTGGACAGGGATGGGTTCTTATGGGTAGGGACTGCCAACCCCCCAAATAAATGAGTTCCTTGAATGAACTGTCTGCTCACTGGCCCAGGACTAGTTTAACATTTATATAATAACCAGCAAGAAAAAGATGATAGAAATTACAGCATTTGGGGAGGGGGGCATTGCTTTTTCCCTTAGGTTTTCCAAATTATAAGGCCTTCAGATTTATATGGTTATCAAGAAACATCAGTGACAAATGTTTATGAATGTCACAATATTGTTCAGGAAGGGAAAGCCATTTAGAATATTTAAAATCATGCTTATTGAAATAGACTTTGTAGGTTCAAAACTGTAATGCTTCCATGGGGGAATTGGACAGGATTGGAGTCATGTAGCCTTCTGGTTATGTCAGGGAAGGAGATGCAACCATGTTGCATAAGCCAGAGCTGCTGACCATGAGAAACGCCTGAAGAACTTTGGGGGGTGGGGGGCGGTAAAAAAAAGCAGATTTCCAGGCATTCTACCACCACTGGGTCAGAATGTTTGGAGCAGAGGTCTGGGAATATGCACTGTTCAAATTGCTTTAATTTTGGTGATCACCAGTTTGGGAAGCAACTGTGTTACTGGCCTTGAGGTGGCTTAAAATAATTTGGGTTAAGTAGTGACTGAAACCATGGTAAAGTGATCCTATGACATGTATGGACATGGGGACACCTGAGAAGATGAAATAAACAACTGCCTATAGTCATATCAGTAGCATGAGGCAAATGAATGTAAAATAGACTTTTATTTTAAAGAAATCAATAACACGATCAATTAGAATAAACTGGAGGACCACTAAAAATGGTGCTTCAGGGCCCACACCTGCCAGTTATATCAGAGACTTAAATTGGAGCAAGCAGGGTTCAGTCCTCAGGCCCTGGAGAAGGAAATGACAACCCACTCCAGTATTCTTGCCTGGGAAATCCCATGGACAGAGGAGCCTGGTGGGCTACAGTCCATGGGGTTGCAAAAAGTTGGACATGACTGAATGACTTTCACTTTAACAGTCAGTCCTCGGGATTTGTAGAAAAGTGGACAGATGAGGTAGCCAGAACTGCAGTGGGATTAATGGCATAGTGAAGAAGCAGGGAGGCTGTTCAGAAATCATCTGATGTTAGAAGACAGACATTCAGACAGGCAAGCATTTTCCAATAGACTTTGTTTAGGATATCGCATCCTCAAGATGCTCTGAAGACAGGATCCTGCGATAAAACACACTTGAGAAATGCCGCCTCCTACAAGGCCCCGTCTTTGAGACTTAGCCGCATGTATGTATTAAATGTCTCTGAGAAGGCCTGTGACCGAGAAAAATGTAACTTGGTTTAATCCAGGTTTTTTCCATGGAAGCCACTTTTTATTGTCATAGCACCTACTGGAATCCGTGGAGCTTCGGCGACAGTGACTCTCACGAGGAGGGTGGGGGCTGGAGCCCAATGCAGGGGTGGCCAGTGGCTGAGGCTCTCCTCCATCATACATTAAGTAGTCGAGGGACCTCGACCTCAGAATCCCAGTTTTGATGGTTCAGTTATAAATGCTGGGAATGAGAGGGGATGATGGAGATGGGCCCCTGTCAGTGCAAATGGGTCAGGATGCTTTGAGCTTTTGTTCTGTGATGTCTTCATTTATTAGATCATAGAAGCTTCCATAGGTCTCAGAAAACTCCTTTCCTTCACCTTCAGCAGGACCAAAAGCTTTGGCATTGTCTTGAGCTCCAGATGGAATTTGAGCCTGGACACTGCTTTGGTCATTGAAATGTGAGTGGAAGTGAGAGACATTGGGTCCTGGCAGAAGCCTTCAATGTACTTGCATAGTTTGGCCCTATCTCCTGGCTCTTTGTTCTGTCCTGAGAACAGAGAGCTCGGATAGCAGCTGCTTCTGCAGCCAGGGATCCAGTATCAGAAGATTCATGGAGCAGGGCCCAGCCAAGCCCAGCTCAGTCCTCGTGTAACCTGAGCGAGAAATATATGTTTGTGATTGCAAGCCAAAGAGATCTTAGTGTCGCTGATTACAACTAAGTGCAATGTAT